>NC_140612.1:22037788-23237788 GCF_057381915.1 Diplotaxodon limnothrissa
AATCAGGTTCGTAATTTCACCTCCGACCGTTCAGCTGCCTGCCTGTTCTGAGACACCTTCGCCGTCTCATTTATATCTCCTTGTGAGAACTTGACTTACTTTCTCAAACTGTTTGAATAAAATTCATGCTCCAGAGAACACAACTGTTAAATTAAAAAAAAAAAGGAAATATTGAGATTTTTTCTGTCATATAAACCTATATATTTACGGGAAAAATAAATACATTTTAAGACATTTTATTAGCATTTGGCTGATTGGATTGTTGGGCACTGATTTCATAAATATCAAACCAGGGAAGGACTTTAACGCCAATTATCCATCCATCCACCCTCTCCCCAGTGTTCCCTGCAGCATCCTCCCAATGGGACATGCCCAAAACACCTCAGCTGGCTCTTCTCGAGACCAATCCAGCTCCAAGTCCCTTCCAAATCCGACCCCCTCGCCCACAATCTTGTTCTTGGCTAACACCCAAAATTATTAGTGAAGCTTGAGGGTCACACAGATTTTTCTTGAACAAAACTGAAATGTGGTGAGTGAAGAAAACTTATGAGAGACCTGGGGAAAAAAACCGAGTTATGCAGCCACCCAACATAAAAAATAGGCTCCATCCTTCTGCAATCAGCAGCAGCAGTCAGGCCTGAGCAGATGTGTCATTTGGAAACAAAATCAGTCACTTCTGCACATTCCACAAAGACAAAAGTCATATTTAATAACCACAAATTTACACCAGGTGACGTGAGACGACAAGTGTTTGTGGCCAGCGTGATAACAGACTCTATTAAACTCCTCCCATCCCCAACAGTGACAATGACACTGATTTAGCTCCGATTGTGCCTCATTCTGCCACACACACACGCACACACACACGCGCGCACACACCTCCATCATCTCCGCTCTCCATGGTCTCTTCACTCTTAATGAGGCAGCCTTATTATGCAGCCTGCTGGACTAAATTAAAAAGGCTAATTTACAAACCGAGCATGGTGGGCTGGTCCAACTGATAGCGCCGTGCTTGGTAGCAGAGGTGTCACTCAGGACGGGAACGCGTACATACAGTCCAACCACAAGAGAACTGAGGATTTTGAGTAAAAGCAACATTTCTTCAGCGATATTTAACATACTTCATACTGATTCATAAAAGTCTGACATGTTTCTGGACATTGTTAGATAATATGCTGCAGCGCATGTTTTTTTTAAGTCTCTGTGAAAAAACAAGCAGCATGGGGACATATCGGAGCTTTCAGTGGGCTTTTTTATGAGGGGAAAGGACAGAGAACCCACTGACAGGTGACATGACTTAGGTGACGTACCTGTCAGAAGTGTTGGATATAACAGGCAGGAAGTGAACAGTCTGTTCCTTAACTTCATGTGTTGGAAGCTGAGGGTGACTGAGTGACTTTGACATAATTCAAATTGTGATGCTTGGGTTTAGACTCGACCCATGCAGCTCTAAACAAGCAAAGGCTGGTTTCATAAAGACATAACACTGTTAAAAAGCTTTCAGAAATCCCGCCTTCTTCATATTTTGTTAGAAAAATGGGAAATTGGTGCATTGATTTATTCAAATGTGTATAAACACCAGTGTTGGGTAAGTTACTTTAAAATAGTAACTTAGTTACATTACTAGTTACTTCTCTCAAAAGTAACTCAGTTACTTCAAGTTACTCGTTACTTTCAAAGTAACTAGTTACTAGGGAAAGTAACTTTGGTTTTACTCAGAATTCTCTTGTTAATGTGTTTCTTCCATAACTTTGCCGGTCTTCTAGCTTGCTTACTTGCCACAAGTGCACTGTGCCACCTACCAATAGAAAGGAAAAGATAATGTGCACATTTCCACGAGAGAAATCCCACGCCTGGACCGTCGTTGACTGCTGCCATGATTCTAGCCTACGTCACAGAGTCATGTGCGCCTTTTACATCCAACACAAAAACTGCAGTCGTGGTGCTTTCGATTGTACTCAGAACTCAGAAATTCTGCCTTCTGAATAGGAAGATGTAGGTAACACCAGACTGCAGATGAGCTGCATACATGGCTGGACTGGGACAGAAAATTGGCCCGGACATTTTGACTAGAGACCGGCCCACCATTATAGGAAAAATCTTAAAGCCTTTGAATGAAAATAAACACTGTTGTGACAGTGATGTACACTGTTTTGATGGTATATATGCATCAATCTATCAATCGTTTGTTGTAAGATTCAGATAATTATTTTTTAAAAGCTAGACATTTTAAATGAGAATAAGAAAGAAAAGTATTTCTTTGTGCCCACATCTCAGCTACCTAAAAAAGGATCCTGGGGTTATTTGTCTCTCAGAAACAGTTCATAACTTCCCTTCAACTCATTCATGTCACCTAAAAGGTAAACCTGTTTCTCCATCACAGCTCTGATGATCCAGTAAGGACATCTCCTGGTTTCATCTTCATGTTTCCCTCTCACCAGATAACCAAACCGACATCATGACCAGCAGCTTTTTTGCAGCTGTGGCTCCAGCAAACATCAGCTGATACTAGAAATTAATATTAAATAAATTCTAACAACAGCTGATCAAGCTTAAACGTGCTGCTGTTGTTTAGCGCAACATCCGCTGGTTTCCTCTTTCGGCGCAAAGTGAGCGATAAACAAACAAGAGAGCCGATCAGCTGATCATTGATCAGTTTTCATGATTGAAGTAGAAACGGGAGAGGGAGGTGGGAGAATGAGAGGAGAAGAGGCAGCTGTGCAGCAAAGACACAGAATAACTCCAGCTTTGTGCCTTTTCCATTGTAGCTGAATTACGGGACAAACTGTTCCTTTTCACCTCAATAAGAAACGCGTAATATTTTCTCTGAATACCAGACGGGACGGTTGGCAACTCTAATAACTTATGAACAAAATAAAGTTCAACATCATTAACTTCATAGCACCACCCAGCTGTATAGAAACTCCGTCATGCTAGCTAGCACGCAGTACGGAAAAAGTCAGAATAACGAAAATAAACTCCACCTAAACTTGGTTCATATCTGACCCAGAGAGACTGCAGGTCATAACTTCTTACCTGAAGTTCAGTTCACACTTGGACCGGCGGCCGCCTCGGGTCTCTTTTCCTTCTGCGTCCCTTTTCCTTCATCCACCTGCTGGCCTCCACCACTTGCTAATGTTACTGAATCTGTGGAAGCTCCGCGATAGCCACCACACGAAGTAACGAGTAACGACCCTATCTAAATCCCAGTAACGAGTTCCTGATTTTGGCATAATAACTAGTTACCGTGCTCGTTACCACAATAATAACGTAGTTACTGTAACGCGTTAGTCCCAACACTGATAAACACACAGGGAGACACAACACACTGATGACTGATATGTTCCAGGTTTGCTCTTCCTGCATTGGCGGCGTGTTTGGAGTCATGCTGAAAAATGAGGCCATTCATAATCATACGATCATTTGTAATCCACTTGTCCCGTTTCTGAAATTCTTTAAGGACACACTGCACACCAAACACAGACATGTCAGGTTTTCAGCTAATAATTCTTTGGGAACTACTTTATTCCCAAAGAACTTTGTTATTCCTGTGTTTAATCCAGTCTTTGTCATGTTTTATAGCCTAAATTTAAGAAGAAATTATCTGTTTTGGTGACAGGCTGCTAGTAGCAAAGTGCCTAAAGACACAATTTAAAATGGGTTCTTTGCAAAGTTTGTCATGAACAGACAGAACACTGGTTCATCCCTTTGGTTAGATGCCTTTTTAATGCTTGAATGATTCATAGGTCAGTGTTTAGTTGATTAAACAAAAAAGAACTGGAGTGAAAATGAGTGAAAAAGCAGCCAATGTCCAAAGAAAAACTTTGCTCAAGACCGCTTTGAAAACTAACTACTAAAAAGTCTTACTACTTGGGTGCAACATATAAAGAAACTGAGGGTTTTGCACAGCACCGTATGCTGTCAAACTCTTCAGTTTCAAGAGCCCCATTCAGCCTGGTTTGATCTGTAGTGGGCTGGACAAGAAATCAAAGTAAGTACTTTTTCCAGCAGTGCCTAATTTGCCATATTCACCCTTCAGTCACTGCACATTACAATTTATGGATCACAACAGATCAAGATACCAGCAACTTTATGATCCAAACTACTTCAGATCTGGAAAAAGTGCACATCTGCAGACATTTTCACTCCTGTGTAGTGATGCTGGCATCCCTGCGGTGGGTTTCTGTGCACTTTATTTAACAAATTAAATTTATTTACTAAATTTAATTCAATTTTCCCACTTTGCAAAGCTACCCAGTGGACCACACGGGATTCATTGGTGGATCTCGTGTTTGACGCCCCTGATTCAAGTGCTTTGGGATGAAGGAACTGCCACCTCTGGATCCCAGTCAATAAAATCATTCCATGCCCATGACATCACATTAACCCACTCATTTAGTCTAATGAGTAACCACTCGAATCCGCTTCCTCCCTTTTCTATCAAACCTTCATGCCTGCAGGAGGGATTTTTGTTGTTCTCTGCCCCTCTAACAGAGATAACGCACGGCCCACTGAACACACACACACTGGAAAGACAACGGTGGCTTTTAGATGTATAATTTGCATGTTAATTTTCACTGAGAATGCTGCATCTGAAATGTGGCTCTTGCGCAGTAATCACAGCCTTTCGAAATTTATGAAAATGATTAAATCACACGGCGGCACATTGTGCACACGGCACGCTGTTATTATTGTGTTTCACGGGCAATAAGGCAGTGATTTATGGAGGGATTTCACCACAGCGTTATGAAGTTTGGTGGAGTCTCAGCATGACTGAGTGGCTGGAATTTGGCTTCGGATGACCACAGGAGGGAGAAAAAAAAAAAGTAATTGCTGTGGGTTTTCCGCTTCACCAAAGCTTCTGTGTGCTTTCACACTGACGGAAGGAAGCGTTCGCCGTACCTTGTCATATTTGGCGACTATCTCAGCCCGCTCCTGGTCAAGTTTCACCGCTGCATCCTGCTCGGTATCAGACGCTGGAGAGACAACAAAAGAGGCGAGGGGAGGAGAGAGGAGAGAAGATGATTGGGCGTTGAGCATAAGCAAGTTCAGCAACAGCAACTTAGAATAAAGGTTTGCTGGATATTAATATATACACTGCTATTATTTTAGGATAAATTCAGCAAAAGACAAAAAAGCCACATTAAAAGAGATCAGGTTATATTTTGCACTTCATTTAAATACATTTGCAATCCTGGTTTTCAAAAGATGTTTCTGCACCACTTTTGTTTAAATTGTGTTGTTTAGTATGTATATTAGATGTCCTGTTTTTCTTCATAGAGCCACTTGATGGTACTAAACTCAGTTTTTATAGTACTTCATTTAGATTTTTGCTTATTTTGAGTCATTTTTACCTCATGAAGCAATGCTGTTTTATTATATTCTGTTCAAATGAGCTATTTTGCTTTATGTAACCCTCTTGGGATGACCACAACCAGAACCCCTGACCCAGCCATTTTTACTAACCCAACCTAACAGTATCTAGCAGCTCTTTAACTCCCCTCTCCCTGCTTCCCCTCTGGGGGTGATGGAGGTTGATGAGGGTGGTTTTTTGATCCCTGTGATCTCTTTTATTTCCTTTTCCCTGTCTCTTTACTTTAGTAATGTAACACATGATGCAGGGAACAGTTTGAAGTAGAGGGCCTCTACTTCAAACCGATTTGGTTGAAGGACCGTTTTGGGAGGACACTCGAGATAAACTTATCCTAACCCTCGACAATCAGAATATGTGATTTTTGCTACACTACATTTTATGCAAGAGTTCCTTGAAAACCACGGCAGTAATGGGCCTCCTGTAAGTTTTCTTAGGTGTTGTAACTGTCGCTGCTGCTAGCTAAACTCAGCCCTGGGGCGCACACACATCCGATTATCCTGTCATCACAGACGTGCTGTGTGTTATTCCGGCTCCCTCGGAGTGTGCCAAGAGCTGACGTGGAGAACGCACACACCCTTTTCAACACACACTCTTCAAACCAGTCAGAAGGAAACGCTTCAGTGCGGCATGTCCAGCGTGTCAGTCTGACCTCAGGCGGTGTGTGTGTCTGTGTGTGTGTGCACAGTAAAAAACCAAGTGTCAATTTTACACTTACAGAGTTGATTTTAACTCTGCTTCAGATAACATTTGGTCCCACTCAAAATTAGAGTTAAATTTACTCTATGGCCAGTGTTAACTTTTCAGTGTTAATTGTACTCAATTTAGTGTCAAAATTAACAACAAAATGTGTAAAAATATTTAACACTGAGGGTTATTCACACTGTTCAGAGTAATTTGATTACACTTTATAGAGCTATTTTACTCCAAATTTAGTTTAATAATAACACTCTGATGTGTAATAATATATCATTTTTATTTCTCTGTAGTGTGATTTTTTTCATATTCATCTTATGATGCTATATTACTAAATAACTGATCTATCCTACATTATGGAAATAACAACAAATATACAGGTTAAAGTAACAGCATTTATTATGTTTCTCAATTCAGTGTCATTTAATTAACGTAACAAACCTTTACAATTCACAGTTCTATGATGCTCACTAGAGAAAGCAATATGACATTTCCCCAATGTCGTAGTTGCAGAAAAGTAACAAAGTTGGTCAGGGATGAACTGTATGATGTACCAAAGACATAATGGGCCCTAAAGAGTTTATCAAGGGCTCCTACAGAACCTGTCGCATTACATGGAAGTGCATGCTTCTCAATCACAATGAAGGTGTGAATGCTGCTTCTTGTGGATCCCTGAGTACGAAGGTAGGGCTGACTGCTTCGGGTGATGTTGTCTAGATGCTGCTGTACACTGGTTCCAGCCTACAACAACACATTAAACAACAGTATTAAGTGACTATCCTCTGACAGTAGATTAGCTCAACTCACTGTCCATGAAAATAGAGGTGATGGAAAGTATATTTTAAACAACATACCTTTGGGAATTTGATGAGGTTATTGACAGCTTGAGATGCAGACATCTTTCCTGGTCTCTTTCGCCCTTGTGCAGATGGTAGTAGCAGATGTAGCAGCAGCAAGATAGTAGACAAGTCACTGTCCCAGCCTACAGACGAATAAACAAAGAATTATTCCAAAAATACATTGAATTGACAGAATTACCTATATAACCAACAATGGCAAATAAAAACAGTCACAATCATACCATTCTCAACTTCAGTACCTGACTCAGCATTGCACATTAACTCCAAGAGCTCTGAGGTGGGGACAAGTCCATGACTTTCCTGTACAACCTTTGCTTTGAGATTGGTGAGCCACCTCTCCAAGAATTTGCTCCCAGTGACCTCACAAAACAGGAGTCGGAAATCTTGTTCTATCTGTAATGCAAAAATACTAATGAGGTGTTTGATTGAATCCTGCCTACAAATTACATCAGTATCATTTAAATGATAAGTGAACTTACTTTTGGGAGATTTGCAAACTGAGACGCTTCTTTCCTCCACAGCTTTTCTTTGAATGGTCTTCAACCGCCATGCAATGTATCCTGAACTGTTCTCTGGATCGTAGTAATGTTTCTATGTAATTAAATAAACGAAGAAGGACTATGTTATCAACATTTCTGAGGGCAATTATGTATTTAATGTTGAAAAGTTCCCTTTACTTACATATCCATGTTGTGAATATGGGTCTTCCAGATATGGAGACAGAGCAACAATGTCCTGCGCATACATCACTCTTACGCTTTTAGGGGGAGATGTCCTAATGTATAAATTCAATAATTGGCATTAAACATCACAATTAAAAATAATACAATGTTTAAAATGTTTCTTTATATCTTACATTTTTGATTCTTACCCATGTCATTCTGTCATCTCAGCCTCAAGTATGTTTCTCATCCGTCTTCTGGTTGCATCTCTCAGAGATTTGGTTTGTCCATACTCTTAAACCTTTATATAAAATAGGAACATTACTTAATATTACTTAACATGTCATTAACATTGCTATCAGTTAATTTACACAAAATACATATTTCTTACTAAATAATGAGCAAAACTCTAAAGTAGTGTATGCCTTTGGCATTTGCTTAAAATAATATAAAGCAGTAAAGTTAACTTTATGGTAATGTTACCCACTTTTTCTGAAAGTATGTTCGCTCATGTAAGCTAATTAGCGATTATTAGCTTACTGATAAACGGTAATTTAGTTGTTCAAACTGTGCGATTTGACATGTGACAATGATATTATTTAGACAGCATTTAGAAGAAATACATAGTTAAAATGTTTTAGGTTCATATTAACGCAGTGAGAAGATAACGAACATCTTAACTTTTAGCAACTGCTAGCATGTAGCTACTGGAATGCCATTAAACCTATGGGTAAATGCTGCTAACATGTCCTCACTCGACATCAGTGAAACTATAAAGAGCTACTTAGTTTAAAAATACCTTTTAAACAATGTTACCAGTATGGGAATGTTAACTTCACTTACCTGACTGTGGCAGCTCTTCGGAGAAAATTCCCTGCGCATTAGAGCTCTGAGGCCACACACGCCTGCGGACTGGTAATAATCAACACTGTGTGGAGTGAAGTCTTCACTGCGTGACTAACAAACTTTACACTGACTTTTAACTCTGATGTTAGAGCTGGTTTACTCCTCATAGAGTTGTAAATACTCTATCTAGGTTAAAATAGGTTTACTCTGAAATATTGACACTCCATTTTTTACTGTGTGGCTGCTTTAAACCGACAGCTGCCGTGGCGAGGACGTCACCGCGCCACAGAAAGGTTTCCAGTGTTTTCCCAGCCTACGCGTCACATTGTGTGAGTGTTAAATGTGTTTATCCTCTCACACACACCGATAACACACAAACACACACACCTCACTACTCTGTGATTGTAAATCTGCATTTCCAACAGCAGTTTACACACATACTTCCTGATTTTGCTGCGAGAGACAACCAAACACTGGATGTGTGCCAACAAAGCTCTAAATTGGAGTCACATTGTGTTTATGTTGAATCTGGTGTGCAGCATGTAGTAATGAAGCCTTGTAGTGAGCAATACCTGGAAGTGGGAAGGGGAAGTAGCAGGCATGGAGCCTTCTGAATTTAGCATAAAATGACCACCTAGGAGGACAAAATGCTTACAAGGTACATCCTGAAGCCTGTTGAACATCTACGCTGCGCTCTCCCAGCTCTCAAGATCAAGATAACCTTAGAGATCCAAAGATGGATGTCAGATGGGTGAAAAATAACAAGCAATGAAATCATTTTAGAAGGTTTTTAAAGCTCTTTTCTGAACTCACCTGAACTCTGGAAAAAACCCAGAATCTACTCGAATGGTCGTCAAACTACGTTTTTATACCTATACTGAAGTGCCAAGGGTGCAGAGGAGGTCATCAGATGTCGTCTTTATGGAGAAAAGAGTTCAATAAACCTTTGGATGGTAAACCGTAAAATCACCCCAAGACCTGAAAAGCCTTCAGTGTGTTCACTGCTAACTCCACGGCGCCAAATACTGAGATTCTGTCAACATCAGGCATCTCTCAGCTTCGGTACAGAGCACGGTTTCAGAGAGGTAATCAGCGCCATAAAAGGGCGATGAAGACAGCATTAGGAAGCAGAAGTGGTGGCAGTGACATAAATCACTGGTTTCTGTTTGTGTTTTAGTGTCAGTTTGTGCACCAAAGATGCTCAGGTAGGTCTGGGAAAAGAAAATCTGCACAGAAAATAACAATGCATGCTGAAAATTGAGGCTTAAAAGTTACTCTGTGCCTTTTAGTGAGACACAAAAAGATCCTCCACCTTATAACATCTGCCAGGTCACTGATGAACCCCAGCGGGGTTGGGGTTAGGCTGCACACTACATTTCAGATCAAGTCTCTTAACATGCAATCAGGCCTGTACAGCTCTTCCTTTATAGGATTTCCATTTGCTTAGAAGCATTCATATCTGATGAGTTGCGAGTAAAGCTTAATCTAGAGACTTGCCTTGATGCATGCTCAATCACCCAGATAAGGAAATCCCACAAAATTAACTGTTAGGCAGTAGGTGCTAGCTTCAGTCATTATGCAGATGCACTGTTTATAAGGTCGGGGAAACCTGCAGTCAGCTGAGACTGAAGAAGTCACTTGGTTGAGTGACGAAACGCTTCTCCTGCTCAAAACACAACGTGTTCTGAGACTCACAAATATATGGATCGGAAACATTTGGAATTTGACCAGAAGAGGGAAAGTTGAGGCATTTCCAAAGCTACAAGAACTTGCAGCTGACAGTAAATGCTGTCTGCCCCTCCAACGCCTGATCTTTTAATGACGAAAAACAATAAGAAGTATGAAAATAATACAGTCGGCTATTAAAACCTCAAATCTCAAACTGCTGGCTTTTGCCCTCTTTAACCCTTTTCCACTGAACCCCCAGCAGTCAGTGATGATGATCCTTATTCTGCCAGCTTTTCAGCCCTTTGCAGCTCTTTATTTGACTCCAGTCATTCTCCAACTTCCTCTCAAGGTCTCTGGGGTTCAACTGGAGGAAAGGCAAGACGGGAATTCCAAAACGCTGCGAACAAACATTCTCCTTATTGAGCCGGCTGGCATTTTTATGACAGGATGGTGTGTGTCAATGAAAGGCATGTGGCTGTGGGCTGCCAAGAGCACTCTGCAGGAGAAGACGCCACGAGCGAGGGGATGGGGGAAGAGACGTTCGCACACAGCAAGGCAAACTGTCTGGGGCAAATAAACAAATACAGTAAAGTCTTTTTCTGCTGGGAAATCCTGCCCGAGAGGCCCTGCGGTTCCCATAGTGAGCGGGGGAGGAATTGGGAAGGAAATGGGATTCAGTCTTTTCTTTGCACTAAAGCTAAGCCCCAACTTTGAGACCCTCACAGCCATATTAGTATTCCACAGCGGTCTGACTTTAGATAAATGCAATTAGAGGCCTTTTCATGCTTTAAGGATCACTCCAGCGTCTGTGACGGAGATCGGGTCTATGTTTTTATTTGCAACCGAGGAGCTCTTGACTTGCTCCAGAGGGTTTATGTGGCATTTCATGTTAGGACTCTTGAAATATGTTTGATAATGAGCCTCCAAAGATGACTTTGACATGCCGCACACCATGGTCATCAGCTGGAGAAATGGTGACTCAAATTAGGAACTTTATTGCAAATTTAATTGTGGGGAAGTCAAACTTCTACTAATTTTGCCAAATTATGACACAAACCTGCATGTGCCAAACCAAACCTTTGAAATAGAAATATCCATGTCCAATAAAAGAAAAGAAAACCGAGGAATAACGCTAAATATGCAGAAATTCCAGCGCAAGAGCTCTGGCTCATCTACTTTACATCAGGTTAATATGGTTATTTAACAGTAATTAAGTATCTAAATGATAACACTATGTGTTATAAAAAGAGGTGATTGACTGATTGATTGATTTGTTTCTGAAGCCACAGTGCAGTGGGGAAATTCTGCAGTCCTTATTTAAAATCCCTTGAGCACGATCCCTGAGTCTGATCAGACTGGAGAGAGTGAGCAGTACAAAAAAGTGCTGCAAAATAAGCTAAAAGAGAAGATAAATCCCCTCTGAGCTTGATGGGCTTTGATTATTTAAATCAACTGCTTCATGCACACACATGAAAACACTGACTAAAGTCACTTCAGCTGCTTTAAATGGACAGAAGCCTCAAACTCAAGTAACTTCAATTATCTGTGATGTGTAGACGTTCATCTTGTGTTTATCCTTGTAGTTTATCCAAACTGGTTTGGCAAAATAAAGCACCAGAAAAAAGAAAACAGAGTAGCTTGTGAAGTAGAAATAAGATAAACAGGAACAAACATTGAGAGAGCATCAAAACACCAATTATACATTTGGGGGTGGGATTTTCCTCGCTCCTGTCACTGCCCTTTATCCTTCTTTCCAGACTACAGCCCCCCCACGGAGCTGCCCTTCAACCTCCCGCTGTCTAATTTGCCAGTCAGACCCCAGCGGCGAGGCCGACGAGGCTCCGTCTAACCGTCCCTGCCCCGCTGTGACTAAAATGTCCTCGCCCGTCACCTCCCAGCCGGGCGCTACCCCGTCCCCACCTCTGCCCTTCACTCCTGCTCTGCACGATACATTCAGGAGTGAACTGGTGTCAGCACTCAGAAGTGTTCACACATGACAACTGGACAGGAAGTTAGGTACCACTTCCCCCCTGTGGGGTTTACCACTGAACAGGTGAGTGCAGTTCTCAGGCAGGAAGCTCACACGGCATTTTCTGCTATAATGTAATCTTGCAGCCCTAAAGCCTCTTGCATCAGCATATTGAGCACATCAGGTATGTGAAAGAACGACTTCACGGTGGTTTGGGGGAATATAAAAGCTTTAACAGAGAAACAGATTTAATGCTGGCTTCAGGTGCTGCTAACCCTTCTGACAGACTTTCATTAGGAAGGGGTCCCCTGCTGCCAAAGAATCATGCCGAGAAATTTGAAATGCTTGACAAATGACAAATGTTCAGGAGCAACAGAGAATCAGAGTAAATGGCTGTTTCTTGGACTACAACCTAAGACGTTAATATTCTTTAAAGAAGACCTTTTCTGCTTTTCCTTATTTTAATTCATTTATATAGCACCAAAACATAACAGTAATCACCTCAAGGTGCTTTATATCGTAAGGTAAACACCCTACAATAATACAATTGAGCAACTGATGACAGTGGGAAGGAAAAACTCGCTTTAAACTGGAAGAAACCTCCAGCAGAACCAAGGTCAGGGAGGGGCGACCGTGCCGGAGGTCATTTCCTGTCATATAGAACACTTTGCCGTGTTCTACTATATTGAACATGGCCAAGGTTTTAAATATCGAGGTCAGGTTCAAACTGATGTGAAAACTCAGTTTCAGACACTTTTTCCTGCTTTGAGCTCTGTGTGATGTCACTGGAAATGAACATGCCTAATATGACCATGTAAGGCACACAAATGGCCCAACCGTAGCCCAAGAGGTTTCTTTCAGTCTGTGGATCCACTAAGGGTCTGCACCAAGGTTTGGCACAAGATAAAAATTCATATTTTGAACTCTTAATCATGCACAGCTCTTTTAGAAGATTTTAAGATGCACATATGGAGCAGGAACATTTACTTGAAATAACGTAAACAGACGTAAGCAACGAGCCCCGGCTTTAACTGACTACATCTATATTTAAGAGAAATTTAAGAGCAGATGCAAGGATGAAGCCTCCAGCTGATAATTCCTCTAGGAGCCGCTCTAACCATGTGACAGGAAGTGTTGTGGAGAGTATTTTTGTTTTTCTTCCTCTTTATCACTTGCTGTTAAAGACCAGCCCTGACAATGTAAAACATGACAAGCATAACCACGGTCTTTCTTGTTCTCTCAGCCCTCTTTTGGCTGCTGTAATGAGCCCTCTTTGTTTTTATCTTAAGGAGTCCTCGCCTGTTAAAGCTCTTTGCTGCTCTTCCACCCATTGTCAGTGCATCTCTTACCCTCTCATAGATGCTATCTGTTCAGAAAAAGGAATAATTATAAGAACTATGATAAAAGAGGACAGGCTTGATTGGAGAAGAACTAATTTCCCACCTTTTGTTTCGGTGCTCACACTTCGTTTTGAAGCTGACGGCCACGTGTGACCTGTATTCAGACCTGCATGTTCACTGTGTGCTTGCTAAACATGCAAAATGTGTTAAAAACAATGCAAACCAATGATCCCCTCATCTGTGATATAAATATCAATTCAAAACAGGAGTAAAGTCTTGTACTGAGTATATTCCAGTAAAGGTGAGCTGGACGTTTTACTGCAGAGATTTCAACTCCGGAGGGTTTTCACTTCTGTAACCGTTCGGCCTTTTGAAAGTTTGCGGCAGCCTGACATTTAAAAAGATGAGGCAGCCTCTGCGCGTCGATTTTTAGGTTGAAAAGCTGCACGTCTGTACACTTTTAAAACACACTTTTGCACATTTTTCTTTACTGAAAGATGAACTTTTGCATTTATAACTTGTGCATAGGGCTGGGCCATATTATACCGTTCACGGTAATACCGGTATAATGTTAGGCAACGATAGGAAAATGAAATATCGCGATAGAATGGGAGTAAAACGCGCATGCGCAGTGCTTTTGTTTTCATACGCACATGGCCGATTGTTGAGTGAAACAGATGAACCAGAATTGGTTTGTAAAAATGGTGCAACTTCCGTGATGTGGAACTGGTTTGGTGTTTGTCCGTCAGATACACGACAAAGCACATTTTTTTGCAGAACATGCAAGCGGCCGTTGTTATTGTCATATTTGTCGGACTAAGATGCTCTTAAATCTGGGAGTAATCTGGGTCCTAAACTCCGTATGCTTCAGGTCAAACAACACTGCAGCATCACTTAGAGTTAAAAACTGTCTAAATTCTTTCATCTTTAATAAAACGATCAGCATTGCTGCTTTACCAGGTGTAACTATGAAGTTTAACTTCCAGGCATCCATGAAAACTAAAGTTATTACATTTAACGGAGTTAGACGTTAGCAGGAAGCTAGCGGAAGTTAGCTCGCTAGTTTCGCTAGTTACCTAAGCATGATATAGCATGTTCTGACTGAGAGATTTCTGAAAAAAATCAAACGTACAGTTCTGCTATCACTTCCAACATAAATGAAGACAGGAAACTAAACAGCAGTGACGTTTGTAGGGTTACTGAAGTTGGGCTAGCTGGTATATAATGATGTGCTACGTGATCGCTAGCGACACAGCTATGTTAGCATAACATAAACAGTGAAGCTGGAGGACGAACACTAACACTTTTCCACTTATAAAAGTTAACGTGAAGGTTCTTCATGGTTAGAGACAAATGCAATCGCATGGCAGGATGTTGTAAACGGACCAAACTTCAGTCAGGAGAACAACTGAGATAATCCATCCACAATATGAGGTTAGTCATTAATATACTGCAACAACATGGGAATAGAGCAGCTGCCAGAGAATTCAACATTAATGAATCAATGGTACAGAAGTGGAGGAAGCAAGAAGAATGAGTTTAATAAAGTTTGATTTATCTGACTGCTTTGTTTCGCTTAATGTGCCTTATAATCCCGTGCACCTTATGGTCCGAAAAATACGTACTGCACAATGCAGTTTAATGTTGCAAAGCACCTCTTTTTAACTTCAGTGGATATTATACATGGTTATGCTCAGGATATGTCAGCCCATTTCTACTGGAAATGCCTTTTGGTTAAACTTTCAGCAAGGAATTTGCATTTGCACTGTTACATTTTTATAAAGCTTTAATGTACATAAAAACCAGCTTCTTGTTTAAGTGAAAATAAATGGAAGGTTGTCTTTTTGCGCTAGTAATGTTGTGGAGTTGTATTTTGTCTCGCATCAATTATATCGTCGGTTATATCGTTATCGCAAATTTTCAAATATATATCGTGATAAATATTTTTGGCCATATCGCCCTGCTCTACTTGTGCATAAGATCTAAATTCCCCAAAAGTTAATTGCTGCAAATTTATCTGAGTGACTTGTGCTTTACATAAGGCACCGCAATTACAGTGGGTTTAGAGCAGGGGTGCCCAATCCCGGTCCTCGAGAGCTACCGTCCTGCAGCTTTTAGATGCATCCTTGTTCCCACACACCTGAATCAAATGAATGGCTTGTTATCAGGCCTTTGCCAAACACGATGGCATGCTGAAGAGGTAATCAAACCATTTGATTCAGCTGTGTTGGAGTAGGGATGCATCTAAAAGCTGCAGGATAGTAGCTCTTGAGGACTGGGATTGGGCAGCCCTGGTTTAGAGCAAGAACAGGAAATATTCTGTCATTTAACAAAAATTTTCCTTTTTATTATTACAAGGCAGTCTGTGTACGGAAGTGGATTAGGGCCACCGAAATTTTATTTTTTTTTTTAAATGGGCACGTTTCTTTTCTTCTTCTTCTTCTCCAGAATTCTGAAAAAAGTCAGAATTCCGAGAAAAAACTGTATAACGAGTGACTGGCTGTGACTGTAACTTGGTTTTTAGCACTTACAATAAACATTTTACAGATCAAACACTTGTGTAAGTGTTAAAAAACATGATTATTATTGCAACACATTGTTCTGTTGTTGCATCACTAGTTTTCCCATGAAAGCCACATCTAATATTGAATGTTTGCAAGCTGTGCCGGTACTTCCAGCCACTCCCTTATTTACAAGGGGTCGCCACATCGGGCAGCTCCGCATGTTTGATTTGGCAGATCTTTGCACCCAAAGGGATTTCAGTCTCCTCCTGAAGCTTTCACTTGTTAGACAAATGTGTAAATGGCTACACTATGGAGCCACAATTTCACAATATTAATGCTACTTAACGTTCGATTGAAACAAGCGGCTCTTTTAGGTAAGTACTGCATCAGTAACGCAACTCAGCACACTCACGAAACAAGTTTCCCACTTCACAACAAACAGATGAGGCAACTTTAGAGAAGCATGTGTTATTACTGTGCCTCCAAAACAATCATCTGCCTCACCCAGTCTTCATTTCCAACCTCAACGCAACTGCAGGAACGTGACACAAACCTCTGAATGACACCCAGCAACCAATAATCACAGACTCCAACCAGACTTACAGACAAATAATTAACTCCCACATTACCCGTGGCACATTCTCAGCTAAGATAAAGGAGAAGTTAAAATTCTGCTTGTTTCAACAAAGCCAAAAAAAGGAGAAAAAAGTTTTTTGTCAAAGTCATTTAATTTGTAGCACCTTCATGTAAGAAGGCTCACAAATTTATCAGCAGACAGTCCACAGTACCTCACAATCCACTATCAGCACACATTGTTATCATTCCGCTGTCAGGGCTTTATATTTGGAAGTGGCACATGACAGTTTACTGTTACATGTCTGCACTTGCTTATCTTCTACTAAGTGCGGTGACATCATTTGCTGTTTGTGTGCAAAGTGTCACCAGTCTGTGTAACACTTCACATGCCTCCTGTGCACTAGAAGACTTCGAAAGGAATTAGAATGAAAAAGCCAGAACCTGGCGCTTGTGTCATAAATCGGTTTTTAAGACTTTGCAGAGCCCACCGAGCCGTCCAGGAAATTATTTACACGCATTCTGGTGGAAAACTTCGAAGGACAGCAGGTCTTGAAAAACGGAGCGGAAACTTTTTGGCAAAAGCTGTCGACCCTTTGCTGCTACCTTCCTCCACGCTAGCTATGCTAGTAATTCGTCAGGACTGACATCAAATCCAAATGTGAAAAAGACTGATATAAGAAACCTCTGACTGACTTTTTACAAGACCATATGATCAAGATGATGGGCAAACATCTGACATTTGTCTGTGACACTGAAATCATTTGAAAAGTTGCATGGTGTAAAGTTGGTCTTAGCTGTTAGATCCTAATGAACTGTAATATTAGCATGAGTTCACTAAACACACAGTCTGTATGGATGGCAAAAAGTTTAAATCATGAAAGGTTTTTGCATTTAAATTGTCAGAAAGTTGACAGTTCTACAGGTGATTTTGTCCAGATGGTCCCACCTAATAAAAACTTGAGCAAAAAGTCAAACTCAACCTAAAATCCAATCCAATAAAATCCAGTCAGTATTTTACTTTAGCCCAGTTTCATCATATAAAATATATATACGTGAAAGAAATTACAGATATAGTAAGTGCTTTTTCTATTTAAGTACAAATCATGAAATCAAAATAAAAACAACGCAGTATGCCATTGGGTTAATGGCTAAATAAAGGCCAACAACAAAAACAGCAACTATTTAATTGCACGCTAGCGTATTGACCAACCCATTTATTTACTTATATATTTATATATAATTTTAGCAGCTTTGGTCCTCCGTAGTGTAGTGGCCTACATACAGTACAGTGAGAGTGTCAAGTTTCTGATTAACTTTGGAAGTCTTAAAAAAAAAAGAAAAACGTACATACAGATATATTGTCAGAATCTATGACCAATATTTAAACTTTCACTGGATTTTGCATTTGGAAAGGAGATGATTATCTGGCAGTCATTGCAATCACTGGTGTAAAAATCACAAGACGCTCTGAATTAAAACCACGTCAGCAGGACATTGTGAGCCAACAGACCAGTTTAATATTAATTTATATGATCCATTTAGACCAAAAATACTAATCATAAGGCACCCAGCTAGAATGTCCCTCACATACCATCTATGTACATGCTAACAACACAGAGAAACTGAGTGGAACTCCACAATTGACTTCTTTTACCTCTTTTCAAGACATCCTGTGGATCGTCCGAGCGAGCTTTAGTCCGCATCGGTCACGGTTCAGCCAAGTCCAAAACACCAGGAGATAACATACACTACCTCATCCCATCACTGTCACTACCCAGTGCTCCAGAAAGAGAGGAAATATGAGCGAGCAGCAAAGAGAAGTGAGATCAGAGCTGCTGCTGCTGCTGTCACAATGCTGCCGTTTGTTTCACAGACAGACAGACTCGGACAGAGAAATCTGACTTCAGGAGTGAGCCGTTCCCACTCACAACATTCTCCACCCAAACACAACAACACAACGACAACAACAAGCTCTATTCAGCACATCATAGAGAGGGAGACAGAAAGGACAGAGGGAATCGCTGTTTCCAGACAGCCGATGAAACTTTCACAGATTTTCCAAACATCACAAAAATAAAATGTGAATCAGAGGAATTCTTTCAATTCCACGTAGGATTACAAAATGTACTTGTAAAACTCAAAATCTTACCGCTCATGACAAAGCAATGTTTTATTAATGAAGCAAAAATGTGTGTAAAGGTTTTGCTGTGCTGCTTCTGGGAGACAGAGAGCATGGGGTGTGCAAGCTGGGAAAAAGTGAGAGAGACAGACAATGGCAGTATGATGATAAACAGTTTCCATTAAAACTTCATTATGAAATGGACGTGATGTACCATGACGGGGCTTATGATGTGGCGTATCGAAGATGAGAGGCAGGGCGGTGCTGGGGAAACGAGCGACAGGCAACGCAAGCAACAAAAAAAAAAAAAAAAAAAGGAAGAGAAGAAGAACGCTCAAGAAAGGGAAAGCGTGAAAGATCAAGAATGTGAAGAAAGTCAGAAAAAGTAAAAAAGGAACGATCAGAAAGGAATGAAAGAAGAAAGAATGCTTAAAAGAAAGAAACACAATGAACGAAAAACTGAAGTAAAGACAAAGATCAAATGTGAAGAAAAGAACAAAGAGAAAGAAAGTTCAAGAAAAAAAGTAAAGGAAACATGAAGAAAGTGAAAGACAAAGACAAAGTGTGAAAGAAAGATCAGGAAGAAAGGAGAGAAGCAAAAGATCAAAGTAAAAGATCAAAAGAAAGACAGACACATCAAGAAGAAGGAGAAAGAAAGACCGATGGAGAAAGAAAAACTGAAATAAAGACAAAGATCAAAAATGTGAACAAAAGAAAAAGGAAAAAGAAAGATAAAAACATGAAAATGATCAAGAAAAAAGAAAAAATGATCAACAAACTAAAAGAAAGAAAGAGAAGTCGTGTCATCTCAGCTCTATCTGTGTGTGGCATCGTTACAGGAAGTGTGTGTTTGTGATGGGACTGAAGGGCTGTTATCACTTCTGCAGCTGATAGAAACGAGTGGGTGGGGCTGTACAGCTTTCAGCTCCTCTGCGTTGTCTGCAAGCTCATCTCTCTTTAAAGGGTTACTCTGCTTTTGAATTTTAAACAGACAAATATACAGATTTACACCATGAAACTACAATCTCAGTCTTATTTACACTGAAGTATATCAGCACTGAAATCTTTGAAACAAAGCTTGTGTCCTCAGATACAGAACTGGAAACAAACCCAAAGTAAATAAATCAAAAGTACATTTAAATCGAGTTTAAAGAATTAAATAATGGCTGAAAGAATTAAAATAATGGCTGAATACTGCAGTTCTGTGGACAATGTCTTGCACAGTCTACCTGGAAACCATCTTTTTATCAAGGGATTCTTTCTGTTATTGGTTGTTTCTTGGTGGTTATAATCCGACTTGACAGTCACCATGAAAGAAAGAAAGCTACAGCTAGCCCTACCTTCCTATAAAGTGGAACAAACCATAAAACAGTGGCAGTGTTAGCTAACTGAATACTGACTAATATAAGAGGTATGCATGTAGGTTCATAAACAAAATATCATCCGTAATCTCAAATGCTACAAACGAGCATTTGAACCACACAAAAGCCAGGCCTGTTGCAAACATCACTGAGCTGAAACTCAAAAAACTAAGAAACGTGAGGCTCACATCACCTTGTTAAAAAAGGGATGGAACATGTGACCTTTAACCCCTGTTTCCTGTCTTCAGTCTGTATGTGAGATCAGGCAGTTTGGTGGGTGAGCCTGGTGCTGTCAGCCAAAACTACCATCAAGCAGCAAGTAAAACACAAAACATACGAGAGAACGCTCACGATGACTCATGACGAGTCACTACTCTGAAAAATAATCCCAAGTTCAGTCGTGTAGTTTCATCCTAACTGTGTGTGTTTGCAGCGCAGTTGTACTGGAACTATCTTGAGGACTGATCTAGTCACCAGGCTCACACAACACACACTTTCAATAAAAATATCTGAACAACATGCAGTCAAATATACAGTTTTATCTGCAAAGGAAAATAAAACTTGCAAAATCTTTACATTTAGATTTCATTTAGAGTACTTGAAGAAAAAAAAAACTTACGATAGAGTTTTATTGGACCCATATTCTTGAAAAGCAATAAGAGTATCACTGGTGAGTAGACTCTTCAGCGATACAATAGAAGGACTCGTTCCTTTTGTTGCTTGCCCACAAATCCCCTGGAGAACGTAGCAACTACTTTGCAGTATTTTTTTCTGGTTTAAAAATTCATGTCACTGTGGAGTGGAGTGGATTGAGAGACTGTGCATCCCTCTAACTGCTGATTCTTATTATACGATAAAAGACAATTTATAACAGGTCAGACCTCACACCACACAATAACCCGTGAAGCAGACAATGTGTGCTAAACAGACTGGTTCTTATATAGCACACCGTACTCAGACTACAAGCCTCATTCTCACACACATTTATAGAAACTATTTCTTCTAGGGCTTTCCATCTAACAGTCACACACATTCACACTCCGGAGAACGCATCAGGAGCAGCTTGCAGTTCAGGAGCTTGCCTAAGGATATTTTAGCAAGCAGACTGGATGACAACCTGCTCTTCCTCCTGAGCCACAGCTACTGATAACCGCAGGTTTATAACATTGCACTAAAGGCATGCTGGGTAATGCTGGCTAAGCAGACTGGTGCTCTGTGCTGCACTCAAGAACAGAAAAGATAGATTTAGGATCTAGAAAGGAGAGCAGTTTTTCAGTTTGGCTTCATTTGCTGGACTTTCACTGTGATCGGCCACTGATACGATAAGACAACGAGCTATGCAGAGCTAACGGGTGCTTTTACATGAGGGCAGACTCATTTGTACCACAAATACAAAGTAAGTCTGAATGCAGTGAAGTGCCAGGTGTTGACTTTATTTGAGAACAGCTGCAGTAACCTACAAGCGGAACAAGCAGCCTCCTGCAGGGCAGCCTGAGAGTCGATTATTTACTCATTTTATTCATGATTTCTTTCCTTTTTTTAAAAAAAAATTATGATATTTAAAACTTTTAATAATCTACATACAATTACATCAATATATCATTTAACCCATATCAAAGCCCATTTGTAAAGCAATAATCCCACTGACCCTGAAGAACTAAATGCTAACTAATACCATCTTAGTTTATGAATACCGAGCTCAAAGGCTTCTTTTTTTAAATTTGCATGCAGCAGTGGCAGATTTGCAGACTTGCAAGTTACCACAAGGTGAATTAGGCGTCTATCAGCCAACAGGAGCCTGTAAAAGAACCGCACGCCATCGTTTTTGTTCAAAGAGACTAAATGCGGTGCAGATCAGAGGCAGCGAGAGCTAAATACAGGCCTGTCAAACTACCTCAGGAGAGTAACAATCAGACGGCTGTTTTCCCTCCTCTTTTTTTTTTAAAACATGCACTCATTTCCGATCACTTTTTTTTTTTAATGCAAAATACTTTAAAGCTGCATTTCTCACATAATAGGAACAAAATAAATGCACTCAGATGAGCAGGAAGATGAATGAAGCTCCAACAGTAGTTCAGGGAAAGTGACTCAAATCACTGTTCCTCAAAGGCTACCAGCACAACTTCCTCACTCGTTACAGAGCATTTCCTTATTTCTCTGGCATGCAAAGAGACTACACACAAATACACACATACTCAATTCTTTTTACTGCCTTTACACAACTATTAAGGTTGGATTGACTTCGGTGCTGCGTTACGCTGGAGTATTATTACCCATTCAGCTGGACAAACTGAACCCCAGTGGATTTAAATTGTGCATAAACAGGAGACTGCGGCTAATTTACAGGATACATCCCACCAAGCTGACTTAATTATCTGTCATCCTCTAACAGTCAGCATGTGGAGATGACAAACGATAGAAAAGATGCTTCTGTGGTTTGGAGTATTCACACTGCCTTCAATTATAAGCACAGCTCTGGGCTTCAAAGCAGTGTGGCTTCCTGATCCCAAGGAGGACAGAGGAAATGAAAGCTGACCACATTTTATGTATTTATTTTTTTTAAGCATACTTTAGAGCAAAAGAGCAACCGTTTCTGTGTAGAGAAGCATGACTGTAAGCAGTATTGAAACTTGATGAAGCCAGATTGCTAAAGTCTGTTAGCATGAACGGAAACGGATCCAGCACCGTGACCGAGGACAAGTCGGGTGGGAACATTAGGACCAAGAGGTCGGACCTGTTGACAGAAATGATGCAGAAAGCCAGACAGGTTTAAAGGATCCAAGATTTAGTTATAAAATGGGTATAAGAGGTACCATCAAAAAGTTTAGAGACTGCACCTATTAAAAAAATAATAATAATAATAATAATAAAATAAAATAAAATGAAATTAATATCGAAACTACACAGCCATTCCCTTCAGGGTTGGATGCAGGTTATGCAGCAATACACCACTACCAGAGCTCCTGATGTCTTACCCTCGATCTGAATGTGACTGTGTGCATGTGAGCATTTGGGACGAATGCTTGATGACCTCCACTGCGTTGCATGGAGCCAAATCTGGTGAGCAGGGTAGGTGGCAAGTAAATTTTTGCAGACAAAAAAGGCTTCCAGCACAGTCCAGGTCGTTTGGTCCAAATGTTCTTCCCCAGATGCCTTTGGAATTTGGAAGCAAAGGGGTAATGTGGGCTAACAAATACATGATTCATCAACTTGGGAATATTCTGAATGGTCTTTAAATTGAAGCACGAGTCGTAGCTCTTATCCACAGTGATGCAACTCAGGATTAAGGTTGGTCTGCACAAGTTTAAAGTTCAGGGAAAAATTACTAACGTGCACAGGTAAGAAATTCAAACGGGTCTTTCAGTGAGTGATCCAAATACAGCTGGAGGTAAGACTACCCTGAAGAGGACAGCAATCAAGTTCAAGTTGGGCATGAAGTGAAACTGGACGTGACAAATGAGGGAGAGGGCAGATCTGGCTGAGAAACAGAGGAACACTGGACACTTACAGGCTGGAGACCCGTTATTAACACTGTAATAACGAGTAATTGTTACAAGAGTAACAATCTGATGAGATACTAAATTTTCACTCACTGAAACCGAAACACAACCTTATTGGGAGGGGCTGAGTCCCAACAAAAGTCATATTGTTTGCAATTCCATTATGATGCTCTAAATGTTTCAGTTTAGTGTGATAAAATAGCCAAGCGGACGTCTAGCTATAAATACAGAGCCCTGTCTCAGGTCATGAAAGGCCACGTCCTAAACTTCAGTAACCAAATGGATTATTAAATTAAATTATACAAAATCAGCCATTGAAGAGTTTTCATAAAGAGTTGGACATTTTAACACGGGAGACTATGAAGATTGAATCACTTTTGGAGCCAGCCTCTACTGGCCGTTAGAGGAACTGCAGTTTATAGTACTTCCACACTGGCTCCATTATTCAGTCCCAGATGTTGCTACCTGCTTGTGCATTCAGTTCAAATGAGTGAATGAGTGAGTTCAAATGCACTGAAAATCATGAATTCTTCCCGATGTGACATCTGAGAGTGGATCGTTTGTTTGGTCTTCTCATTCAGCCCATAAACTGAAGGAAGCTGAAGTCAGAGCAATGAAGCCATGTGCCATTTTCCTACATACGTCAACCAAACTTCTTTGTGTAGCTACAGAAGATTCTGGCAATTATCAAGCACCAGCTTCGCTATTCTCATCTGCAAGCTACATTGGTTTTTGCAAAAAGCTCCTGTTATAATCTGGTATAGTTATACAGCACTATATAATGTATACTCAGTCAAACACCTCCCTCGTAATAGCCCAGCCTCAGTAATATCTGAAGGCCTGTTGCATCACTTGATACATAATTTAATAAGAGAAGGTGTGAAGCACCAAAAGCAGCGATCAATACAGCCGACTGAATCTGACACAAGCCGTGAAAAATACAACAAGCCTCAACGTTTAAATGACTCCACTGTCTGAGGCTAAACTCTGCACTGTTCTGCCAAGAGAGTCGACAGCGGCGCTATGAAGTGTGCTGCAGATCTGCCCTTTTTGACGACAGGCAGGCAATTAGTCCTTCTGCTGCAATGTGGTTGTCAGCGGTCAGCTTTAGCCCAACACCCGCTGGGTCTGGACTATCTGCCAGTCCCTCCTTAGCTTAACAGCGTGTAGTAGTTTTCTTAAAGCTCCAGGCCAGAATAAATATAAACACACACATAGCCATGCAAACACGCACAAAATGCCTACAGATGGTGTTCCTGGTATGCAAAACACCAAGAAGTGTTCTTGTCTGATGCTCCTGGTGCAGAATTTGAATATGTGAATGAACCAGGTTTTCTTTTTTTTTTTCCCTCGACTGAAAGAAAGAGAGAGTGAGAGGAAGAGTATGAAGGTTGCTAAATAATGCAGTGAGCTACTGATGGTGTTGACCAGGAGCAGGCTGCAGTCTTGCTTTAGATTTGCTGTAAATCCCCCCTCCCTCTTCTCAATAACAGCAGTAGATAAACGCTGCTGCAGAGGGAAGCTCTGTGTGCACAAGGCACTTTTGTGCTCTTATGTGGAATAAGTGGAGGGGATAATTCATGGACAGTGGAAAGCTAACACATTTCTCCAAGGTTTTAGTGAGAGCCGGACAGTTCCGCCTCTCTGGACGCATTTGGCCAAATGGGACTGACACACAGACCTTGTTTGTCCTGTATGAATGAACTGCAAATAACGGAAACTCATGGGTAAATTCCTACCTGATAATGAGATCCCCAAGTAATTTTACTCTAGTGTGGACTGAATGAGAGCCCAGGTTGAGGCCTTGGACCTCCCGCAGGCTGTTGCAGACCTAAATCAATATAAACGGATTTCCTTCCCAGAAAAGTTTAACAAAGTTTTCCAAGAATTTTCTGTCCTATGACTTAAGACCCTTGTCAAGTTCAAGTTTTTCGGCAACTTTTCTTCTGGCACCTGCTCCATTATATTTCCTACTATTGATTGAGTTCAGGATGAAATATAGTACAGAGGGCTGCGGCCCAGACTTTTGGGAGTGGCTCTTCTAAATAATGGAACCAACAACCTTCAGTTTAGAGCATGACCTAATATATGCAATAGGGACCATTATTTAGAGAAGGGAAGTCAGGCTTATACACTAGTGATTAAGACCATAATCTCATTTGAAAAGCGTTTACTGAGGTCAGAGATGAAGAGAGAAGCAGGACCAGTTGCCCATAGATTTCTATAGTTGTTTTGTAACTTGATTTTTTAGAGAAGTCACCCCCTGCTGACCATTAGAAAGAATAAATGGAACTTTCACGCTGGCTTTGATTATAAGACGGAGATATTCTGTTTATCTTGTATATAAAGCAAACAAGTAGTTAAAACATGGACCCACCAACAAGATCAATCAACCAATAAATTAACCTGAACCCACTCAATCTGAGCCACAGGAGGCCCTCCCCTCCCACTGCCTTACACCTTCTCAGGTCAGCTGCTTCAGTCTGGGCTCTACTTTTCTCTCAGTGTTGATTTCCAATTTCAGGAGAGGCTTCAGGTATGCTGGGGTCAGGCCTTCTAATAATCTAATCATGTACTGCAACTCCTGTCTTATTTACTAGACATCTTCGAGTCACCAGATCGTAGACTCAGCTACAGTCGGCCTCCTTCAAGTTACATTTTGCAAACTTACACTGCCATCAGATCCCCTTCTGACCTCTGATCCCTGCACTCCATCTCATTCATCCAGAGGTTTCTTCCCTTCTTCTAGAGGCATCTGGTTAACTTATTCTACAGGTAATAAGAGCAGCTATTTAAATAATTTGTGGAATATGGTAAATGGTCTGTATTTGTATAGCGCTTTACTTGGTCCTAAGGACCTCAAAGCGCTTTACACTATACACAATCATCCACCCATTCACGCACACATTCACACACTGGTGATGGCAGCTACAGTGTAGCCACAGCCGCCCTGGGGCGCACTGACAGAGGCGAGGCTGCCGGACACTGGTGCCACCGGGCCCTCTGACCACCACCAGTAGGCAACAGGTGAAGTGTCTTGCCCAAGGACACAACGACCGAGACTGTCGGAGCCGGGCTCGAACCGGCAACCTTCCGGTTACAAGACGAACGCCCAACTCTTGAGCCACAATCGCCCAATGTGTGTGGATGTGCTGTTATACTTGGTCTTGTGCTATGAAGCAAATGAAAAACTGGTAAAGAAATTAGCTGCTGATTAACCACTAAACACGGTGCTTGCAGCCCTAACAGCTCACTTTAAGTTGTCTCCAAGGAAAAGTGTTCAAAACTGCAGGTTTACGAGTGCTCTTTCTCCTAAAACTAAGACATTACTTTATTAAAATGAACATGACATGTATTGTTTTTTGATGTGGCAGGAACCACTGAGCATGCTCAGAAATGTGGCAGACAGACACACACACACACACACACAATCTGATGCTTTCTCACAAGTACATGTGGTTTTGATCCTGCAAAGCTGACAGGGAGCTGGACAAATTATCAGATATTCTGTTATCTCACACTCATGCCATCGCGCTATCCAGCCGAGGAGCTCAACAACATCTGCTGGCACCTCGCACCTTATCCCCACTCACCACTCCTCCCAGTCTGCACAGAACTGCAGCGAGTGTGTGAATTTGTGTGTCCTGTATCTGCTGGAGGCCGTCGTGCTAAATCTGCCTGCACTGATTCAGGCTGCGAGAGGAGCCAAGGTGAATTCGTCTGCAGGGCCGATAGACCGAGATAAAGACGACAGCCAAATGGAAAGTGTGGATTGTTAATGGGCAGTCATTAAAAAATATTATCATTCTTTAAAAGAAGAAGACAAAAAAAGTTATGTTCATGGTTGTCGATGTTGGACTGGATTTTGAATTTGACAAATGCAGCTCAATTAGAGAAAGTAGAGAAAGGCGATGGGGTGCAGTGCTTTTTCTCACACTTTAGCCACCTTTGAAGCCACCCCCACCACTCTCCACCCCAAACACAGTACTGTAATAAAATATTTATTTTTTATTCAATTTTTTTCCCCCCAACTTCTTCTCTTTTCCTCAAGCAGAGCAGAAGCTCTCGTTTATAAAATGGTCTGGAAGTCATCGACGTTTCTGTATCAGGCTCATTGCTGAGCATAGTCACCCCCCAAAGGCTCATTCTGAACCAGAAGACACTCTCAGATGTGATAATGACATTTAGGTAGATTCAATACAAACAATAACACAAAACGATGTGATAAGTCTGTAACCCCGTTTATGCCACCTCTGTTACAGCAATTCATTCTTTGAGAAATCCCTATTGCTCCCATGCTGGACACGTACCTCTCAAAAAAGAAAAAGAGTGTCCACAGAAGTATTTCAGTCATTAAAAACAGCTCAAAGTTCCCTTAATGAGCTGGACTTCACATATATGTTGTGGAAAAGCTGTCCCTTCACAGTGATTAAGGAATAACAGCACAAAAGTACAGACAGTTATGTGTATTTCCAGACAATGAGACTTTCAGAATATAATATTATAAAATACCTATTCATAAATTAACTAATACCATCTGATTGGATATTATCTCTTTAACCCGCCAACTTCCCAGTGCATTGTCTGCATTAACGAAAAGAAAATGGAAGAAACGTAACAACCAGGAGTTAAACTAGTAAATGACCTTGTCCAGTGACCAAAAATAAAGCACCTGCGTGCTGGAGAATGTAACATCTGTCTCCATCGATCTTTTCTGACCAATGATTTGGGACCCAAGTCCTAAAATATTGCCCCCCCAATGCAGCCCATGCTGCAGCGCTTCCTTGTGTGCTTTAATTGGCCCTACACAAGTGTCCTAGTGGGGCCAGTTGATAAATTGAAGCTGTTATGAATGCCAGCTGGCAGGAGACAAAGCATTTCCTACCTGAATTCAAGCCTTTTAAATCAAATATATCCTGGCTGCTAGAGCAGGTACATCCAGTGGTTAACAGTGGCTTCAAGCACATAAAGGTTTCTACATTTACACAAGTGGAATAACAACATGAGGCAAATCAGAAAGAGTCATGTGAAAGCTGATATCAAGTACATGAACATAGAATTTAGCAGGTGCAAAAAATAAATAAATAACAGTATTTCTAAAAAAAAAAAAAAAAGATTACATTTTGAAGAAACCTGCAACAAGTGTCGATTAAACTGCCCATTAAATTTATGCAAATTTCCCCACAGTAACAAACAGAAGCTTATTTTTTATTCGAGAAGCACTGAAGCGACAAGCTGTGCCTTTCCTCCTCCTGCAGGGGCAAAGAGCTCAGGCAAACCTGTGGCTACGGCACAGGGTGGCATCCAACCAGGAGACAGGACCGGGTCAGTGGTCAGATAGTGTTCCATTACTCAGAGCACCATGCTTCATTATTCAGTGCACACCAGAGAAATGAAGCCGTCACACACACACACACACACACACACACACACACACACACACACACACACACACACACACACACACACACACACACACACACACACACACACACACACACACACACGTCCCACAGCAACAGAGCTATTACAGAAGCTGCTCGAGGGGCATGTCCGTCCCATTCAGACTAATGACACATGGCACACCAAAAAGTTTAAACTCATCCACAATGACATTCAGTACAAACTAATTAAATTTATTATTAAACTGGACCGTTTTTGTGCCAAGGAGGCCACATCAAATCAACTATCAGAAGTGTTACTTGTGACATTGACTTTTAGGGACAAAGGGGGCATTAAAGATCCATTAATGTGGTTCTAATAGTGCTGTATGTGCCCCGTCTCTAACCACATAATTTGGTCTTCTAAGAGTCAGAAAAGGAGATTAACCAGGCTGTGCTAATCGATAGCTATGTCCATCTTTCATACTTTGAATCTCTCCATCTAAGAGAACTGCCTTGTGTTTGGTCTAAACACAACAGGCCCAAGTCTGCTGACTTAACCTCGGCTGCTACTTTTGAGGGGTTTCGCGTGCAGGCAGCAGATATCTGAGCCAAGCTTTCCTTTTCACTGTAGCCGAATGCAGGTAAATGAAAAATGAACGTAAAGCTAAATCGAAACAGCCCATGATTAGCTAATGCATTACAGAAAATGACATCCCTTATATGCTTACCACACACAGCGTACCAAAGTGTGCTCAAAACCCAAGTGGTCAATAAAAGCCAGACTACAAGTGAATGACAGGCTTTCTGTTTCCCCCCGGCTGCAGCTTCTACGTATTCATATGCAGATATCTATATATCTATCTATCTATTTGCAGGCATCAGTCTCGCACATCTTAGGGCTTCACTTTTCTTCAAGCAATGTGATTTTTTTTTTAAACTGGACCTCAGCACCTGCTGGGAGCATTTTTATGCATCTTATTCACCAACTTCAAATCTATAAATTTTCTTGAGAAGAGGCTGCAAGTGACACAGAGTCGGATGGCACTTTCTAGGCAGCAGTTTGCAAATTAATACATGACTAATTATGCAGATCAGAGTAACAAATATTTCTGAAATTGCACCAAGAAAAGGCGGTGACCTTAAACTATTGTGAAACACCAACACTCCACTGAAACCTACAGTAATGAAGTTGTCTGATGAGGATTAACAGCTCCTCACAGTGAGGCACATCATAACTGAGAGTAAAACAGTAGACCTTTCACCTGCTTCAGGGACGAGATTTACTCAAAACCTGCATGCACTTCATATCAATCTCCATACATTCAACAAGGCTCTCCTCGTTCCTTTCTCCCAAAATAATGTTTGGTCAGGTAGATTTGATCTTGTCTTCATTGCACTGATTCAAATCTTTGTCCTCTGACACAATTAGTGGCTGCAATAGAAGCTTAATGGGTCATAAAATGCGCACACACACCTCCGAATCTGGCCGCTGCCCTGCGTCTGGACGGCGACACCAGCTCCTTGACGATCTGTAGGACCTGCATGTTCACGGGGAGGTGGCGGTGGAGGCAGGCGGAGTCGCCACGGGGCAGTGGCAGCCCTTTCTTGCCTTCTCACCCCGAAAAACCTCATCCCTCCTCGACCCCTCCTCGGAATTCATCTCCTAATCCACATCTTGACTCCTGAAGATCTTGGTTTCAGCATCCCATTCGCACCTCAGGATGCCAGGACGAGAGCTGCCGGCTCAGTCTTCTTCCTTCTCCAGATGTCAAGATATGCTTACAAACTCTCCAGCGCTCAAGTATCCTCCGCTTTCACAGTATTTTTCTATAAAACAGCTGACGGCACAGATGTGCAGCAGCAAACACTAAATCTCAAGCTTCACCTGCGTTGGATGCTGCCTCAGCTCCATGTGAAGCAGCCCGTAAATCTCGACTCAACTCCTGGCGGCCGCTGAAAGTAGCAGTGGATGTTCGAGGCAGCTCAGACTCTGTGAACTGAATGTGTTCGTCTCGCGTGTGATGTGCTCAGCTTGGAGCGCTCTCACACACTTCTCACTTCGCAGGTTGGCAGCAAACAAAAAAAATGAAAATGAAAAAGAAAAGCACAACACAGTAGTCGTCTTTTCTTTTCCCCCCTTTCATCCGTTTTATCTCCGGTGGCTCTGGCAGAAAAACCACCCGGCCGCTGCGGATCAATAGATGCACAGTTGACCGGCAGTGATGCCTCTTAACTGCCCAACTCTCTCATCTCATTTTCAGACTCTTTTTTCCCCCCCTCTCATCCATCTCTTTCCTCTCCCAGCGCCCCTCTCTCCTCCCTCCAAGGCTGGCTGCGTCTCGTGCCGTCCTCTCCTCACATCCTTTAAATTCAAATTAATGGGCGCTTCCACTCACTCACCCGCAGCATCTCCTTCCCTCCCTTCCTCTCCACCACTCCGCCCTTCTCTGTTTTTTCTCTCCTCTTCTCATTGTGCCGCTTTCTTCCACCCCCTCCCTAGTTTTCTCTTCGTGTACATTTGCCGTGAAGCATGAGCAGAATGCAGAGGGATAGGAGATGCTTGGTCTTGTGTTTGTGAGGTGATGATTTGTACAGAGCAGCATCAGTGGAGCTGACATCCAGAGGTAAGAAGAACACTTTAATTGCTTTTTGCAAACTTCCAATCCAGGTGGTAAAAAGAGCTGTTCTGTAAGCTGTTCATGCTGCCAAAAGTGCTTATCAGGAAACATTTATCTACCTCTGTAAAGAGTCCTAAAAGGCTGCCGTTTGCATCGTATTATTTCTTCTGGACATCTCTCCATTCTCTGCAACAAATTCTCATCCCAGGTCGTCAAATACTGTCAATACGGGCACGGCGTCCTTTGGTTCTCTGTGCCTTGATGAGCTGCCTGCTTCGATACTGGACTCCAAGAGACAATGATCCTCTTTTAAAGAGCAGCAAAGCATGATTGTGAAAGTTTGAGGCATGGAGGTGAAATAATTCAAAAGTTTGTGACCCAGGATAGAAGCACATCTAGAAGCAGTTACTGCCAATCAGCAGCCAGGTGGCTGTAGCTCAGTAGGATGAACAGGCTTTCTACTAAAGCAAAAGATCATTGATTAGATGCTCAGAAAAGGTCTTTACACACCAGATGTTCAAGATTCGTGCAAATATTTTGTGCATTAAAAATATCTTTTGGGCTCACCTACTCTGGTTGCAGCTGTTCGCAGCAACCATAAAGGACGCATTTCCAGCATGCCTTTTTTCAGATCCATGTCGATTTTTAGAATAAACACATCTGCCCAATTGGATCACTGCATTCTGCAGCAAGCCCGCTCACAGCTCATAACGTGCCTGCATATTGAACATACGACGATGTGGAAATAGTAAAATAATCCTATCGTACCTCAGATACACAGCTAAGAACTGCTCTGGGTCACTTGGCTCACATAAATAATTTCTGTGCCTCAGATGTGGTCCCAGTTCCTCCAACAAGAGCTCAAACTGGCCCACCAACATTCTGAAATACGTATGAAAGTCGCCGTGATAACAGCTCCAACTTATCCCCAAGTCACTGGCACAACACGGGTATTGACAAATAAACTACAGCTAGAGCATCCAAAAAATTCAAAATTCCTTATGTTATGGAATTCTACAACAGCTTTTAATTCTTTGAAAGCCAAGTCTTACACTCGGAAACAATACCCAGAAGAGAAACTGGTCCAATTCCTGAGCTTTATGTTCAGTGTAACATCTGTAAAATGGACCAATGCTTTGCACACATCTTCTTGCCCAGCCTTGTTTTCCATTACAACACTGACATGTATTTCTTTATTTCCGTATGAGACGGGATGGACATATGCTTCCCTCGTCACAGATATATTTACCGATTTCAAGAAATCCAGACTTTCAGTGCTCCGTTATAGACGGGAATGTTTGATGAGATTATTTTTTTAAGTACCCCAGGGACTCCCATTCTTTTATGAGATTAGAGAGTTGATTAAATCCAGTAAGTCTTAGTACAGTACACATTTCATAATGATGTTTGGTAACTCTCCGCCTCGCTTGTTAGCTGTGTGTACATCTTTCTTTTTTTTCCCTGCTCTCTGCCTCTCTCTATTATTACATCTCTAATCAGTCCACATACCTCCGCTCTGTTCAGCTCTCTAACCACATCATCTTGATATAATAATTCCAGTTATGTATTTTGCATTACAAACTGGTGCTGTATGCCTCTAGCTGTAATTTATTTATCTCTAGCAGAGTTATGCCAGTGACAGTTGGTGACGCGAGGACAAAACACGTGCTCTTGTTAACATATGAATTTATAGGGATCTGATGAGAGCTTCACTGATTATCACTGGGAAGCTGTTAAAGTTGAAGTGGCTCTAATAGGCTTAATCATGCACGAATATGCAAAAATTTAGGAATACAGTAATTATTTAATGCTGGATTGATAGGTCAAAGTAATCAGTTTGCATGAAATCTGTTCATCACACTTATGTTGATCACATATTACGGAGACCTACGCTTCTGGTGATGCATGCATGAGTTTTTTTGTTTGTTGGTTTTTTAAATGCTACCGTCCACGGAACAACCAGAAATGAACTTGCTGTCTCAGGGACTGCAAAATGGTTGCGTTGAAGATGGAGACCAGGTTTGCATTGATTCATGGTCCGTTACCATATTTAAACTGACTTTGGTGCCTCATGGCAAAACAGCAATAAGACAGAGTCAGTCTGCGACCTCGTTGATCTAAAAGAACAAACATTTGCTGCTTGGTGGAAACTTAACTGCATACAGGACCACAGCAACCTCGTTTTTATATATGAACATGAATTCCCTTAATCCAAAGAGATGCCTCAGCACAGACTCAGATTGATTACAGCAGGTTGGCAGTCTGTCTGCAATGTTTGTGAGAGTAACTGCAGTCAGTCTGAGTTAGACTGCAACTGTTTGGAGACAGGTTGCAGTGACCCAGAGGTTGATACCGTTGCATGCCCGTCTTCTGGGTGACCAGTTGGTTGCTGCAGCTACTTGCAGCCACTAGATGGGCAATGACTGATTTTATCTATTCACAAGGAGGTTGTCATTCTGTCTTTATCTAGATACCCATTGCAAACCACAGCATCACCAATCTGGAAGAGAATGAAAAAAATAAAAACACACAACTACTTTTCATCAGTAGCTCAAAACAAAACAAACACTACAGGGCTTTCCAAGCTTAAAACAATCAGACAGCAGTGTGAATATTTCCAAATATTCAACAACGAGTTGCTCCACATGTTTGAATTTGCAGATGCCCTCCCTGACGTAACCCCAAAGGGAATCGGTGTCGCCTCGTCCTGGGGAGCTTCTCCTTGTTGTTAGGCGAACATGTAAACAACTACTATTTATTTGTAAAGAAACAGTTTTTAATTTAAAAAGTTGTTGTGGTTTATTTTTTTTAATTGGTAAAGTAACCAATGGATTGATCAGGTAATCAGAAAATGATCACTTGGTAATTAACTGATATTCACTAGCTTATAAATATTTTTTTATAACAAAATGATAATAACCCAGATGTGACCTTGAGCTCTTGCAGAGTGTTAAACTGTCAAAATACTGCAAATACTGTTGGATGACAGACATAATTCATAGTCCCCAAGGACAGGGCAGCGCGCAGACGGGCGAAGCAGCAGCGACACAAGCACCAAGGTTCATCATTAGTATAAATAGAGCCACAGGGAAAGACTTGAATGAAAGGCGCACTTTTTCTCCCTCACACACAGAAACACTTTCAATCCCTCTCCTCTAATGACACACATTCTCTGTCTTTCACTCCTCGTCATCACACACAAGCAGGGTTGTGCACTACAAGTGTGCACATGTGTCCTTGTGATGAAGTGTGTCTGTATTTGTTAGCGTGTCGGTCCACCAGCACTTTGTCAGAAAGTCCAATTACCGCATTGCTGGACTGAATCTGTGGCTGCTGTTGCTAAGCCTCAGACCCACTGTTGCTAGGCTGTGACCCCACTACATAAGGTGAAAGCGTGGCTTTTAGCAGCTACCGCTACGATCACCATTCAAGCGCCTTCAGTCTTTTGCTAACACCAGCTTCTACCAGATTAGCCTCACCGCTAACGGCGTGCATCAAAACCATCACAGCCTAAAGGTAGTACTGCTGTGGGTGGATGTGCTACAGCAGTAGAAGCACCTGTGGCATTTTCTTTTCTTTGTAACACCAATAAAAATGTGAGAATACAGAATCTTAAGGCGAGGGGAACAACAGTTAGTTTCCTTTTGTATTGCGTCAGCAGTTAATAGCCGGTCGTGTCTGAGCAGGTTCTTGTTGAATGCAGGTAAGCAGCGCGTGTGTCGAGACAAAGAGCAGTATTTCTTCAAGTGTACCACAAACCAGCAAGTAAAGAAGCCGGGATCATAAACCTTATCTCTAAATCAAACTGTTCAGCACATTATGGCCGAAACTGGACGTTAAGCAGACAGATGTTGACATGGTTTCCTCATGCAACCCAAGTCCAGTCACAACATCTTTTATAATTCAATAAATACTGACGAGATTATTGTAATTAAAAAAAAGAAATGCACACCTTTGCTCTTTTTTAGTTGCCGAACATCTGATTAACAAATACTTAGGTTACTAAATGGATGACTACTCCACAAAAAGCAGTAATATAATGTTGCCCATCTCTAAAACATGAACTCATTGTGAAGAACACTACCCTAATAATTCTGCCCAATAAGATGATAAATCGATTTCAGAGCAAGGTTAGGTATTCAACGTTGGCACAACTGTCAGATTTTAATAGGTTTTTTTCCCCTTTAACCAAGATTCGATGTGGAGCAAGCAGCCGATGGTTGTTTAATATCAACATGTTGTCATCAGGCCCATCAGACCAGTGGACCATGAAACTAAATGATGTTTATTTTTATTTTTTTTAAATCCCCTGTTTTTTTTTATTGTGTTTTTGGATGATCATCTCTTTGGGCATGTCCTGACAACTTCCAGGGTGGATCCTATTTTTTAAAACGCTGCCAGGAATTCCTGTTCTGCGTACCTGCTGACGACACTGGAAGCTCAGAAAAATTTGCCATTGCCATCCAAAGGCTAAGTCAGCCGACTAGCCGGTGGATTCCTATTGTGGATTCCCAGCTTGATTTATCAACTTAAAACCTTGTTGCTCTTTAACTACTTCCACACATTAAAAAACAAACAAACAATTGATGTGGTTTAGGCATGTGACTAGGATGCTTCCTGCTCTTTGCTTAGACTGCTCCAGTCTGGCCTGAAATATGAATGGATTCTTTTACATTATCTTTGTCATGTTTACAAATCTCAGTAATTATACTATTAAATATACTGATCAAATATATTTGCACTGCTGCATTATAAAAGCTTAATGAATATTTCATTTATAGCCTACATGCATATTTAATGAGCCATTTATATATTCAAATACTTTAATTTATGGTGTATCTTTTGCGGCTCTATTTGAAACACTACAAAGTGTGAGACCTAAAAATGAAATGGGTTCAACTTACGGAGCAAGAACTACAGCTATGATAATGACTCAGTTTACTATTAATGACATTGCTTACATATTTTTCCATTGTCAGCTGTCACAATGAATTAAAGAGGTTTAACCTTATTCAAAAGTTAAGTCTTAGCATCATAAAGACACTATTTAAAAAGAACATTTTTTTCACATTACACATGGAGGGTATTATTCTTTGTACATGGGTGTGTGGTCCAATATATGGCTGGATTTACAATCAACTCCAACCTTATCCTCACCTTTCTTCAACTTTTACAAAAAAGAGCCTTCCCAACAATCAATATGTAATCTTCTGACATGTTTTACTGGCTTTACATTTCTGAATTTCAAAGGTTGATCATAAAAAGAGTCACACATGTGAGGCAAAGTCTAAAGTGTAAGGTGAGTAAGACAAACTGTGAGCAATGGGAGCGAGGTGCAGGGCGCCTGCAGAGATATGGATTGAGCTGCTATCACTGGAGCTGGATTGGGCAGGTTTGAAGGAGCAAGGTATCGATGGAGCCCTGACTCTCAGCACCCACAGATCCAGTCATAAATGGGCAACAGATCAATACAGGTCTTTCACGAGTTTGCCCACTTTGACTGAGAATGGAGAGATACTGTAAGTCCGCTCAAGCCTCGGATTCATCACCTCTTTAATCTACAGGCCAGATAAGAGCTCAGCTTATCTGAGGCTTTCTTCACTCAAACTCGCAACAGGCATGCTGTCAGTGCTGGAATTGGGTCATCGATCTTGGATTTTGGAAAGCGGAGACAGAGATGACTGTGGAGAGCGGGAAAACAGGTCGGACTTGAAACAGGTTGGCATAGGTTAACACAAAAACACTGGAGGCATTTTTGCAGCAATGAACTGATGTTAAGTTCCTGTTTTCGGTTTGCACCGCTGCCAAGTACACACATATCATTTTTTTATTTCGGGAATTTCAGGTCAGCTACCGCTACACTTAGCTATTATAGAAAAAGCTTCTAGCTCTCCCTCTGCTTGCCCATCATTTTTAGTTATTCCTCTGTCTTCTTTACTGATAATGGCACTTTGAATATTTGTGGTTGTTTCACAACACTGGCAGCCATGCAAAGATCTCTTCATCGTAAAAGGAATTTCTTCTTCCCCAATATTGCCAAATGCTTCCTCACAGAGTTCTCTCACTAATATTTTAGGATTATTAGCTTATAAACTTAATTTAATTTCTCTGATTCGTACAAATTTCCAGTCTTCTCTTCAATGATAGATGTTACAACTCAGAAAATAAATCTTCACATCAGCGCTGGTACAGGATTAGAAACAGCTGAAGCAGGATTCAAAAAAGTTGCTGCGGTATTTCCAGAAAGTCTCATCTTTCCAAGCCATTGCAGCATCTCCGTCTATCTGAACAAAACCGCTTATATATAATTGAAATGGATGGAAAGACTGACACAGCCATAGAGTTGTGTCTTCAATACAGCTGTGCCAAATGGTGCATGACAAGCTGATACAACACTAAAGTTGTATCATTTTTAAGGCAGATATTAAAACAGCGAGTTAGTCTGTAAACTCTCTGATATGTTCCTGGTAAAATAATAATAAACTGATCAATTTAATTTTCACACAGTCATTAAAAATGTTGAGCCTTGCATTTTTAAGGCCCAATGCTGACTGGATCATTTCTATAGGAAAACCATATAGTAGAGTGATAATGGTGATAATAGGTGAAGGAAGGAAGGAAGATGATGTAGGATGTAGTAAAACAATAGCCAGAGTCGTGGGAGATTACAGGGAATAACATATTAAGTTACATATTACCCAAAGGAGACAGAGAGAGGGACAGAAGCTTTAAAGTCCAGACGCCATATACTTAACACGACTCCCATCTTTGCTGCCTGTTACGAAAGAAAGAGAGAAAACTTTTTTGCTTCACAGCACTTCTTTGTCTCAATCTCAGCTTCCTCTGCAGAAAATGACAACAACAACTACACTGTTATCTCTCTGGCCTCACATCTAATCTTCTGTCTCGATTGTGGACTGCAAGAAAGTGGCATCTCCAATTTTAGACAGCACTCATCTCCATAATGGTCTCGATCCGCTCCGTCTTCCCTCTATAAAGGGGTTTGTTTCGGGTTGTCGGTGTGGCGGCAGCTGAGTGGCTGGCGTAGGGACCAGCATGCGAACAAATCAAACGGACACAACAGCACACAAGCACACAGACACACAAACACACACTTGCACGCCTCTGTTGTCCTAATGGCAGCATTCTGTTGGAGGGGTGATTGAATTAGGCTGGGTGCTGATTGCTCGCCCCATTGATTAATGTTGCCTCCTGCGCTTCAGTGCGTCACGGCGCTCCCGCTGCTGAATACCGATGAGACGCGGCAACAACTATAAGAACATGACCAACTCATCACACCGCGTGCTGTCTTGTAAATTAGCTCGTACTTTGGTAGAAACATGCTCGTAGAGTCGAAATAATTGCTGGAGATGGGGATGTTCCACTCATCAATTGTTTTGTTAGACATTTGTTGCCTGAAAGGTAACTGAAGAGTGCAGGAAATTAGGCTGAGTAGCAAGAGTGGATCAGAACAATAAAGATGAGGGCTGCATATCCACATAAAAGGTCTAAAAGGCCTTAAATCAATCCGTAGAGTGGAGGGGAACTCCACAGACAGGTTATAATTCTGTCAAACACTTTTATAGCCACCATTTTTCTTCCACTATTAAAACAAATTTGGAGATTAGGCCAGCTAAATAGTTTTTTGACAAGACTCTTCAGAGTACAGCATGAATGTATTCAATAAAGCAGGTAGGAACAGTGGCCACGGTTCTGCTATTACAAGGATTATTTCTACTTACACCTCCTACAGGTATGTAGCAGCATCATCCTACCGGAGACATGTTTCTGTCCACCCGACAGACACAGCACAGAGCTGGGGTATCACATAATATCTGAAAAAGTTTCAGGGTGTTTTCCACGCAGATGGCAGTAAAAACAATTTAAAAAAAAAACATCTTCTGTAACCAGCGAACCAGTGAACTCAAAGCCCTCTGCACGTCACAACAGCCAGTTTTGAGTCAGCAGTTTGAAAGCTTCACAAGGGTTCAATGTCTGTGGACAGGGGTGAGGGTTGAAAGGGGCGGGGGAGGGATTTCCCCAAAATGCCCTCCTCTAGTTGACTCTCTCACTCCCTTTCCTCCCTCTCCTTCCTCTCGCAGCCTGGCGTTGTGCAGCGGCGAGCGAGGGAATGGGAACGGCCAGAAAAGAAAAACATGCTGGAACAACTTCGCCGCTCTGCCTCGCATTTCCTGTTTGCCCTCCCCATGTCATTTCCTGCTTCAAGTGCGTAGCCTTCGGACCAATCAGGCTTCGGCCAGAGTTCCGCTGTCCTTCATGGCTTGTTACATACCGTACTGTTAAATTTTCCAGCAGCACCTGCCCTGCGTTCCCCACATCACCGACTGCACCCTTAACTAATAGTTGGTAACAAACTGTTGTTATTATAACCTGAAGCACACCTGAGCCTAAAATTAGGCCTGTTTTTAAAGAAAGGATGTCTCTTTGTGGCCCAATAGTAACATTTATCCACACGCCCAAGATAATTGCTTCAATTATTATTGTTATTTAATGGTATAAAACCACAACCCTTTAAGGCAAAGTAATTTGATAGTAGTATGAAAATAAACGGTTTGAGCAGTGAGGACAGTCACACCAGAGAAACAAGGGGTTGGAGGGGTTGGAGACCACGATATGACTGAAATTATTGCAACTGTGTGCAATTAACTTGCAATATTATTACTCTTGGTTGTTTCCTTATGGGGATCGATACCAGATAGGAAACAGGTCTGCAACCATTTGCAATCAGTTGCAGACTGATCACTTCAGACCACCTTTGGTGTGTCAGCTTCAAGTCAGAAATTCAGAAATTCAGAAATTCCCCCACAAATTATTGCTACAGGATGTCAGTTTAACTTCAAAATGACTGATGTCCTCTGCAACCTTGCGTGGGAGTCGACATAGCGAGACGTATCACACTGTGTTGCAATGTGTTTGAAATCTGTCTGCATTTATAAATTAGACAGCAGTTATTTACAAACCTTCGCCCACCTGTCTGAGACTCACTACAATCACTCCCAGACAGGTGGGCGAAGGTTTGTAATTAACTGCAAAGAGGTTGATGGTGTTGCAAGCCAACCTGTGGTTACTATGAGGTCTGTGTGACTAGACTTACATCAATTTTCACCAACTGCTCACCAACTGGTTGCAGAACACACATTTCTTAGTGACTGGTGGTTGCAAAGAGCTGGCTGACTGCTCTTTAGTCTTTAATTGTTTGAGTTATTCACTTCAAAAACCAGGTTAATAATGATAAAATAATAATAATAATAATAATAATAATAACAACAACAAAAACAGTGTAGGTGCACTACAACTAAATCACAATTTGGCTTTAAACATTATTAACCTTTATATTTCAGTTAAACCTTCCCACCACGCACAGAGAGCATCGTGTAATTATATAAGCATATAATTATATAATTAAACAAAGTGAATCATATGCTTAACAGCAGATCTGACTTGAGCATATTTCACTGTCACTTTGGCTGACTGCATGGTGTGTTTCCTCGCTTTGAGCCACAACGGTTTGGCATAATTTGCTGCATTTTTCTGTGTGGTTTGTTCAGGCTTTGCGCTGCCCCGTAAAACACCAACCGAGGTTTGTAAACAACAATCACATGAGTCATAAGTGGTGTTCTCTGGTGAATTTGCAGATTAATCAAGTTTCATTCTTTCAGTTCCAACAGAACTGGTTCAGTACATCTTATAACCTACAATTTATTACATTTTGAACTTCTATTGTCTGCTTTATAATGGCACTGTTACTTCACCCAGCTCTTTTTCCTTTTGCTCCTCGTTCAGCTGCAAGTATAGAGGGTATCATATGCAGTACAGATTCTGAAACCTTGGAAGACATTTTTTGAAGTAAAATTAATTTGACTTGGGGCACCCAAGTAGTTTAAGGCTAGTCGTCTCTAGTTAAGAGCCTGCTCAGGGACATTTGTTGCTTTTCATTCCTCAAACTGCAATTTTCCTTGAACTTACTCATCTCCAAGTGTAACCGACTGCAATCCAACCTCAACATTTTTCTTATAATACCCATAAAAGCATGAAATATCCAGAAAATGTGTGTGAGGGAGGACATGAAATCACATTTGCTCCATCTTGTTCAAAGTCAAGTTAAGGCAGTTTATTTGAATATCCAGAATCTGTCTTTGAGCGCTTCTTGTTGAAAAATCCTAGACCATTTATCACCCTACAGCATTGGTGCTGTGGGGATAAACATGGACATAAAGATGTGCAATACATGGGGGTAAACAGAATAACAGCAGTATTTCTCTACTACGCTACACTATGTTTGGGTTTAGACTGTAGAGCAAATAAACCGCAAGCACAGTAAGTGTACTTTGGTACACACAGTAAACTCAAAGATTCTTTCAAGCTTTGACTGGCAAGATAAAGCCGACAAAATTAAGAAGTTCATGTTCTAGAAGTTCAAGCAGGAAAACTCCAAATATTGTCTTAACCAAAGGCGAGTATATCAGAAAGCCGATAAATCAGTACAACTCTGATGTAAGTACACATTAAGGTCCAGACCTCCCTGAGAGCTAAACTCTCCCAGGGCAGCATGACCCAGCCTCCCATTGATCAGCTGTGACGTGTTTGCGAGCATTAGCGTGTTTGTGTGTTGTTTAAGCAGACAAAGCTACACACAGATCAACAAAGAGTCATTAAGGCAGGAGCAGAGGATGCTGGGTAAGGAAGATTGAGCTGATGTTTGATGTATGTACAGTCAGACATTCGCGGTGACCGCCTCAACCAGGTTGGGAGTCTACAAATTTTCCCCACAATGCTTCACGCTCACTCCCTTCTTCTCTTCTCTCACTCTCACACGAACACATTCATACATCACGCAGTCGATCAGGTGTATCCTACTTGACACTGGTCGATAGGCTGTGCGTCGTTTATCACGGGCTGACGGGTGGGGAGATGTTTGTCAGTGACTGTGGGATTCAGAAAGGAGTGCTGTGGCCTTTCCCGGGTTTACTGTAAGATAATTGCTCACTGTGACTGTGGGAGGCTGCAAATGTGGCTTCTTAAGAGCTGATAAGATATGTTACGAATTGTTAAGTCACCATGCTTGTGTGCTCATTTGTAATAGTTGTGCATTTGACTTAAAAAAAAAAAGAAAAAAAGAGAGAGATTGTGACCAGCGAGGAGCACATGACTAACTGAAATCCACAGCAAAGCTTACACTGCTTTACCTTCCTTTCCTTTTTTACTCAAATTAGCACAATTTACAAAATAAACACGTTATTGTATTCAGTAACACTTAAAGCAAGCAAATGAGACCATAACTTCATTTTTTTAGGTGCACGAAGCTCTTAAAATGTCTGATGGCAGGGCTTAAAAACCAAAAGGGGAGCTGCTGTCTAAATTCAAATTCAGGTTTTTTGTCGTTATTCCTTCACCTGCATACTCCTGTTTTGATATTTACAAAGTAAACGCTTACTTTCGGACTCACTTAAAATACATCAAAGCTTGGCTTTACCTCTGCTTCACCTACTTTTAGATAAACTGTGCGAATGTGGTCAGCCAAGTCTAGTTTACAACACACCATGTAAATGCATGCAGGAAGGAGCACGACATTATTTGTCTGTCTAACACTGACAGACAAATAACAGCTGTAACTAACATGACTCATGGCTGTGTCGTTAGAGATGTTGTTACAATACTAATCAGAGGTGATAAGTAACGAAGTACAAACACTTTGTTACTGTACTTAAGTAGATTTTGCAGTTATCTGTACCTTACTTGAGCATATTTTTTTACTTTTATTCCTACTTCTTACATTTAACACATTTGAGTTATTAGGTCTCACAGTGGGTTCATCTGAAACCTTGGCTGATTGTGACACCCCCCCCAAAGAGCTCCTTTGACTACGATGACCTGGATGACTGAGAACCTTCACAGACATATGATCTCATTGTGCTCTCTCTTTGCTGATGCGCCATTTTAAAAGGTTTAATCCAAATCAACCTTGTAGTTTATTTTTTCCTGCTTTCAGTGAGCCTGATGCAACGCACACCTAGAGTTTTTACACGACGTGAGTACAATACCAACTTTAACTGCGCCACAGTTTCATAGCACGAGAACATCAGTTGTTATCAAATTCAACTGGATGAGGACAACAACAAAGTGGAGGGAAATGTGGGTGAATTCACACCACGTTCCCAAAGAGCAGAAACATCATAAAAGCCACACTCTTAAGCACAGCAAGGGTTTCTTTGTTGTACCAGCTCCCATTTGTCTGATGTCCAGACATTAAGTATTGATGCCTCAAACTTTCTGAGCGCCGTCGATGAAAAACAGTAGAGCTGCTCGGCTCACCATGGCAACTAAATACAGTGAAGCCATGGGGAGACGGTGGCAAAGCAACATCATTTGAGTGTGTCTGTGAAGGAGAAAGCCAACGAAAAAGAGGGAGGCAATTTGTGTCAGTTGATCTTAAATTCTTATGGTACAATTATCTTGTTTAAAATATAAATTATTTATTTAAAAAAAAAACAACGTTGTGTTTTCCATTAAAATGACTGCCTGCTGCAGACAGCACATGGCAGCTTCTTTTCTTCAGTTAGCAGTCAGTTGGTCTAATGCTATTCATCGGGTGAACCAGTTCAGCGGTTTAAATCAATCAGCTAGATGAATTTTTAAGAAATAGCTGTCAGCAACTGAACGTACAATGCGCCACAGGTCTCTGCATCCTGATATGAAAGTCAAATCTTCATATTTTATGCACTGATAATGTCAATTACTCTGTGTGCAGCTTCCCTAAGTTATGGCTGTCTCGAGTAGGGATGGGTATCGTTTAGGTTTTATCCAATACCGGTGCCAAATCGGTACTTTTGAAACGGTGCCGGTGCTCAAACGGTGCTCAAACCGGTGCTTAAAGAATGGAGAACACAAAATTGGTCCAAAAACCTCTCATGTTCAGCTGTTTTTTGTAAAAAGATAACAATGTTAGCCTTTTCTGCAGCTATGGGGCATATATGGCATCACTCTTGGCTGGAAGCAGTGCTTAAACAATGGAAAAAACACAAACTTTGTCCTAAACCTCTCATGTTTAACTGTTTTCCACTTTTTCTTTGGTCATTTTAGCCTTTTTGGCCAGGGTGAAGGGAGTATCTGCCATCAAACAAGAAGACAGCCGCATGTAGCTATGATGATGTTTGCTAGTTCACCTTACATGCATTAATGTAATAACGTGGTTAGCCTACTCAACGTAAATTACACACGAACAACATTAAGCTACTCACGCAGAGAAGAACGGCTGCTGCTGCATCATCATCCGTCATCATTTCTGCTACACTGGCAGGGCTAGGGGCCAGGACTCTCCTCTTCGGGTTTTTGGGGGATGTTGCATAACAGGTAACCCACCCACAGTAGACGTGCACGGTGTGAGGTCTCGCAGCAAGCTATCAAATATGGCGCATTTCTGGGCTTTTAAAAAAAACGCTATGCGTCGCCAGGTGTTTCATCGGATTCGAGGTGTTACCTCCTTTGACAGTATCACAGTATTAGCTTAAAGCACTTGTTGCAGGCTGCTGAGTTTGTCATGGTTTGCTGTGTGGCAGGCAGGAGAAGGACCCAAGATGCAGACTCACAGACACGGGGATAAACTCAAAAAACACAGCTTTATTGCTGGCCACGAGAAGTAATACAAAATAACCTAAAACTGGGAAAACTAAAGCATGGAACCGAACCACGGGGAGAATTACACACAACATGAGGGAGAACGCGACGCCGAACAGAGGGAGACTCAGACAGAAATACACAGAGGGTAAACGAGGAAAGTGGGCACACACGGGGAACACAGGTGACACTGATAATCATAACGAGACAGGGCGGGGTGAACTGAACATGACATGTACAGGCACAGAGGTTCAGACAGGAGGAGAGAGAGCACGGGGAAAACACAGACATAACGGGCTGGGGAAACATGAAACAACCACAAAGGGAGACGAGGGCTCATAAATACATAGAGGGCACACAGGGGGGAGAGAGCACGGGGAGAACTTAGACATAATGGGCAGGGGAAACATGGAATAAAACATAAGGAGAGACGAGGGCTCACAGATACACAGAGGGGCACACAGGGGGTAAAAGCCATGAAGGGAAAACACTTAGGGAACAACACAACAGGGCAACTCAGAAAACATGGCCTAAATAAGGAACGAAATACAAAAATACAAGGAACTAAGAATACTGGGCCCACATGGCCCAGGACCATGACAGAGTTTGCATATTTTGCTGTGAAGTACAGCCAGACTTTTGACCGCTTCGCCTTGGACATTTTTAATCTGTAGCTCTGCTCTAACAGAACGTACGTACCTGGCCCCGCCTACTATCCTCGGAAACGTAAAATGATTGGCTAGAAGTGTATCACAGCTCAGGAAAAAAAAGCACCGAAATAAAGCACCGAAATGTGCGCTGCTTTTCGGTCTGGTTACTACCATTTATGTCAGAACCGGTGCCATCATGGCACCAGACACCGGTACCCATCCCTAGTCTCGAGGGTATGATCAAAAATGTAGTCAACTGTTTTTTTGTCCCCCATCAGGAAAAAAACCCCCAAAGCAGCTAAATAATGCTGCTGGAAAACTTGATAAAAGTGCAACAGTACAGGGGGAAAAAATTGCCAAGCAGCAATGAAATAACCAACTGGAAGTGCTAATTTGGCAGCTCTGAGAGGCTAGTTATGACTGCCTCGGGGCTTTTTAAACACCCACCCCCAAACTGACTGCCCAGCACACAAAATATGCTTCAACCAAGACAACCTGACTCGGTCTTATAACCTCTGCTGCAGGACGACTTGTCTATAACAAGTCCATTTTATCCATTTGTCTCCTGACTACATCTGATGTTTTATAGGCCAACCCAGTGTGAGACAAATAAAAGCTTCAGCATTCAAAAGCGTTGTAAGCATTTCATTTTGTAGAATGAAGGATTAAAGGAGCGATGACAAAGGTATGAAACAGGTCCATCTCAAGGGAAATCTCTGCTTGAAATTGTGTGTCTTTCCTTCCCGCTCTCTTTAACTTCGAAGGAGCTCCCATTGGCTTGGATAGCTTTCAGTTACTTTGGTTCCAGGTTTCCTGTGCTTATCAGCACCTCTTCCACCTATGACCCCCCCCAACAGGTTGTGGCAGATGGCTGCCCCTCCCTAAGCCTCGTTCTTCCTGTTAAAATAGTTTTTCCTTCCCACTGTCACCAAGTGCTTGCTCAAATAGTGTAGGGTCTTTTAATGTAAAGCACCCTGAGGTGACTGTTGGTGTTATTTATGTCCACATTAATCAAATCCAGCAGTTATCTGACCCTTTTCTTTTGATTAGCTTCATATTTTGATGGGAACACCTGGCCATTTACACAGGTTTCACAGTGTGCTTCGTGTGCCTGGAGGGTTTTTAGGTTTTCTCTGCACATTTGATTGTATTTCACAACTTGTATCTATTATTTCAGACATGTATTTGTATTTTATAGCTTGTTCAATAGTATGATTACCTGCCCAGAGGCTCCAGATGGAAATTAGCTATCAGCTAGTTATTTTTCCTTTTTTTATATTTATAATTTTATGCAGGTTTCCTGACAAAATAAACAATAAAACAAATAATAATAAATAATAAACTGAAGTAACCATCACTGTATCAACCGGGATAAAAATACACAGACTGAAGAAGCGTGTTAAGAGCTGAAACAAGATTGTGGAAAAATACAATGACAACCACAGCAGCACCGAGAGGCTGTCCCTCATCAGGGATCTCATGTTTACATAAGCAGGAAATTAAACCCATCAACAATTTCAGCAACAACAAGTCGCCATCCAACTGCTGCATAAAAGTCAGGCATTTGCTCCATCTTTCTCCAGATATAAAGGAATAGAATTAAACCAATAAATCTAAGTGTCCAAGAAAAATTGAAACTATTTTAGTGCATCTTTTTTATCAAAGTTTCCAGGATATAAAATATTCTTTTGTCAGTTCTCCATGTCAGTCAATTCAATATTTGGACTTTTAACTGTTGGGCTGACAAACTTGGCAAAACTTGACAAACTCTTACTGCCAGGTTCTCATTGCCCTATATTCTATTTGTCCATAAAAATAAAGCAAATAAATATATGTTTATTTTAATTATATATATATATATATATATATATATATATATCATAGAAGCAGTTGCACCTCTGTGGAGGCTCAATACATAGATTAATTAAATAAAAACTAATAAAAAGGCTAAGGGCTGCTCCAGTGGATGACAGAGTGACTACTCATTCCACAAAAGGCATCATGGGAAATAAAGGCAGTTGTTACAGAAAACATGTTTCCCTCTGCAGCCCTGAACTGTACACATACATAAATGTAAGAAAGCTGGAATGATTCTGTAAGTTCATACCAACTACAACAGGATCATTTAATTATTTCTGACAGACTGATTTTCAGGAAGCCGAGTGGGTTTCAGGAAGTTATGGAGTTCATGTCATTGTCCATGAAGGAAACTTGCATTTTATACGTGAAAGCAGGGCACCTATTACGCTTTTCCTTATTTCCTATGGTAAACATACCGCTACAATGCTGGAACAGGGCTAGTAATGCTGTGAGGTCAGGACATGTACAAGTAATCTCTGTGAGCGCACAAGCCCCGCCCAACTGCTGTCAAAACCTTCTGTTTCTGAGGGGCAGCCAATCAGAACAAAGTCCTCTTGAGCTAAAAATGGCTTGTTTCAGTCAGAGGATGAGCTGTGAAAGAAGGATTATTTTAACACTGAATCACAGAAGCTGCTACAATCAACAGGTTTACTTTAATGCACACAGATTTTTTATCATTCATTCATTATCATTAATCTGAAAAAAGCCAGACATCACAGCAAGGTGCGGCGAGGAGACTGATGTAATAATAATCAATAATATGAAGAAGCACTGTAGACAGTGTTTACCTAACATACCAGGTTTAAAAAGCACAGGCACTTTCAAAGACTACTTAACAGGTAACTGGATGAACCTTCAATCCCCATGTATATAAAGAAACAATAAGATGTAAAAGTAAAAAAAAAAAAAAAAAAAAAGAATGAAAGGAAAAAGAAGCCAAATTCTGTGGAGCTGTGAGAGCTTGCACCTACCAATGGAGTCAGCATCTTGGTAAGAAAAGATTTGGCTAGAAAGAAACCAATAACTGGTCAGGTCTGATTCTCAAAGCCATGTACCAGGGCACATGTGCTCGCTCGGTAACTTTATATTACCCATTAAATCTCTCTCTCCAGCTTTAGTATCTGCACCGTGATGCCCTGAGGATAGGGTCTTTGGATCCATTTCCTCCTGCTGCCTTGTTTACTGGAAGATGTAATCATATTCCAGCAAAGCTTCCTTCCTGTAACACCCCCCCACCACCACCACCACCACCAACCAACCCCAACACACACACACACAAACTCTGTGACCACAAACACGGCAGCCAAGCATCTTTCACAACTGCAGGAAAAGACAGAGAGAGCGGCTGGCCACTGAGCGTCATAGAGGACACACGGGCAAGACATAAAATAAAACATGGCAGCAGACCATGTGCAGTGGTGGAAAGGAGAGAGAAAAGAGGAGGAGGATTGGGGGAAGATTACTTTTCCACCTTCACCCCTGTATTTGCTGAAATTACTCCCCGGCTAAATTTACAAGTGAATCCAAAATATTTCAGGAATCTTAGTCCTGTAATGAATCTAGACTGGTGACTCACACATCAAAAGTTTCCCAGGTCTTCAAACGCAGACTTGAAATACTTTCCAAAATATTGTAGTATGACTTGAAACTTAGAGACTACATCAAACACAAGGGCAAAATGGATTCAAACACCAGAACAACATGAATCTCTCCTGATGTCCTAATAGGAAAACTACACAACTTCCTAAAACTGATTGATCTTTGATTATCTAGGGAAGTGATTGTGATGACTCTGCGTCGTCCCAAGTACCATCAATAAAAAATTTTTAAGAAAGTGGTTATATGGTAAATAACTTGATAGTGACAAGGATGACATAGAATACGCATTTAGAATTGTTGTACCAATGTTGGCGGCACCACCTGAGCATCGCTCAGTATTGTTACTGACCACGTCAATTTGTTTATAACTACAGTGTTCATCTTTGGATTGCTGCTTCTAGCAAAATAATGCAGAATGTTGCAAAGCTCAAATCATCTCCAGCTGGTTTATTAAACATGGCAATGAGTTCACTGGACTCAAATAGCATCCACAGTCACAAACCTCAGTCCAGTAGAGCACATTTGGGATGCAGAGAAATGGGAGATTGGATGTGCAGCCGACATATCTGCAGCAACCGTGTGATGCTGTCATGTTAATATTGACCAAAATCTATGAGGAATGTTTGTTAAATTTATGCTATGAAGACTTAAATTACAGTGGGGCAAAAAAGTATTTAGCCAGCCACCGATTGTGCAAGTTCCCCCACCTAAAATGATGACAGAGGTCAGTAACAAAAATACAACTCAATACTTTGTAACATAACCTTTGTTGGCAATAACAGAAGTCAAACGTTTACTATAGGTCTTTACCAGGTTTGCACACACAGTAGCTGGTATTTTGGCCCATTCCTCCATGCAGATCTTCTCGAGAGCAGTGATGTTTTGGGGCTGTCGCCGAGCAACACGGACTTTCAACTCCCGCCACAGATTTTCTATGGGGTTGAGGTCAAACAGGTGCCATTCATACAGGTAACGAGTGGGGGACAGAAAAGCTTCTTACAGAAGACGTTACAGGTCTGTGAGAGCCAGAGATTTTCCTTGTTTGAGGTGACCAAATACTTATTTTCCACCCTAATTTACGAATAAATTCTTTACAAATCCTACCATGTGAATTCATGGATTTTTTTTTTTCACATTCTGTCTCTCACAGTTGAAGTGTACCTCTGGTGCAAATTACTGACCTCTGTCATCATTTTAAGTGGGGGAACTTGCACAATCGGTGGCTGACTAAATACTTTTTTGCCCCACTGTAGCTGTGAAGGCAAAATAAGGTCAAATCTGATACTAGCAAGGTGTACTGAACTGAACTGAACAGAAATAATGAGCTATAAATAATGAACAAAGTCCTTCAAAGTACAAATTTGTTCAAATTGCAACTGTTTTGGTTGCTGCTATCACAACACATAAGAATGGGAAGCAACGCTGTGAAGACAAATAATCAATTCCTATTTTATGGTTTCTGCTCTGAAGCGAATGGCTTTCATTTTCCCAGCTTCTGCTTTGGTTGAATCTCTGTGTTAAGCCGATAAAGCAGACAGCAAAACAAATTTAACTGCAAGTTTAAAAAAAAAAAGAAGAGAGAAAAGAACAGAAACAGAAGAGTCTGTGCAAAAACAACAACAAGTAGCATTTGGGGAGTAAACATCACAGATTTGATGATCATTTTGCTGCTGCAGAGAAAATTAATCACATCTGCAGCGTTAATGCCACGCTAGGGGCGCATGCCTCACTTCCTTTCTGTGGGAGCCCTTAGATGTGCCACAGCAGCATTAATGAAAACAGTATGTCATCCGTTATAAAATCTGGACTAATCCTAATCCCTAGACTCTGTACAAGTTCAAATGCACAGCATGCTTGAGGCAACAGGTCCTTGAAGTAGAGGAAGTACAGCGGGCTAATAAACCTACCTGACCTGCGTAACAACAATAAACCGAAACGGCCCTGCTTTCTAAGGTGCTTTTCCAACGCAAACAAATTCCAATCTCGCCAATAATTAGCTTCGAGTCATTCTTTGGGCACAGACGCTTCAACTATCTGGAGCTGCTGTAAAGTAAGAGGACACATTTCACACCAGGAGACGTGTCATCATCACTTCAGGGCTTAAGAGCTTAACGGGAAAAACACAATGAACACAAGAACAAATGCTGCCTCCGAGTGTTTTCAGGGATGTGGTGTCATCAGCTAAACCAACACAAACCAAGCAAAAGAAAAGGAAAAAAAGGGAACATAGGACCGGACAAAACTTAGATTTGTGCAATAGCTCAGACGTTAAGAAACAGCCTGCAGCAATAACAGCTCTGCTGCTTTAGAAATCCTTCAGATCTTTTAAGTACTTAACTAAACCACAGTCAGTGAGAAACCCCGTTTTTTGTTTGTAATTTTGTCAGAGCGACTGGAATAAATTCTCAGGTTCTAGTCTTTGAAACTTTACGCTAAGCTAACAAGCTGCAACTTAACTATACTACAACTACAACTACTATAATAAACTAGCAAATAAGATGGTTTATTATAGCGAACTAAGCTAAACTAACTAAAACTAGATGTGAAATAAAGATTTTGCAATCAAAACTATAATAACTCTGCATATAAGCCAAATACCCAAAGTACAAACCATCTGATTTAGCTTTAGCTTTTAATGAGACCACTGTGGTCAGCCTGGCTCACTGCTTGTTGTACCATTATAAACTGTATATCACAGCTTCACATAGCCATTTATTTATGACGCCCTGTTCTAAAGCCTTGATTTTAGCATCGATGGCTGTCATCACCATAAATGGAGGAAAAGATAAAGCCCTAACTGATCAGTTACGACAAGGATACTAATTACTAACAGACATACCATAAACATAAAACAGGGATTTAACTTGCATCAGAAGTGGCTCACCAGAGACACAAGCTTTTTGCTCCAGGCTATAAGCATCTGTATTTTATTGTATAGTTCAGAATTTAAAATGGGAGTCTAGGTGTCTCATCAGCCTCTCCAGGAACTCTGGTTTTTAGCCTCGGCTTCATTTGTCTGCTTTTTTTTTGTAAACTCAGTTCCTCATTGTTTGGCTTTGGTTATGATCATAATCTTTGCAGTGTTCAGCACAGGTTCTGAACTTCACTGCCATTCACGGCATCTCAACATGACGGTCCTAATCTCAAAGTATAGTAACTAACACGCCTCGTTTAAAGCAGTGCTTTGACACAGTTCTATTCTGCCTCTGAACGCCCGCTAAGAGCTATTTGGATCTGAATGTGTCAAGCTAAGAATGACAAGCACAGCGGGGAGACACGAGCGCTATTAGCTGACACGTACCCGACATGATTAGCATCATAGTGGGGACTGCACGCTTATGTTCACGAAGTTCCCAGGCTTGGAAATTATGGTGGAGTTAATAACACTCTCCCTTCCCTCAAGAGCTATACCCAACATGTGGGTGCTCAGACAAATATTTCCAACAGAACTTCACTGATGCTATCTATAGAAAGGCTGTATATTTGTGGAGCTGCAGCCAGGTGTTAACATGTGATACTGTTGGGGTAAAGCTGGAAAAAACCTGCAAACCAACTTGAGTTTTAATAGAAGCTGCAGGTCTAGCAGGGCAGTGAGTGTAAACACCGTTTCCCTGTGTGCTCTGTGGTTAAGCTTTCCGAGTCCAGCAGATGGAGACCAGATGAGGCTTTGACGAAGAAGATAATTATCCTGCGCCACGCCCAGACACACTGTGGGCCCAGCACGCCACGCGATGACATCAGGCTTCTCCTGACAGGGAGAGATGAAGGTACACGTCTGTGTGTGGGCGAAGGACAGGTGAACAGATTGGCGTTAACGGTCCATGTCTGCCCTCAAACTCTCATCCCGCATGTGCGGTCATATGTTAGAAAGTCAGACTTGCATTACATCTAAATGCTTCTTTCGGAGTTCGGGAGAGTTAGCATATTCACAAACAGACCAGTAGCCACTGCGATGATCATCTTGGGTGGCTGCTGGTCTGTTTGTGAAACCACCGCACTTGAAAGCATAAGGTCATGTGATATATCAGGAATTAGCAAAACATGTGGTGCTGAAAGGAAAATTTCACCTCTCCAAAAAACAACTGCTGTTTCCACAAGTGTTTAAAATGAACAGGAGCAGAGATGCATGACAGATAAATGAGATGTTTCCTTAAGAATCACATTTACTTTCACTGCATTATCTCCCAGCTACAGTTCCTAATTCAGAAATTAAGATCTATCTTTCTAAAAAAGAACCACAAAAACAAGACATATCATACATTAATATTACTGACATCCATGCAGTTAGTTACAGATTTCTTAATGAGAGCTCTGTAAATATTTCACAGCAAAGCATTTCAATAACTCTAATGGATATTCAGATTATGATAAAACAGCCAACCTGCTATACATTAAATCACAAGTAAAGCTTTAACAAAACAGAACAAATAGGAGCTTATTAAGTGTTTTTATGTAGACACACCAAACTGTTGCTGCTGATAGAAACTCCTGTACAGCCATTATCCTCCTTTAACTAACTGTGCTGTTTATACAACAGCAATAAAACATCGCACAGCTTGTACGTCTGTTCCTCATTTGTCATCAATCTCCTCTCCTTCCACTGTTATCACTCTGCTGGGAATCCATTTCCTACTGGTCTGCAGGGAAGGGCTGGAAGTTATTGTGCTACAGACAGAGCTGCAGTGTATTATTTCCAGATATAATGACTCTGTGCTATATCACCAAACAGCTTCTTCTGTTCACAGATCGTATTATTTGTTGTATCACACCGGCTCTGAAGGCATGTGCTATACAGAGCAGATGACCACAGAAATCTAATAAAGGCGCAGAATGAAATGTGTTGTGTAACAATGAACACACAGAGACTACGAGTAAATAAAGCTCAACCTGTGGTGACATTTCAAGACCCTGGTCTTTTTTTTCCCTTTCCTAAAAATATCGCTTTTAGTTCCACTTGGTGATTCAGATCCCTCTCACACCTGCGAAACACAAACTCAATTATATTTCCGTACATAATAGTCTAAAAATCTAAAATGAACAACCACAAAAACTTCCTTTGACCCTTTGGTGAACAGCTTGAACCCTGTCCAGGGTACCCAGTGGTCCTTAGTTAACCTCCCACCGGCCTCCTGTGAGAACCCTGAGAAGGCAGCACCCGCAGTGATGCTGCATCTAGGGCTGCCACAAACGATTATTTTGATAGTCGACTAGTCACCGATTATTTTTGCGATTAGTCGACTAATCAGATCATGCATCCATTGGACATAAAACATACAGCTTACTGCACCAGCATGCATCTGCTCTTTTATAACTATCACTAGCTTACAGCTTTAAGTGTTTAAGGTATATGCTAACTAAAAATAAATAAAGTCCGGTGTTCTCGCAGGCTCTAGTGAGCCTTGCCCCCGGCTAGCTATCGAGTTTCGGCCCGTTATTACACTCTTAAATCCTACTACTTATTCCTGCGTCTTTTGGGATCTTACAAAGCTTCAAACGACGCGTCGACTATTAAATTAGACGATTTTGATAGTCAACGTAATCGTGAGTAGTCGACTAATCGTGGCAGCCCTAGCCTCATCCAGCGTCTAATCCATTTATAGCAGTTGAAAGATGAGCCTTGCTATTGTGTCCCCGTTTCTTCCATCTGGAGTGAGTCAGCCTTCCTGGTTGAGGAAGAGACTTGTTAGAGGACGCTAACCCCGCCCTGCCAAGGCCGGTGGCTCTGTGTGTTATAGGGGGGTAATTAAGGTAATTAGCCCAGGATATCAACATCACCAACCACCTCCAGGCGAGAGAGTGACTCTATCAAAGGTTGAGATGAATAATGAAAACACATAAAAGACTTTCTCCCAGCGCGCCGGCTGCTCATTCGGGCCCCATTAAGACAACAAAAAACACCAACTTTGTTCATCTGCTGTGTTTTCTGCCTTTGAGCGAGATCCCATCACAAAGGTTAGATATTAACTTTTTTTTTAACAACTTTTTTAAATTGTTTATTTAACACTGATACTGTTTTAAGGCTGCAACAGGCCGGTGGGTGGTTTCGTATATTCAGGTTGGCTCTTGGTTAAACTTGAGTTTTTGGGAGGTTTTATGCCAAATCCAAACAAAAAGTCCACATTTACAATAACCAAAAAAAAAAAGAAAAAAGTTCCTGAAAGGCTGTTGAAAATATGTTTTTTAAAAAAAGTGGAGTCAAAGAAGGGTCTAGAAAAATCTGCAAGACAGAAAGACAATAATGCAGAGGACTGGATGATGAAGTTATTAGAGACTCGTGCAGATAAGCTCACCATGCAACACGCAACGCGACAGTAGCACAGATTACATCTAGATATACAAATATTAACGACATAAACATGTTTAAGATTTTTTAAAACTAGATATCCATGTCATCTCTGTATCTGGAGTTGATGTCTCTGATACCAGCCATTTCACAGCTAAATAAAATGTTGATCAAATGCTGTGTTTTTGAAGATGTGGTAGTTTTTAGCCTTAACAGTTGTGTACTAGACATGTTAGAGACCTCTATTCAATAGAAAATGCTCGAATTTCAATTGGTGAATGGTTGAAATTAGGTTAAATTCTGTGTACAGATCGATAACTAAATAAAAACGAATGCACGGGGACAAAAACTATGATGAAATCTATCGACACTTTGATCAATGAATAAAAATGACATGAAAGACAAGAGAGACGACATCCAATTAGAACTTCATTTGTGTAGAAAGGAGGGAAGTGATCCAATCAGAAATAAACTCCTTGTGCAGTCAGGGTAGACGTGCACATTTTATCTGCCCCCCAGGAAATGGTATAACAAACTCCCAAAAAAGCGTCCACAATTATGGTGATTTATGTGGGTAATTGGCATTTTTTTCACTAGTTTCTAGTTATTTTTGTAATCATTAGTGAGGTGAATGCTGAATTTTTGACATCAGCTGTCTGTATCAATAAGGTTTAGTCTGCTATGATCCATGCAAACCTGAATCTGAGTTATATACAATTTAACCTTGGCCCAAGTGGCACGAGTTCTTTTCAGATCTGCATCAATTCTCTTAGATGACAACATATTACAACATTAAAATGTATTGTTCCCATGACCTTTGCATTACACACTAACACACATCAATTAAAAAAAAAAACAACAACAACACACACACAAAGTCGCGTAAACCTCCAAGGTGCCGGTTACCTTTTCCACCGCACAAGACTTAGCTCATCAGTCAAGACTCCCTTTATTCACATCACTCACAATAAATCACATCAGCCATCCAAACACTCCTGACACACACGCCACCTCTTTGAGTGTGTGTGCAGAGGAGAAAAAAAATCAGTAATCAGGTTAAATCTCTTAGCACCCCCCCCTTCAGAAGTGTCTGTCTAATCCAATCGGCTTCCAGTACATGCCTCACATGTGCTGGGTTGCCCTGGTAACCCACTCCCAGCTTGCTGGTACACAAATATTCGGCCTTGTGGCTCTGCGTGGAGAAACGCTGGAGAGTGCAGAGCGACTGCTGGCAGCAGCAGATGCTGCTGGCTCCCGTTCAATCCCCTATCTGTAATGTGAGCTAAACGGCAAAGAAGAAAAGGTCGGAGAGGGCAGCGCTGTAAATGCAGTGACCTGATATCAAAGAGCAAATAAATCTATTGTTGCTGGAGTGAATAAATAAACCGTTCCTTTCTTAACATCTCACACGTTTAGCTGCAGGCAGTAAATCAAGATAAGATTCAGCAGTGACCCTTTGAAGCAGCTGTAGCTCCGTTAAATGAACTTGAGTAAACCACTGTAGACATCTGCTATCATATTCATGCTGCAAACTGTTATGATAAGAGTTTCCAAAGCACCAAAATCCTTTTAATAAATGTCCATTCTTCCCAAATCAACAGCACCTCTACCAGAGTAGCTTTGCATGATCCACAGTTCAAAGTAATCCTCATTTATCTCATACTGGACTTCAGTACAGATACTCTGTATGAAACAAGCTGTTTTAGCTCCCCTTCCCTTCCTTTAAGGTTTCTTCTTATCGGTTGCCCCTGACAAACACAACATTTGAACAACAGGTGGGTATCTAGATAGATTTTCAATATCTGTTTTTAGCCAATAAGATAAAATCATCTCATTATTTTTATGCTGCAAAATTATATTGTCACCAATACTGTCACTAAAACCTGCCATAAATGTTGCTGTCTGACTAAATGTAGTCAAATTGGCAATTACATACTGTTTCAGACAACACTGCAATTAACTGTGTCATTAGTCATTGTGGTTTTTCAGCTGAGTTGATCTGATCCAAGTTCGCTTGGACATTATCTCAGGATAGTGGTGCAGAAGAGAAGTCGTCTTTATCGTTGTATTATAAGAGTATTTATTAAAATATCAATATTTGACGTCCCTGTATCGATACACAAAAGCGCTTCAATTCGACTACCAAAATGGGAGATAAAGCGGGTCAATTGCCAACTTTTGTCACTCAAAGTCTCTACTCTGGAGTCTATTTGTCTTTCATCTGTATCATGCATCACGTATGTCCAGCAGAAGACAAACTACATTCTGTGTGACAGTGATCAGCTGTGTATATACGGTGCACCGTATGAGCACGTGTGTGCGTGCGTACAGGTAGGAACATATTAACAGAAAATCCTGTACTCGCTGGATGACTCACACTGAGCTGACATGTGGGGCCGAGCCATTGCAGTCACATGACCACACAGCAGAACAGCGCACACGCACGCACACACGCGCACACACTGTGCATTGAGTTGACTCCCCCTCCCGCTCCAGTCGCCCTCCCATCATGCTTTGCAGAGTGACTGATGAGGAATGAGGTGGCTAGGGTTGCAGCACTTGCTCCTCTGTGCTTCTAGCATCACGGATAGAAAAAGTCCTACACATCGCATCTTCATATGAAAACTATCCTGACCATGAAGGCCTGTAAATTCTCCCACTTGATTGTCTCTAACTGGTGTTCATGATGTCAAACTCTAAAGCCACCAATCCAGCATTAGAAAAGTAAAATAAATAAATAAAATAATAACACAGCAACGAAAGTGAAAGGGTGAGCAAACAAGCAGCCGATCGATAATAAACAACTGGCTGGAACTTACTCATGGTGGGAGTCCAGCGGTGGGGGGCAGGGCGAGGCCCAAGTAGGGCGTGGCTTTGAACAGGTGAGGCTATTCTCAGCTGGGTCTTTCTTAAAGGCACTCATGACCTGAAGGGGAGGAAAAGACAAAAACATCAGTCGGGAGTAATATTACATTTGAGAATTTACCAAGAAGAAAACTGCAAATATGACCACAAAAAGGCTTCGAAATAAAGAGTCTAAACCCAACAGTGGCCTGTACAGGAGCTACACCCTCGATTTATATCCATATCTGTGGTTTGGAAGTGTTGGGATTTTTCTTTGAACTGATCTGTTGTTATTTTCCTGGTCATGCTCCCTCCTGTCCTGCCTTCCGCTCTCTGTGTTGGACAGGAAGAGCTCAGGCAGCTTCTTTACACACAGCAAAGCAGGTAAAGTGAGGATAACAGTTACTATGGGCTAACAGGTGTTTTTCCTGGTGATAAAAGTAATAAAAATAACTATCGGATTGTACCACGACACAAATATTTGGCCAGGACACAACCATTTGTTTTTAAAATATAAGACTTAACCAGTTAATATCCAGGTCCAAGCTGGAGGGACAGCAGTCTAAGCAGAGATGCCCACACCTCGCTCTCCGTGGCCACCTATTTCGGCTCTACTAGGGCGACACAGTGAGGCATTCCCAAGCCAAGTGGCTTGACATAAAATCTTCATCATATCCTGGGTCTGCCTGGGATCTCCTCCCAGTTAGAGGTGCCTGAAACAAGACACCCTGGAGGCGCCCAGGAGACATTGTTGTTAAACACCTGAACCACCTGAACTCTCTTCATTCAATTTGCAGGTCCCTTTCCCCATCTTTACTGAGACCCTAGACCTCCTTTGGAGTTTCCTCCAAATGTCTCCCCATTTGCTACCCTAATGTAGCCAAAAAACACAGCACCTTCATCAGAGTGGGGTTTACAGTCTTCCCAGCAACAAATGTTTGTGTTTAGGATTTGAAACACTGATTATCTTTGTCTTAGGATTTCATAATCAAAACAGTAACTTTAAAGGGGCTCCAACTGCTAAAGAAATAAAACGAATATAAATATAATATAAACAAACTGACATATTCTGCCTCCAATCAATCCAATATACACATATGTGATTGATTTTAGGTGTGGGAGCTGGTCGTTAACATTTTCACCGGTGTGGGTCAGTTAACGGCTTTGGTTTTGTGTACATGTGTGTGAGAGTGTCGATCAGTCCAGGCCGGTCATTGGGCTAAATAAGAGTAATGTGATGGCACCACGCGGTAATAACGGGTAATTTGATCACTCTGCAGATGCCTGCAGGCAGTGGAGGGAGTATCAGGCAGGAAAGGAGGGGGGGGGGGGGGGGGGGGGGGGGGGTGCAGATGATGGAGAAATGAAGTCCCCTCCCCCGGTTTAAAATGTTGGTGTGAGCAGAAGTGCTGCAGACGTGGAGGATCCAATATCCTCGAGAAAAGCAGCACAGGTCAGCAGAACAGTTCAGCAGCAGAGGGATCTGCAATTAAGCAGCACAGCAGCAAACCCTGCAGATGCATTCATAGTAAAGACGGGCTCTTAAGCATCGTTATCACAGACACCGAGTTTACTATCCACCAGTTACAGTGTACATCCATGTCTGTCTAGATTTCATATTTGACCGCCCACCCATCCATAACCATGTATCCAGTCTGGGTCACCAGGTCACTGGGGTTGCACTTTCCAGGAATCCCTCTCCCAATCCTCCAGTTCCTCAGCTGGTTCTGACTCTGGTCCCTTCTTGAATGACTTGAGTTCGCCAGACACTTTGAAGGATTCTCATATCCAGTTTTTTATCCCTAACTAATTGAAAATAAATTGAAACAATGTTATTTATATAACTCAAAACCACAACAACCGTCACCTCAAGCTGCTTAATACTATAAGGTAAAGATCCCAGAATAATAGATAGAACACCCCAACAATCAGACAAATCTCGATGAGCAAGCACTTAGCAACAGTGGGAAGGAAAAACTCCCTTTTAACAGGAGAGGCAGCCAACTGCCGTAACTGGCTGGGAGTGAGGGGAAGGACACAGGACGAAGACACGCTGTGGAAGAAGCCAGAGATTAATAACAACTGGTCCTGTCACTATTTAATCTATTTATGTAACCCCTTAAGTGCAAGTGAAAACCTGGCCAAATTTGAAGATGTTCGCGCCAAAGATGGGGCGCCCGTGACCTTAGCGCCATCTCAGCCTGGCAATAAAACCCCTCCAGGCACGCCTTCCACCAGTGCAGAGGTATTATAAACAGCCATCCGTATTAAAATACCACTCTGCAGACTGTGCACCATGTCATTTTCCAATATCTACCACTTACACTGGATGCACAGTAAATACAGAAGCAGCCAACACATTGGAAAACAGGTGACAGATGCTGCTGGTACGTCAGATGTTTCAGAAAAAATACATGTGAGGACCTGATGCACGTCAATGCAGCAACATTTAAAGGTTTCAGCAAGAGTTTAAACTACAAACATGTCACCCTCCAGCCATTTTAGGGGGGTGGTGAATCTGCAAGAGTGCCAGAGAGGAAGTGAGATCTCACAGGGTTTCAGACAGACAGTCTTAGCTCTGAGGCTTTGACATGGGATTAGAGCCACCATATGTTCACCTCTGCTAGTTATCAGCACTGAGCAAACAGAGCTGCACTGCATGGAGCTAATCAAACACAGTCACAGAGGACTGTGGGCTGATTCAGTGATACCAAGCACCATCCAGAGGTCACAAGGTCAGGTTTGTTTAGGCAATGTTTGTGCCCCGATGAGCTCAACTGAAGTGATTTGATTACACATTTAAAAACTGATTACAAAGCAGCAGGATGTAGCAAATGTGGTGCTGCTGTTTCCACCACTTTAGTTGCCAGATTATTAAACCTAATGCAGAAGCAACTTACTGATTATTCAATCACTGCCAGAAACTGCAGTTCCTCTTAAGTCCACATGAGGCCGGCTCCTAAAGTGAGTCAATCCCCAAAGACTGCCATGTTTAAAAGACCAAATTTACAGCCGACAAAAACATGTTTACAGCCTGATAGAAGAAACGCTTTCAGTCTTTCAGGCCAGCTTCATAACATCTCTGCCGGGTGCTGAATTGTTTTATAACTCTTCCCTTTTACATTACGCTAAACCTTAAAATTCTGTATACTTAAGTGCACGGCTGCTGTCAGTGACACGTGGATGTCTTTGTCTCATTCGATGTGGGGATGCACCAAAGACACTCTAAAGGGGTCACATAGAGAAAGAGAGTAGCAGCAGTGTAGTTAATTAATCACACTAATTAATGTTAATGAAAGTGTCAGGACTATTAAATAAGTGAACACCAAGTTAAAACACTAAGAATACGGCTTTATACGTGGAGGTGGGTAAAGAAGTCGGCTCCTCAGATTTTAAAATGTAGTTTGAAGCCAACATTAGCATCTGATATTATATTACAATAAATTATGAAGGAAACTTACTATTCAAGCTAGCTGGCCAGCATTTGCATGAGCAGGTAAGTTTCTGGCGACGACCAAAACGTGTATGTGTGTTAATAAACTACATGTGTGGCACTTAACGTGAACACAAGGATATTAAAACCCTCAAATACAGACTAAGAAAGACATTTTTAAACCTAATATGATTCCACTACCCTACAATAAAATTAACCATTGCCTTAAGGCCCAATTATCACCGATGCAGATGTCTTTTGTATGAGGCTCACTCAATCAAATAAAACCTACATTTATTTTTGTGCTACTTTAGAAAAGCATATGTGAGCACATCTCCTTCCATTTAAAACTTTTAAAAGTTTGCATAGACACCTTGATAGCAAGCAAATGAGAGAAGGAAGTCCAATATTCACCCTCCTCCTCCCTCCACTTTGCTTTTATATGTTTTTTTATATGCTTAACTGGTTCCAACAGCTACTTGCTAACTGTGTCTGTGTGCCGTCTGGAGCTGAGTACATGCAGTGCTGGGTTTATCAGAGCTGAAATAACAAGTCGTGCAGTTGTTCAGTGCGGGACTTTTCGACTCTCACAGCTGAAAATGAGATACTTTTATTCTAAACTGCTCCGACTTTCCAAATTTAATAAAAACTGCACACAAAAGCACTCAAACCACCATGCCAGCCAAGAAACAAGACCTCTTCTGTTCTCTGTTATAAACTCAGCAGGCCAGCAGCTGTGAAGGATGTGTAACTGCTGTTATGATGTGTTAAAGAGTAACTGTGCAGTCTCACAGTGGTTAGGCATCTCTGAAGTGAATTAAAAACCTACTGACATGAAAACAATCCAAACCAACACTGCAGAGAACAAGCGGCTGGCGGCAAACGGAGTCCAAAACGAGCCGTCTCGGCCTTCATAATCCCACACTGCCAACACTGGTGTGTTTGCTGGACATCAGGTTAGCCAATGTCGTTTTCTTCTCCCCACACACACACATACGCGCACACACATGCACACAGGCCAGAGGGCAGCTCAGCATCTGCTGGTATGTTGTGTTTTGCTGCTCTGAAGCTGGGCTCCAAAAGGAGGAGAGTGCGGTGGGCTGAGCCAGCAGGGATCAGTGGCCAATAAAGACGAGCAGCAGCAGCTCGGTTGCCAAGGCCTGAATAGCAGTGAGGGAATGTTGGAAACCTGTGTGTGGGTGAGCCGCCTGGTGTGCCAAGTAAGTCGAATTCAGCTCTGCTGTGTTCAGAAAGCCTTATCAAAATTCAGCTGATATGTGAATCAGCCGACATCAAAACAGGTGACAGGTGAAGTGAAGAAGACTGCCCGTCTTAAACTTTAAGTGCAAAGAAACACCAAGCAGCAATCCTCTGGGGCTGTGAAACTGCAGTTAAAGGCCACTTGAGGCTGTCTCCAGAATCAAGTCAATCCCCATAGACCCCCATGTTAAAATATCCACTAAATTACAACACAAACTGTTGTGGCTTTTATGTGACATTTCCTGTGAGTTGTAGCTGACTGGTGCTTGTGGGTTTGTGCCGTTTGTGCCTCTTACAGCACTGTAACGGCTGATTCGTAAGGGACAATCAGCTGAAGAAGTCTGTGGTTCCATTTTGGAGGGCTATATTGTTTTAGCAGATATCTGAATCTCACCAATGCCTCTGTACAGTTTATGATCTAGCTCAGGGGTGGGCAACTCCAGGCCTCGAGGGCCGGTGTCCTGCAGGGTTTAGATATCACCCTGGGTCAACACACCTGAATCACATGATTAGTTCGTTACCAAGCCTCTGGAGAACTTCAGGACATGTTGAGGTCATTTAGCCATTTGAATCAGCTGTGTCGGATCAAGGACACATCTAAAACCTGCAAGACACCGGCCCTTGAGGCCTGGAGTTGCCCACTCCTGAGCTAGCTACATCATACATACACATATCTATGATCTACATCTGTGATGATCTTTGTTATTTAATTTATCTTGAGCACACCCCTCATAAAAATGTCACTCCCCAATGGCTACAGCCTCCCCTCTTGCCACAACACAAAACTTCTCAGCTGGAACGTGACACAAAGCTCAAGGTATTGAGCCCAGATCCTAGTCCAACTGAGCATGCTCAACTTCCAAAGACCCTCCATCTCAAATCATCACACTATAAACTCTAAGGTCCTGGTCCATTCCCAGGTGGGTACACAATATTACTCCGGTGGTTTTAATAGTGTGGCAGATTTGCAGTACTTGTCTTCCTCCCTGTTAAATGAAAGGATAAATCACCCAGTTAGCTTAAAAGCTGAGCCTGGCTCTTTCCAAAGAAAATAAAAGGCACTTACCAGCACCTATCAAACCACAACATCTCTTCACACATCACACTGTGCTTTTGCAGGGATTAAAAAGGGAGATAAATATGATAATTAATGAAGTTTAGTGGCACCGTTTAGCAGACCTTGTCCCCTTTGGATGGAGTCAGGCTAGCTGCTGCCAGTCTCTTTGCTAACCTAATCTAAGTGACCGCTGGCATAGTGTTACCTTTACAGAGAGAGAGAGAGATTGATCTGCTTACTGAACTGTCAGTAAAAACTGAGATTGAATCCATTTCTCAGTAAATGAAAACAATCAACAAATTGATGAACAGAGAAAAAAATATGAAAACTATTTGTTTTTAAAAAATGGTGGTAAATTTAATATCCTGAGATTAATTGGTTTAATAAGATGAATTAATTGTGGGATCATTTAAGAATAAACATAAATGATAATTGCCATGAAACCATCACTATAATCATGTTTCCCTTGGCCGTCAGATTTACTGTACAATACTCTGACTATTTGAGATGCAATACTTCAATAAAAAGTCATAAAACTTAGGGCAATACTCAAGCAGCATAAAAGGAGGAAACTTAAATACAGCCTTCAAATGTAGCCCAACTCTTTTCTCTCGGCTACCTGTTTGCACAACCACACCCACACAGCGGGAGAAACATGGTAAGGGTCGGCTTTAAAACTGCAAACACACAGAGACGTGCTGCATGTGGCCGAGAGGCACAGGCCTGCTAAAGGCTCTGCTGCTATGTTACAGAGTTTCAGTTGGACAAAACCTTCTCAAGTTTGTGGAGCCACCTGACGCCACGCAGGCTGGTAAATACACTGCCCTTTCAACAGGAAAACACACACACACACACGCGCACGCACGCACAAACACACAATGTTTTCAATTGTTTCTGAAGAGGCACTGCAGATGCTCTTACAGAGGTAGAAAAGAAGGAGATGAACTAATTTGTGCTTGTTGACCCCACGCTTTTCCATTTCCTGTCTCTGAGCCACACATCCAACAGCAGCCTCCAACTCAGTCCCTGGCAGCATATTTATTTATTTGGACCAATATGGAGATTATGGTTAGACTGAGGAAAATATAATAAACTTTGCTCCAGAATATGGGTGCTAAACTGCCCTGGATATTTGTCAGCAAGATAACAGCAGATAATTCTTAACCTAAACTAATTGCAGCAGCATATTTTGACCAGTTCTGAACCAAATGCTCTTCTCTAGCAGAGTCTATGAATAAAGATATTCTTCTGGAAAGTCTTGTATTAACAAGCTGTAGATCAGAGAACAAGGTGCTTCTGTGTTGACCGCCGCTGATGTTGTTTTAGTCATCATTTAGCTTAACACAATATCTGCAAGATGAAGCATAATCACCAAATCTCTGATTTTGTTCACGAGTGAGGCAAGAATCGACCATGTTTGTGGTGAAGAGATGGCTTATTTACCAGTCAATCTACCCTCACCTATGGTCATGAGCTCAGGTAGTGATTGAAAGAATGAGGTCACGAATACAAGCAAAGAAAAGGAGTTCCTTTAAAGCAGGGCTGTCGAACTCCAGGCCTCGAGGGCCGGTGTCCTGCAGGTTTTCGATATCACCCTGGGTCAGCACCTGAATCACATGATTAGTTCATTACCAGGACTCTGGAGAACTTCAAGACATGTTGAGGAGGTAATTTAGCCATTTAAATCAGCTGTTTGGATCAAGGACGCATCTAAAACCTGCAGGACACCGGCACTCGAGGCCTAGAGTTCGACACCTGTGCTTTAAAGGGTGGCTGGGCTGTCCCTTAGATACAGGGTTAGGAGTTGGGACATTCAAGAGGGACTCGGAGTAGAGCCACTGCTCCTCCACAGCTAAGGTGGTTCGGGGATCTGGTTAGCATACTTCCTGGACACCTTCTTGGCAAGGCATTTCAGGCATGTCCTACCAGAAGAAGGCCCGGAGGTAGACCCAAGACACTTCAACATGCGTAGACCACCAACCCTCCCATTATTAAACGACTTGCTGCACCTCCTGAGCCACAGTCACCCAGTAGTTTTGCAATCATGCAAAATTCCTCTAGTAGAGTACAAGAACAAAGTGGAGCTGGAAAAGGGCATAAGAGGTTCCCTTCAAAGCAGCTGTAGACACAGTAGCAGTTAGAACTCTGTAACGAGAGTAAAAACATGTTTTGGTGCTCTTTTTGTTGTCTGATTGTGAAAGAAATGAGGGGAAAATACAGACAACTAAGATTAGAAGGGTACCTCGTATGCAGAAGGTCTCTAAAATGCCACACAGTGCAGCAGCTCTGTAGAAAACCAGCGTGAGGTTTTGTGTAAAAGGTCAAGTGTTGACAATGGCTTACAGGCAACAGGGCAGCGTTAAGATTAATCAGACCTTCCGTCTGGTGCAGCAATGAACTTCTACCCTGCTGAAGAGTCTGCGAGCTAGAAACTGAAACCTTATCAGCTGGGCAGGTGATGCTTCCCTCAGAGTTCAGGTTGCTCTGAAAGTTTTATGAGGGTCGGTGAGCTGGCGGGTTAGGATTTACAGCTAAAGACTTTAAAGATCAACCCCGTCTAGCTTGACAAACTATACTCACATTCTGTGGAATTTGACTGTTTATTCTTATCCATTTCTTATCCATATGTGTTCACTGCAGAGGCTGCGACATGTCGTGTGTGATGATAAATTAGCTGCAGGCTTTTGTAGTCCTTGTTACCAGTATCTCAAGCTAAAAAAACACCTTCTTGCTTAAAATTCCTCTACTTTGCGTCACAAAATCTGTTTTCTGAGGGGAAGTCTTCACATAACACTGCCCAGCTCGGGCTACAAGATAAGACATACTTTTATTCTCCCAGAGTTGGGAAATTCCTTAACACAATAGACATATAACAAAATGTTTAAATAAGCAGAATGGTATGAAGCTCAATAAAACTCAATATTACCAAACTGATACCTTAAAAAGGTGAAAACTAATAGGAAATAAAAGCATCAAAATACCAACCAGATTACGGCCCAAAGCGGATGATGTATGGCATCAGTTTGGGTCAAATTATTTTATGTTCTAGTTTTTTTCTGGCAGCTTCTGACCTCACACCCTCGTGGCAGAATGACGAGCAAGTTAGACTCTTTCTGAGACTCCTCTCGCTTCTGTGTGGTTCACCAATATAAGCGCAGTGCGCTCTGAGAGCTGTGGGAGTTTATTTGATCCTACCGCTCAGCTGTGTACAGACTACTGTTTAAAGAGTACTCTGTAACAGGTGTCCAGGTTTGGGGAACGCTGCAACGAGTCAATCCGGTTGTTAAGCATGATGTAATTTGCTTTTTCCTAGTCCGAACGCTCCCTCGGTTCCAAAAAGCAAACAAACGCTGAGACACCATCAATCAGCTCCAATAAAATGATCAGTGTGACTGTTCTCCCAGCATATCATCCACGAAACAGAGGATTCACAAGGTTCTGTGGGATGAACCCCTGTCTGAAGTATTCTTGAATAAATTCAAATCTCCTCTGATGGAAAACATGTGGAAGGCTTTAGTTAAGTTGGGCGCACAAGAGAGGTGAAGAGGAGAGTGAAGGCAGGGTGGAGTGGGTGGAGATAAGACTGTGGCGCTGACAAAAAGACAGGAGGCCGAGATGAAGATGATAAGGTTTTCACAGGAAGTAATAAGGATGAACAGCTCAGGTCGAGCGGTTTGGAGACAAATTTAGAGAGGCAAGGCTGAGATGGTTTGGACATGTGCAGAGGATGGGTAGTGGATATATCTGACAACGGATGCTAAAGAAGAAGACTTCAGAGAGGGGTGGATGTAGTGAAGGATGCTAGGGATAGTAGGGATTAGGTGAGATGGATGCAGATGATCAGCTGTGGTGAGCACTAATGGGAACATGCAAAGAAGAAGAAAAAGTGATGCTGGGCTAGTTGGCTTGTTGCGATTTGCTGCCTGGCTAATAGACTAGTACAAGAAAGATATAAATTATTCTCAGTAAAGTTTATGTTAAGGGTCCCAGATGGACAAAGATAAATTCATCATACGGCAGGAAGAAAACACTGAAAACAGACCCAACTTCAGCCAAAAGGAGGTCTGATATAATCCATCCACAGCACAGGGTTAGTCCTTAATATGTTGCAGCGTGACTTGGATTACTCACTATGAAATAGTCCTCATCAGAGGCCTCATGTCCTCACTGAAATCTTAGGTCTCACTGAGATTGACTCTCTATAATCAAGCACCATGATAGCAACAGACAAAAACACTGTGCAGTCATCCAATGGCAAAAAAAGCAAGACCAGAGTTTCCTTTTCTTTGGTCTAACTCTTAGATGGAAATGGTGATCTATATGCTGTATATCTATATGATGATCTATTAGAACAGCTGCTGAAGAAACCATGGCAATGGGAAAGGTGTGCCCATCCACAAAAAGTAAGTAAACCAAGCTTGATTTTTGTGCCCATGCAGACTGAAACACATAGCTGGACTTCTCGTACTAAAAGCCAATTTAGAGGGTCATTAAACATCTCCTAAACATGTAAGTGCTAACAGAATGAAAAAGTGTTGTTAGGTGAGGTGCAGCAAACAGACCACATCAAGACAAATTAAAAGTTTGTGAAACTCTACAGTGTGCTTACTGTTACTTTATAAGCATTATGGTAGGAGCCTAGAAGAAGTAGAAAGTGTGAGTTGCCATGCCCAGGAATGTTGCTTCTAGTTTTCTGACATCTATCTCTGATTGACAGAGCTGGGAAAGAACCGATCCCAGAAAAGCAACTCAGAAGCAGCAGCAGGGCAGTGGCGACAATGGCTCAAAATAAAAGCTGATAAAGCGCATAGTCTGACCCTGACATGCTGCTCATTTCAAAGGCAGCCAGACGCTGAGCACTGGAAATGCAGCTCTGCAGGGGACAAACAAGCTTAATCACAGGTTTAAGGTGAAGATGACAACTGTGATAACGAGGAAGAAATCTTTAGTTGATTTATGCCTCGGTTTCTTTTTTCAGTCTTGGGGCTTTGTGTCAAGCGATGCAGCTGGACAACACCTCCAAGGTTTTCGATGTAAACACCGTGCACGGCACAGCCTCACTTGTGCACACCACTACAAATGCCTTGTGTTTTGAAATTGTAAAGCTCCCAACCGAGTTAAGCCGCATTATCCTGAAGCGGGACAGGAGGGATAGAAAAGCACACCACTGTCAAGTGTGCAACATTCAGAGGTATCATTTCCTCCTATTGTTTTCAAAGTAAAACAGTTTTCTTTTCTTTCGGTAATGCGAAAGTAACGCTGCATGTAGTTTACGTACCTGTCAGTGAATGAAAAATACCTTGAGAAATTTCCTAATAAACTTTTTTTAAGATAAGACACCAGAATCAGAAGATACAGAAGTACAACTGTATTGCGACGTTACACATGATTTCCACAGTGCTTATTTAGTTGGTTTTCAGTATAAATAATGCTTTCAATAACAAAGAGTGATCAGTGCATCCCTAGGTGTGAATATACGCTCTTTTAACCGTTGTACTGGCAAGTCTCTCGCTTTTAATTTGAAAACACATTCGCTTTACTTCCGATTTTTTGCGTATTTCTAGCTGAACTGACGAACCTCACTTCAACATAACTGGCCCCTTCTATCCTTTCCTCTCCCGTGAAAACCATGATATCACACACAGTGGAAAGCACATTCAGTGAACGATTTTACAGCTTTGACGGTGAGCGCAGGGGAGGGTGGGGTCATCAAAATGAATGACACACCGTCACGGCCAATTAGAAGCCTGAGAGCACGCGTGGACAGCCAATTAGAAGCAGTGAATGGTGCTTAGTCTATATTGATTCCGTTGCGGTAGGTAATGTAGCAACAATCAGCTGAACTCCAACCGGAACTAAAGCGATTTTAACATACGAATAAAAAACAATGTGCTGAAAACCCCACGAAAATACTGAAATTATAAATAATTACTGTACAGCTCAAAGCATGGCGGTTAAAAGGAATTTGCGGGATTCATATCCAAAACTAATGGTGATTTTTAAGCTTTTTTTCCACGCTTTTTTTACGTGTGAGCTCGTGTGAAGCAGGAAAGATCTTCAAAACGATAACAGTTGTTCTATGACTATATATAGTAAATGTAAATAAATCATAATCAACGACAGCTACTTTTACTCGCATAACCACCCCTTTCAGCGGTAGCTTTATTTTGTAGGATGAGACCGGAAGTTGCCTTCTGCTACTCTGCTAGCTCAACACCGGAGGGGTTTGGCTAGGTAGGCCTCAGTGAATACAAATAAGTACAAAGTTTACCACAATAAAACACAATGAACCATTCCCTCTAAACGCAGAACGACTCGAATTATCCCACACAGACGCCGGGAGAAGTCCAGAAAAGCCCCGGCGCTATGCTCCACTTCACTCCCAAACGCCACCGTTTGCAGGCTGCCGTCATTCAGCCCCGCGGTATCGCTACTGTGTCCACTGACAGATGCCTTTCAGGAGCTGTTCGACAACTTCCCAACCGCTGCAAAATTAATTCCCGCCGCACCGGCGCAAAACTAACTCCTCAAAGGCTCACCTTGCTCTCAGCGCGACAGCTCCTCCTCGGTCACAAACCTCAGGGCAAAGTGGAGCAGAAAGCGTCCATGGTCCCGTACCAGGAAGTCCAGGGCACTTCTCAAACTCCGTGTGTGGGAAGCCGTGCAGGATCCCAGCCAGGTAGCAGCAATGCGCCGCCCGCCGGGCTGATCTGATCTCACCGGCTGGATGCTGCAGCTGCAGCTGGGGCCGAGCCCAGTCTGCAGGACTGCCCTCACACAACATGAGCCACAGGGCTCAGGGTCGTTCCTGCTTCCTACGGTGTCCAGGAAAATCCCAGGAAAACTGTGGGCTCTGATCAGAGTCCCAATCAGAATGTCATACATGTTTTAATCACAATAATCGATCAAATAATCAATCACAGGGCCGCTTGCAACTTCCATATCAGTTTTTTTTTACTTTGTTTATTTTAATGTTTGTTACTGACTAGGTAAAAAAAAAAAAAAATCAACCACGCGTTTCCTATATGGTAGTCCACATCCCACCAAAGACAGTTCAAAATTTGCATCAAGAGATAGAAAAAGATCCAATTAAAAGCAATAACAATATGAATAATAAAGAAATACTGCAGGCTTTTTGACAGTGTTTTTATTTTTTATTTAATTTTATTGATAAAAAGAAAGAATGAAAAAAAAAGAAAAGTTAATCTGAGATATGTTTAAAAAATTAATTAATTAAAAAATGTATACAGAAAAAAGGAAAAGCAAAATTCATTTGTACTGCTTACAAATGGTTGCTATACGCAGTAAAACACACTCAGAGATTTGTTCTGTGTACCAGGAGTGCCGTGGGAGTGATGTATACGTGTAGTTAGCAGGTATCTATTGTATGTTGGTATTGTGAAGCGTGACGTGAGAACAACAGTTTTGTATTGAATGAACTATTTTGCAAGGTGGCGAAGCAAAGGTTTATTTAAATAAAAGGCACAATCCCACTTAATCCTTGGCTATTTTAGCAACTAAATTGGCCACTTCCAGTCATTTGTGACTACTTTCTGTTCTTTAATGACCCTGTTTATGTTTATTCCTAGACTGTTTTCTGTATCTGCCATAGATATTCCAGAAAGTGTTCTAACGTGAATAAATATGGCTTTCTGCATTCAAAAACAAACCTCATCTCCCTCACCTTAGCTGTGACAAAAGTACTGAACCACATTTATATCATCCTGAAGGCTTTCTACAAGATTTTGGAGCTTGCCCTTTTATCCAGAAGAGCATTTGTAAAGTCAGACACTGGTGTTGGACGCTTACAGTCGCCGTACTTGTTCATCCCAAAGGTGTTTGATGGGGTTGAGGTCAGGGCTCTGTGTGGGCCAGTCAAATTCATCAAGCCATTCTTTTATGGGCTTCACTATGTGTGCTGATCCGCAGTCATGCTGGAACATGGAAATGTAAGCTGAAGAAGCTGAAGCGTGAACATCTCTCTAAACATTTAAGCTGAGGTCAAAGCTCAGGACAAGATCAATAACAAGGTGTGTCAAAATACTTTTGTCTGTATAGTCGTATCTGTCCCAAGTATTGAAGAAAGTACTCATTGTGCAGAACAACACAACTACAGTGGCCTCAAGGTGCTTTATGCTGTAAGGTAAAGACCCCACAATAGTGGACAAACCCCTTGTGAGCAAGCATTTGGTGACAGTGGGAAGTAAAAAAAATCCCTTTTAACAGGAAGATCCTCAAGTAGAACCACGGTCAGGGAGGGACAGCCATCTGTATAACCTTCTAATGATGGAGCTGGAGATTAGTTTAATCACTGATGCTGCGCTGGGTATCGTTATCTGATACAGCATCACATATTCTTGGATTTCAGTTTTAAAATCCACCAAAAAGGAAGTAACTGAAGCTCTAAAACAAATGGTAAGGAGTACAAAATGCAGTATTTGCATGTAAAATATAGACAATAATGTACATGTGTAAGAAAAAGTAGATTAAGACTCCTCTCTGTTACATCCACCACTGGTCCGATCAAATTCTAATCCATTTTTGCATTTTAGTTTAGTTTAGTGGTATTTGTTTTAGGGCTCCAGGGAGGGTGGATTATATTTTGAAGGGGATGGTGTCACCCCATAAGCCTTGGCAGAGGTTTCATACAGTACGTTGATATTAATCAGTGATAGTATGTTAATCACAGGCGTGCATTGTCACGCTGAGATTAAATTTAAATGTGGTGCTTTTACATTCAAGTTAGTCCAAGTAAAAGATGTTTAATATTCACGTGGTTCCATTTATAACTGCATGTGGAGGAAACAAAAACATCTGGTCTAGTCTGTCTTTGAAGTGGGCCGGACCAGTGAAACTCCCCTTTCTGTCTGTGTGAAGAAGTTTAACTGCACACTTACTCCCTGAGATATCGCAATATAAGAAAAAGAAGAGGAATTTCAACTGTACAGTCTCAGTTTTCTTGAGATGATACAGATTTACTGTAGTCTATGAAAGAAATCCATAGAAAATTCCAAAGCCTTCCAGTGGGCCGGTTTGGAGTCTTTGCGGGGCCTATTCTAGCCCCCGGGCCTTATCTTGAAACCCCTGTCCTAGAGGATTTTGGATGAACTTCTTCCATCACACACTTTAATCTGCTGCTGCCGCTTCCAACGGATTCATTTGTATTCCCGTCTCGGCTTCATCGACAAACAGGACTTGTTCTGATGAAGAGGGTGTTGAGTGTCCACACGCTTCACGCGGTGTGGAAACATTTCCCTCGCTTCACTGAGGAATCCATTACCGCCGCTGTTTACACAACAACAACAACGCAGGCATTTGCTGATAAAATAACAGATTACATAATGATAAGGCATTAGCAGTTGCCCTCTTTAGATACATTTGCTCTCCAGTGGCATAAACCTCGCACGTTCTAGACTAGTTTGGCTCCAGTTTTGCTTTGCAGGTGAATTAATAATCACATCAGTTATTTGTAAGATTTCTGATCCAAATCATGTAAAAGATCATAACATTTTTTTTATATATTTTCTAAGCTAACCAAACTGGACTTTATGGAAAAGAGAATATAGGATAATAAAAGTCCCTTAATGTACCTCCAGCCTCCAATAATTGGGGGCACAGGAAGGAAAAAGGAGTAAAATTGTGTTTTTGATGCTATTAAAAGCGTAGCCTGCAGATGGACTTGGATGCAAAGGATATTTTTTATATCTCCTTGTTTTTGTCTGAAAAATTATATTTCATCGATGTTGGACATGAAAAAAAAGAGGAGAGACGAAGAAAGGAAAAGGAGTTGGGGGGGGGGGGGGGGGGGGGGGGCTGTCATGATGTTTAAAAGAGCTGCTCCTGGCCTATTTGTATGAAAAAGAAACTTGCTGCTGATAATGTGCAACCTACTGTGGTGAAAACAAAAAGAGATGAGGGATGATCATAACGGTCCTTTTAGTGTCAGGTTCTCATCAAAATGCTTTTGAAAGTATTAAATTTGCCTTTTTTTCTGAATGTGCACAGTTAATGTAACTGAGATAGGACAGAAAATGACTGAACGAAAAGATCTGGAGTGATTGTGAGATTAAAAAACTCAGCATGTGCCTCCTACAGCAGGTGGATATGTCACTTTGATGCACTAGAAAGGAAAGGGCCATCGGAGGGTTGCTCATTGGAGATTTCTGTTCACAAAGTTCAGTACAAGTGGCTTTACACCGGGAGGGGACAGGAAAGGAAAGGAAAGAAAAGGAAAGGGGAACTGGTGCTTTCAGTACCAGAATTGTCTTTAAAACATCTTTAAGAGTTTTAAATCCGTGCACATCCTGCAGATTTCCTCTCTGAGACAAAGCTACGGAGCGGCGTTCTGAGCCCGCTCAGCAGCGTCCAGCTTAGTTCAGCCAGGATCTGTCTGCTGTTTTGTGTTTCACTGGCGTTACAGCAGGCGCCGAGGCCCTGGAGGAGCCTTAAACACACACCCAGAGTGTATAATGAGGCCTGGGTACAGGGGCTGCACTATTTACTTTCGAGAGCATACTGTTTATAGAGAGGAGCTGCTTAACCCCCACTAGCAGACCATATTATTGACTGCAGAGCGCTGACTGGTGACCGGGACTACACCTGATGCCTTCAAATGTAACGCGCCGCCATCATTTGGTAAACAGAACAGGACAGGGTCAACCGTGTCATCAAAATTCCCACAGAGGAACCAAGAAGTCAACATTCATAGCCAGCCTCTCTTCTTTAACCTGTTCCAGGTCAGGTTGTTGTTAAATGGACTATTAAAGGTTAGCATAGTTAGGCAGTTTTCACTAACATAAACAGATGTGGCATATTGTCTGAATATAAGGAAATCGTTAGTTAATCAGACAGCTGACTGAGTCAGGAAAAGAACTCAACCAGACCAGGTGGCACCTCGAGAGAGCTATGCATAAATAAATTCCTACAAACGTCAATTAACTGAATCAACATTGTAAAGAAGAGGAGGCCAAAACTTCTGAACAGCAACGTGAGACACTGAGATTTCCTCAAGCTCCTTCTGTATGTTCCTTTTAAATCGATTGTATGTAAATTCTGCTTTATACTTTCTCCAGTTCTGAGAGGATTAAACTGAATATTAATCACTTCTTTAGTCAAAACAAAAACTCTTTGCAGTCCCTTCTGTTAGCCTTTGGTGAACCACAATCGCATTCCAGACGTGTCTCAATGATTATCAAAGGAAACAAGACTCTTCTGACCACATTTTGTAACTCCATTGAGGCCAAGGGTCTGAATACTTTTATAAATGAGTGCTATCAGACAGCAAAGTTCAGGAAAGTGATGTGAAGGATCTTTCAGAGATTAGCTGTTAGGCCTTCACAGCAACCCAGAAGTCCTTAAGAGGTGCACAAATAAAGAGAACAAACACCTCTAATTTAATGCTTAGGTGTTCTTAGGATGTGTATTGACTTTTCTCAACAATGTCAGATTCAATCCCAGTTACCCATTGATTTATTCATTTGTTGCATGTTGTGCTCATTTATTGGAAATGTCCTTCATTTGTCAAGGATGCACTTTCCGGTGAATCAGAGCCGAAATCTGTGGAGAGCAAACCAGAAAAACACACAAACAAGCAGCCGATTTTAAATGGATGTGTGGTCCGATCAATCGATACGCCTCGGTCTGTTCCGGGCTCAGTGACAGGAAACAGCGTCACAGCCAGGTTTGATGGTCCTGCAGACCTGTGCCGCCTGCCTATTTGCTATCCTAACGTGTCACATGACCATGTTAAAGGGGCAACGCGGGGGACTTGATTCGGGCTTGGCCCTGCCGCGAGTGTTGATTTCACGGCCTATTAAGCCGCTGATTGTGTCACGGCTGTCTGCAGCGAATTCTACATCAGTTCCACCTTCGAGTGCCCAACGCAAACACAACAAAACACTTCTTCATCAGGAGTCCACTTAAAGTAAGCTGAGGGATCAAACGTGCTGGAAACAGGTTGGCATGTTACATGTGCTCAAAGCATAAAAGCTATAAAAACATGCCCAAAGAGTTGCTGAGGATATTTCGTTTAATCGAGCCTCCTCTCCAAGTGTTCCAGCGCCTCAGGAACGTTTACATGCACAAAATGTTATCCTTTATGGGCCTGGGGTGAAGGATGGTGGCCCACATGTGAGTTTCATTCCCATTCATCCCTTTCTTCCATTGTGTGTCACTTCATGCCATGTGTGTATTAACGTTGTGTAACATAAGAGGATTTGTACAGTAAGTCTGTATTTCTTGGCAGCCGTGGAAGTCCATCCTACACAAAACATGGGGAAAAATGGGTGAAGCGGGTGGAATAGCAGCCCATACAGGCGTGCTGGAGATCACCTGGGCGTACGTACCTGCCGGGGAAGGACATGCCCAACCTCCCCTATCTATCTTTTAAATGAGTTTTTTGAATTCACTTGCTCAGTTGTCTGAGTCGAAAGATTACGTATCTTGCGACTGCATTGTGCAGGATATTGTGCTTCCACCTGGAATGAAATGTGTTCTACAAATAGTTTTTTTTATGTTTGCTCACTGATAGGAACTCTAAAGTAATAAAGTAGCAGGCCAGCAGCTGGTAAGAAAACAGCACCTCTTGTTGTTGTCTTTTGTTTTCATATAATTCTCTTTCAGCCTCTTCATTGTTGCTCTGCATTGCTTCGCTGTGTGGTGGATGAGGGAGAGAGCACGTGAGGTTCCTTTAGTTTAAGTAGTTTTAAGAACTACAGTGATCCATCACCATTAATTGCATGCTTTATCACACGCATATTAGCACTCTGTTGGTGTCACATTAGTCATTGTCAGCATTTATAACACACCATTTTACAACTATTAGGCTATTAATTAAGAGTTTTCCACCAATAATCTCTCAATCACTGATTATTGACAGTGAGTAAGGAAGCTGTTGTAGATTAACACTTAAACCCCCACGAGCCATCATTTTAGGGATTCCTACTTAAAATGCATATTCCAGAACAGGTAAGGTAGTTGATGTCCATCTTTTACATACAGTCTTTGAGTGGGCGACGTGGTCACCCATGGCTGCACATGATGTTCCTATAAGTACTCACATTAGGGTTGCTTTTATGTTAGCTTTGTCACTCTAGACAATAATGTAAACACAAAGTGACACTTTCTGTTCAGTTTCCTGTTAAAAGTGAGTTCTTTCTTCCCACTTTCACTAAGTGATCTTCACAGAGGATCAGTCAATCAGAAAATATAAAGCATCTTGAAATGACTGTTGCTGTGAACTACTGCTATATAAATAACATAACTAAATGTTTGAACTGATAAGAGAGACCATTATGTTTCATGCCAGCTGGGTAACACCACCCTTAATGAATAGTATTACAAGCAGAATCATTCAAAAGCTGGCTCCATGTTTCCAGCTATGGGACAGACACTCGTTTCATCAAACAGGGCTTATTCTGTGCATATGCTGCTGTCAGCTTAAAATAACAATAAATCTGAATTTTTAATCATTGTTCTCCACCTTTTCAGCTATGGTGTGTATTGACAGGTAGTGACTGAAGTGCACAGGAGTGTTACTGTTACTTCAAAGGCCTAAAGGGTGCTGTGGGAGATAAGTACCAATACACAAACACAGCCTTTGGCAGAGATCAAACACTGATTTGAGATCCGGGACACTCAAATATCAGTGAGGAATAAGTGGCCTAATGAAGGTCATGGTATATTGTGCTAATCTCATCAAAGAGCTTCCCATTTAAACCAAACACACACAGGCATTATCCTCTGATACTGAGGCGATGCGCTCTTTTGTGTGGTATCAGCAGAGCATCGCCTCTGTGACTGCTGGTTTTGTGGACTTCCTTTTATCACGGCTTTCCTTCCTTTTTCAAAACACAAGATGGCAGCATTGCATCAGCTGACTCTGCTGACGGGAGCCACATGCACAAACTCCTTTTAGTAGCTGCTTTTTACATGCATATTGCTCCGGTTCTTCTGTGTTCTGCCAACAAGCTTAAGCGTTGCATAAGCATAACAATTCGGTGAATATTTTGTCTAACAAAGGGGAATGACTCACTTCAGTTCTTCAAAGGAATGCATAAGAAATAGGAGGTGAATATGAAAAAAATAAAAATAAAAAGCTCTCCCAGGCCTTCCTTTGATCAAGGCTATAATTTAATTACCTGCATACCAAAGAGAGCCTTTATTTGGAGTTTCAGTCTCAGTTGTGTCTTTTTTGTTTTCTTCACCGTGGCACGCCGGATTCAAAGTGAAGCTTGAAAAGTGGGGAAACGAACGGTTTTGTTCTTTAAAAGCTGAATAGATGTAAATCATAATGTAATCAGCTCAGTACAAAACTGATGTACTTACAGTAAATATACTCCGATAGAGGAGCTCTTTCTTCATGCTGTTTTTTTAACCTAAAGTTCTGCACAATAACTAAAGTCATTTGATCATATTATTATTATTTGCTGCTAATTTACAGAATTTGCAAGTATTTAGTAAAATGTGCATATTTTTCCTTCTTAAAATGCGGTCCCTCTCAAGAATAACACAGTAATTACCTTTTTAAATCGTGCTTTGTATTCTTAAAGTTGCCTCATTTTGGTGTTAGTGTTTGGCACTGATAAAGTTCCTGTACTGTTTGTATATTTATTCTTGCCATTTTGTATTACATTACAGTTTAAAAACGGTTGTTAATAAGCACACAGTCCAATTCAATTGATCTTCTTTGTGAAAGCTGATGAATATTTCATTTTTAAATGACACAAAGCAGGATTTTCACATCTTTCTCTTCTGTGTTTCCATAGTGGTCAGTGAATAGAAATAAACGGAGCTAAACATGTAAAATAATGTTTTTTTTAACTCTTCTAGATTAATATATATATATGTTTGAGGCCTTGTAAGCACAGTATCCATTACATGAACTGAAATATGATGTCACTGGGGGGGTTACTACCAGTACCAACTACTAAACTTAAATTGTCAATCCAGCCAGTGGGAGTTTGAGAGTATTTAGACCTTCACGAGTCCTCTCTCCTTATGTCTCCACCCTAGGAAGACAGGAGAGGAGGAAAGGAATCAAGGAGGTACAGAATGAAAAATATGACGCAGGATGCAGCCACCTCCTGAGCCCGGGTCTGCTGGAGGTCTTTTGCTGTTAAAAGAGTGTTCGTCCTCCTCATAGGTGATCCTCTGTTACTTCAAGAGTCTCTCTAACTTTGTGGGGTCGTACCTGTTTCTGTGAATGGTTTATACACCATATATAGCAACTTTATACCTGGTATCTATAGTGGGAAAATGTTGTAACCAGGAGAAAAACGCTCCTTTCCTTGAACTACATTACCTGTGACAAGTGTTGGAACTCTAAACATGTGCAGCAAATCTTCCTTGACCTTTGACCCCTCTATAAAGCAACCCCATTGGGAATAATCTGGCTTCCTGTCTGCTGTCTCTGGCGGAGCATCAGCCACTGCTGGCTGTTAATTTCAATTAGCTCAAATCAAACACTTCTCTTCCGCTCATCCTCTCTCTATGACCCGACCAATTTCCTGCTTTCTCTCCTCTGCTTCTCAGTGGCGACGGCGAGCACAGAGCATCCCATCTCGCTCCTCGCAGGAAGGAATTCTCTACGTTTCCACTGGGAATGTGACGGATTGAGAGTGTGTGCGCTTGTGTGTCAGCCCCCTTGGCATGTCTCGCTTCTTGTCAGAGACTGAATAATACACAAGCTGTGTGATTCAGTAGTAACAAATGGGCTGATTATCAGCTGCACAATGCTTTAATGTAGTACATTCCACTCGTATCATTCAAAATACGACATGAATTTACTCGCAGTGGCTTGGTCACACTCCAAAACCATCACCGGTGTTCCAACATTGCATTTAGCGTGACTCCTCTATTTTCATTCGCAGTGTCTTTGTGTTTGGTGTATTGATCCAGTATCACTGCTGTCTACTCGCTATTAATAGTCTGGTATTGATTGTGGGATTTATTCATGTGTTATTCATTCAATGTGGCTGAGAGGCTTTGTGATGGGTGTGTTTTAGAGGACACCTTTGTGGTGTCTCTTAAGGTCACCTGGATACAACTGTAGAAAAATGATGTTTTTTAGTTAAATAACAGTGTCTGTTATCACTGGAACTATTCGTTTCCTTTCTCCACTGCACATTTGGCTTTGTAATATATTGTTCATTGGAGTGTTTGCAAATCTTTTATAAATAAAACTGTGTTGTTGCACTGCTAAAATGATGTTCAAAGTACTTTTTAAATTTGAGAAGAAAGGAAAGTGCTGAATTCTTGAAATCTTCCAGTGTTAAAAATACTCAAAAGGAAACAAAGTAGAAAAGTTGAAATTCGAACATCCACTCTGATCAAATCTCTGTTTGACTTGATTATTGTGTTTGACTGAACTCTTACCTTGAATCTGGGAGCATGTTGGGTGACAGCTGATGTGATGGTCACCTTTCACACAGGACGCACGCAAATCCTTTAAAATGTTCTGCATGTCTTTCTGAGCATTGTTCAAATTTTGATGGTTCGAAGGCTTAAACATTCCCATCTCGGCTCATGTTTTAAAAAGGATTCTATACAAATAGGATAAAACCCAACAACTAATTGAAAAAACAAAACAAAAAAACCCTCAGAGCTGCAGATATTTTGTTGAATTCCAGGCCACACATTGAGAATAATGGCGGTGTAATATTATCTATCCATGGGTAGGATCCACAGGCTGAGGGTAGTTTATTGTATGCCTTGCCTGAACCTCACAATCAATATTTAATAACAGACTAGGTGGACTGGTGCAGTGATGAAAAGGATAAGACGCCATAATGTGCCAGAGAGCACATAATATACAGCTATGTGAATATTTGTGATATGTAGTTCTAAAAAAGAAGAAATCTGAGCTTTGTTTGTCGCAGCTTTGGTTTAAAGAGCCACTGATGTGAGGGGATCTGCAGTTTGTCTGAGTTATTAGACCCATTTTAAAAATACGCATTTACGCGTTTAAAAGGAGCGAGTGTTTTCCAGATCTTCCCATTTCTGAAGACTTCAGTTATTGTCATTCCTCTGAGGTAACCTTTGATGATCGCAGCAGAAGTACCACTTTTGTTGTTGTTGTTGCAATTCAAGCACATGTCAAAAACCCCTGATTGATATCTGTGAGTGAAAGGTGAAAACTTTGACCTTTGACTTCTCTTTCCTCTCTACTGGGGATGCAGTTGTGACGGTGAGACAGTACGGGAGTGGATTGGACAAAGAGTGGACATACAGTGGACAGGGCTCGCCCAGGACAGCGGACAGCACAGGAAGGAGGACTGCGTAGGCCGATCCCTGATGAGGGAACGTTCACAGTTAGCCTTTCCCCGATCAGAGCCAACCTTCTTACTCAAGGCCAATTCAGGGTTTATCTCAAAAGTTGGTAAAAATATCAAATGTCACAGTCCTCAGTGGGACTAAAGTTAGTAAAAGATGGCTTCTGAATGCAAATAATTTAGCAATATACAGTATAATTCAACATTTAGGGAAATGCACTCATCTGCTTTCTTGGCATGAACTAAATGAGGTGACATTAGTACAAAAGAGGCTATAACTAGCAGCTAAGTTAGCTTAAGGAATGGTAACAGCTGCGCCTATATGTGAAATAAAAGCCACTCATCATCAATGTTTATAAAACTCACTAACACCCTTAATCTTCAATCTGTGCAAAAAGCAATGTGTAAAAGAACAAATGGCTATAAATAGGGAGCTATAAGCTAGCCAAGTGTAGGAACTTTATTTCAGTTGCTGTTTAATGTTTATTTGAATAAAGACAGTTAAATCCTGTCTACACTGGAGGAGATAACAAAATCCTCATTGACAATTCTGCTCACAAAAAACTCCAGTTGCAGTTTCTAACCTATAATCCAACCTATATTTAAAGCATTTTAACACAATTTCACCAAGCGCCTCAGCTAGCTTTCTAACGGCTAACTAAACAAAGACTAAAGTAATCATGTAAAATTTGAACCTAGCTAAAGGTGTTTTGTTGTGGTGCCAACTGTTTTACCCTACTTTGGCCATTTGCAACTGCAGGTATCGCCCAACATCTGGCCATTAGGTGGAACTCAAGTGTAAAGCAACTTTTGCGTTGGCGTCACTTTCATCTTTTATACTATCTATGACTCCAAATAGACGGAAACCCTGACCACACATAATCCTAAGTCTTCTACAGTGATGGCAATAATTTAAATCCATGTAACACCACACCAATCCAAATCTGCCATTGCAGCTAACTAGCTCACATTAATGTTGCCATTATTCCTTCAGTTGGGTAACCAGTCTGTCATCTACCACTGAGAAGTGTATAACAGGGTGATGGCCAAAGCTCACCTGGCACACAACATTCAATGACCTGAAGCAAACAAGCACTGCCTGTCAAGATGTGGAAGGACTTGTTGCCAGTTGAAAAAGGTGGTGCTAACCACTAGGAACTTGTAGTCTTACTTGTGCACATAAAACAGAGTAATAGTATGTACTCAGTTTAAGAAAAACTTTTTATGGTTTCCACCTGACACTGGGAAAAGAAAACAACCTAAAGGTCACCAAGTCCCTGCAACTCCAAGGATCTAGAGATATATATTTCTCAAAGACCTAAAGGAGAGCAGGCCTAACCTTTCACCAAGAAAGCGCACGAGTGTATTTTCCCCCAAAATGTCAAACCATTCTTTCAAGCTAAGGGATTTCTAGACCCAACTAACAAGCTTTTAGTTGTTCCTGGTCAAATTTGGATTTGCAGGATCCCGCGTTGCCATTTTTTGGGTTGGGGAACACTTGTTGACTGTCGCGCGACGACTTGGGCTACACAGTAATATACATACAAACACCTCGATGTATATTTACTATGTTTCGTGAGAACAGCATAGTGAGTTGTCATTGCGGATGAAGTCAACTTTACTATGTGATAAAAACAAAACAATAACCAAAATAAATAAATGAATTAAAATAAATAAATAAACACGAACATGAGAGGGGAAAGGTAGAATGAGAGGGAGAAAGAGAGACTATGACGAAGAAGAGAAAGAGAGAGAAAACGAGCGAATGGCAGGGGGAGAGGTTGTGAAACAGTACAACATCAGACAGCCACTGGAACATAACAACACAGAGAGAGACAAGTATTAGGAAAAATGGTTTAATATAGGAGACAGAAGCAAAAAACTGCATCACACAAGAACATACGTTTACAAAAATAATTCTGACTGCTTCAGCTACACAGTTAGTTCACAGAGAAGGACAGAGAAACCGGAAAAATCTAAACAGCTAAAAGCAAAAATCTTCTAATTAGTTGATCTCTTTATTAAACTAATACATTAATCCACTGAAGGTGACTAAATATTTCTATTCCTTCTTTTTCTATAATTGTCTTATCGTGTAGACGGCACAATACAGAAGTCAAATGAAACTTACCGCTGTTGTATAGACAAACTTGCTAAGAACTATTTATAAAGCAAAAAATGAAAGATCTGACACTCACCTACGCTCTGTTTTTCGGACAAAAAGGGAAAAAAAGTAAGAAAGAAAGGTAGAAAGAAAGAACAACACTCGAGTGAGGAAAAAGAAGTGAAAGAAATAAAGCCAAAGATCTCCTAGAAAATCTTATATCAAAAGCCAACTTTCTCGATGCCAGCTAGAAATCATACTCGGGGACCAGTCAGGGTCAGGCCACACCACCAGGCCAGACAGCGTTTTTTTGTTTTTTTTTCTAAGATTTTTTTTGTTGTATCCTTTAATCTCCAGTATAAAAAATTCCACTGGTACAAAATGCATAAGTACAATCAGTTGTAGAAATAGGAAAGCCTGCATTTTTTGTACTTTTTAAATCCCATCCAGTGACAGATTTTCGAAGAGTTGTCAAACAAACATACATCACGCTTACAGAATCCACTGAAATGCATTGACTTTGGCTTCTCTCGTGACAATAACTTTGAAAACTACTTGAAAACCTTTTTGAGAATTAAAAAGAAACAAATCAACAACAGCAAACAGCAACAACAACCCCCCAAAAAAGAAAAGAAAATCAGATTATCTCTACAGACAACAAGCTCTTTTTTTACGCCACAGGAAGAGAGAACACACAAAACATTTTTCCTCAAAAAACTTGACATAAGCCATAATGCAAAATAACGACAAGTTCAATTTTTTTTTCCTTTCAGATTTCATTGTTTGATAAATAGCACTTAAGATAATTAAGAAAGAAGGAGAACAGAGAAGTGAACAGTGACAAGATAGAAAGATTACAACGAGCATCGGCGATGACAGCCCCTGAGGCGAGCCGCTCGACAGAAACTCCGTTTCTACGGCCCTGTTGTGCTTCGACATGGACAAAAAGACGAGATGCTTCACACTGAGACTGTGCGACGTGGGGCTTCTGTGCAAGTCGGTGAGATTTGGCAATTTGTCTTTGCTTTTTTGGGACGCTCAGAATGTGGAAAGGACAGCGCTGGAACGAGCTGAAAAAAGGCGCGACTACACGAAACCTGGTCCATCGACGCTGATCTGGGGACTGTCCGGCTTTCGTACAGGTAGCTATGGCTGTTTGTGGCACGCCTCGTGTGTGTGTGTACTGCATTTAGGAAAAAAAGAAGTCTGCTCGCCTCCCTTCGTAAAATCGCATAAAGTTTGGCATCGCGTTTGGTCTCGGAGAGCGGATAATGAAAGCTGTATTGCCTTCATCTCGGCTCTGGCTGTTGTTTCCGCCTGCGCGCGGGACCCCTGGACGTGACCCTTCCCTTTCCAACCAACAAGCGCTTTATTTCCCCCGTCGCTATTCCAATAAGACGTCTCTCCACTAGCCCTGTTTCTAATAACCCCGGTTAGCCTGGGAGACAACAACCAGACGGAGAGGGGCATCCTTCAAACAGATGCCTCCATCTCTCTCGTTCTCTCTGAATCGCCTTCAACTGCTGCGAGGAGCCATTTCAGCCTTCCCGCTGTGGCCGATCGGACGAAATGGCAGAAGAGTGAAAACCCAGACGAGTGAGAGGTTAACGGCACACGAAAGTGAACCTAGACTTGGCACACATCACTGACTGACAACATCTCCTGTAATACTGGTACAACGCTCCCTGGTTAAGGCGACTGGTGAGCTTCTGTAGAAAATAATGCTGCCATCTTTAGTTTTTTTTTGTGTTTTTTAAATTTTTTGTAGTTTTTTTTTGCAGACCGTAAACTAGGCTTTCAGGGAGGGGGGACGGGGGGCAGTTGAATCGACTGACAACACTGTGCCATGTAAACGGCTCGACTATGATGAATGTCAATAACACACTTTGGCATCTAATAATGATTTTGGCCCGTTTACACCACAAGACTCGCACATGGAGAAGTCTCATGACCGCTTATATAAAAAAGAAGAGGAGGAAACATCAGAAGGATCAAGTTCGGCGACGGGGAAATCAAATGGGCTCAAAACTTGCTCCGGACCCGTCCCGCCTCACTCCTCTGACCAGCCGACACCGGCGTGTGCTTTTTCCTCAAAAGATCGAAGCTCGTTTGTGAACGAGCGAGTCTTGCCCTGTGCTTACATCATGAAAGCGAGCACGCTCGTCTGAGGTGATACACAAAAAGTAATGATCCTCGCCGTCTGAGACAAACGGCGCAAACTCTGAGACGTTCTGAACTCAACAAAAGGGATAAGAGGGTTCTTGAGAAATAAGGCTTTGTGTATGACTCTCACCTCCATTTTTATTCATTTATTTATCATTTTTGGGGGGAGCTGAGGAGCGGGACGGAGCGCGGGAAAACAATCAAAACAATCCACGCTGAAGCCTGACGTCTGTGTTTGTGTGCGAGATACTGATAGAGAGAGATAGAACAGGAGTGCAAAGATTTGTGGTAAGGCTTTGATGAGTAAAACTGCTGTACAATGGCTAAAAATATCAGTGCGTGACTCGTGTGTGTGTTTTTAAAGTGTGTGTGTGTGTGTTTGTGCACGCTGGCGGGCGGTAGCGGTTGCTGTAGAGGCTTTCACACTCAGGGGCTCTCATGCACAATAACAAAGTAAACTGTGAGGTCTGCACGAGAGTGTGTGTGCGCATGTCCGTGTGTGTATGAATGTTTGTGTGTGTATAGATATATATATGACACATGGGCACTTTTTTTCTTTTTTTGTTTTTTTTTTGTTACATCTTTACAAAGAAAAAAGCAAACATGACATTTTCAGGCAACAAGACCACAGAATAGCAAGTTAACAAACTTTTTTTTTAAATCTATATTTTTAAATATGAGGGATCCATACAAAACACTTATAATAAAATACCCATGTTATCAAATAATTTCACAAGAAATACACTGACGCGCTAGGCAGGAAGTACCTTTCAGAATTTGGCACTGAACTCCACTGATTTTGTCTTTTTTTCCTTTATAAGACATTTTGCTGAACAACAAAAACACATCTAAATATTGTTTCCCACGAGAGAAATAAAATAATAATGACATTGATGCTTCACAAGCTGACATTTTATATATATATATATATATATAGATATATTTATATTTATATATATTTTTAGGAATTTCATATAGGTAATTAACCAACAGGAAATTTAGCAAATAGGGACTCCTTAAAAAAACAGAAGAAGAAAATTATAATAAAAAACAAAGTAACTGTTATAGTAATATGAAAGGCTTTGTCTATTGTTCAAGTAAACTGATTTTTTTTAGTCTTCTCTTGAAAAACATGAGACATTTAAGACCGTTAGACTTGTGATGAAACCACAACTAAACTCACGAGAAGCACCGACGTTAACGCGGGTTACAGGTATCGTAGTATTTTTTTTCCTCTATACATTTAAACAGTAGAAAATATAGGTCATTTCATCATGTGCATTTAAACCACGGATTGTCTATCTGTGAGTCAGTTCAGCAAAAGGTGACACAAGTAGGTAGCATTTCTCCCCCCCAAACAGGGCAAATGTCGTTTTTTTATTTTTACCTTTAAACTACTCTAGAAAAAAGTGGTTCTATATATAGACTTTGAATGAGAAACAGAGCCACTTAAAATGGCCTTATCAAAAAACTTTACACTGCCTGAAAAATGTAAAAACCATTAGAGAGCTCTGAGAGAGTCTAATATTGATCAGACAGTTTTTATTCAAAACTGTTTGGAAGTAGTCTTATTTCTCAGAGAAACTGACGCCGACTGCTTCTGGCCCGCGCTCTTGTGGCTTTTTTTGTGTGTGTTTTTTGTGTGTTTTTTTTTTTCTCCTCTCCATCGGCACCAGAAGCAAGAAGACGCGCCAATTCCTGTTGTGAACTTTCAAGTTTACTTTAAATGAAGAAGGAAGGAAAAGGAACTGACATAATAATAACAACAATAAAGAAGAAAAGAAGAAGAAACAAAAGAAAAAGACACTGTATGGAAATCACTTTGCCACAGGTTGTTGTTTTTTCTCAAAAAGAAAAAAAGGAACATTTTTTATCCATAAAAATCTCAGTCTTTTTTTTGTTGTTTTTCATACGAATGCAGCTTGTTGTTGTTCACATTGATTCATTTACCCACACCTCCCTTATCGCCTCCCTCCCTCCCTGAAACCCTCCCGGAAAACAGATCCAAATGAGGTCACATGCAAAAAAAAAAAAAAAAAAACAACAACCAAAAACAAAACAACAAAAAAACATAAAAAGACCAAAAAGCAAACAAAAAAAAAAGTCCAAAAAAGCTAAAAGTTCAAAAAAGGTCAGTAGACGGCGGTGGCGGAGGAGGAGGAGAACCAGGTTATGATCAGGTGAGCTCGGAAAAGACATCAGAAAAAACAATGACGGGGGAGGAGGAGGAGGACGATGGCACTTTTTTTTTGGTGGGTATTTTTTGTTTGTTTGTTTTTGTTTAAAGTTTTGTGTTTTTTTCGACACCACGGAGACATGCTAGGCAAACGATGAGCTAACAGGCATGGAGATGGGTTGTTCTAAAAGGGGGAAAGAAAAAACGGGAGAGGAGAGAGTTACACACAGAGAGCCAGAGCACCACACCACTACAGCATTTCTTTTTTTATGTAAAAAAATAAAATAAAATGAAAAATAATTAAATAAAGGAGAAACAACAACAACAAACAGCAAACAACAACAAACGAACAACAATGCAAAACAGCAGAACAGCAACACCACTCACTGATTTCATCTGCAAATATTTTAGCTTTAAATCTGTTTTTTCTTGGGTTTTTTTAGTAATATAAAATGATATTGATGTTTCAAGTCTATATACTAACAAGCAACAACACACGTTCACTCATTCGTACGTACGCGCACACACAAAAAACAACAAGAAATAAACAAAGGAGCACCCAAAGCGCTATCCATCAGATCCCGGATGGATGTTCATTTGGGAGAATTTTTTTTTTTTAAGACGGGGAACGGGTGGGGAGGTTCTTTTAACTCGTTCCTTTCTGCTTTCAGATCTTTGTAAAAGTCGGCAGGTAAAGGAGGGGCTACGAACAAACAAAAAAACACTCAAAACAAACAAAAAAACCACTCAAAACAAACAAAAAAATTATGAAATTTAAAAAAAAAAACGCAAGGAAAAAGGTTGAAATTCGACAAGTGAAAGAAGTAGTCCCACTATGGATGGAGAGAGGGAGAGAGTGGTAATAAGAGAGAGAGATGGATGGATAGATGGGTGGGTGGGTGAACAGCACAGAGAGGAGTGTGGTGGTGGTGGTGCTGGTGGGAGGGGCGTCGAATGGCGGCGAAATGTTTTGGTGACTGTGGTTTTCTGCACTAAAAAAAAACACCAAAAAAACACCAGAGAACCCAATTCCACGAGACTTCTCCACAAGGGTCTACTTTATAATGATGCTGTATACTTTATAGGAGTCCAATAACTTAACGATAGGCAATAAATAAAATCCTTTTTCTTTTAAATCTGAGGCAGTAAAAATGCTGTATAAAAATAGAACTGCTTTTTTTACAAATAAAATTTACAGGCCTGTGGCTTTCTGTACTTTGAATTATTTTTTTTTAATCTTTCAAACAAACATCAAGTATTTTCAGTTTACCCCCTTAACCCATAAACTCTTTTATTATTAGTAGTAGTAATAGCATTGTCATAGCCTTCATCAAATTCTGGATGTTATTTTGAAAATGCTCTACATGCTGTAATATCTCTTTCACAACAAAGACCAATGTGATCTGACCCAGAAATGTGTTTACTAATTATTCATTTTTACCTTTGAGAAATAAAAAAATTCTTCTTTTTTTTAAATTTTCACATAAATAAAAGCTGGAGTATGCGTGTTTGTTTTCCTTCCTGCGGCGGTAGACTGTAACTGTACGGCAGGTTGATGTTACCACTGACTATACTGTAAAAGAGGCCACTAAAAGTTTTGCAGCCTTTGCTCCCGGGTTGCCAGCAGGCGTAGAGGGGTTTTTGGAGAAGCAGCGGCGGCCTGCAACCAACACCGCGGAGGTCAAAGGTCGAATGTGCATATCGGCGTGCGCGTCAAAATTTTTTTTTTAAAAAGTAGTAAAAAAAAAGAAAAAAAAGTAATAATGAACCATTCACCAGGCCTCAGGTTCATAATGAGAGAGAGGAAATAAAAAAATCTTCATGGCTCCTTTGTCTTTACGTCTGTCCTGAAAAAAGTATAAATAATCACCGAGAAAAGTTTTAAATACCTGCGAAGCAAAAAATCGGAAAAAAAAGCTACTTTCTTCCATTATTATTAAAAAAAAGAAAGAAAAAATTGCACAAAGTAATGGTGGTAATGGAAGCGTTCATGTGTGTCAAAAAAAACTGTAATAAATAATAATACTTGAACATAAGAGTCTCCAAAAAAGCAAGAAAAAAAAAGAAGGAAAAAAAAAAGAAAGAAAACAAGGCGTGTGTCTCCCTCAGGGTGGTTGTAGGTCATCTCCCCCTCCCTCCCACATCCCCTCCCTTGAACCCTCACCCCCGAGTCCCTGTGTAGAGAGGTCGTGGCTCGGTTTGCTGTTTTTTTTTTCATTTTCATCATTTTTGTTGTTTTTTTCTGTGGGGGGACTTACCCTAGCAGTGCTAACATGGGGAGCAGATAGACCCTAGTGCTAAGATCAGTACGGTTTGCTGTCGTTCTTGGAGCGCTTCAGCTGCACCTTCAGCCGCTTCATGCCAATCTGGAAGCCGTTCATGGCCTGGATGGCTGCCTGTGCCGACACTGGATTGTCGTAGCTGACGAAGCCTGTGAGGGGGCGCAAGAGAAAAGTGGACGGTTAGAGGAAAAGTTAGAAGAAGGTCAGTTGTGAAGAAACTGTATTAAAATAACAACAAGAAGGCTTTTAAAACATTATTGAGTCAGACTTTCAGGCAGCCTAACATTGGCCTACTTCATCCCCAACCGGCCATGGCAGAAGGCTGCCCCTCCCTGAACCTGGTTGTGTGCTCGGTTTCTTCCTGTTAAAAGGGAGTTTTTCCTTCCCATTGTCACCAACTCTTTGTTTAAAAGTAGTCATCTGATTGTTGGGGTTTCTACCTAATGTTGTAGGGTCTTTTCCTTACAGTGTCAGTTGCCTTGAGGCAACTGTTGCTGTGATCTTACCTGCATAAATCCTACATCGCCTTGTTCTCAAGTTATCACATTCGATTTTCAGAAAACTTGCTCTGACCTTGAGATCGATGTCACTGATTTTAACTTGTGTGAGATTTTTACTAGATGCATCTATGGTATCAATTTAAAGCTACAGTGTCGCCTTGTTCTCGAGTTCTTGCATGACAAAAATACTTCACAAGGCATCCTTACCTTGTTTCTGGGTCTTTGATATGTTTAAAAACACTCCTGGTACACAATAAGACAAGATTAAACTGTAATGATGGCCTAAGGGATGTTCGTTCGTTGCATCAACAAAATAATAAGAGACTACAGCAACAAACAAACAAACAGATTGTAGGTAGCATTAAAGCACAGATTTACTTTGGCAAAGGCCACTTTTGATTAAAAAAGTAAAATTAAAGGTTTTGGTGCGGACTGTGGTATATACTAAGATTTATTTTTCTATCTTCTCCGCAAAAAGTCATTTTTGTTTACGCTAACGCTTCCCTTCCCCCTGTAATATCTGCAACCTCTGAAGCTGACAGTAAACTCCTCGTCTCGCTTGTCTCACATCCATCCCCGCAAACCATTTTCTGACAAGTACCAGACGGTAGTTTTTTCCTGGATCCATGCTTGATTTAGTTCTGTTTTCCTTAGTTGCTGCTTGTGGATTGGATATGTGTAATATTTAGGTTTTGATTTCCATACAAATGCAAATCTACATGGTATTTGCCCTGGATTTACTCTAGTATTTAAAAAAAAAAACACACACAAAAACATACCAGTAAGGAAAACGTAAATCCAGATGGAAAGGAGGCACTGAATTCTTCTTTGTCAAGCTTTTCATGCAATTCCCTAATAGTTCCTTCTAAAGTTCCCTGGAAATAACTGTGTAAATATGAATTACTTATAGAAGATAGACACAATGGTTTGAGACAGCAACTCAAATTTGCACTTAGTTTACAGAGCTATTAAAGTATTACTAAGACTCATTCAAATCCAGGTAAATTCAGGTATTAGTGGGATGGCTCTTCTCTTGAATTGTCAGCAGTGTATGTTGGCGATTCATCTGCGTTACGTCAGGACTTATAATAATAAGTACCAAATGAATAACTTCCAGGAACTTTCTGAAGAACCTTGCCATGAATGTTTCTCTTTTCTTTGGTACTTGAAGCAAAGCACCACAAAAATAAAGGCTGATCCAATAAAAAATAATGTTCTTGGTAATAGCTCAGACATGTTCTGGAAACTGGCCATCGGAGGACAACCTCCCAGTGGAAAACTTGATCATTTTCGGCTTTATGAGCCGATTATGAGAGCCGGAAATCATCACTATTTTTAGCAGAAGTGTCTCCTGCCACATTTGTGTCATGTGGGAAGGATGGTAGAGTTGGGTAAAACTTTATAAATTGTCTATTTTTGATAAGCGCGAGGTTTCCTAATTGCTTGCTCTTTCAGGTACGTTGCTCAGCCAGATAAGATCTTATAGAAATCATTGCTCTGTAATTATTGCTTAAATATTGAAGTTACAGCTATTCAAAGTCTAACAAAACATTAGATGTGAGTGCAACAGTCATGTTGTACACTGACAGACTGTACATAAAAGATGGTTGTAGCCACCAACGTAGCTACAGACCAGCTCATTGTACCTTGTTTTAAAGCCTTGAAGTGGGCAATCTATTCATTGCTTTCTTTATGCTTACAAACTAAAATGTGATCCAATTCCAAGGTAGCCTTGCTCTGTGGCTTATTGTGTTTTTTTCTGGCCTTTTTTAACCCTAAACGCGACCATCATTTAGAAAATGAGCATCATGTTGTATTAAGTAAGAAATCTGTCCCTTCTGATATCAGAAGAAATGCAGATAAGGCACTTTGATACAACGTCCATCTTTTATGCACAGTCAGAACTTGCCGTCCTTCAGATTTGTTCCCTTCAACAACAACCCAGCCCCTGATTTATGACACAGTCAAGAAAAAGAAATAATTCCAGGCATTTGTGTGCGTTTTGGTTTTTGCTGCCGTACCGAAGCACTTGCTAAGGTTTGTCTGTTTGTCGATGAAGACTTTGGCAGAGACCACATTTCCGAAAGGCATGAACATCTGCAGTATGTCCTGGTCTCCAAACTCCTGGGGCAGGTGGTAGATGAACAGGTTGGCACCTTCAGGACCTGAGGTGGAGGAGGGGTGGGGGATATGCAGAGCAGATATGAGGTCAGTATAGTTTTTCCATTTAAGCAAACCTGCAGCAGAGGGAGCGCTGCACTGTGGCTGTCGTCATAGGAACTCGGCACAAGCACGCCGCTTCCCACAATGTCCCATGACCTTGGGTTTGTTATTGAATTTAAACAGCATTCTGCAATTGTATTGAAAATACAACAAAGATGAAAGCTTTTGGTTTTCAGCTAATAATTATATTTTGGTTTGCTTCAAACAAAAGTAGTTCCCTATTCTTTTGCTTTTGATTTATTCATTCTCTCAGCCGCATGTAGTCTCTCTTAAGAGGGGTCATAGGGTGCCCTCCTACCCAGCCTCTATCGCACATTCTAATAATTCTAATAGGTCAGATCTCTCAGAATCATTTAATATGCTCTCCACAGCTAAATGAAGCAGCGAGGGAGCCCAGTGTTTGGCACATCTTTGTTCTCCCTGAGGGGTTTTGAACTCCTGGATGGACTGTCAAAGAAAGACAGCTTCTTTACAAATTTATCTTCGCTGCAAGCCGAGATGAGAAGTGCACAAACAAACAGTATGTGGCTCTATTTGTTTTACTAGACATTTCATCATCTGGTTTGTATTCAGCGCTGTCGTCTAAAGCTTTTGGGTAAATTTAACTTCAGCTGCCAGGTTCTGTACGTCGGCGGCACTTTGCAGAAGCGCTGATGTGCAGGCTGACCAGTTCACATTTTCTCTCTCAGACGTTGTAATAAAAGTATTGATCAGAATCCAAGAGAGGTCTGATTAAACACTCCTTTTTTTTTTGCTACAAAAACAATGTGAAATGAGTTATTATAAGTGAAATAAAGGACATAAAAATAGGTTTGGTCCAGTTGTAAAACAAGGAATTTGGTTTTAAGAGATGAGGATGAACTTTTTTATGAACTGAAACGTTGTTTAGTTTTAAAAATACTTTTTTTTAAACTCTTTGCCCACGTTAGGACAACATTTGACTATTTTGCAATTATGAGTTTCAAACCTCAGAATATACACTAAGTTGCCAAAAGTATTCAGTCACTCATCCAAATGACTGAATTCAGGTGTTCCACTCCCCTCCCTGGCCACAGGTGCATAAAATCAAGCAACTAGGCGTCCAAACGGCTTCTACAAACACCTGTGAAAGAATTGGTCGCTCTCAGGAGCTCAGCATGGTACCATGATAAGATGACACCTATGCAACAAGTCAAACAAAGTGGAAGTGATTGGTAATGATAGCAACTCAGCCATGAAGTGCTAGACCATGTAAAATAACAGAGTGGGGTCAGCAGATGATGAGGCAGATGGTGCACAGAGGTCGCCAACTTTCCGCAGAGTCAGTCGCTACAGACCTCTAAACTTCATGTGGTCTTCAGATCAGCTCAAGAACGGTGCTTACAGAGCTTCATTGAATGGGTTTCCAAGGCCGAGCAGCTGCATCCAAGCCTGAGATCACACCTCTCTGTCTAACAATATGATGGATGACTCTAAGTTTGGCGGTTACCAGGGGAACGGTACTTGTCTGGGGGCGATTATGGCGTGGGATTGCTTTTAAGGAGTTGAGCCTCTCAGTTCCAGTGAAATGAACTCTTAATGCTTCAGCATACCAAGACATTTTGGGACAATTTCATGTCCCATCTTTGTATGAACAGTTTGGGTTGACCAACATGACTGCGCACCAGTGCACAAAAGCGAGGTCTACGAATACATGGATGAGCAAGGAGGTGTGGAAGAACTTGACTGCCTTGCACAAAGTCCTGACCTCAACCCGACACAGCTCACAAATGTGCTTGTTGAAGAATGGTCAGAAATTCTCACAAACACTCCCAAACATTGCGGAAAGCCTTCCCAGAAAAGCTGGAGCTGAGAATGAGATGTGAAGGCAGACAAGCGAATACGTTTGGCAACATAGTGTATCAAGAAAGTCGTGGTTTGACGACGATGAGAATAGTTTCCAGATTTCTCCACTAACATCTGATGCAAACCCTGCCACTTTGTTCTATCAGCAGGCGTGAACTATGACAGAAACCTTTCAGTTCAGAAAAGAGCTTCAAGGGCTACAACTAGTAGACTTTCAAGGGGTAAAGAGTTAAAAGGCCAATTTTTTATGTTTTTAGCACAGATTTTTATTACTTGATAAAAACTAACATTTTATCAGGACATTACACCACAACACTATAACTTTATAGAGTCTACTCGTGATTTCAGCGCTGAGTTTAAATGCCCGTTTGCTTTTTTGAAGAGCAAATCCTGGAGGAGACGCACGTTTAGGGGAAAAAAGTTGCTGCTGTAAACACTCTCAAATCTAACTCCCACTGAGCAGCACTGATGTGCAGACATACAGCCTTAGGCTACTGACCCTCTTTCTGGCTGCCGGCAGCCCCTTGCTGCTGCAGCAGGGACTGGCTGTAGAGGGTGGGCAGCGCTGCGGCGGCGTACTGCTGGATCCCTGAGTAAGCCTGCGTCAGCGCGTCCATGGTGCCTGCCGTCCCGTTGGTGAGCCCTGCGCCGCCCAGGCCTCCGTTTAGAGCCGCCATACCTGAGAGCATTTGAGCAACTTTACATAAAACCCAACAATAAAGAAAGAAGAGTGCACTTACTCATTAGCGCTCCCACTGAAGGTTGTGTTTTTTAACCACACATACACACACACACACCCACAAGAACATACAGGACACGAGACACACAACACACAAACACCAACAGCTACGCTGGACCATACTGTAAATTGCACTCACATCGACACGCACACACACACACGCACAAACAAACAGAGGACCAACCGTGTGACAAGAAAACACAAAGGACGAACACATACAAGCACAGGACACACACAGAGGATTCATTTAAACACGTTAAAGTATGAAGGAAGCTGATGACAGCCAGAGCTGCACGGGTATCTCGGAGTAAAAAGCATGCAGCGCTGCATGCGCACACACAGAAACACACTCGGAGACCACAGCAGCGTCGACGGAACGACAAAAATAAATAAATAAAATAAAAAGAAGATGAAAAATTATCTTTCGCTTCATTCAAAGTGGCGTTGTTAAACAAATACTGGGGTGCGATCATGTGTGCTTTTCCTGCCCGTGACGGCTCTCTTTAGGGGTGAAGACAGGCACGCGGCGCGTAAAGGGTAGGCGGGGAGGGGAGGGGAGCGTGGCGATTTTAAAAAGTGAAGGAACACAGCAGTAACACTCATTAGCTGCATGTAACGGCTTAATATCACAACAGAGGGCAACTTGTCAGAGGGGGTCTGACACTGGCTCGGCGTCCTGTCGCCTCGCCGTCAGACACAGTGAAATAAATTATCACCGCGGCGCTCTGGATTATAGGTCACTCATTTATTCAGGAATAATTGCACCAGTGACCTTTGCAATTCAATTAAGGCCTAGATGTGTTTAAATGAGGGCGGTTGTTGGTGGTGGGTGGGTGAGTGGGAGGAAGGATGCGCTAAGAGGAGAGAAGGGTTAGTGCGGACAAAATGGGATGCAAAATGAAAGCGACCCATTCGGCTCAGAAGGACGAGCACGTGTGTGTGTGTGTGTGTGTTTAGACATGTTCTGTGTTTTTGTACCTGCGTGCGCTCGAGTAGACGCATATATAATTTACACAGCGGACACAGCTAGTCGAACCGAAGAGCGGTAAAGGTCAGGGGAGAATAATGTGGTGGAAGAGGCTGGTTGTACAGGATCTCTGCTGTCATAACAGCTCTGATTAAGATCCCAGCCCCGTCTCCCCGGAGGTCAAAGGCAGGACGCGCACCACACGGCTCGGCAGATGCCAGAACGCCACACAGGGCGGCCGTGCGGTCGATACGATCCACATGTGGAAAGAAACATGTGTGTGACTCGCTTAAACTTAAAATGGATTAATGAACCACCCAGCTGTGTTAATGCTTTGACAGCAAATTAGACTATTTTTTTTTTACTTCAAAGAAAAAAAAAAAAGAGTCTTATTTAGCTTTTATTATTGGGACAAAAACAGCCTTTTTGGGCCCTCTTGTGCAACAAAATGATCAAATATTGTATTTCCTAGCGTGACAGCAGCCTGAAAAAAATTGCGGTTTCTCCTTTTGACATTTAAATGATCAAATTTGAGTTTGTTTTGTGTTAAATTCTAACACAACACATCTACCTTTTATATTTTTGGCATGAAATTGAAAAGATTTGTATTTACCAGCCAGGAAAATTGATAGAACTGCATTGTGAGGGTACAATTACAACATTTACATAACAGTAAATGTGAAATTGGCAGCTAACCAAAGGAAGAATTACAATTTTGGCCTTTAGTCCCCCGTGCAACTTGTCCAAACCGCTTTGCGGAAACAACAGAAAACACAACAGTGACACAACAAATCCAACACGATGTGAAACGATGACACAGCGACAGCCTTTGTTAGGCAACGAGCAGCACGCCAACTACGCCAGGATGGCACACCGGCACTCTTACAGCAAGCACAACCCGGGACACAACCAGGAAGCGGATGAAGAGATGAGTGGAGGAATGGATGAAATATGTGTTGGCAGGTGATTTTATGCAGTAGCCGTCTTTAAAAGAGGAACAACCATTTATTTTTTAAGTCAAACTGAGACACAGAGAGACGACGGGAGGAACCAAACTCTGGGAATTTTAGCAAAAGCGGGAATACCGAAGCATCACGCTGTCTTTTTTCTGTTTCAGAAGAAAGCCAAGTGATGCATGGTGATAGTCAGTTTCAACATTTCTGATATTTGTATACTTAGGAATAGCCGTTCGCATTAGAGTTGGACAAACGTATGGATTTTTGATATACTCGTTCTTCGTTCAATGAGATTAAATATTGATTTTCTTTGGCATGCATTTTACTCCTACTACCAAATCTGCACATTCTTGGTTCCAGCAGATTTAAATGCAGAGTTTGTTTAACGTACAAGTGAATCATTCAAAGTCATCAGAAACCCCATTTGAGTCAACCCCCCCGACAGCTGCGGCTACGTCTCTCTGCACTGACTCACAGGCTTTGCGGTTGTGATGTCGCCGTTGGTTGTGTATGATCAGAGGTGGAGGTGGAGTGGCTGATGGCAGGGTGAATACTCACTGTTAACGCTACCTGCTAGTGCATTAATGTTGTTCAGGCCCACAGTTGCTCCTGCCAGGCCCTGCAGGGTGCCCAGAGAGGTCAGAGAGTTCATGGCGCCAGCGTTGGAGCTGGCTGTGGTGCCCGCTGCTGGGGGAAGAGGAGGAGGAGAAGGAGGAGGAGGAGGGATAAGGACAGAGGTGAAGAGGGAGAATAGGAGACAAAAGAAGTGGACATGTTACATAAACATATAGAAAACAAAGCAACAAGGTTCCTTGTGTAGAGGTTCAGGCTTTTGCATAGCTTGATCTTCATTTAAAGCAAACAGTAAGTGCTCCATTGTAGCAAATTAGCATCAGCTTTTGGTGCATTTATCACAGACAGTGATGACAAAGAATTTGGAAAGAGATGTGCTACACAGACCAAAGGGAGCTGGCTCAGATTACTTCCTGTAAGTTCATCTCTTTAATGGCTGCACGCTTCAGTTTCTTGAAACTTGGTGGCAAGCTGAATCACAATAATCGGTCATTACTGAGCCTAAACATTTACTACTTCTAGACATGAACTACATAGAGTAAAAGGTAAAAAACAACAACAAAAAACAGGCACTGGTTTGGCATCAAGAGACTAAAAATGCTGTCCAGTTCAGGCTTTGTCTCTCCCAAAAAACGTGAAATGGACACGCATGCAGAAGTTGCATTATCAGCAGGTAATGTGTGTGTGTGAGTGAGCGATGAACCAAACTTCTAAAACAAAGCTTTAATTTGAACCCCACTTGAGAGAAAAACGTTTTGCCCCACAATGTGCAACCTGGGGCTGAAGAAGCTGCTGAAATTCTTTAGTCTAACTAAAAAACTACAATAACCTAAAACTAACATTTGGAAATTGGACTTGCCAGGACAGAATGCTTGTTAGACATGTCGGGCTCCTCGTGCTGTAGTGTCTCCTGAAGGGCTCAATTTCCTGCTTTGACAGCATATTAAAACTTGGCTTCAGCTCCTTCACAGTGCGTTCTCTACACTGCAGCTTTTTGCTAGCAGTAGGAACTGACAAGGAGCCACCTTCATGTAATGCAAATCAGTGACAAGGAAGGAGCTGTGGCTTGATTGTCCTTCGTTTTTTTCTTCTTCTGTCTTTTAGAGGAATTAATATGACTAACTTATTCATGCAAATGCAGGTTTGCAGATGTTTCTGTGCATATTTTTTTTTCTAAATTTGAGACCGAGACTCCTTTCTTCAACGGGCAAAGAGAAAAAAGCTTTGTGAGCTCGTGGCGACGATGAATGCCGAGAGGCTGATGGAGAAATCACTTCACAATTTGTTTATCTCTCGAGTTCAGCCGGTGTGAATGGAGAAAAGGGAGCATCTCTCTGACAAGAAGCACCACGGTTCAAGGCAGAAAAGATCTTAATAAAACCAATTCTCCTCATAGTTGCACCGTTCCTTTATGAGTGTTTGATCTGATGCTATACTGATGCTTAAACATGCTACAAGTGGCACCTTTAATTAACCTTTACCAAACAAGCAGTGGCACCTTGACCTTAAATATATTAATCTATAGAAGTGTATGGAGATGATAACAGAATTCTGCATGGTATGTTGTGCACCAAAGCAAGTATACTGCAGGATTGCTGCAATCGAGGTAATGCTGTAAGAGCATTACATAAACATAAGGACAATCCAAAGAAGCACAGATATGCACAGAATGCATATAACAGTCAAACCTCAGAAATGTGGACTATAATTAAATGACTTTTCCCTGGTTTTATTTTAAATCAACTGAAACACACAAAAACAGCCAACGGGCGATGGATGAATAGACCACAGCTGGACGCAAACTCACGCACACATACACCTGAACACGCAGTGATGGCAAATGTGTGGACAAACTGGTGGACAGGTAGGATGGGGTGGGTAGGGAAATGTGGTGCACAAAGCCTTCGATCTCATTCTGCTTAGAACAAAAACAATTTCTTAAAAAAGTATTAATTTACCCTTGTTTTCATGAAAGCGATGCCAACAAAGCAGGACTGCGGCTGAACACGTTAAGAAATGTTGCGGTAAAAGGAAGCGTAATGTCAGCACACGGCCTGTCTCCATGCAGAACTGTCTATATTTATCAAAACTGGCGTGACGTTTTCAGTTTCATGCAGTATATGCCGCCACTCATTCACAAAGAGCGGCTCAGCCTGAGTGCGTACTATTCAAGGTTGGACTGACATTCAGAGAGAGAGAGAAGAAGAAGAAGAAGAAGAAGAAGGAGGGAGACACAGGCGGGAATAAAAGAGAGAAGGTGAAAAGTATGGCGAGAACGAGACGAGAACGGGCGTTCACGCCAAGCGCAGATCAGCTCGGTGAAGGCAGGAAGTGGGATGAAGAGGCGCAAGTGTTAACGAGGGAGGAGACGGGGGGTGGGGTGGGGGGGTGAATGTGTGCGTATGGGAGGAGGGGGGTAGTTTTTCATATTCATGCTCTGTTGGGAGTGCGCACCAAAAGAGACAGCAAAACCACGGCTGCTGGAGCGAGGCCGAGCCGACATGAGAGGGGAGGATGACGGAGCAGAAACAGGGAGCTTGTCAAAAGCGGGGCAGCAGGAAAAGACGAGGGCAACGAGAAGGAACACAAGGAGAGGAGAGGAGAGGAGGAGGGGCAGCGCGAGTGAGAATGATGAGGCACTTTGGGAAGAAGAGGTAGGAGGGGGGAGTCTGAAGGTGATGATATTTAACCTTAGCCGGGTTCAGGAGGTTTTTAAAACCCACAGCTATGAACACAGAAACAACACAAACAAACGCCGTCCGCTGGGAAAGAAAACCAGTCTGCTGCTCTAAAAAGTTTCTACAATGTCTCCAGAGCTGGTGAGGTGAGGCATGAACAAAGAAATCGACCAAAAATAGGACGGAAGAAACACACATAGGTCTAAACCTGACGGGAACACTTAAGCACGAAAACGCACATACATGCGCGCGCACCATGGACAGCGCATGTGTATCACAGGATGGCATGGCTGTGGGGCGACATGGTGAGGGAGGTGAGGCAGGCAGGCAGCGGGTGAGTAACACAGCATGGTGTCTGTCTTGATATGAAGGTGGACACACACACATACACACACACCATGGGAATGTGCCAGAAAGAAGGTCAACAACACTGACGGGGATCCAAACAATGAGGATGTTTCGGCAGTAATGGTGTCGGTGATGATGCGGCGGGGATCGTGGGACGACAACAGTGGCAATGGTAACGATGGAGAGCGAAGGACGCAGGCAGGCGTCGGGCCCTCCACCCTCCCCCGGCGCTGGACCCCCCAACCTGAGTGGCTGTGGCGTTACCTGGGCTGGCCAACGCTCCCAGGGAGGCGGCGTTGGAGGACAGGGGGTTTGCGGTGGAGGGGCTGGCTGAGTTTTGGGCCGCCGCCGCTGCCGCCGCTAAAGTGGCCAGGTTCTGCAACTGCAGAGCACTCATACCTGGAGAGAGGAGCCAGAGAGGGTGGTGTCAAACCTGGGGCTGAGGCGTGGCTGGGTCGCCTGGCTGGACCGGGACAGCGTACCAGAGGACAGCACTGAACACACGTTAGCTGCTGGGCGTCCGGAGGTGTACAGCAGTGGAGTGTGTGGATATCCTGCACATGTAAACCTTGAAATGCTCTTTATTTGAGGTCTTTGTGAAGAATCTGTAGCGTGTGCAGGCAAACACTACAGAAGCTGATTTTGCTAATAAGTCCCCAAAGTGTCTGAATCAGTAAAAAGCAGCTGTTGCAGTGTTTTAGGTTTGGCGCGTTTCTCTGAGGCGGAGCTGCTCCGGAGGAAGAAATCATCTCAGCGATTTAGTTAATGTTATATATTTTTTTATATTCAAGAAGCATTAAAGCTCAGCGGAGAGGGCTCAGACAATGCAGGAGGAAACTAACCTTCCTACAGTGCTTATATGGGCTTTTTAGCCAATTATACCACTTTAGATTCAACAAGAGCTCCGAGTCTGCTCAGCTAACTCATGCTTCTATAAATAAATGTCTGCCAGCTCAACAAAGACCATCACATCTATATCACAGGGTAATGATGGGAGCTTTTATGATATTGTAGTTCAGAGGATGAAACTAAAGGGCACCACACATTGGAACTGGCCTATATCGGCCTTGTTGACTGATGTCAACCTGTACCAGTTTGTTTGATAGTTTGCAGGTATCAAGGTGCAGATGTGGAAAAAGCCCATAAAACTCTTACGTTTATGCAAAAAACAGAACACAAAACTATTTTTGCACCAGCAAATTGCCAAAATGCCATTTAAACGATCAAAATAGGCACTTAATGTGAGAGTCAATGAATCCTTAAAAGCTAAAAGTTCAGTTTTTAAGTAAATTAGTAAACATGACACTGAATTGAGTTAAGGGCCAAAGAAAGACTAAACATATGGGTGTATTCATATCAGCTGGGCTCAGAGACTTCAAATATAAAAATCTGGATGAAGTCCCATCATCCTCCTGAGGCTGGAGCTCTTGTTGGGACCTATTTTTAATTTTTCCGAGCTATTTGGGATTAGGTGGACCATCGTCTTTCAAATAATGTTTAAAAAGTACAACCTTGCATGGGGACAGTGGGTTTATGGTACATTATAAATTCATCATTGTCACAAGGTACAAAACACTTCGAATTTATAGAAAAGCATAAATATAATGACCCCGTGTGAGGATGTGTGAGGGTCTCAGGAGGGTTAAGAAGTAGAAAACAAGAGGAGACACGTTGCTTATACTCTTATGCTTATACTGTCAATGAAAAGAAGCCCCTGCTTTATTTTATATTCACTGTAACTAAGAGTGGGACCAGAATTGAGAAAATTATCATCATGTTTTATTAAATTTGACTTACGGCTCAGTCACAGTAGAGGGAAAAATGAGGACCGCAAACTCACTGCGGCTACGGAAAATCTGGGAATTTGGTGACTGAGTTCAAGCAGTTGTTGGAATCAACTGGTCGCCCAGATGTGCAACATCCTCACCCTCTGGTGGGAGGTAACTGGTCTCCAAATGATCATGGTCTGATTGAACTGACTGCATTCACTTTAAAGGTGTGGAAATAACTGTCATCTAATATAGCCGATCGTCAACATGTTGCAATCAATCTGAGTCAGTCTGTGCAACTTGCCTGCAATATATATATATTTTTTGCAGTAGTGGACTCTTAAGGTAAGGTTACTGAGCGCCTACGTCATCGCGCAGTTGAATCACCGTCCTTGAGCAACTACGTCACTATATCTGGAACCATTTCTGTTTCTCCAAGGTTCAGTAGTTAATGTGACTTTCTCTGAATGCAAGTGGCAAGATTGCAATTTTAATTGTCAACTCGACCTAATTCAAAGCAGACAGAGTCCGTCTTGTTTCTGCTTTATCGCCGTCCTGATGCACCAAAGTCGCTTGGAGGATGGCACCTGGCTGCGAGTGCTGCCAAGGCTTGGTCTGCTTCTTTGAAGGCACCATTTCAGAGGCAATAAAACTTCAAGTTCATGACATACTGTCCCAATAATTTTGGTCATGCAACCCCTATTTTCCCTAATGTGACTGTGGCGTTAAAACTACTGATTGAGGCCATAAATTCCAGCGGAAAGTATTTACTGAGATCATAAATCGAATGAGAAGTAAGTTTCCATTAGACTTTACTAGATGAGTCACTCCCTGCTGGCTATTACAAACAATGACCGTTTAGAGTACCTGGACATTATGCAGTCTACGGCTGGCCCCTATGTGATGCCAAATGATTGAAGCCTTCCCCTTTAAACTAAATATTAAAGCCCTCTCCCTTTCAGCAGTCACCCTCTATTTCAGGGACCCCTGAAGGCTGAACTCTCCTCATTGTTAATCTTCTTTCTGGCATTAAGCATACGGCCTGTACTTAAGCATAATTAATGCCTATGTGCCAACGCCTAAATGATGGCGAAGCAGAGGCTATAAAACACTGTCTGTGAGCACAACTCAACCTTTCACCTCACTCCACAAATACGCGCGTGTGTGTGTGTTAGTGTGAGTGTGTGTGAGTACAAAACCTCCGAAAGCAAACAGTCATCAGAGCAGAAAGTAAAGGTCTTACCACAGAGATGCTTCCTCTGCCTCGTGTTAAAAGGGTGGACACTGTCAATGTGAGGTGTATGCGTCGTATATACAGTTTGCGTGTATATACCGTACCATGAGATTACACGCACACACACACACTCTTGCACACGGATACAAATAAGACACACACGAACAAGACACCATGAAGAAAATCCATCTTGTTTGACACCGTGGTGAATGCTTAGAGGTTCTACAAAGATATCCTTCACCCAGACAGTCAAATTGAACGCAGCCAATGACGACAGATATCGAGGTGCTGCAGCAGGAAGTGTGTGTGTTGTGTGTGTGTAAACAAAGCTAAAGACACCAAGCGCGCGAGTGTGCCTCTGCACGCATCTGAGTTTTTCCCCCACTCATCTGCGCTTACTTACACCGAAGCCAAAACCAATCTCGTTTGCAAAGCGATTTTCTCCAATTTTCCGTCGTACATCACAACCCGAAATGGATTTCTACTTCTGCGCAAAGGTGGGGATAAAAACCGCCGCCGCTCTTTCTATCGCATCCCATGAAACGCACGCTCCAGCCTAATTCAAACAGTGTTGTTTTTCCAGATAAGGCAGACAATGCGCCACATGAGCGAGGAGATATGTGGTTTCAGCGCTGCTGCTAGATCTCATTTCTGACTCCACGGAGCAGGTAACACAGAGGGAAGGCTGTTTACAAGAGCTCTCATTCATACCTCTTTATTATAATCGAAAGCATGTTTTTATTTTGCAGACCTCCTCCTTCTCTATGTGTGAGGCAGAGATCCACAAACACGCTCGAGTGTGTTTACAATGCTAATAAATGGTCATTGTAGAGAATCACTTCACTTTTACCTTCGCTGCGCTTTTTCCCCCCACCTTCGTTTGTTTCCTCCTTTCCTTTCCACTTTTTTCTTTCCTCATCTTTCCATCATTGTCATTTTCCTTTTTCTGCCCTTGATTTACTTTCTTCTTCTCTACTTTGGTTCTTATGTATGTTTCTGCTTCTTTAACTTTCATTTTCTTATTCTTTCGTTTCCTCATCTTTTCCACATTTTTTCCTTTTATTCCCTCTTCTTTTCCTCGCTTTCATTTCCTACTTTCCTTGCTTTTTAATTTCCTCCCTATTCTTGCTTTACATTTTCCTTTCCCTTCTCTGCTTCATTGCTCTCCCTTCTTTCCTATATCCTGACCCCTTCATCTATCTTTCCCTACTTGCCCATTTCTTATCTTCCTTTTCCCTACTTCCCAATTTTCGTACTGGCCTTTTCCTCCCTCGTCTACATTTTTAGCTTTTCAGTACCTCATTTCCCACCAACCCTTTTCCTGGTCCATTTTTCCAGCCTTTCTTTTCTCTCCCTCAGTCGATGACAAAGACAATTCCAGCAGCTCCCTTTTGTCTCTATCTTTTGCACTCATTGCAACCTCTTTTCTGCCTTTTTTCTTCTTTTCTACACCCATTCTTACTTGCATTTGTCGAAGACAGTCACCCTCATTGAACCAGCATTTATTTTCAAGCCAGTTATGAGAGAAAAGGAGCAGGCCAAGAGATAAAAAATAACTGGGCTAGAGAGGAATAAAGCGGAGACAAAGAAAGAGAGATCGTATGAGACAAATTCATTCTATTTTCCACATTGGGGCCGGGGTTTCAGGGCCGGCCAGATGGTTCGCGAGTGTGTGAGTACATATGTGTGCAGGGATGCACGTGTGTGCGTGTGCGCTCCCTGCAGCTTGTATGGCAGCGCCGGCCTGCACCAGGCTGCCGTTGGCTGCATCTAATTGAATGCTCATTGGTGTAATTGAAGCCTCTCAGCTCTGCAGCTCCTCGTGTTAAAGACTGGGACCAGATGTCATTCAGCTGTCTCACATCTCCTGCCAATCACTAATACTCGCTCCCTCTCCCTTCTCGCGCTCCGCATCGCAGATGGAGGACCAACAGATCTCCAGATTCAGACACCGTTACTCACTCGCCGCTCCAAATCCTAAAGCCTGTTTGTCAGCGTGAGTGTATATTCGAAAGGAAAATGTATGTTTGAGCCCAACGGCAGAAAAATTTAAACAGCTGCGGGGAAACTGCGAGACACTGCAACTCAGGGGAACGTGACAGAACACGAGAGGAGACAAGACGGGGCTCGCCACTTTAAAAAAGTCTTATCACGCTCGGATCCTTTGGCAGTTTCTTTATGCGCGCTAAACAACATACAATTAAAAGCTGACACCTCGCGAAGAAAGCGAACCAAAGGAGGGCAGAACAGTCGGAGTGCGAAGGCTGGAGGGAGGCGTAAAGGGGAGATGAAGAAACTGTGAGTGAGGAGGGTGGGAGGTGGGGGAGAATCTGCAAAAAGGAGGCTTAAAATAAAAAAGCAAGAAAGAGGAGACGAGTTTAATGGAAAGAGAGAAGAAAGTTGAGATGATGAGTATCCACGAGTGCCTGAAAGTCTTAAATAACCCAAATTTTAAAGCCCTAAAAATTATATTTCTTAAATACAGAGATTTTATCTTGTTCAACATTTAATAGCAGAGCTTCTTGGCGAGCTCAAGGCTTAGATTAATACAGAACTGGGTTAATACAATATGCATTTTTTATTGCTGCAGCTTCACTTAGGAGAATTACTGTCCCATACCGCTTCATTTCCTGTCTTCACGTGTTGGAAAACCTTCACTGGCTGTTATTTGACTACGCTTTGTCTATTGAAGGATTATGCAGATTAGTGCATATTTAATGAGATAATGCCTCATGTGCATGTAACTGTCCAAATGTAAGTCAGCACCTGGGGAAGTTTCCCGATAATGAAAATTTCTCCCTGTAAATACTAAAAATAATAACACTAAAATATTAAAAATTATAGTTTTACATACTTTAAGCCTAACATCTACCTAACATCTCTGATGTTTAGAGCATCCAATAAAATCAAAATGTTTGATTATTTCTAGCAGATTTCCAGGTTTTATCTGAAGTTCGGTTTTCTGGTCTGGAGAAATTCGCGCATATTTAGGTAGATAATTGCCTAATTTGCAGATTTAAACATAAAATTTCAGAATGCTTGCAACATGGAAAATATTTGTGTTAATGTAAGGAAACTATTGAGGAAGTTTAATTATGCTATGCTGCTTATAGGTCATTCAGGGCCTCATTTATAGAGCACTTTACTCAAAAACATGCCAAAAATGTACTTTTTTCTGTCTGCTGGGAGTAAAAGACATTTGCCGTTCAAGGTATTTCCACTTCATGCACTGTTCAAATTTCTGTTTTGAGAAAAAAAATGCAAACAGGCACATATTTATATGGGTAAATGCCTGATTTGCATAAAAACATAAACATACAAATGTCAGACCGGTTGCAACATGGAAAATATTTGTGTTAATGTAAGTTAATAATATAGGTTTACATTTCTCCCCATAAATACTAGGATCCAACATTCACAGCCAAGTATTACTGAGGTTTTATTGCTAAGAATGATTAAAAAGATTGACCTTCTCTGACTGAGTGTTTTTTGTTTTATGAAGTGATAAAAAATCTTTTTTGACAGAATCACTTCTGTTAAAATATTTGACTTTTGGTGAACTATTCAATATTTGAATTTCTATTCAAGAAAAGTATGCAATTCAGCACATATGTAGGCATGTAATATTTAATTTATACATTTAAAAATAATTTTTCAGTAAAGTTCAGACGCAGAAATAATTGTCTACATGTAAGTAACCAGCTGTGAAAGTTTCATGGTGATACAGGCTTGTAAAAATCCTCTAGGTCGCCAATAATTTGTAATATATATCATGCAAATTTACATTAAATCCACTAGCACTTACATCAATGAAACTTTCTGATTATATGCTGCATATTTTTATGGAAATTCTTACTCAAATGTGATTCGGAGCCTCATTTATACAAGATTTTATTCCCAAAATGTATTTTTTTCTTGCTGCTGGGAGGAAAAAAAAGCCTTTGGACAGTAACTAAATTAAAGAGTACATTTTTAACCTGGCTTTATCTAGTCTTTAAATTTCTGTTCTGGAAAAGTATGTAAGCTGGCACATATTTAGATAATGAATCATTTTCATATTTAAACCAGAAAATGTGTAATACATAAAATATTTTTCCAAAACGAAGCCAAGTTTTGCAGCGACATCTACTAGGTAAAAAATTTCAGCCTGCTCCCTTGTAGTGTCTTCCCTAAGCTCAATTCCTTTAGAGTGAACAAAAGGCTTAACTTTGCTTTGAACCTGCAGATACTCATGAAAGAAAGTATGGAAGTGAAGATGATAGATCAGAGGCCCTCCACAGGAAGAGAGCAGTAGATGGCGCCAGCCTGCAGTGCAACAAATCCACCAAAGGTGCCCACTTTTAACCATTTTCTGTGCTCCTTTTTCTTTCTCTTTCCTCCGTTCTGTGATTCATCCATCCCCGACAAAGCCTCAGTGCTACTGTTACACGCCCAGGGCACAACTCATGTCTGGCCTCATTAAAAGATCAAGACAAATCTTAGCAACAGTTAATAAATCTTCAGGGCAAAGATCTCTCTTAACTCCACCACGCGAGTTCATCTGTTATGCTCTTTGGTCCTGTTTTAGAAGTCTGTGGGAAAAAAAAAACAGAGAGGCGCAACAAAGAGTCCACTGCCGTGGTAGATCTGTGAGTCTATCGACTGATTTTTGACTCACCGGCCATCTGCTGGATCCCGCTGAAGGCTCCTAGGTTACCAGAGGAGGCTGCTTGCTGAAGCAACTGGAGAAAGAAAGAGAGGCGAGGGGGAGAAGGGAAAAGAGGAGAAGAAAGTGAGCCAGTGGATACCGACAGCTGAATACATGTCTATACTATGCAACAGTGAGAACTAAACTTGTAATGAGCGGTTTAGCAGTGTGGTTTTTGCATCAGTGCTCGATGAGTAAATGAGCTGCTAATATAGTTTGATCTCTCCTCTAAGGAAACACTGTTTGTGTTCCACCGTGATTCTCTCAGACAAGTTGAGCATGAAAGCTCTAATCTAGCCGACTAATTAGATTCCAAAACAAAAGTGGAATACTGATGCTGTCAAAAACTCAAAAAACTTGAATTAACAGCAAATTAACATCTTGTTTCTATTGTGTGATATTTTCTTTTCCTTCCCAGAATAGAGCTTAATCTTTTGAAAGGACTGAGAAAAGGGGATTGAAAGCGCAGAAAAATCTGGGAACTCAATTCGCAAAACAATTTTTTATCTCAACGCCCCACCTTTAGCTCCAAATAAATCGATATACAGTAAGGGAGAGATGTTTGTCTGAGCTCTGTTTTACCCTCGCTCAAAGGAGAGGTGCAAATTGCAGCTAGGATCAAACAAAATGGGAATCAAATCCCCGACATTTAAGAAGTGTATTTTAACGGCGGTTTAGGTTGTTAAATTAGAAACTAAAGAGCAACGAGTCAAGGGTTAGCTCCCCAAAGCTATTGAGGAAGGAGAAGAGGAGAAAGGGGTCTCTGAACCCTAGTATAAAACGAGAAACTTCCCAATCAAAAAATCAAAAGCGTCTAAACAATTTTAGACGCTGAGCAGCTGAGCTTCTGCTGCAGCAGTTTTTAAATTGGACATCAGACGATTCCAGTACGCTCCACGCCAACCTCCAGTTTTATTTTTACACCCGTTTAAATCCACAAAATTTAGACATTATAAATTTTCAAAGAGGACATCAGGCAAGCGCCTCTGTATCCATGAAATTATCTACTAACCATTTTTGATTCATACTTTTTGGAGTTAAAAGTAATGACTACTATTTTTGAAAATAGAAAACGGATAATTATTATCATTAGCAGAAAACCTCTAATTTATAGTTTATGCTAACAAATTTTGGAGAACAAGATCCACAAAAAGTTGCAAAAATCTGTTCAGGATTATCTCCAACACTCCATTCATTCACTTTTTGGTTTATCTTCTGGAAAATCCCATAATTTGCGTCACCCTCAACTTTATTTTGAATCATTTTAATACATACGCGTTACCCAACTTGCCAGATTATCTACAGACATGATCTACACGCTGGATATAGCTTCAACACATCTGTCGGCAAAACAATTAAATAATGTGTTCGTTAGTCTTCACACCCTAGTAACATACTTTTCCACATAATACTGTAATATGTTTCGATATCAGCGGCACAGAGATGTCATGCATTTACATAAAAGAGCGAGAGAAGGGTGTCAGCCTCTGATGATGATTTAGCATTTAAAAAGGAGCTACAACAGGACAGACCTCAAAGCACAATACTTTGTAAAATATCAAAGAAAACTGTTCCCACTGAAGGTGGAAACAATAGTTCTTCTTTGCTACCTAAAGCAAAAACACACTGTAAAGTACAAACAGGGTATGACGGCACAAGAGGAAGAGATGCTATCAGCTACAAAGATAACCAAGCATGTCCGGAGCGTTCGCTAGTTGCTTTCCGTATGACAGGAAGAGCAAACGGCGGATGGAATTACTGATACGGTTACATAGTTGTAAAAGAACAGCTAAAGGACAGGTGGAAAATATTTTTCAGTTTTCAAGTAATAATCTGGCACATGTGAAGCTTTTAAAGATTTGTTGGTTAGGTAGTCACGTTATACATTTACGCAGCATTTCCAGGGCATACGTTAGCTAGGCTATTTTTGTGCTTATAGTTGATGTATGCCACTTCACTGGAATAGTAAGTTTGATTCTTGATTCTTCAGATCAGACAGTGTGTGATCAGTCAACCGCTAGAATGTTATGTTATACAGTGCATAGCATAATCATAAATATTAGCGCACATTTGCCTAAAATTGCTTAATATAGTTTTGAGGCTACATTGCTATTGCATTTAATTTGTAATTTTTTAGTTAACTAAAAAAATAAAATACATCAATAAAGGATGTAAAAATTATTTACCATTAAGAAATAGTGAAATGCTAATTATTATTATTATTATTTTACTAGCTGGTTAATTATTAATTTGTAGATTACTACATTAATGGCTAAGGTAAGTAAGCTAAGGACATTATTTAGATGGCTATTTTGAAGCCCTGATGCTAGCAGTTGTTTACTTTTGCTTCGTCTAGCTCAGGGGTCGGCAACCTGCAGCTCTTTAGTCCTTTTAGTGCGGCTCCATGTGGTTTGGGAAAATACTTTTTTTTTTTTAAGTAATTAGCTGATTTTATTTTTTATTTATGTTAGTTCTTTTTTAACTTGTAGTTCTAAATTGGAAGATTATTGTGATATTGAAATATAAATATAAAATTCTATTCTATTATTTTTTTGATCGCTCAAAATAAGCGTCACACTTGTGGAAGCCGATATACCCGCCAAAACGCCGTGCATTTATCGAGACTTTCAACCCCAGGTAAGACAATTCTGGATCTTCGGATCCACATTATGTCAGCAGCTCCACCGTGGACTATGTTAAAAGCAAACACCGCTCACGCCTCACAGATGACAGCTTACAGTCCTGCGTAAAGATGAAAGTGACTTCGTACAGCCCCGATTTGCAGACGCTGTGCGCAGAGGTTCAGGAGCAGAAGTCCCATTGTAAACATATCACGGCAGACCCGACGATGTTTCCATGAACACGCTTTTCAGCATCTCTTTATTGACCACTTTTCACACACGGTTGCTGTACGCATGCAGCCGGTGTTAAAGCGCACAGCCCGACATATACCAACACAACAGCACAGACGTTGAGGCGGCGAGGCGCGATTGCCGCTCAGGTGCGTCCGCCTCCCCTGCAGCGGCGCTGCAGACCACGCCCCGCCACACACATTAACCAGGTAAAGTACATATTTAGGCAGAATATTGCAAATATCAATTTTTTAAAATTTTTTAGCATATGTCTTTAAGAGTTCAAAATGTGTTAATTACATAAAAAAAAATGTAATTTTCTCTGTAGCACTTCATGGATTTAAGCAACACGCCTTAGTTGTTCACACAAAGCATAAAGGTAAAAAAACAATATTACAGTGTTATCTTCATTTTAGATGTCAAAAAGTATTTGCGGCTCCCAGTGTTTTCTTTTGCGTGGAAATCGCGTCCAAATGGCTCTTTGGGTGTGAGAGGTTGCTGACCCCTGGTCTAGCTGTTCACTTAGGATTGTGAAAATATTGCGGTTTGACGAGTGCGTCACACGAGTATCACCTTTAAATTAAATGTAATATTTGATGACCTGAGGACCAGAACGGGCTCAAAAATGAAATCTTTAGGATAAAATGTAACTTTTCAGCCGTAACCTACACAAACAATAAACTGATCATAAAACAGTTGTTTTAGAATCCCTTGACTTAGTTATACATGAATTAAATAATATTCCTGATGAAATATAATTATGATTTCATTAATTATGTTTCTATTATTTGTCAAAAATTCAACAACTAAATTGTTTTAAACTATTGATTTTTCTACTTTCTGGCTTTCCACCTCCAATTTAATACTGAATGCAGATCTGTGAACACCATCGCAATGAGCACTTCATGAGAAATTCAGAAACAGGACGTGAATCCCTGCATTTTTATCTGGCGTGAACATTTTTCAGATATCGAACATGAAAGATCATCTTCTGGCAACCTTAATTCAGAGACCCCATTTCCTCACTGCGCAACTTTCCCAAGAGTAAGATAAAGGAGAGGAACAATGGCAGCTCTAAAAAAGGAATTACAGAACAAAAGGAAGAAATGAAGAAGGAGAAGACGGCAGGCCTATGTTGGATAGATTTTTTTGAGTTAGATTGTTCTTGTTTGGGGGCACTGACTGCTGCTGTGTTGGCCACGGGGCTGCAGTAAGGGGTTGTGGAGGAGGTGATGGAGGTGGGCGGCTCGGCGGCGCTCCTTACAGCCAGATACTGCGGGGTGAGGCCGCCCAGGCCCGTCAGGCTCCCCCAGGTGGTCGCACTGTTGAGCTGCTGCATCTGCTGCGCCAGCTGCTGCTGCAGACGCCGCTGCTCCTTGTCCTTCTGTGTGTCGGCAAACTTCACCACGATGGGAGATGAGCAGCCCTGCGGAGATGGGAGGATGAGGAGGAGCGTAAAGAAGGGGAGGGAAAGAGAGGAAGAAAGGGAAAACGAGAAGGATGAAGAAAGGGAGAAGGGAAGAAGAGAGTGAGGAAGTGAGATAAAAAATAAAGAAGTGATAGAAGATGAAAGGGAAGTATAGAAAGGCCACAAGCCCCCAAAGATGAGAGGAAAGGAGACAAAAAAGAACATGAAAGGATGGAAGGAAATGAGAGAGGAGCCAAGATGAGAGAGAAGGGAGGAAGAGAAAAACAGAAATGGAGAAGTGAGGAAAGAGGAGAGGAGAGGAGTTCAGGCAGGAGAGGAAATGGGAGAAGAAAGAGAAAAGGAGTCAAAGGATTGTTCAGGTACTTTGTTGCTTGCAAACACACCTGTAATAATTGTTGTACTGAGTGAACACAATATGGGCAATAAGCCACGTCTACAGTGATGATTCACACCTGAAATCATCCACAAACATCTTTGTATTAACAAACTTAACTTCAGCAAAGAAAGAAAATATTCTCAATTAAAAAGTCCTCTCTTGCGCACACACACACACACACACTCACTCACTCAGGGACACAGGACACGCACACACAGTCACACAGGAAACTTGAGTCTAAAGCCGGTGGGCTTTCTTCTTTCCCCCAAAAGGGCTCAGTTATCTCTGAGTCCAAAACGGTGTCACCAGAAACAGATTTCCCGAGTTCTCCAACTATTTCATCATCTCATATGAAGAGAGACTTGATCTGTGTGTGTCTGTGTGTGAGTGTGTTAATATGTGTGAAAGAGGGGGGGAAAGACCTAGAGAGAGAGAGAGTGATTTGGGCGACTACGAAGAGAGGTTGAGAGGGCAAGAGAAAGATTTAGAGATTTTAACGGTCACTAGAACGGCATCTAATTGTTCGAATTCTTACGCCTCAGAGCAGCGGCAGTGTGTGTATGTGTGTGTGTAAGAGAGATGATTGTGTACGCACACTGAAGCTGGGTAACAAATCAGACGTCCAACACGCTTGCTAACAACTATGACACGAAGGAGACAAAAACCCACAACGCTCCTGATAAAAGCTGCGGTGCCGGCTGAAACGAAGCTGAGACGGCAAGTCATAATCTATCACACCACACCATTACTCACACAACGCAATCAAAGCCTAACTAGGGGCAAATCCGTTCAAAAACAAAGGCAATCTGCCACAGGAGGATAAAAACCTTTTGATTGAAACATTTAGTTTGAGGCTCGATTCCGCACTCGGCGGGGGAGAGAAGGGATTTGCCTACTTTGCAGATAGCGCTGCACACGTTTTGGAGCGGAGATGTGCTGTATGACGGTTGTGTGTGCCGGTGCAGGTATTTTGTGCAAGAGTGAAAGCGAGCGAGCGTTTGCACTTCCTTCCTTCACTGTGGATCAGAGCGTGTACTGTGAAACTAGCTTTTAGCATTCACACTTCAGTCAGGACCACTTTGGTAAAAATAACACCGTGATTTCCATTTGCATTTATTTAGATTTGGCAGTACCGGGTGTTCCAAAGTAATGAGTTTGTCGGACAAACCGGCCTTTTCATGCGTGTTTGCTGAACAGGTGTCTGAGATCATTTAGTGCGGGGCACAGGAAGAACGATCCCCAACATTTAGGGAGTGAAAATATGCACTTTACTTTAAATTTACTGAGTTTAGGGACAAGAATGCGACAGTAACATATAATCTGTACCCTTTCTGGACACAATTTTGCATTCCTGAAAAGAAAATCTGTCAGTCTCTGATGCTAACACGATGCTAGGAGTGAGATGCTAAAAGCTGAGGGCATGCCAACCCCAAACAAGCAGCCCAAACTTGATTTTTAGGCCTCACCATTTTTGTGTTGATACTCATACATTTGGGCCATTTATCCCTTTGAGTCAACTTTCTTCTGATTGGCTGCCCTCTTACAAACAGATGGTCTAAACAGGAAGTGGAAAGTGCTTCTGTGCGCACAGCCAGAGCTGCATGCCTGAGATGTCCAAATAAGGGATATCCTCTCTGTGACATCATAGAGATCCAAGAGTAGAAAAAAAAACTGTGAGAAGCCTGAGCTTTTGTCTCACAGGGAGTATTTGTACATACACTGATGTCACTATTTAAAGCTATGGCCATGTTTAATATGAGAATCCACCACTGTAATTACACGCAAGGCCTAAAAATTCATTGTTTTTTTTTCCTAAATATCCTCCAAAATAATCAATTAATAATCATTAACACCTTTAGAAGCGTATGCCTACACTTTGACAGTATGACTGTCAAAAATAAAGAGTCTAGCCTAAAACTTTAATGGGAAATTAAATGAATTTCAAAGCCGAATTAATCTCTTACCAACATCACATCATCACAACTGATGGCTGTTGGCTTTTGCACCAAATATTATGCCTTTAATCTCGGTATAAATTGAGACACAGCATTGAATCATTTTGATATGACTTTAATTGGTTCAGCAGCTTCATTCTTATAACAAACACATCGAAGAATACAGATGCATGCTTTTTTTTTAAAGCTCTGTGTTTTCTCTTACTGTGAAATGCGACAATCTGACCAATGACAGAATACACATCACATCCTGAGCAACATTAAAAACTAGAGTTTCTGTGTAATTTAAAAGCAGACCTTCTTTGTCAGATAGAACATCCAGTGTATCTGCTTCCTTGTATGTGTATGTGTCTGTTTCCGTGTGTTACTGCCCTTCTTCTGTAGGCCGGGGCCTGACTTATCAGCTGAATGAGCTCGTCTCCTGTCTGTCGGCGGCTCGGCCATATTTACTCTGTCTCTCCACTGGTCATTTTGCCTCTTCATTCTGACCGCCGACAGATAAAGTAGAGGAGACGACGGGAGAATTGTATTGGGAGGGCGAGGGTTAGTCGGGGCCTCGCCGTTGGAGTCGATTCCCCCTGAGAACCGAGCTCCCTATCCCGCTCTGCTAAATATCTCATCACTCCAGTTGACACCTTGTGAGTGAGGGGAAATGCAGCCCGGAATGAGAGTCCTGCTCTGGGAGGAAGGCTGAGGGCCACAGGCATCTACACCTGATGCTGCCGGTTATCCCCGAAAGGCCGGCTGTTGCACTTTGAAGCTGTTTTTCAGGTGATTGCCTCGTTGGTTACCTTCGCCCCTAAATGCTGAGGATACATGGAGAGAAAGTGGCAGCTCATGCCATCTATTAGTTTTGCTCAAAGAAACAAACTATCCTGCTTTTACCTTAAGGGGATTTTTTAAAAATTCATCACAGATTAGCAGCAGCTCGAACTTTCATATAAAAACACTCTCTGACTAAAGAGCTAATCAACCTTGATTGAGATGAACAAGCATCTAGAAAGCCATGTATATCAGAAGCTGTTTTGACAGATGAACTCCAGGCAGTGTCAGGAGGATTACGTTGGGACTTTGTCCAGCTGGTCCTTGTGAACCACATGCTCAGATGGGGTCTCACTTCTGGAAGTACTCTGGCTTCAGCGATGGAGCTGCATGGATAGAGAGTGCAACAGGCAGAACATGGGACCTCGTGCTCCCTGCTCATGCCCCGTGAATTCAATTGACTATTACCTTTTCTTCTATAACACAGTCTGTTACTTCACTGGAAAGGCAGGAACATTTAATATCTGATATGCCGGATATTCTTTTTCTGCTCATTTTAGAGGTCACCATGGTGGACCATCTGCCTCCATCTCACCCTGCTCCTACAATCCCTTCTGTCACACCAACCCTTTCTATGTCCTCATTCACAACATCCACCTTCTCTGCGGTCTTCGTCTTTTCCTCCTGCCTGGCAGCTCCATCTTCAACAACCAGTACATCCACTATCCCTCCTCTCAACCTGAGATATCCCTCTGATGATGTCCACATTTCCAATCCTGTCCATCTTGGTTACTCCCAATGTAAATATTAGCATCTCCAGCTCGGCCTCCTGTCTTTTTGTGAGCTCCACCATCTTCAAAACACACCTCATAGCAAGTCGACCATCTTGTAAATCTTCCTTTTCACGCCCCTGTCACTCATTTCTACCTACTTCATCCAGCCTGGACCTCTCGCACTGTCCATTACTTTGGAAGATTGACAACCCGTCTCCCTCTCATTCACACACAAATTTTGTCTTGCTTCAGCTGACTTTTCTCTCTTGGACATCTCCATGTTTACACAGGTATCTCATCAGGACCACCTAGCTTTCCACTCTTCATACTCTTCATAGCTACCCTAATTTCCACCATATTAATCCTCTGCTCCTCTACTTTCATCCATCCATCCATCTCTAACATCCTTTCCAGTTTGGTCTCTCTCTGTGATACATTTCTCTGCCAGATAACGAAGTTAAAAGCTCAGCACTAAAAATGCAGATTATCAATCTCCACTGATGACTCTCTGGAAATTGTTCTGCAGCAGCCATCTTTTGAATTGGACTACATGGACTACATATCTAAAGTTTAAACTTTGCATGGTGTGATTATAAGTCTATTATAAATATATTTTTAAACAGAAGCCATGGCAATTTGGGCAATTATGACTAACTTTCACTGTTTCTGGGCAGCTAGAGGTATATGATTCAACTTCATCTTAAAATAAAAACAGAACATAAAGGTGAGAGTCTGGAGAAAAGTGGGCGAAACTACAGGTTTTGAAAATACGTCATAGCTTTTGGGATAAATCCACAATTCCAGTGTCGAACTGTTTGCGCAGAGGTTTGTGTGAAGTGTCATTTTTTTATATTCAACATCCAAAAATTACTATTAAAAGCACTGGATACACTTAATTTTTCATATAGCATAGTTGATGCTGTGGCACGATGGGCATATTTTCAGATGCTTCCATAAATTTAAACAAGTAGTTGACGTGCTTGGATTCCCAAAGAATTTGGACTTGTAACTTGTGTATGTAACTAAAAATAAAAATACTCACACATTGTGTATTTTACAGTTTTGGTAATTAACCTGTGAAGAAAAAAATAACTTTCCAAACCCTCGCTAACTAAATATGGCAAGTATAAAAGGACTATTAAATCTTTGTCATAGTCTGGTGTGATAATCTCCTTACACTCGTCTCTTTTTCTCCCATAGCTGTTAAAATCATTAACTGCAATTTCAGTAGAGATGCATACATCTCATTTTTAGCTACACGTGTCTTTCATGTTCTATCATATTCATCCCTCTGCAACAATGAAAAATAACTCGTCCCCATTTGCAAGTAATTTCATAGTTTTTACTGCAGCTGCATTTCCTTTCTATTCTGGTAGTTGCCATCATATTCCACTGAAATCTGCATCTCGTGAGCTTCACAGTGCCACAAAAGATTAATAGGCAACAAAAGATGGTGACAGGTTAACCTGCACTTGACCCATGACGTCAGTCTTTCCTTCTTTCACCAGAGCCTTTAGATTAAAGCCCTACTTTAGACAAGGACACCTTTTACACAACCCTGTGACAAACAGTGGAGTCTGACGGTTTGGCCGAGACTGCCCTTATAAGGACATTCAAAGGAAACATCGCAGCCTGCGATCCAACATTACTGTTAGTTTTTTTTTTGTCCATATAGACACGACAGCATCACACAGTTGTTGTGTCGGCTGCACATCCGTGATGGGACTCTCCCGTTCCACCACATGTCCAAAGGTGCTCTATTGGATTGAGCGCTGGTGACTGTGGAGGCCATCTGAGTACAGTGAACTCATCGTCATGCCCACAAACAACATCGTAAGATGATTTGAGCTTTGACACCTGGTGCATTGGCCTGCTGGAAGCAGAATAAAAGGATGGATGTGATCAACAACAATACTCAGGCAGGCTGTGGTGTTTAAATGATGCGTTGCTGGTAGTAAGGAGCCCAAGACTGCAGCTCCAGACAACAGAACCAAAAAGATTTTCGGGATGTATTATCTGGAATTAAAATTTTAACAGGTTAAAGAAAAAGAAACTAAAAATATAAAAGCCCAGAGTCTTCTGCCATTTCTTCTAAAATTACCAACTACTACCTATAGCCACCTATAACAACCAATGAGGGTCACTTCTCTCAGGAATTATCCCGTTTCCAACAACCCATCACGCCTCTGTGATTTAAGTCCATTTCAGAGTGTTTGACGAGGCCAGTGTTTATCGGTATCTGCTGATACGATGGGAGTCTGTAAAACCCTTTCTGCTGGGTGTAATTACACCACATGTTGAGTAAATCTAAATTTGTAAACCATCTGATTTGCTTTAAATTGCCCACTTTTGAATACAAACAGCAGGGGGCGACATAATGGCTTCATCTCGCTTACGGGATATTTCATGAGTCTCCTGCGGACAGTCGGCTCCTCACAATACACTGACTTTATTGATAACAGGCAACTAATGTTACCCAACATATGAATACTAATGTGTGGTCATAAAAAGAAACGTTCCTGTTTTGCCTCAAATGGTCTCTGGGTTCATATTCAACAGCAGCAATGTGTCTCGGTGCTGGAGGTGAAGCATCGATTCCCATTTTCAGCTATTTTCAGGAGACAGATTTTCAGCTCCAGTCAGTCAAGTCTCCCATGTTGCACAACTTTCACATCTTGAAAAATAAAAAATAAAGCGCTCCGAGTCTCATGGGAGAATTTTTTACCAGAAGATGCTTCTACGGGGGAAAACACTCTATTTTGAAATGCTATTTTTGTCTGTTTCTTGCAATCTTTTGACAAATCTCCTACACAGAAATGCCCGTCTCAGACAGATATCGTAACAGCATTTTCACTGAAATATAGATGTCAGTGCTGCCATCATGCAGCAGGTTGAGTGCGCTTGATAAAACCTCTAAAATATGCCTCAGAAATTTCACCTGCGCTGCATATGCTTGATGCCCAGGTGTCACGCCACAGTTCCTGACTGACAGATGGGTCTGTGTAGGCCGATGGCATGACAGCCCGTGGTCTCAAAATTACACTGCAATGATCACCTGCTGTAATTACGGTATCCGACTTTAAAATGATGTAATTACAGCATATCGATCAGCCGAAAATACCACCTTAAGAAAAAGGGGGGGAAAAGTGAAACTTTTGTCTGTGACTTGGATCGACTTAACCAGGAGTTCACTGAGCTAATAAAGCCAACTACGCTCCCTGAAGCCAACGCTCTGAGACAACCGTGAAGAGAGCATTACACATCGCTTCCCATCTTTCCCAAAATGCTTAGATGCACTCGCGCGAACTGAACTTATAAGCTCCGGTCCGTTTACCTTGGAAATCAATCTCCCATAGCTTTCAAGAGAGTTTATGCGCTCTGAGCCTTCTCCATCTCATTTATTTACCTCTCGCATAGCCTTCAAATGTCAAACCATGTTAACTTACCCTGCTAATAGGAAGTCAGGAGCCCCCGATATCTATAGGAGTCTGCGCGTCACGTCTGAGCTCTTTGTGCATGTTGTTTCAACTCATTGTCCCCAAAACCCAGCCTACTCGCTCAGAAGGAACCGTCAAAATCTGTCAAAGGCAATACTTGGAAAAGCACTCCCTCTTTAAATCGTGCCATGTTTAACTGTTCATTGTTGCATGTGATTAAACTTCTCCTTCCACTTTAGCTTCGCACTTTATTATTTATAGACTGTCTCAGTTTTTCATCAGTTGAAATAATTGTCGTTGTTTTTTCTTATTTTAATAGTGTAAAACATTTCCATTACAGTGAATTAAATCTATAATGAATTAATTCCCTGCCTTTGTAATAATATATATATTAAGAATCCATATTATGCAGAAAAGGTTTGCTTTGTGTCCATTTTGAGATTCCCAGAAGCTTATAAAAGCTGTCGAAAACAGACATCTTGAAGGTTGGATTGATGAAGACATCAATCCAACCTTTTAATCATTTTCAACCTTAAAGTGGTGCAAAATTCTCCCTCTAGTTTTGAATGTTATCAGCTCACTGAAAAGCCATTACAAGTCGTTACCAGTCTCACACATGCTGCCAGGCTCCTCCTCCTTTTTGTAGCTGTACCTCATTCGATCCACCCTTCAGATTAAGCGCAACAAAACATAGTGTGAGCTTGACACATCAACCGGCTTGCTTTTTCTTTCCTAGTGGTTGTCTTTAGGTTTGTTTTCAGGCACCAAAAATATGGATGGCTATTTGTTAGGAGGTAGAATCGGTTGTTTGCTGATGAGAAGTTGGGTAGTTTGATCCCTGAACCCCAATTTGCCCCCGATGCATATTTACTGTGTGGAAGATAAACTGCATTTAATAATGTGCTCTATGAATGTGCGTATAATGCAAAAAGGGCTCTTGAGTATCCTTTTCCTTGATCACCAAGACATTTATTTACCTTTGGAAATCTTACATGCACTTCTTCAAACTACCACTAGAGGTCTCCTGCACAAGCTGGAGTGCCTACAATGTTTGAAAACCATCTTCTGAGTTGCTATTAGACAAAGAATTGCACCTACTGGCCGTTCATTGAGCTGATAACATCAGAACTGGGCGACTGGATTGCGTTTCCTGTCAGCAAGTGTGGACACACACATCACCTGTCGGTGTAAAACAACGCTTGACTGAACAGCACGACAAACTGAAGCCTCCAGACTGATCCTACAGCTGAATCAACAATTCAGCTTAAATTAGACTTAGATGGTACTTATAACACCGGCAGAGCATATACACTCTAGAACACGCATATACATAGTAAACTGTGACTAAATTCAGAGTAAATTGAGACTATTTGGAAAACAAAGACGAATCTGGCATTTTGTGACAAATACTCGAGACTCATAAGTTAGGCTAACTCAGACTCCTTCTGTTAAAATAAAACATGGGATCATCCAGCCTTATACGGTGTCAACATCAGCCCCTGATTAATCTAATCTCCTATTTTCTTCCCACTGTCAGTCTGTATCTGTCTCTGCTCTTCACTACAGTCGACAGATGTGTTTGTTCACTGTTTAAACAGACACTGCTGTGTTTTCGCTCATGCTCTACTTAAGCTCTCGTCTAAATGCGCTTGAACGCTTCTGCATTTCCGACGGGGGGTCGGAGGGGGTGTGTGTGCACGTATGCAGCAAGCGCAGGATAATACACAAGTGTCCCTCTAGTTTCGTGCGGGAAAAGGAAAAAAGAAAAAAGGTAGGAAATAGAAAAATCAGTGTTGATGGAAAACTGCACGAGGGGAACCTGAGTGCTAAATGAGTCTTTATAAAAGGAGTGAATAATGTAAAGCACAAATAAAGCACAACGAAGGCGACCCACTTTTCTCCGTGTGTGTCTTTAGAGGTTCGACGGCGAATTACCCGTCCCGCTCATATCCACTTTCATTACGGCCTAACATTCAGAGAGCAAGGGTGTGTGTGTGTGTGTACAAATGTGTGCCGGCGCGTACCTGAATGTCACGCCGTAATGAGAATGGATATGACAGTGACAGGGCCATCAACGAATGGGCCCCCGGTCTGCCTTACTTCTTCCTCGTGACATGTGGCGCGTACGTGACAGGGAATACACTCACACAGACACACGAACACACACATCACGTGCACACAATCTTTCTCTATCTAAGACAGTGGGGTGCAATAGAGCCAAGACAATAACCAAACTCTATTTACCAGACCTCATTCCCTCATTCGGACTCGAAGTAATTACTTTTAAATTGCAAAACTGAGGAACATTAACAAACGGATGCGGCAATTTAGGTCCGCCTGGGGCTAGACAGCTTGTTTTCAAATGGAAATGAAGGTATTTTGCCATTGTCCACTGTAATATTGTTGTGTTATGGTTTAAAGCTTCCCTTTCCCCCCTTTTCCTGTGTGCATGATAAAAGCAAAGGGGCACTGGTAGTGTTTACCGGCCCCACTGTGGCAGACAACTTGCTCGGAGCGAGGTTAATTCTAGCCTAATGCTAACGCCGACGGAGAGGAGCGTCGCTCCTTCGACTCAGAAAGACAGACACCGCTGCTGTTCGGCCACATAAATCAACACAGACACTGATATTCACAGTGTGGCAACATAAACAGAAAAACCACACACATACTCACAGATAGACAGACAGAGGGAGGAGCATGCGTTTTCCCCACGTCAGGGTCACAGCACATCAATAGCAGCCATGATTATCATGATCAGCTCTAATGAGGGGGCTACGGGGGTGAATGCCACTCGTTCTTTTTTCCCCTTAACACAGCCTGTTATTACCGCTTTTTTTTGTCTCTTTCTCTCTGACTCGCAGGGGTACACACACTCTGTGCTCGTCTTATACCATGTAATTCTCTTCCCAATCACACTCCTGTCATCCTGCCCTGTCACAAGGCCTGACAATGCTGACAAGGGCGCCCCAAAAACCCGGGTGAGGCAGGGAGGGGGGGGGGGGGGGGGGGGGGACACAAAAGAGCTGCGACTAGGTCCCCATTATGGCACCGCTGGGGTCACTGTGCAACTGATGAGGTCTGTAACAGCACCTGCCAATTTGCAGTTGTTGTGTCAAGGGTGCTGCTTATTTGTCACAGTTTGGAGACTTTGCCAAAGTTTGCCCTAGTTGGAAAATCTGCGATTGGAAAAATGGAGACTAAACAGGCGATGGTGATTTTTATCCCAAGGCCGAGGACGTGACTGTGCCAGCTTCTGCTAAAGCTCTGGATGGACTTCTAGCTTTTAGGTGAATGTGTCACACTGGTCCTCTGCACACCTGGCATGTGGCGTTAGAGGTCTGCACAGGTCCTAACCTTAAGCCACAGTATTGTCTTTAACACCCAGTGCAGCTTGTACTTCCTAATTGGACATCTGAACTGGAGATTCAAGGCTAGATTTCATTGTATTCTTTCAAAATCACACAAAAAAAGACGGCTATTGCAATACACACTGATTTGCAAATTAACTAAACCCAAGCATAATCTGAGCCTGAAGCTTTATACAAATAAACAAAAGACCCAAAACCCCTGAGTGGCTCAAGTTATATAATAAATCTCTCCTTTCTTTCTGAATGGCAGCTCCACAGATGCTACAGAAGTCAGCAGCACCATAACTCTTTTATGGAAAAGAGACATCTTATAAATGAAAATCACCTCATTTAATAAACTCTCGTCAAATTAATCATTATTTTTACCGCCCGCATGCGGCGCAGGAAAGCCGAGACTTTGTTACAACTCACATTTCCTAAAGATACAAGCTGAATTCATTTAAATTTACACACCGAATAAAAGGATTTAGTTGGATAATCATAAAGATTGAAAGCATAGGCAGACTTGTACCAAACAGTTAATGCTTTAAAAAATCATCAAGTAAAAAAAATCATCAAATGAGAAGTGAACAGTTATACTCTGTAGGTTGAGGGGATGGAATTGGCCTCGTGTGTGAGTGAACAATGAAGGATTTTAAGGATAATAATGGTTAAAAATAATAATAAAACTAATGTGAAATAAAAAAGTATACACATGTAAATAATGTTTATGGACTGTTAATAAGATAAAGACTACTTCAGAACATAATTAACACCTTTGAGTATTTACATTACTCATACACTAACTTGTAACTTAACAAACAGGGTTTAAAAAAGTATTATTGTTACTATTCTTATTCACAATGTTTATTTTAAACCCTTAACAAGCTTTGTTTTTTGTTTGATTAGCACACAATTGCAACAATAATTATAATAAAGAGTTCGCAGTCGTCTGAAATGATCTCTACACATAGAAACTGCCAACGACTTTATTAAAAGTAATCTAATAAGGCCGTTAACACTTTTACAGTCTTATTAAAGCTTCCTGCATGTTAATTAAATCTTTGTAAGGACTCAAAGACTGTAAATAAAAGGTGGATGAAGGGTTTTGCATGCTCACATCTTTCTTTGTTAACTAGTGGATGATGTCAGAGTGGTTACAGCCACCTTTTATATACAGTCTATGCTTGAGTAGCACTTACCAACTTATAATCGCGTTTCACAAAAAGCTAAGCATTTGCTAACTGTTGTGGTTTAAAGATTTTATTCTCCTCGTGCTGAGGAAAAATTGATACCACATTTCTCTTAAGCGAGCAGAAAAAGACCTACATAATGGTTACGTATTATAGCAGCGCTCCTTTAGTCCTTACATTGAGGCATTCAATTCACTGGACCTGTGTCAGAAGTGCTCCAGGAAATGTTACTCGGCCTAACCTATTAAGTAGCAAGTCGCGGCTTTTACTGAAGAAGTGACTCAAAGATGAGACAGACATATAATTGCCAGCACAATAACAGAGTGAAGTGCATGTATTAAAGGCACTAAAGAGACAGAGAGTTGAAGAAAGGGCAAGAGTACCATACCTCCATAGTCTGAGACTGGTGCATGGCTTTGATTGCATTCTGTGCCATAGCTCTGGTGGAAAACGTGACAAACGCACATCCTGTAACGAGGGAGGGGGGGCAGAGGGAGGGAGGGAGGGATGGAAGGGGAGTGGGAGGGAGGGCAGAAGGGCAGGAGGAGGAGGGAAGACAAGAAAGAACAAAAACAAGACAAAAGGGTTGGACACGTCGTCGTTATAAAAACCCAAAACAGAGATTGATACAGAGAACAGCTCACAGGCAGACAACAGTGTTCTCAGTCGCTGTAGAAACAACAGGCGAAAAACGAGCACAGTGTAATGACAACCACAACCCCTCCCCGACCCCCGCCCCATCCACCACAGGACACCTGGGACAATAACCATCGGAGCGTCGGATTGGCTGTTGATGCCTTCCCTCGTCCTTGCCCCTCCTCCTTCTCCTTCCTCTCGCTCCCACACACACACACGCACACACTGGCCGAATTCGTCATACCTGTATTCAACTGCTCTCATCTCTCAGCAATTGAGCGGTGTAAAGCAGGCTGAATATGCATGAAAACGATTTGAATCCATTTGGGCCGTTCATGTTGTTTTGTGTGTCTGACTGGGTGCCCTCTCTTTCTGTCTTTGTCAGACAGGAAAGAGATGTGATAGAGGAGGGCGAGGTGAGGGGGGGGGGCATCAGCAGGGGGCTCGGGAAGACGGGAGGATAGGAAATGATATTAATTCAATCCACAGGGAGAGGAAGGCGAATAGGAAGTGGAGGTGTGGTCGGCCTCCTCCGTGACTGACACTGATTTTAGCCAATCAAGATTGGACACAGCCAGAGGCAATTTTAGGGGAGTTTGTTATCAGTTGTTTGTGGGTAAGGGGTGGGAGGAGGGGGTGCAAAGTTGTGTTTGTCTGACTGGTTAGGGAGTGATTAGAGGAGATAATGTGAGAAGTGCTTCAACAACATCCCAGGCTAATAATATGCTAACAAACTCACCAAGCCATGTTAGCGCAGCCAGGCCTGAACTGATTACACACATGCTTGGACACACACACACACACACGTTCAGGTTCAGCTGGCTGACTCGTGGCTTGGCTACAGAGGAAAAAACTAATAGCATGGGTCATCAGATAGACTCTCCCTGGCTGTGTGGATGGGATGAAAGGGTGGAGAAAGGGGGGGGGGGGGAGGAAATTGTGAGGATAATGCAACAGACAACAAGACAGAGAGAGAGGGGAAGGACAGATATGTTGAGGAATAGATGATCATTGTTCTCTTCCACCTCTATCACAAGCCGCCTGTAGCTGTGATAGGATGAGGATGAGAGAGACGAATGGTCAGTTTTTTCTCCTGACTACATCCACGGCTGCCTGGATTTTAAACACAGGCGTTTCCCTGAGAAAATGTAGACCTGCACTTGTACAGTTGCAAGTTTATCTCGGGGCTCTGACCGCCCTTTCTGGAGGGTAACACGTTTCTGATGAGCCTCGCTGTTTAAAACCGGACGCTTCTTTGCTCGGTAGAGGGCAGGTTGGTTTCTTTGATTGTTGGGCTGTTTCACAAACTGATTTTAAAACAAGAGATTAGAGTTGCATCTGTTTCTCATAGTCACTGTTTGTCTCTTTTATTTTGTACGTAGTGCTCAAACTGCTTGGTTACAGCTTTGAATCAAATCGCCAACTTTACAATTATTAGACACCCCGTTCTACCTCTGCACACATTTGAGACACGGGGCACGCCGAGCAAGCGAGTCAAACCCCGTATTAAGTCGAATATAACCAATTTGAAGATAAATATTTTTAATATGCTCATTTTGATGCCAGCAAAACATTTTGACCGTGTGTCAACAGAATCAAAATCCGGCTGATTAGTAATATGGTTATTTATAAAAGAACCAGGCTGGTACAGATAGGGAGGCAAAGACTACGTGGGCAAACAGTTCTAAAACAGTTGTAATATTTTTTTTAAATAATCTGTGGTATATAATACATTTTAAAAGATATAATCTATATTTAAAGATTCAGAATTCCTGATCTTCAGCCTCTCGGGTGTCATTAAAAACACATCTCTGTTGTAGAAAGTTAAAACTGTATCATGAAAATATGAAAGCATATTTAAACAAGTTCCAGATGTGTGTCTCTTGGCCTCATTTTATTTTAACAGGAGATTAGGCAAAGTGGGGAACTCTGCTTTGATTTGACCCATATTTAACTGGATCAGGTGACCCTGAACTCTCCCTCAGTTACGCTGCAACTGGTCTAGGCGTGTGGGGTCTTCCCATGATGTGTTTCTTCTTTCCTCACCCTTTCACTCTCTGCAGTTAATCATTAGTTATTATTAATCTCTCTCTCTCGTCTCATCTCCCTCTCCTCACCCTGCTGGATATTTCTTCCTGTTAAAAAGGAGTTTTTCCGTCCCACTGTCACCATATGCTTGCTCACAAGGGGTCGTGTGATAGTTGGGGTTTTCTCCGGATTATTGTAGGGTCTTTACGTTACAACATAAAGCAACTTCAGACAAACTCTTGTTGTGACTTATCGCTATATAGATAAAACTGAACTGAATGAAAGCAATGTCATTATCTGGCAAACTAAACTGCTGAGTAGGTGAAATTATATATCCTGGGCAATTACAGGAAATCATTTAAAAAGTAACATAACTGGTGTGTCTGAAAGAGGTCAGCACACCCTTGGTCCCAGCCTTTTTGAAAATCTTTTTCTGTCATCAAACTCAGAATGTGCTGTGTTTTTAATAATTTGCATAAATTGGCATTTTTTAAATTTCCCATGTTACCTAGCGCCCTAACTCTTTTTTTGAATCTTTTTTGTAGGTTGTAATTTTGAAAATCAGTTCTGAAAAAAGTAATGTGGATATTTTTTGAAGGCGTGGTTGCCAAACCTATTATATTAACACATGATAAAAGCAGAAATTATAGCACTCAAAAAGTTTACCGGGTCTCCTGTTAGAGGTTCAGACTGTGTTAACTGAACATATCAACTGAGGCCACAGTATTGAAGATTCAGTTTTTATAGTCTACACCATTTTCTGAATAGAATGAGAAGTTTAAGTGATGGCTGTCAAGAAGAATGAGCCTTGGTCTTTAGTGAGAACAACTTTAGAACTGAAAGAAATACACTTGAACAGTTTTTATCATCCGAGCACTCAAATCAACATCTTCTGTGTTCAATTTTCAAAATGATTGTTCCTATTGGTTATGCAGACCTGTCTCTGATCTTATATGAAACCTATTGACCTTTCCTTTTTCTTTTCTGTCACTGCCAACTGGAAGATAGAGTTCAATCACCTTTTATGTGAAACTACCTTGGTTGCTTAACATTAAAGAGGCAAGAAGGTGATAAAAAAGAGACTGAAGCTCTGACCTAGTAAACATTTGATGCGTCCTTTGCAGTGCCAGGGCTGCTGTGCTAAGTGGTAGCACTGAAGATAGGACATACAAAAAGGGGTCATTTTTCAATTTATTCAGGGGACTGTCTATTTTAGGTGGGCCACAATCTGCCATTTAACTGCTTATTTTCCAGGAGGCTGCCTCCATCCTCTGCAGAGAAGTAATGCCCCAGAACTAGATCAGTTCTGCAGGGGGCATCCATTTGGGTTAGCCCTCCAGACTGGTCCTGATAGGTCCTGACTCTATTTATAAAACCGGTCAGCTACAACATCATCGGCTGTCACCGAAAGGAGACTCATCAGTTTGTCTCCAACTGTCAGACAGGATGCTTTTCATCCGCAAAGAAACATTTCTATCTTTAGCCCGTTTCTGCAGCTTGAAGCCAAAGCTTCTAAATAAGGAATTCCACTGCGCCTGCACACTGATTCATTAATGTCGAAGCTGTTAATGAAAAAAGAAACGCTTAGAGTCGAAGCCATACTTTCTGGCTGGTTGGTGCATGTCTTATTTTTCGAAGCACAGAGATGGGACGTGGCTCGAGCGCTAAAAATACCTCACGGGCCGCATTCTGTCGTCAGTGGAGAACCAAACAGTCCTTTAATGAAAGTAGGGTAGCTCCCCAGGCCCAGCCATCCACTGGTGGTGTGATCCATATTTTATTAATAGCGGGATGGTGGAGCGCTCTTCTGATTGATATCGAGATTTAATAGGACCTCAGCAGCGATGCTATGTGGGACTGAGGGCCCCTGGGAGTTGCAGGCACACAGAAATCCGTAAAGGCCTATTTATTTCCAACCTGGTTAGGGGTGTTTGTTTACTAGCCAAGACCAAGCTGGACTAACAGTATTTCCTTTTCGACTAAGTGGTTTATATTAGTTCCACAGAAGCAAGGATTTGGCCATTGCATCTAAAATATTCATGAGGACAAAAGAGAGGAGCTGAAGAGGGATGGAAGAAGGAAACAGGGAAGGGAGGGAAGGAGGCCGGTGTGGGATGTCTGAGAAAAAGAGGACAAATTGATGCAAGAACGGATTCTAGGACAGCCAGGGTGAATATAGAGACGGGGAGGGCCGTGTTGTTCGCAGAAGCAGAGGAACATGGGAGTTTGAGTAGTGTGGTTTCAGGCAAAGACTCAAGATGGAGACAACCTTCAGAAGAAAAGGAGGAAGATCAGACTCGAGTCAACAATAAAACATCCATAACATTCAACAGCCACAGAAAAGTATATATCACCAACATAACCACACTGAACCTGCGTGACGATGACAGCGACAGCTCCCGTGACAGAAGGAGGAAGAATAGAAGGACAGAGATTCGCAAAAAGCCCCTCCATCTCCTCAGCACATAGAAACCACAAAGGGACAGGGAAGGGGGAGGTAGGGTATACTGGGAGGATGTTTGAAATGAGCCGTGAGGGGAGGCAGGTGTGTGCTTGTGGGAAGAAATGGTTGATGATGATTATTTAGATAGGTAACATAGCTAAAAATAGATTGATAGATGATTATCATATCTGCTCATATGTCTTGAAACACGGACCTACAGAACACACCTGTCACACCCAGCAGCTGACTGATCTGAATGATTTGACACCTGGTTTATAGGTCCATTTCTTTTCTTTAAAAGCAGCCCTGGAGCACTTTGAGAAGAGCACCAAGAGTGTGCCAATTACGAAGGAAACTCGCCAGGAATTTGCTATTTTGCTGTGGAGGCAGCTCATACCTTTCTCCAAATCAACTGAATTGGAGATGTTGCCACATTCAGAGTCATAAAAACGTTTTTCTTTTCTTTTATGGCCGTGTTACTTTTTCATTACTGCTCTATGACTCCCGCCAAGTCCCCGAATGGCCAAATCAGCACCTCACCAACTGAAAAAAAATGAAAGGGAAATGGCTGGTATTACAAGGGTTTCATGTGAACTGCCAGTAATAACCATAATTTGCTTGAAATTCTAAATTTGAGGGCAGGCTTTCCTCAATATCAGTTTGGTACTGGACTCAAATTTGGTTCAACAAGTGATTTATGTCAACAGTAACTGAGACTGGTATCAAATAACTGTAAGATCATTCACTGAAGATAAAAGATCAATGTAGCTATGGTGTGCTGCATACGCCTTGAGCAGAGCAGTGCTTTTTGAAACTAGCAACGAGCACAAGGTGGATTTGACTGAGAAACCTGTCGATCACATAACCTAACATAAACTCGTATACTGATGTAATAAAGTGGGGTCTTCGTCTCATAGACTTATCAAGTCAAAAAAAAGTAAATACAGTTGCAGTAAAATTATGAAAGTGCTTTAAAATTAACATTTTGTTTTGCTATGCAAAACATAACCAATCCTTTTATTTCAACACTACAAAGCCAACAAAGCAGCAACTCACGTCCCGATTTGGACAGCGGATTTGAAAATTCCCACTGCTCTGCAATGGAAGTACAGAGCTTAGGACTGGCTCATGGACAGGGTAAACCGGAACAGCAGGGAAGGTGGAGGATATGAACAGAGGTTAGGAGGCGAGAAGGAGGAGTGGGAGAGGGGATGTTTGGGGATGAAGCTGACAGAGCAAGAAGGGGAGAAGAAAGAATGGGGGTGGGGGGTATATAGAGCGAAAGAGGAGAAGCATGTATTCACAGTGGTGGCCACAGCAGCCTCGAGATGTTGCTCCAGTTCATTTGCATTGACTTCTTAAAATGACTCTTTTAAGACCTCGAAGGAAAACATTTAGGAAGAAGCAGTTGGTTGAAAACAGAATCTGATACAAAGGCTGTGCTGTATTAGGCATATAAGGTATACTGGGCTTGTTGCACTCATTTAATTTCTATAAACAGATATCTATACATAAATGTGGTTCCTTTTTTAGTCCGTTTGTACTCTCAATCCCAACAGACTTCAATGGTAAAATCCCAACTTTACGGCAACCTTTCAGCGGAAACTCTTTTTGGTGACTTCAGCTATTTTTTCTCTTCAACAAACAACTGTACCGTGGCTATGATTTTCTATAACTCACCTGTTTGTTAAAGCTTAAAATTAGGGCTCTAGCTGCTGTTGTCTGCTAGCTGTCTCTGCTAACTGTCTCGAGGCTTAACCTCTATTAATAAGAATAATTAAAGTGGGCTTCATGTGCTTTTAGGACCTCTTTGAAATGGGATTATCTGACTATATCTATCAGTTTTTATTTGGGAATTTGTGCTTCTGTTCTAATGAGTAAAATTCTTAGTTGATACTTAGCAGTTATTAGCAGGTGTTTGCGCCTATGCAGGTAAAGCTAACCAAGCTTGTTTGCACTGGCAGATGGTGTAACGCTCCTCACTTTCATCCAAGTATGGTCACTTTTGGATCCAAAAACCAAAAGTATGGTAGCTGATGCTGACGCTTTAAGAACAGGAAGTTCAGAATTAGTCTGTATACTTTATATACAGTCGATGGTTTGCACCTCTCTCATCCTCCACCATGTGTCCAACAGCTATCATCAGAGGCCTAAAGACTTATTAGCAACCATCTGATAACCAGTGGTTGTGTAGGGAAAACTAGTGAAACAGGTTGTTTGCATGGCTAATGCCGACTTGATTGTAAACAATAACTAAACAATAACTACTACTATTTAACTTGCTTGGAGGATAAATTGGCATCGCTCATCCAAACTACAAGAGACCGCAGCAATCTTGCAGCAAACTTTAACAACCACTTACAACTGGTTGGTAAATACACATGTGGTTGCCGAGGGTTGCTAAAGAGTCTAAAGGCCTGTGTGACTGAGGCCATACAACACCAGCTAATCTAGAATAATTTTATCTTGTAATATGCAGAAAATAAAATAACCTTTAAACCACAACTTGATGCCCCTATACATCCATTAAGTGGATAAACTAGCGGAGCCTTTTGAGAGCCCTGATCCAGCTTCAGCTTTAATTATTTCTGCTCTCATTCTATTGCTTATTATTATCACTAGAATTTCTGCAGTATCTATCAAACCAATAAAACCTGATAATATGAGCTCTAAAATGGCCTTTGACGTCTTTATGACCTGCACAGAGCTCTTCCACTGCAGACCTTTGATGGCTAATAATTGATTTTATTTTGGCGAACCATTCGATAACCATCTTCTGAACCACTCAGACTCCGGGAAATAAAAAAGGACAGAGCGCACTTCCACTTGCCGAAGACAATGAATGGCTCAAGGCTGACTTTCAATTAGAAAATCAAGCCTACACACACAAACATTTATTGTTGGTTCTGTCAGGTGTGCAGCTTGATCACAACATTAAAATACTATTTCAGGTAAATGGGGAAATCTAATTTAATAGGCACGGGCACATTATGCGCAATGAAAGGCTCATCATTTTTCTATACTGCTGATTTGCAGAGGAAATATTTATGACCCCAAAAAGTTTTTATATAATAATTACCGCAGTTTTAAGTAAACAGTCTTTTCTTGCAACACTGACAGCTTGGAAAACACTTCCAGAGGTAGACAGTGAAGTGAAAAATGGCTGAGAAGGTGTAAATGAGCAGCTTCCTGTGCAGCACAAATGCTTTTAAGCAGGCAAATAACAATAAACTGCAAAACATTAAAGCGGTTGGGAACTTTTTCAAGTCAGTTTTTCAGAACCTCACTTCAACCAGTCAACTCTTATCACAAAATTTCGAGGTAAACACTTTTGAGTCATTACACAAGTTAATGCAATGAACTGTAGCTGCTGGAGGCCACGCAGGTGTTAATGTTCACATGAGGAACATCAAGTCTGGATCGAAGTGAGTCAGAGGGACAGGTACCTCTGCTGAGCCCGTCGGGTCCTCGGAGGATCCGGCATTCCTCGATCTGTCCAAACGCAGAGAACATGACCCGGATGTCGTTCTCGTTGCACTTCTTCGACACCATGCCGATGAACAACTTCCTGTCTTCCACGGCTGTAAGGAGAACCGAGAAACAAGATGAATGAAGAGATTTTATGACATTAACACTCTGTGCATGCCAGAGTTAATGCTGTGTTCCTCTCAAATGACTTTAAACATTTCCTTAATACCTATTTCACTCTTTTAATCAGAAAAGACCTCAGGTGCCCTCTAAGAAAACCACTCTGACATAACTGTAATGGGCTTCTAAAGCAGATAGAAACATGGCATAAAGGAAAAAAAAAAACAGTTTGAAAGCTTAATCTGTTGAACTTTGGGTTTTATTGTAAATTATGGCCTTAACCCAAATGTTATATAAGACCAAACTCACTTAGTCATAAAGCCTGTTGCATCCAGAATAGTTTGAGGGGTTTTTCTTGATGCTGAGCTAATGAGCTGCTACTAGCTTTATATTTACTATCCAGGCATTTAAGTGTTTTCAGTGTTTGTTGTGAAAGCAAATAAGTACTTTAAAGCTGGTGTAGGCAAATTTCTTTTAGTTTTGGTCATTAGACAAAAAAAGTGGATTCATCAGAGTACTATCACCGGGGAGAGTGGGGTTCAAAGTCCCTATACGCCATATGGATTCAGTGTTGCCAACTCCTCAGTAAGGAAAATCGCTATTGGCTGTCCTAAAAGTCGCTAGAAGTCGCCAAATGACGTCATCGCCTAATTTGCATAATTGGCCATGCTAATGTAATTGTAACCTACGCTGTTGGAGAGAGAAATAACATCGTGGAAGAGTCATAAAGTGAGTAAAAAACGTCCTAAATGCAGTTTGAATGTATTTAGAACTACAAATTAAATTTATTTTAGCAATTATTGTTTTTAAATGTCACAATTCCAACCCTGCTTCTTTATCCAGGCCTGGACCAGCAAAAGTGACCCGAAATTGGCACTCTGGTGGAGTTACTTTGTGTGTGAGTGTGTGTTTATAAGTAGTTTTAAACCTTGTGATCCACAAAACAGCATAAGAGTAAAGGAAGAACTGACTGCGTTACAGTCAGTGCGGGAGCAGCGGCTTCGCTCATGCGCGATTCATTTGCCGTTTGGACGCACATGTGTGAACGTCTCTTGCCCTGATAGCAGCTGGGGAGGACTATCCTCCGCCTGTGAGCGCTTTGGCATGGGTGAGGTGCCCAAGGCAGCACCGCTGCTTGTTGAGAGTAAGAGCGATACGCGTTTTCACGTCAAAAAGTCGTCATAAATAAGTCTCCAATAATACCAGAAAAAGTCACCAGATTTGTCGCTAGTCGCTTTTTAGAAAAAAAGTTGCTAAGGGGGTCTGAAAACTTGCTAAATATAGCGACAAAGTCGCTAAGTTGGAAACACTGCATGGATTACATGCTGGATAGTGGGTGGGGCTTAAAAACGAGCCCTTGGGCTATAACCTCCGGTTTGACTGACTCATTACTAGTGATGTGTGATACCACTGATTTCCTTTCCGATCCGATCCAAGTAATATTCAGGGTGGTATCGACGATACTGATCCCGATACTTTGTACAAAAACATTTTATTTATTGTATCTCAAATTATAGCATGATAATGATTACAGGACATCAGATTACTTGTTCTTATCACTTAATAATGCAGAGTTCATCATACAGAAATAAAAAACCTGAAGTTGTGCTATTTGAACACCTGCCTGCCTGCAGCACTAAAGGACTCCGTGAGAGACGTCTGTCTCGCCCTAGCAGCACCTGTCGTTCTCATCCTCTTCAGTTCGTCTCAATATACGCTCGTCATATTCTGTGATATGATTTACTCTGAGGTGTTTGACCTCAGGTTAGTGATGTTGCCACAACCATACATGCCAACCCTCCCAATTTTTCCAGGAGAATCCCGAATTTCAGTGCCCCTCCCGAAAATCGCCCGGAGCCACCATTCTCCCGAATTTCTCCCGATTTTCCACCCGGACAACAAAATTGAAAAAACCATATCGCAGAATTCATAGTGCCTATTCCAGTTTCCAACAATGGCGGCAGCTGCTTAGTTTTAATATTACTCTTATTTCTCTTTCTGCGTCGCAAAAAAACTTTTAACATATTTTCAGGTGAGAATGTAGCTGTGTAAACTTCAAATATCTGAGACGACCAACACATCGTCTTCAAACCCCCGCGGTCTTTCACTACTCGGGTTAAACATGATATATAAGTCACTTTGATAACTTAAAAATGTTATTGTTGGGCTTTTTCAGTGTTTTATTTGTTTGTGAGTAAATTGGCTCGGCTGAGATTAAAGTTATTAGATTAGATTAAATTAAATTTTACTTTATTAATCCCTCGGGTGGGTTCCTCCGGGGTTTTCACACAGCTGAATAAACGTCAAACAGAAAGCTGATTAAACAGAAGTGTGAGACGGTCGAGAGTTTACGTCAGCGCCCTGTTATATTTTAGATGGCAAGGAGCAGACGGCTGTTTCACTCCACCGAGGGAGCTCGTGACGTACTACCCGGCTTTCTTTAGACCGCGAAGGCCGGGTTCTGAGGTGGAAGCAGCCTCTGAATTTGGACACCCCTGCTGTATTTTATCCGATAAATCAACACTGTAAAATGTATTTATCACCCCCCCCCCCCAACAGCCCTTTTGAATGTCTCCCTAATTCTGAGGTCTCAAGGTTGGCAAGTATGGCCACAACACCTCACTTTTTTGCCACATGTATCGCAAACCACGTCTCAGCTGTTTGTGGAAGTAAAATACGTCCACACAATTACGCTCAGCCATTGTTGTGAGTGCACGCGCCAAGGGGCTGCAGACATTTATACAGCCGTATTTCGCACATGACTATGAAAGGCGGAAGAGGAAGTAGTTCCTTTGAATGTAGACAATCCGAATGTTATAGTTTCTTTCCACTGTGTTCCTGTTAATGATAAACTACAAATTTACCCTAAATTACTAAAATATTGATATTTTAATGTGAGAATCGATTCTAGAACATAAATGATTGGTATCGAAAGAATTGATATTTCAGGATTGATCCGCACATCACTACCCATTAGCTGTGCCATCACTGGAACTTATTTCCTAAGCACAGGAATGCTTCATGGCTAATCAAAGTCCTTAGAGAAGCAAGTCTGGGTACTCAGCAGCCATACTGGTAATGCTTCCCTAGGTAGTTATTTCGAAGTATTATTGAAATTAACTTTAATTTATTAACTGCTTATCCAATTCAGAGTCACAGAGGGGATAGAGCCTATCCCAGCTGTCACAGGGTGAGAGGTTGGGTACACTCTGGGCAGGTTGTCGGTCTATCGCAGGGCTAACACAGAGAAAGAGTGTGTTAACACTCACAGCCACACCTATGGCCAACCACTGAACCTAACATGCATGTAGTCGGAGTGTGGGAGAACGTCAGAGCACCTGGAGAACTGGGAGAGAACTCATGCAAGCACTAGGAGAACATCCACACAGAACGGTTTCAAACCAGGGTGCACTAATAACTTTAATTTCAATCTCCTAAAATAAAATGCTTAAAAAGTTTGCTGACAAATGCGCTGTTACAGATTTCTTTCATAGATGTCATATTAGGACTGCCACTTTTCTCTCCTATTATGTTTCTGGTTTAATCCCGTGCTTTTGCCGGATGAAAGAAGGATTAACTGTAAAGAATTGGGTGTTTCAGAAAGCGTTCTCACAACTTTAAACCCTCCCAAACTCAGATATGGTGTAAGTTAAAGATTTACTGAACATTTCTGCCCCAAAGTTAGTGACACCACAAAATAAAGTAATCATGGATAGATGGAGTGTGAACATCGCAGCAGCTCATAACCAACAATCAGCGCTTTATCGTGTAAAAAAATTGGCTAACTTGACTTTGTTAGGACATAAAACTTTGCTGATTTATTTAAGAGCAGTTCCAATTTCAGATGACCAATATTTTCTTTGCTTGAGGGTAGTTTCTGTTTTGTGTAGTTTACGGATAATCACATTCAAAGCCATTTTTTAAATATATATACCAAGGAGAGTATGCTGTGAAATAGTGATGTGTGGAAAAAAAGATTGGTAAGAACAAAGAGTAAAATAAAAAAATAAAAAAATAGATAAAAATGAAAAAGAGCGAAATGTGGAAAAATGGATTGAGACAAAAAAATGTAGCAATCAAAAGAAACAGTCAAAGAAAGAAAAAAAGACAGTGGGAGAGCGATGAAGACAGACAGAGTTCATGTATTTCATCATGCCATCTGTGAGGCTCTGATCAATGTCTCATTATCACTTCAACACCGGCTCCTTGCTGAGACTCTTCAGCCTGTCCTCTCTCACCCCCTTCCTCCCTCCCTCCACCTCTCCTTCCTCCTCTATCCTCCTTCCTCCTCCCTCATGAATTTCTCTCCATCTCCTCTGCTGACACAATCCCTCCTTCCTCCGGTGCAATCTCGAGGAACGGGCGCAGGCGGCTGCAGGTGAAGGCGAGAAACTTGCCCCCGTGTGTTTTCCAGCGCGAGGCGTTAAGTTCGAATTAGGCTGAGAGTGAAACCCACATTCATTCGCTGAAACAATGCGCGCATGTGTGTGTTTATGTGTTCCCGCTGCATTCAATGTAATGCTAATCCAATTCATTTTTAATGAGGAAACTGTCAGCTCTTACCGCGAGGCGAAAGAGATAAGCGGTCTGTTGCACTCTGGGAAATCAATAGCGCACTTGTTTATTTTGCTGTTTGAATTGTTTGTGTGTTTAAAAAACAAACCATCGGGATACGCTGCCAAGATAAGTGTTGCTTCAAAAAGCTTTAACTCCTTTGTACACACAGTTTGTGTGTGTGTGTGTGTGCGCGCGCATCACTCCAGAGAAAGATTACCACAAGTCTAACAGCAATGTAATTAATTTACTCTGTGTCGATAGGAAAGAAAGAGAGGAGATATCGTTACAATTGACTGTTTCTGTTTTCGGACGAGGCGCACAGGCAGGCGGGCGGGTGATAAGACTCATAAAGCCGGCTCTGGGATGTATCAGGAGTCGGTTTTGCATTCGGGGATAAATCGGAGCAGAAGCGGCCTCACGCTGAGCTCCAAAAATAGTTAAAAGATGCCGAAGAAAGAATCACAAAGGTTTAGGGAAGTGTTAAATAAAAAACCCCACACACATACGCACAAGATTAACCAATACTGTTATCTCTCTCAGTCTCTTTCTCTTCTTCCATCTCCACTGGCTAAACTAATAAAGCTCTGCGCAGCCATACGTCACTGTTACAGCGGATCTAACACTGGGTTTATTAAAGGTCATTACCGTTAAATGGATGGACGTGTAACGTATGGTCTGCTCTATATTTCACCATTCCCACTGTGAGCAGCGGCTTCTTTATTAAGTTCCACCATCCTTACCCTGACAGTTATTTCTTATAAAGTGATATTTGGCCATATATTTGAGTGGAGCGGATGATGGCTTTTATAAGCATTTCTCCCCCTGCCTTCCCAGATGCTGTCATTTTGCTCTCCTCCCCTGCAGTGGACAGTGACATACATGGCAGGCTAGAAGGAAAGCTCTGTGATGCTGCTGTGGCAAATGAGCTGCATTTAACGTACATGTGAGTTCTGCATGTGTCCAAGAAATGCTATTAAATGTAGTAAATGGGCAGCTCATCCAAACCAAAATTCCGCTCAATTACTCAGCATTAAGGGTCACTTCATCCAAACTGCAAAAACCTACATTTTCTCACTTAACTGTCTAAATAATTTTAATTTCATTTGCCAGATTTTTCACATACCCAATGCGCTGCCACACTACATAATTCTAATGGGAACCATTTCACACCAAAAAATCCCCAAATTGGGGTCTTCTGGTTATTCATCCAGCAAAACTGCAAATCTCCGAGGAAGCTTAGATGTTTTTTTTCTTTCAAAACTGCACTCTTGTTTTTACTTTTTTTGAACCGCAAAAATTGGGTCGCGCTAATTTCTGATGCAGCTGGAGTCCGAGCAGCAAAATGTGTGAAAATAACTGCTCTTGTGTAAATTTACCGAGAAGGTAAGGAAAGCCCGAGTTATTACCTCATAGTGTGAAGAACAAAATGTCACAGCAGTGTATTTACTTAAATTTTTTTGCTTGACATTCAAGTTTAGCTCAGATTTGGTACTGAAAACATCCGCTATGGGCTGTAAGAAGAATTAAAAAAGTCAGATTGACTATTTAGAAATAACTTCCCAGAGTCCTGCCATTTAATAACATGACCTCTGGAGTACATAAAAGCTAAACTCTGCAAGGGAAAATGAGAAACAATGATTGTTTTTAGCACCTAAGTCAGCGGTCTCCATCTTTTTTCAGCTGCCTTACACAATCATGCCCTAATAAGTTCATTTGAACTCATTTTAAATAGGATCAGGACTTTTTAATTCATTTTAGCTGCCCATAACTTTAGCTTAACATTAAAACAATGGAGCTTTTACTTTTTGTTACTAATTAATTGAACAGGTAATTATGTTATGATAGTTAGTGACCAATTTCCCTGAGTTTATCTATTACTGTTCAGTTTGTTAACTATTAATCCAAACTTTAGTTGTTAATCAGGCCTTGTCACTAGCAGCTAACTGCTAACTAATAGTCACATTTGTTGCTAAATGTCATTCATAACTTCATATTAATAACTTTAGCTATCTATTGTGTTTGCAAACACTTTCGACTGTTTTCCTTCAACATGTCTTCTGCTTGATCAACGTCTTCGTTTTATGGCAAAGAAACCAAATTATTTCCTCCTGGATTTAGTGGGACATAGGTGTTTATCAGCTTCAGGTTTCTGTTTTTACGGCAGCTATATCGTTGTCCATGACTGAAAGCTCACGTCCAGTTGAAGCAATGGAATTAAACATGAGTCCAACAGTTTGAGTAATGGTAAGAAGTAAAGTGACCGTCTGGAAATAAATAAGGAACTAACTTATAACATATTTGTGAGTTGATTTTTCAAGGTCTGCATCTTCGCTCAACAAAATGCGTCAGAAGAAGCGATGAAGTATTTATAAATGAGCTAACAGATAACAGCAGGCCTACCCTTTAAAGATGCATCCACTGGTATTACACACTGTCCAACAGCTTCCTCTTTGAATGAGAAGGAATGGAGGATGAGGCTCGGTATAGGAAATCAATTCAGAGCTGGATCTGCGGTATGTAGTTTGGGAACGGGGTGATCTGAGGACGAGGGTGTGCGACACTACTTGTGTGCATGCACGCGCGCGCGTGTGTGTAATAGATGCATTAGGGAGAGCGTGTGTGGCAAGAGGAGAGTGCATACAACATGTTTGTATGAGTGAGCAGCCACAGGGGAGAGAGGCCGGTTCACAACGAGGCCAAAACGATTCAACTTTCACTGACCTCCTTATGAACCACCTTAATAATTCATCACACATAGAAAAATATATTTATATATATCAGTATTGCCCCATCCCACCCCCTTTCTCTCCTCTGCTCTATGTTTCAATCTTTTCCCCGAGTCCCCCGCGCTGTCTGCCAATCAAGCAGAGATAGCCATTACCAAGCAAAATTCGAAAAAGGCTATTGATGCATGCATGCATGTGTATGTGTGTATGTGATATTGATGGGTCTGTCGCTGTGCATGTGTGCAGTGCCACTCACCATTAGATTTCTCACTGTCTGCAGGTTTCATCTGAATAGGGTGGTGCATCTGTAGAGACAGAAAACAAGGACAAAAAAACGCCTCATCAAATATCGGTACACATGCCCTAAAACACAATATGACGAATGCTGCAATTCACTTTGTCTCTTCACATCCAAATGAAATCCCAAGAGGATTTCATACTCTGTTAATTACACATGTTTTATAGAGATGCTTTTGTCAGATAAGAAATATGGCGGCAATTGCTTTGGTTTTCCCACAGCAGATAGAAATCTGTGTGAGACACAGTACGCCGCTCAGCTCCGCAGGGCGGCGGTAGAGCATCTAAACCGGTTTTCTCTAGCAAATGCCAGAAAACACGAGGAGGAGATGAAGATATAGGGGTCAAGAGGGCAAGAGGAAGGACAGAAATGAGACCACATGCAAGAGCCAGAGCATGGGAAAGTACAAGGAGGATGCACATCAGCAAAAACCGAGAAGTAAATAAAAGAGGAAGAAGCCCCAAAAAGAAGAGGAGGAAGAAGAAGAGCAAGCGGTTTTCTGCTTGACATTTCTAAATCGCTTAGAAATAACTACCCAGGGACATAAACACATGGAAGATAACAGTTTGCTTGCAAGAAGTCCGCTCACTCACTTCAACAACTGCAACTGATTATTGTGGAGATAAAAGCTTCATACAATAGTCGGCCAGATGACCACCAGCATGAAAAATGCTGGTGCTGGTGCGCTGCACACTGAGAGACATTAGCATATAAACATAACCTTTCAATATTTGGAATATTTCAGCATTGTTATTTGTCTGTCACTGTCACAGAAGAAAGACCTAAAAAGAGTTTATTTCCACAAATCACTGACTCACTTTGGTTTACAGACATGAACTCAATCCTTGCACGGGGTTGTATATGATAACGTTGATGCATGATCAGCTGGAGAGGACATTATGTTTCAGGCTTCCTAACCTGCTTCATGGTTCAGATGGTAAGAGATATTACTCTGCTAGATCTGAAGTATGAAGTCTGACATTAGAGCAGAATTGGTCAAAGGGTATCATGTTTCCTGTCTCCTGCTCGCTCTACAGCACCACCCCTCTTTAAAACCGGAGGATTTTCAACTCATCAGACATGGATGATTTCCTGTACAACATATGACTCTAGACCAGGCTTGGGCCTGACTGTTCAATCGATTCTCATCCCAGTGGTGTCTATCAGAAACTAATGGCATTAAAGATCCCAAATTGTCTTTTGCACTGTTTTTAAGGAGAGACCAAGTCCTCGTTAACCGAACGTTATCATCCCACAAATGTGTCTGTTTGTGTACAAGCTTCTTTTCGGACAAGGGGCGATGAGAGGGTCCTCCAAGGTTTTGGAAGTGGTGATGTGTCTTCATAGATCGAGAAGTTCAGCATAAAAAGTTGTGACAGCGACTGCTGTGGACTCTTTATGTTTTTTTAAACACTCAGTTTTACTTTGTATGTTGGAAGTTAGAACGTCGCTTTCCACCGCGGCTCACAGATGGACTAACAACAGCACAAAGGAAGAGTGACCCACAGCCCGGTTGTACCAAATACCTTATACACTGCCTCCATCTGGTAAAAGAGCCCACTGCAGGCAGACTGGACATTCTTTTTTTAACCTTATTTTTACTTTTGATTTTACTTGCTGTGTTAAAGGGTAGGCACCAAAAACAGCTTGGTTGGTATTAAAAAAGAGCTTTGGGTTAAAATGACAAAACTACCCAGTGCATATAAATGTTACGCCAAGGGTTCCTGAACAGTTGTCCATATGTGATAGGTTGGGCTAGTACCATGTTGTGTGCCACACACCACAGACACCAAAGGCATCTCAAACTTTATAAGCTTTACACCAGCTGAACATCTGGCTAAAATTGATTTCCAGGGTCAGAGCCAAAGGCTGGACACAGCAGGGGTCAAGGAAGAGCCACCTGCCACAAAACCAAAGCTGAAGCCTGCCCGGGACCCACGTAGTCATAGAACTGAACTGGACTTCCAGTCATTGCTGTTTTTCTAGCACAGTCTTTTTTTGAGGTATCATTTCTCAACTGTTTTTCCCACAAAGACATATTTTAACCACTCAACTGAGAGATACATTAAAAAGCTTATCACATGCTTGAGCTCTGACAGATCGCCGACCTGTCAGCTAGGAAGTGGTTTAAGTTGTGATCTGATTACATACTTTCGCATTAGGCCTTTCTGTTAACAGTCATTCTTATTGCACTGATTCTGCTTGGATTAACGTTGGATCTTACTGCACACAAGGTTGGCCCCAGTTCAAAGTAAACTGTCCTGCACATCCTTCTTTGGCTTTTGGCTGCCTTTAGGTTGTCGACTGGCTTGCATGAGACAGCTGGAATAGCAGGAAAAAGACATTTGAAATTGCTGGAGGGATTTCTTTCCTTGATCAAACTGCAGCTGTCATTTAGACCTGATTTGATCTCAGTATGATCCAGACCAACTGAAGACCCAGCCCGGCTTATCTTGATGCATTCTGACTGCAGTGCATTGTGTAAGTATTTACATTTTGCGATTTCTTTCTTCTTTCTTTATCCACACGCACAGTATTAAGAAACAGATTGCTCGTCTTTAGCAGGTGTAAATGGGGTTTAATGCCTGCATTTAGACTCGTCTTTTTAGATCCTGGATATCTCTCTGATGTATCCAAGAAGCAGTTTAATGGAGCTGAATGATGGATGGGTTTTTTAGGTGGTGAGTCTTCTTTTATGGAAAACAAAAAAAAAAAAAAAACACTTCACAGATGAGACGGCTCCCCCTCCCTCGCCTCGCCCTCCTTCATGCTCTCCTCCTCTGTCCCTTTTTTTATTCCCTCCATCTCTCTTTCCTTTATGGGAGATTATGTGGCTGTTTGATCTGCGGAGAGACGAATGACAGTGATTCTCCAAATCTAGCCCAGTATCAATCACACTCAGAGTCAAATACCAGCCGTGAGTGAGTAGGTCTGTGTCTGCGCGAGCGTGCATAAATGTGTGTGTGTGTCCGTGCGGGTGTGTATGCGCCCCGTCTTACTCATAACGCCCCTGGGCTCAGTCACGCTGTGACAGAAGGCTTTGATCTTCCAATTCTATCACACACCTTTATCCCAACTCTCTCCCTTCTTGCTCGCTTCCTTATCATCCTCACTCTGCTTTTTTCCCCTCCCTCCTCGTCTCCCAGACCTGTCCCAGATGAACGCGCGCACACACACACACACACACACACACACACACACACACACACACACACCTAGTCTGTTGATTAGTTCCCAAACCTGCCTGATGGGAGCAGTGAGTGGTGAATGAGGAAGAAACAATGTAGCAATAAAAGGCAGAAAGAAAGAGAGAAGAAAATCATCAAATAGAAGAGGAGACAAAGAAAGAAAAAAAAGGCAAGAAATAAAGCAAAAAAAAACCTAAGAATGAAGCGAGAAAGAAATAAAGAAGCAGGAGAAAATTAGAAAAAAGGAAGGAAGGAAACAACAAAGGTAGGAAAAAAGAAAGTAAGATAAAAATGTAAAAAAAATAGCAACATAAGGAAAAGTAAGAAAGAAAGAATACAAACTAAAGAGAAGAAAGTGTGAAATAAATAACGAAGAAAAGGAAAAAAGAAAGACCAAAAGATGAAAGAAAGACTAATTGAAAAGATGCAAACAAGAAATAAAGCAAAGAAAAAAGATAACTAGAAAGATAGATAACAACCTAAAGAGAAGAAAATTACAAAGAAATTACAAAGAAAGGAAAAAATAGAACCTAAGCAGAAGGAAGAATTAAAGAAATAAAGAGATCGATAGATAGATAACAACCTGAAAATAATATAATAGAAGGAAAGAAAAAAGAAAAAGAAAGAAAGACAAATTACGACCTAAAGAGAAGAAAGAAAGAAAGAAAAAGTGAGACAGTGGATCCAACCAGAGGGAGGAAAGATAATAAATATCATATCATATATCATATGGACAGAAGAAGAGCTGTAGACTGTGGACAGTCAGAAATAATCGGCAACCCTTCAGGCTGGAGTCTCAGTACAGTATCACTAACACAAGGACAGATGCAGGGACATGGATGAGGAGTGTGTGTGTGTGTGTGTGTGTGTGTGTGTGTGTGTGGAGGAGGGGGGGGGGGGGGTGTTGAAGCCACATCAAAAGAAGCAAAGTCATGTCAAAGCAAACCTGGAAGTCACATCAAGTCAGTTTTCGTTAATCCATTTCAAAGTCTGTCCTCCAAAGGCAAAAAACAAAAACAAAAAAACAAAAACAAAAGCCACGACAGCATCCGCCGCGCTGCTGTCGTTCACTCCTGAAAAACACTGCCAAAAGCTGCACACACACACACACACACACACACACAAACAAACACACACACATACACACAAGTACAAAAACTACGTCTGGCTTTCAGGCATCTCCTCCTCAGGTCTGTCTACACAAAATGCCTGGTGGGCGGGTGGCGCTGTCGACATGTTTGATCTTGGCGAGTTCCCGCCGAGATCCACAAAGCAAGACTCTCCTCCGCTATCCCACAATTCCACTGCGAGGTTTCTTCTCGCCTGGCGGCCCCACAGCCACAGCCTGCCATTAATTATGTGCTCTGCGGGAGCCCGGCACAACTACTAAGTCCTGGGTGCGCTCAGACTCATAAAAAAAAAAGCCCAGAGAACCAAAAAAACCTCCACAACGTGAAGCCACGTGTGCAGCCGCCTTGATGCTGCGCTGGCATTTAGCTTCATAAATGTATGCGTCTAGTCACCAGGAAGCTTAATCTTCTTCCTGTTTACCTGCTGCAAGCCTACGTGAGTGTTAATTCTCCCGTCTTTCCAGCCAAGAACTGAGTCAGCTTTCTTGGTAAATCTTTAATTGAAGTGGTTTTCACAAGCCACTCTAAGCCAGCGCGTAATAATTAATCAACAACAAGATTTACAAAATAGGAAAAATGAGAAATCCTTCAGAGGGCGGCTGTACAGTTAATGACACAAAGTTGAATTGAACGCAATTTCCCGATGTTTTGATTATTTGCAGTGAAAGTTTGCATGTGCTTTAAGGGGCTTATTATCTGCTTGTAGTGCATCCGCAGAGCACTTGAAATAAAGTGTCACCATTTGTTTTTAATCATTTTTCGAGCGCCTGAATTGCCTTGTTGCAAACTGCATATAGCTCGGTTCTGATTGACTGAGTCACACTGTGCACCGCTGTAAAATACATGATAAATGCACACCTTTGAAAATCGATTAACATTTAATTTACATATTAATGTGCAGACGGAAAGTCACCGCTCACGCTGGTAATAATGAGTTGCCGAGCCGCGGTGTTGTTACTGTTTAAAACCCCCACTGCTGATAATAATAGCTCCTTTTAGCCGCTTTAAAGCAATATGTTATTATTATTAGCATGCTACAAACTTTAAATTCTCCAGATTTGCTGTTTTTGGACAGCAGCTACATGGGAACCACAGTCTGTGATGACTGTAAGCGTATTCAGGGGTTTGATTATATTGTAACTAAAATCAGCGACCTTTAATGCCTTTAAGTTTAGCGTCAATCATGTATGAGCAGCTAGCGTTAAAAACTAAACCTGTGATCACCTGTTGTTCGAACTGGGAGCCTCCTAATATACACATTACCTTTTTGTTTTCCCTTAAGTAGCTTTAAGATTGTTAAACTTCATTAAATCTATATGATTACACTAAAAAAAAAATCAACTGAACACGCGGGCTCGTCCTGGGTTTAATTTTCACAAGATGCGCCTCCAATCTGAAAATGAAACGAGCAGCTCTGAAAATGGAACAAATGTTCTGACAAACTCAAATAACAGCTGCGACACGCCGACTTTTTACACCTGATTCTCCTCAAACTTCCTGATCAAAATAATAACTTGATATGCACAAAAAAGCCTAATTAAGGCCCTCCTGCGTCTGAGGCGCTGCGATAATAAAGAGAGATACAAAAACACAGGCCATTGCTGGTTGTGAGGTGGTTTTATGGAGGGATGTGTCTTTTCACTCAAACAGTTGGCATAGTGGTTACAAAATAATGTACCTAACCATATGTATTCATTTTTCAGTTAGCCAGAAATCAAAAAATTGTACTTTGCATCTATACATGAGGGTCATTTATCTATATTGAACATGTTGTTTCCATTACTCCCTCTCAGGTTTTCTTTAGCGCAGTAAATATCAGATATCCGTCATAAGCCACCATCTCCAGTACAGTTCCTGTAATGGCCACTTGAGGCAATCCCCACAGAGTGCCATGTTAAAATGCTAATATGAGAGTTCAGTGTTAGGGCCACTTCAAAGACTGTTTTACTACCAGCAGCAAGCAGCAACAAAACAGCCATGCTACTGACAGTTCAGCATATCACTCACTGCAGTATCACTGTTATTGGTCAGAAGTGATTTACTGTGGCTCACTGACTCATACTGGACTCCTTTCACAAAGTTTCACAGCCTTTTCCAGAATAAATAAAGGCAGATGCTTTCCACCCAGCATTGACAGCTGAGGTAAACAGTGGAGTGAATTCCTTCTACAGATAGGGAAAAACTCCAGGGTAAATCTGGATCTGGTGGAAACGCACTGGCTAGCCACAGCGGTTATTGGCTACAGTCTCAATTGAGTATTCTTGGCGGATTAAAACATGTTTGTCCTACAGCCGCTGTAGCTAGGATTATACCCTTGAACTGGGAGGGGTAAATAAACAGAACTCACTTGACTGCAATCTGCAATCTACACACATCTTGTTGTAGATTTACACACTGTAACTTTAAAACGAGGTATTAATAAGAGCATGGCTGCTTTGAATGATAGGTGAGTGGTGAGTGGGCTGCGCTCTGTCTACTAGTCTACACTGAACCGGACCTCTCAGTGGAGTTTGTGATATTGGAACCTTTCAGAAAATTTGAATATGATCTACTATGAAATACAGCCAGTCCAAGAAGTCTGCTTTGTGGCTTGGTGAATGGAGTTGTAGCATTTTATCGGTCCGCTACTTAGCACTAACAAGCCAGTGTCTGTCGGAGACATCTGTGCACCCAAACAGTCTATGAAAGAGCCTTCCTAGCCAAGTTTGCTGATAATTTAGCAGTTCATCTTCTCCTCCAAATATGGTTACTTCTGGCTTCTAAACAACAAGGTGGAGATGAGTGGTGTCACAGTGGCTACACAGTCTGCTACAGTTTTATTAGCAACAAAATGCACAGATGCTGTAAAAGCAGATTAGTAGGTGGTTTCTCTTTGGGTTTGTCCTTAGATTTCGCACAACTGCTCAATTCCCTTTTCACTTGTGCAAAATATATTGAGATTGAGGTCCACAAGCAAGTTTTGATGATGCAAGATTAACTCATCCCATCACCAGAAGGTTTTTTTTAACCACCTGAGTGAACCATCGAGTCTACATTACAGCAGAAGGATCAGAGTGCAGCGGGCAGCCTGGATGGATTTTATGACCTTCCAGTTATAGGACAGTCTCTTTAATCACCTCCTGCTTCCTGTCTGAGGCGAAGTGTCTATCTGTCGGACTAGCTGATGAAATGTCATCCACAGGCCACCTCCTTTCAGTCTTTTTATCTTTACATTCTCATCATGTACAGAGCCCCAGCAACCTGGTCTGCATTCACACAGCCTATGGCCCCTTCCCAACCCCCCATGCTGGCTGTAAAATAGCCCCTCCCTGTGTATCGTGTGCAGGAAACCCTACACTTCCTAAATGTTAACTGCTGCTCTTGGGTTAACGTTATCCTGTCGCCTCCTCTTGCCCGCCGACTTCTTGCAGGAATGCCCTGGTGTTTTTAAAGGTCAGAGGTCGGCTTGTCCTGGAGCCAGAGGACAGACTCGAGGCTCACGCTGGGAATAGAACGAGTGTGTGTTGTGTAAGGAGTGCATGGCGAGTGTGCCGCTGTGGATGTGTATGCCCTCTGCCAGCGGTCAGCACCTTCAAAGCAACAGCCAAGTTCACATGAACACAGTGTGTATGCCAAAATTTATACGGCAGCACACAAACACTGTTTCACATCCTGTGTTATGCACACACACACACACATACACACTCCTTCTCCTCCCTCTTCTCTGAAGGTGTGACGGTGAGCTGCTGGGTCAAAGTCAGACAGATGGCCCTCACAGTTGGGATTCAATATCAGTGACCGAGAGCATACGACCACTCATGCGTGCATGCAGGCAAACACACAACCCACATACACGCACGCACCCGCAAACACAGACACCTAAAAGTATTTCTCAAGCAAACACATCCACAAAGTAAGAGGCGTAGCAGCGCACATTTGACCTCCAGACAGTCACACAAACAACACTGCACGTGTATTTTCAAGAAACACTTACTGATACTTTGATTCCACTAAAGAAAAGATGCGTCTTCAAAACTAACTGGATAAATTAATTCATGTGATGACGTACATGCAACTGTAGATGTGAGATTTTTCATCTGCAGTTATTTAATTGTGATGACAGGTCTGTCCTGGGAGTTCATGCACAGTACAGACACAAAGCAGGCATCGCTGGATTCGCTTTATGGTGCTTTTATGCTCAGCATTAGAGGTGGGCAGATCTATCCAATTATTGATAGAATCGATACTAGTGTATTAGGATCAATGACAAATGTCTGAACCTTTTTGTGTTGACCGTCACGTCCGTTTCATATAGGCTAGTTGCTTCAGAGACGGGCACATTTACATTCCAGGTCTCCAAAAAGCCCAGTTTCAAAATAAATGAAAAGCTGGTAGATCTACTTTACTGTGTTAACTAATTATTCACAATCACAGTGATTTAGTGGCCATAAAAATTTGTTCCAAATTTGCAAATTAATGACGATTCATCTAATAAGTCAAGATACACTGCTCTCCAAACATACAGTTTTAAGTGTCAGCCGCGTATACGTATTAGATCAATACAAAAATTTGCAGCATCGCACACCACCACTTGCCGTTCACTCTCTGTCAGATGGCATCATGTGATGAAATGGTAAATGGCCTGTATTTGTATAGTGCTTTACTAGTCCCTAAGGACCCCAAAGCGCTTTACACATCCAGTCATCCACACATTCACACACTGGTGATGACAACCTACATTGTAGGGGAGATCGTGGCTCAAGAGTTGGGAGTTCGCCTTGTAATCGGAAGGTTGCCAGTTCGAGCCTTGGCTAGGACAGGCAAGACACTTCACCCGTTGCCTACCGGTGACGCCAGTGTCCGGCAGCCTCGCCTCTGTCAGTGCGCCCCAGGGTGTAGGTGGGTTTCAAAGCAGTTTGCATTAGTGACTCAAAGGTCAGCTGGCTTAAGAAACATAATAAACATTTTTTCCAACAGTGTATTATACACATATTGCACTTTGCTGTGTGACTCAAAGCCATAATTAAAACATTTGTCTTTCATTTTTGCCAACCCAGTTTTTTTTCTGCATAGAGCATATTTTTACTTCCACTCTTTAATTTGTGAGCCACATCAAGGACACATTTTCATTCTCTTATGATGGGAAATGAAGGTTTTCTGATTCGGGTGAATTAATTTAATCTCAATGCTTCTACTGAAATTAAGAAGTTCGGGCTGTCATGAAAAGTTCAAACAGAGCCACATGTTGATGCTGAAATAGTGTTGCTGTTTTTAAACTGCACTTATAATATGTAGATACATATATATTTACAGGGGTTACTTTTCTGAAGCAACTTAAAAAATCAGTTTCCAGTAGTTTGACTTTACTCCTTATGAAGCCAGAGATGCTGTGCGATTTGTAGTCGTTAGTGTACATCAGAAAGATCCACAAAAGTCAACTTCAGGTGACTTACCTTTCTCTGTTGCACACACTCACACACATATGCACACTCTGCTACCTGTCATCACTATGACAAACACCTTCACCCAGACAAAGAGTGACTTTTATGCTCGTTCTCCTTTCATCAAACAAGCAACTATAAAACAAATTGTCCTTTACAATATCCCTCATCTTAGTGGCGCTTAGCACACAGTTAGCCTACATTATCCCCACTTCATTTAGCTCGGTAAACAATTAACCCGGCGCGCGTGTGTGAGCAGAATGATTGAGGGATTTGGCATTAGCTATGCTGCGTTGCGTCTCCATGCTAAGTGTTTAACATAGTTATCCTGTGTTTATGCCCCCCACCGCTACCTCCTTTCTCTCTCCTTTCCTTTTTCCGTCTCTTCCTCTCACCCCCACCCCAATGAATCCATATGCTTAAACGCTGCCACCAACTTGGAGAGAAAAGAGGGGTTAGGGAAGTTAATTTGAAACAAGCGATTAATATTTCTTTTGTTAAATAAGAGCACACATGCACGCACGCACGCTCTGAGGGTCAGCGCATCGATGAGGTTTGCCTTACTTCAGCTCTGTTTGCGATAGCATTTGGGTTTCACTACAGCAATTACAGGCCTTAATTGAATTGATTTCGATAATGAGCCTCTGTAATGACACTGCTGTGGGAATGGACGGGTGTGTGTTTGCAGTTAATAAGCCACTGTTGTTTTTGCTGGACTTAAATGATCTGTGAGGAGCCAAGCAGGAATTAAAGATGAGGAGACACACACACATATTTAAAACACCGGTGTGTGCTGCTCTAATAGCTGCATACTGGTCAACCGTCTCCGTTCAGCTCTTTTTTTTTTACTATAAACCACTTGTCCGAGGTCTAACCTTTCAGCTTGTTGCATAATATCCTCCAGGCTATAACACATGAATGTTTGATGGCACACGGCTTACTACATGGCAAACTTAATATCCTACACCGCCGCACGTCTGCTGTTTTCAGCTTAGCATAGCCGACGACTACTTCCCAGGTCCTTGGGCGGTTACAGCGGTCTGGTTTCATGGGAGCTTTTTCCGTGGCACTGCGAGAAATCTTTTAAAGGGCTGAGGAGTCAATCTGCTGGTGTATCAGTCAGTGTGAGTTAACTCATCTGCTTTTCTTGCGGTGGGCTCGGGTGCTTCTTGAGTGTTGAGTGGAAAGCTATTGTGATAGAGCAGCGATACGTGTAATGGGCTTGCACTTAAACAAACAACGCACATCGACTGACAGGCTGTGGCCATTCCTCCCCCCTGCACCACTCAGACACACTTCAAACACACAGGTAGCAGCTGATAAATGGCTGTTGGTAGCCCTCCATACGTCTGTGTCTGTTAGTTTTCTTAGGATTTCATTTAAAAGTTTGTGGACCATTAATGGCTATCAGCTGATGATCTAACAGCTAGGTGACATCGTATTTCAATCCTAATATATATATATATATATATATATATATATATATATATATATATATATATATATATATATATGGTTAAGGGGTACAATTTGCCACAAGAATCTAGACTGAGTATTAACTTTTTTTTTTTTTTTTACTTCTACACAAACCCAACAGTTTATTGTAGATGAATGTGGACAACCACTCACTTAGATGTCCGAAAACCAGTTGGGTGACGTCACCGATCGGAAACCAAGGCTCACTGCAGGGTCATATGGTAGCTAACACACTATAGAGCAGACAGGCTCTAAAGCATAAACACCTAATAAATAATATTTAAATCTAGCAGCTGAGTAAAACTGCGAGAATCATTCCCGAGATCTTCTTTTATAACCAGAGCCCCCTGCTGGCCATTGGAAAGAATGCAGTTTTAAGGCCCGTTTTAAGGCAATGGTTTCCCTTTGCAGACCTGGAGGCTACATCCCAGTTTCACACGCAAAGTGACTGAAATGCTCCGATGATTTCTACAGGCTGTAAACAAACTCCAAGTTTAGTGATATTTTCTAAATCCCACAACTCCTCATTAGATGGGGAAACCTTCCACTATAAACCAAAGTTAAAATCAGAATCAGAAAAACCCAGTGAATGTCTAAAACATGCAGATTAGGCAATAAACTTGTTTGTCTTTCAATGACGTTTGGTTAAACTTTTTTCTTTCTTTTTTTTAATACTTTCTCTTTATTGATTTTCATCTTACTTTACATACAGAACTAAAGAGGGCAAGGGAAACTAACACATTCACATATGTTCACATATTCCAAACTACACATCGCCTTGTTTTACTTACACATATTACATATTACACAGGTGCATGTTCCATTCAAACACAATCACGGCTAGTCCTTTGCATCGCACAGGTATCAGCTTCTAGTCTTTTAAGGTATAACCATCCCATCTTTCCCAAAGTCTCTCTCCTTTCTCCTTCTGCAGCTGCAGTGAGAAGGTAATCAATTCCATATGATGGATTATGTTAATAATGTCTATGACCAGTTTCCGTGTGGGGGGGCTTGTCTGCAACCAACATTTAGTAATTACCTTTTTGCATGCAACCATAATTATTTTCAGTAAGTATGAGTCTCTTTTATTTATATCCTCAGGAATTTTCCCAACGTACATGGTACTAAAGGAGAAGTGTTACTCCGAGCACATCCACCACCATTTGTTTAAAAAGGTCTTCAGCTTAGGGCATGACCAGAAGACATGGAAGCAACCCGCAGCGACCTCGCTGCACTCCCTCCAGCACAAACTTGTATTTTTTTCATGCTCCAATGTGACTGTTGTGGGGGCTTCACTCTGGGGCTCCACATATAAGCTATAAGTTATAAGACTTGTGATAAACACAGTGTCATACCCAGCCCTGACAGCAGAACCATTTGGTTCTAACTGGGCCACTTTTAGCAGTTGCTCAGTTACAGAGCTGGCAAATGTTGATTGGGTCAGATGTGGACAAAATGTCACAATGCATCAGACATTCAGCTGATAGAACTTGGACTTGTCGCTTAGCTGAGGATGCTAGGCTCACTCCAAGTCAGCCCTGTCACCAAAGGCCAAATGTGGCCAAGAGAGCACTGCAGATATGGGCCAATCATTCATTTCTAACTGGGAGTAAGATTGACCAAATACAAAAGTTGTTATTTAAAACATAGTCTACACTATTAGGATTTCCTAAAATCTGTCTTTGTCCTGTTTGGTATTTGTTGTCTCATGCTCTTCTTTTCTCCTTTCTTTCCCTTCACCCCCCGGTCATAGCAGATGGCGGCCCTCCCTGAGCCTGGTTCTGCCAGAGGTCTCCTTCTGTTAAAAGAGATGTTTTTTTTTAATCCCCGCATTGGCTCATTGGGTTTCTATCTGTCTATGCTGTTGTAGGGTCTTTATCCAACAATATAGTGCGCTGAGACGGCCACTGCAATCTGATCTGAACTTAAAATGAATTCACTGTTTTGGTAGTCCTTCATTTGCATGCTTCTACGTCATATTAACATGAAATTAATATATTACTAGAGCATAAATACTGTTTTTGCTGTTTTAAATGTATAGAAAGACATCCACAAAGCCGGACTTACTGTTAAAAGACAAGAACAATAATGGAAAAGAATGGTCACACTCAAAATAATTTCCAAATCCTAAAGATTTTTAAATGTATTTACAGATTTGTGCAGAAGTCTGAACTCTCTCTGGGAAGCTTGATGATGATGATTTGAAGCAAAAATTTCAAATTTGCATTCATCGCTCCATCAGACCTGTTGCCACTGATTTTCAGTCCAGTTCTTGTGTAATTTGGCATACCTCGCCCTTTTCTCCAAGTTTCCCCTCCTTAAGAATGGCTTCTTGACTGAGCCCATTTCTGATGAGGCTTCAGTGAACAGTAAACGGATAAATGATGGATGGATTAGAGTGTCCAGATGCTTCTCGCCCGTCCTGTGTCAGGTCTTTGTTGGATTTTTTTAACAGTTTCTTAAGGACATGACTTTTACATACTGATTATCTGTTCTTTGTTTATTTTAAGTTTCCTCAAAATGTGAAAGGAAACACACCATGGCAACAATCTTTCTTCGGCTAGTAGAGGCTTAGGAATCACTTTTTGGGGCAACCAACAAGCGATTCCTGTGAAACTGTTTAAGCATTTTTCATAGATTCATCTAAAGAAGACACAATACTGGTTCTTCCCTCGAGGTAGACTCCTTTTTTATGCTTAAATGATTCAGGAGTCAGTATTAAGTGACTTAAACATAAAAAGCCACCATTCCTCTGGATGCAAGATTTAAAAGATATGCGGGGCGGTTCGAGACTTTTGCACAGCACTTTATTTTACATTTAAATGCAACTGTCGTGAGGAAAAAATGAGCCGCAGTAAACACTTAGGCCTGCAGCGAGAAAGCAACCAGAATCTTCGATTGTTTCAAAGCGAGCTCACGAATTCCCTTCAAAGACGGGAACAGTGAGAGTCTCAAGACCGCCAGGCCTTGTGCATGAAAGAATCATATTCATTCACATCATTCAAACTGATAGTGCACATTATCACTTACAGTCGGCGGTTCTGTCTGCAGCTTTGTCCGCCAACTTGAAATAATAATAAATGACCGATTAAATGGCTTTTGTCTCTGGACTGTAAATTGCTGCTTTTAAACCTTAACCTTGCTCCAGATCACACTTACTTTGATGAGGGGCCTTTGATGTGCGAACACACACAACCTTGTGCTTGTGCTCTGGCAGTGGAGCATCACTAATTATCTCACCAGCGGAAAGGTAAGGGAAGTGGGGACCTGCATGTGTGTGTGTGGTCTCAGTACGATGGTAGCTTTTAATGAGCCCCACATTTCTTATCAAGCTTGGTGCTCAACAAACGCTCTGATCCGCCCACATGGAGGACTGGGCTTGACTGATCGCGTCTGATGCCCCCCCACCCCACCCCAACCCCCTCCACACCATCCTAGCCAACACCCTAATCAACCTTCCTCTCCCTTGCCTCCCTCCCCTCCCTTCCGTCTTACTGTCAGAAAGAAATATCCTTGAGAGAAACTGTGAATCAAAGGGCTTTTTCATCCTTTTTCACAAAGAAAAAGGAGCGATGGAGAGGGACAGAGATGGAGTGAGAGACTCAACAGGACAAAAGAAAGACAGAAAGTGAGCGAGGGATGGATGGAGAGAGGGCAAGAGGTGGAGGGAGTGAGAAAAGAAAACCAAGGATAAAAAGACTGAACTTCTCTGAGCTGGAGGGCGCTCCAGAGGACACGTCCTAGATTAGCTACCATCCCTCCCCTCCTTCCATCTCTCCATCCACCCTCTTTCCTCCAACCCCAGCTTCAGATGGGGAGCAGCAGCCCTGGGGCCCACTCGGCGGGCGTCAAGGGTGGAAATAGGAGGGGGGAGACACTGGGCATTTAGACATCTGTCAGCCACTAATGAAAGAGTTCAATTTAGTGGAAAATCTAAAACAACCTTGTCTGACAGGCAGGCTGACAGGCTTTAACTCGCCGTGTGTTGTTGTTGTTCGTGTACGCGTCTCGCCGTCGTGTTAGTGTGAAGAGGACCAGGAGGGGGGCATTAAAAAAAGGTGAAAGGGGGAGAAAAAAAATAATGCAATAAACTCAGGCTGTGCTGGGGCATATGCTTGCGAGCACATGAAAGTGTAGAGCTTGTGTGTGTGCTCAAGAGTCATGCAGGGGTGTGGATCAGTCCATGCAGCAGGGGTTGGGTCTTATGGCTTTACATCGCTCCAGGGGTACAGGGCATGTTTTTCGACAATAGATGGGTTATGGTAGGGTTTTCTGTGTGTGTCTGTGTGTGCGCGAGAGAGAAGAAAAAGCATATTTAGCCCTCTCCAGTGCTATTAGAGTTGGAGAGATGAACACATGGCTCTCCAGGCAACACACGCACACGCAGACAGACGCACACACTTTGTCTCCACCCCCCCCGAGCTTCATTAGCGCGTCATTAGAAACAACTCTAGTGAAAGCTGTTGTTTTAGAGAAACAGTCGTGCCTATCTGTCCTCGCCGAAAAGGCTCTACGTGTGTGTGCCATGCAGACAACTCATTATTTTTTGTTTTTTATTTTTCTCTTTACTTTTTTATAGATTAATCCACCTGCTGATTTATGTGCCGTGCTGCCTAGCGACACTGCTATTACTGAGGTTGAATAGTCAAACTGAACGCAGTTTTATTGACTGTGAAAGCATGAATGGTTGGATTCATGAACGGTCACAAATTCCATTGTTTGAAAGATGACGGGTGTGAGGATGGATGTCCACACACAAAACAACAGCCCGAAGGTTGTAATGAAACAACTGGGTGTAGAAAAGCCCTCTACCTGCGCCACACAGCAAGTGTCACATCTTCAGAATTTATTCGTTTTTGAAGATCAAATTCAAAGTAACCATATGAACTGCATCATCTAGGACAGATCTGAATCTTTAAGCTGTATATACACGATAAGCTAGATGTGGAAGATCCCCTCATTAAGAGCAAAGTAAGCACAATTACGGCAGATTTAATGTTTACTCAGAAACGCAGTTAAAAGGAAGAACTGGGCTGGGGATGGGTTGCAAAGCAGCTTGCAGAGGCAGCAACAGCTGTAGGCACGCTATAGCAGGTGAAACAGAGTGACTTTTATATGATTTGCCAACTTGTTGTGAAGGTGATTATCAGCTGAGCCATCAGCTTCTGATCTGAGCACAACTTTGGATCTTTAGGCGTTCGTGCCTTAACACATCAGTTGTGACAACACTTGCCGCTTCCTGTTTGTAAGCTTTATGTTTTGCTCTTTCACCCTCTTTTTCTTTTCACAGAAAATACTTGGTTAGGATCTCAGAAAAGAGTGTGGCATGGGACGGCATGCTCCCTTTTCAAAACCTTAACCCTTCACGTTAAAAAATGATGGCAGTAAATGATGCCACTGCATCTAAATTTGACACCATTGGTGCTCAACAAGCCTCTGTGTGTCTGAATAATGACTGAAACTTATAAGGTTTCTGCCTTTCAGGGCTTTTTAATCTGACACACAATATGGCTTATAGTGAGGTCTAATGTATTAACGAACCATTCAAGACACCTACACTCTAGTTTTTGTAAGCAAAATTCTAATTTGAGCATCAATTAGCTGGTATATTTGCAATGCAACCATACTAACCACCATTATTTGTAACATATGGTCACCACTGGCTCCAATAATCCAAATTGGAGACATCCATAATGAAAAGTCAAGGCTTTAAACACTAGAGTGGGACTATATTTGGCTATATTTATTTATTACACTGAGTTTATAGCTAAATAAGAAACATTAGCTCGCTTCCACTTCGTTTAGCTTAGCATACAGGCTAGAAACGGGGTGAAAAGCTAGCCTGGCTCAAAAGATGTAAGAATCCACAAACCACAGCCTCTAATGCATACACACTAGCAGCGTATATTTTAGCAGTTTCACAATTTCAAAATCTGAAGTGTAAAAATAACCCAAATTTCTCTGCATAGGCTGCACAAGAAGTGGTTGAAAAGTGAAATCCTTATCATTCAGCATCAACAGCAATGACACTTTACCTTGCAAGCTGAGCTACACTCATAAATATAATCTTGTTTGCTGGCCACTATCTTCTTGGAACTAAACAAAACGGAAGCAATCAACCAAAAGAAAAAGTAAATGATAACCTTGCTTTTGATACAACTGAGGTGAAAACTGAAAAGAAAAATTGTTCTGACACTCAGTTCGTGTTGTGACCTGTATCTTCTCTAGAAACATTACTTCATCGCTGAAATATGACAGGCATGTCTGGAGCTGACATGAATATACACATTCTGCATGCATACAATCACATATGCATACATTTGGTACGAGTGCGCTGACGGATCGCTGACAAATCTTCAGGAGAGACATCAGAGGAGTGATGGAGATGGGGCCGGGAGAGAAGCAACAAGCAGCGCTGTCATTTTTCTTTCTCTCTTGTTTTTTTTCCACCTCTCCGCTTTGCTCTCGCCACCGCCATCACCTCTGTGAGAACCGAGCAGGGAGCGATTCATCACATAAAACCACAGACCCCCTTCACTTATCCCTTTTCGCAAAAAATGGCAGCCATTCAACTGTTTTTTTTGCCCTAAACCAACATGGCTGCCAATACCGGTGCCCTTTTCTCCAGTCTGGCCCCCGTCCAGCTTTCCACTCTGATTGCATCTCTGCCTGTTAGGGCCTTGGGTTTGGAAGGAGAGATAGAGCGAGGGAGGGGATGAGTGCCAATACAAACATTGTTCTGCTGGCTTTTTACAAGCCAGGAGAGTGGGGAAGTTAATAAGCAGGTATTGGTTTTTAACTGCGCCCCGTTTATTGCTTTGCCCTCGAGCGTGCTGGAGTGCTCTACTCCACCTTTTTCCTGTCCATCTGCCCATCACCTTTGCTAACCTCCTGCTCAATTTCCCCCTCTCTCTGTCTGCTCTCCTTTTGTCTTGACATGCCTCATTCAGCAATTAATCCGCCATCCTCATCATCTGTTTATTTCTGCCTCCCACTGGATCCTTACTCTCATTTTATTTTATTTTTTGGCCCTTTTTTTCCCATTTTGAGCTGAGTTGAAGCCAGTCAAAAAAAAATCCAGCATAAACCACTCAATGCTCCGTCATTATGCTGCTATTGATTTAGTGTTTTGCAAGTGTGTCCTCGGTCCTTCCCTGTATATTAAATCTAAAACCATATCCGTCCATCAATACAGGACAATCGCATAAGCTGTTGTTGTCCGCCTCTGACATGATGAATATGATGCGGGTTTAATTGCATATGTGTCACCTGCTTTTTTTTTTTTTTTTTACATGGGTTAACATTTTTAATATTTGTTGCTCCCAGAAGCTTTTCATGAACAAACATGACAATAAACTTTCCTTTACTTCCAGCACTTATGAGCAACCTTTTAAATCTCACCGCTGGGCTCCGCAGATTCTTGTTTCAAAGAAACAACTTTCAGCTTCATTTTTAAAAACTCTGTTACAGCACTTGGCACAAAGCTACAACCCCTACAAGCAGTAGCGGGTGGCTCAGTGGAGTTGTTTTGTCCTGGGGCTTGCCTGTGAGGCTACAAATAGGCTGCCCTAACCCAAATCTGGGGCCATGAAGAGCTTAAAAGACACAATTTGGGGTTAGAAAAACTGCTTTAATCCTCTACAAGGTTGATGTAAAAAAAATATTTAATTTCAAATTTTATTTCATACTTTCAGTCACTTAGTTGCCAGCCAGCAGAAGTACTGAGGAATGGTCAGAGCCTGCTAGAGAACACAGATGGACTATAGACAGACTGTTTATAAAAGATGAATGCAGCCTGCAGGTTTGAAAAGCTAAGCCAGGGCATAAGTGCATTAAACCTTTATTCTTTCTAAAGGCCAGCAGTGGGTGAATCCTCTGGATGCAAAAAGAATGAAGTGGTAAATAAGAATGCATGCAGGTAGTCTATGATAACCCAAACCTATATGCAGAGTGGGATTTCCCTCCTTAATATGTAACCAATAAAATATGGCTTATTTGTTACGTATTACTGCTTAAAATATAGGTTACTTTTTTAACCACCACATCTGATTTTTAAAGTGAATCTAGAGTAAGTAACACTGGGGTCACTGGGTTCAGACTCTGTGCCGCTCGTCTTTTAGACCATGGCCCTTTGTGCTAAACCCACAGTGAGAAACCTTGGTGTTAAACTGGAGCATGATTTTTATACTAAATAAGCAGCTGAATTCTGTTATTAACACTAGTTTTTACCACTTGAGGCTTTTATCCACCATCAAATCAGCTTTATCTTTTAAAAGGTTTGAATGTCTCATTCATGCTTTTATCACAATGTGTCTGGACTATTGTAATGCACACTGTGTTGGCCTTAGTAAAGTTTCCCTTTTTTGCCTGCAGTTAGTCGGGATTTGTCTTCTAACTGGTACTCGCCCTACTTGCAAGAACATTACGCATCCTGGCCTCCCCCCATGTTCCCTCAAGTTTGCTGAGGTCCATAGACCAGCTGCTCCTGGTAGTCCAAACAACCGGACTGAAAACCAGGGGCAACTGAGCTTGTTCACACCTCCCTGTCCATGGTATTACAGTTTTTGAAAACACATCTTAAAACTAATTTTTATTCCTTTATTTATTATTTATTTCATGACTCTGCTCTGTTCCAACTTTTCATTGAGCCAAAGAACTCAGCTGTTTCAGAAAACTACCGCTCATTAAATCAAAGAGAAATTAACTATCACAAAAAAAACCCAACCTAAAAATCTCCTCCTGCTGATTGCTCCCTCTGGGCTGTTAGAAAACCTTGCCATGAACAACATCTCTAAAGAAATGTTATCTGCAAGTGATAGAGGGCTGATAGAGACGAGCAAATATACTCCTGATTGGAAATATCAACCCTAACCCTAATTTAAACTAAATGCGATTCATTCAAGCTTAGAGAATTAAATATAAAGAAATGTTTTACTATATTCTTGCTCGGCTTCCATATGACAGATATTACCTACCAGAGGCATCATAATTTCCAGATAGACATATTTAAATGTTAATAAATGCATTTTCTACAAGTTTAGGTGTAATGTTTTGTACTGACGTTTTAAAGACGCTCTGATAATGTGTTGTTTACTCTGCTTCAGAGACCAAATACAGACCCAAATTTACTGCTACCTGACATCAAAAAGGCCCAAACGAATGCTGCAGGAGAGAGAAGCAAGTGAGGAAGAGGGATGACCAGACAGAACAGAGGGAGGGATGGTGTTATGGTGTAGAAGAAGGCGATTTCATGTTCCTATAATCCTGAAACTGCTGCAGTATGTGTCCTCCCCTGGGCTGTTTCACACCTCCAACCAGGGATAAGTGACAAGCTCTCACGGTGCAGAGAAACAGCCGAAATTTAACATACTTATTCCACGAGCAATTAACACGGTGACTCTGTGCAAAACAACAAGATTGACTCTGAATCGGGAGCGGGAGCATAAATCCCACGTACGGCTCTTGTGGGATTCGTAGTATCCACCCTGTCCTGCCCAGGGGGGCTATCCACTGATCCAACCGACAGAAGTAAGAGCGTGCAGGCGCTCAACTGATGAGATTCCAGTTAGCTGGCACAGACGAGGAGAGGGGTGGGGAAGCAGCCAATAACCCGAGCAGAAGGGATCTGGGGGCCTCTAAATATCCACCCAGGGCTAAAAGTGTGAGAGTGCGAGCAAGCTTCAGCCCACTTCCTCTATTGCTCTCCTGGGCCACAAGAGGGAACAATATTGGAAAATGGAGCACCAGCACACTCCTTTATAGTCAGGCATATGCACGGGTGTCCAGAAAAGCAGGAACAGATGCCAGCAAGCAGATAAACATGCAAGTGTTTTCGACTGCTAGTGGCAGCGTGTTTTGATGATTGTTCTCTAATCATCTTTGCACAAGGATGAGCGTGCAGGCTAGAAGCAAAGGGAAACACAACACAAACTCCTGCAGACTGCCGAAGCCAGTAATGAAAATATAAAGTGGGGACGAGTGGGTGATTGTCAGCTTTTGGTGAACATTTGCTTGGAATAAATTTGGACAACACGTTTTTGCGAAACAACAGCAGATGATATCATTACACTAAAAGCCGATAAATTATAAATCACTGGCAATAACTAGTTGTAATGTCTGTATTTCAGTGGAAACGTCTCCTCACCTGCTGGCACTCAATTTCGATGTTGTCAGCGCATTGATATGTTATCAGCAGTTGGTGCCCCACTCTCACCAACTGACTAGCAGGCTCATTAGTCTGTTACAGCCATTCTAATCAGTGACAAACAGAGAGCAAACCCACATTACATGGGATGCATCTTGTGTGCAGAAGTGCACAGTGTTAAATGTGGTAAGTTAGCATGTGAAAAATTTATATCAATATTTTGTGCAGTAAAAATATTTCTAAAAGTCACCGATTCTTAACGCAGCCGTTGACATCAACCATGTAATATCACAGGATGAATTTATTATTATTATTACTTTTTGAACGGATCGAAATAAACACATGTGACCAATCAGACCACTGCATTTGGCAATGAGTGCGCTCGTAGATGGTCAGATGTGGTCTTTGTTGTCTACATACGCGTTACACAACAAGTTCGAAACTGGAAACCTCTGAATTTTGTTTCGCTTTTTCACAATGTGCAAAGTGTGTAAAGAGAAATTACAAACAAAAGTAAAAGGCAACTCTTAAAAACTGTCTAAAAGATGAGTCTTTAACTTGCATGTCATGATCGAGAATTACATAGATGGGTATGGATTATTATTATTAATCCCACACTGTGGAAATCCACTTGTTACAGCAGCACATGGCTCAGGTAGAAAAAGTCCATTTGAGTTATGTTTGAAAATAAAACCAAAAAATAAGAAAAAAAAAAGCCAAAACTGCTAAAAATGATGATTCAAGTCAAATAAAAGAGTAATTTGTATGATGTACAAATGGCTACTATATACAGTAAAATACAGGACAAAGACATTTTCTAGATTTTCTATATGTACATGGGAAGTGCTGAGGGAATGATAGTATATATATGTGCTTCCACTACCTCTCTGGTCTCTTATTGTGGACTTTTAATGTGAAAGCACACTGTCTAATCGTAGGTGGTAGCAGCACCAGTAACAGGTGGAAGAAGCCACCAAAGATCAACATGAGACTGTGTGCGAGTGACACATGAAGCACGTAGTACTACGACTCGAGCATTTTTCACAAATTAATTCCAGACAGCATCAGGAGACTCAGGTTGGGACACTGTCCTCAGCTGCACTCTTTCATATGTGGCACACAGCGCGCTACAGTCTGCTTCTGACAGGTTCTCCATATTGGAAATAGTCAATCTGGTTTATTTAAAGGTGATTTCAGGATAGTGCGCAGGAGGCGGGAGACCTTATGTCCATTCGATTGCTGTGAACTCACGGGACTACTGTCTGCACCCAGAGCCGACAGGATAAATACTGAGGTTTTTACATGCAGCTCTGCGGTCTGCGGCTGAGTGATGGTGCAACACAGGGATCTTATTTGCCTCTATCTGTGTACATATCAAAAGATGGTCTGTGGTTCTTCTATTAGGTAGGCTACACTGACTAACCTTCTAGGATAAAGGTAGAGCTTGGGTTTTAGGCTGAAGTCCACCTACTTTCATTAGAAATGTTTCCTTTTTTGGATCATCCAAAATCTTTTTAACAACAAAAACTGAACGAATGTCTGAAATGGATCATTTTCTATTTTCTAGAAACTTTTCTAACTCCAGACAGTCCCCTGGTGACCCGGTGGCTGTTATGGTGGTAATACTGGTTTTTGACTTTTATGACATTCACACTTAAGCTTGGAAAGAACCAGTGGACATAGACTCCCTCCAAACTTTTGAACTAACCTTGACAGTCACCTGCTCGCACTCTCGGTCACTCACAAATGCTCTGTAGCAGCAGCGCAACACACTGAGGCAGTTACTTGCGTATTCATACCCACCCACACACACACAACACAGGTCGGTGTGGGGCGGGGTCGGGCGGGGCTGCCTCGAGGTACCGCTGTAAGTGTGTGATTAGAGGAGAAAGTAGGCAGAGGAGAATGAGGACACACACTCACCCCTGTTAAGGTCTTTATGTTATGCAGTGCATTCTGAGCTTCAAGGGCAGCTTTCCTTGTGTAAAACGTGACAAAACAGCAGCCTGGGGAGAAAGAGAGAGAGAGAGAGATGAGCATAAGGAGCAACAAAGAGCATTTTCTCTCTTCATCTGCCTGGCATCACCTGTCGACACTGGGAGACGCTGAGTGAATGTTAAGGAGAAAACATCCTAACGGAGAGGAAGAGAACACTTTTTTTTTTTTTAGTTTGTTTCAACGCTGATGACTTGAGCCTGGAGGAACCGTGCACACAAAGTGATGCATGAGCACACACTCACACAGACACACACTCACATGCGAACAACAAGGAAACGAAGACAGGAACGTGGAGAAGCAAGGTTGTCTCTTCATTAATCCCAGAGTGATCTGTGAACAGCTGCTTTATCGTTCATTCACCAAAGAAAGCGCTGACTCATTTATTTATGCTCCCTTTATTTGCATCTCGACATTTCTGACAAATGTGGGCTGGAAATGGAAACATTCAGGTGACACACATGTTACAGCAGTTTTTAAATGATCATATTTAAACGATTCATCAAAAAGTAGTGAAGCCATCTAAAATCAGTGGAAAAAACTGTAAATCTGACAAAAAGTAAAATAAAGAAATCAGCGACTGAAACCTTGGCATGATTCAGTTTGAAGTGTCAATGCAATTCACTGATCAGGCTACTAAAAATCACTTTAAATCAAAATTTGAGCTACGTTTAACTTTGACACTGCAATGTCTTTAGACCTGCAAATTAAACTTTACAAGGTGCTTGCATGCTCACACTCTCACACAGTACCACAACTGGACTCGAATGTAAATGTATACACAATTGCAGTGAAGAAAGCAGGGAGGGAAACGAGAGTAGGGCTGAAACACCGCAGTCACGGGCCATTTTCAGTCAGCACACAAACCTGCACAGTCAGGCAAAAATAAGCCAGCGGGAGGAAAATGTAGGGCAGAGACCGAGGTGTGACTCTTCTATTTTCCTCGTACACACAGCAAGCAGCTGTTTATGTCAAACACAAGGTTTGGACAAATCGCTCACGGTGAGGATTTTGTGTCTGCGTTTACGTCCTCATGACACGACTGTCGAACAGCTATGGGGAAATTTCCAAACGAGATGTAACGGGGAGAACATTTATCAAGGCAACCCACGGCGGGCTCGAATAAATCCAGTGTTTGAACTAAAACTAGCATTCTGGGGAGAGCATAAACCATGTTTTTGTAGATACAGTTTAAAGATGCCACATGCAGGCAATCATTAAGTTACTGCTTCGAAAAGAAGGCAGCCATAAGGATGCAGTGGCTGAATGCATGCGTGTGTCACTGCCACTGCCGCCACTGTTGAAAATGTGGAGAATGTGTTGAGAGTTGCTCATCCAACTAACACAGCGAGTTTACTGTTAGCTTGTGACTTTCACAGGTGTTCCGTCCTGTTATTGTCTCCCCAAAAACACTTCCGTTTATCTCATGTCTGAATCTTTTGTAGTAAGCCTCGTTATCCATGACACAAACAAACACACCAAGTTGGACAAAAAATCGCGTAGATCTCAGTAAAGTTGTGATGCGCGATTTCTTACAATCATCACAGACATGAACGTGCAGAAATCTTGCTGAGATGCTGAGCAGGTGAAACATGCACATTTACCCAGGTTACAGGTTACCCAAACAAAAATATCCTGTCAAAGAGAATTATGCCCAAGAGCCTAACTTCAACAAATTTCACTACTTGTTCATCCTTTTTTTTTTTTTTTTTTTACCATAAATTAATGTAAAAAGAAACTGGTGCATAAAAAAAATTCTCCAGAATGCAGGAAACAAAGAGTTTGGTGCTCAAAATTGAACTTATATTTGACATTTCTTCCCGATTCTCAAATAAAACCTATACCCAAAATCCAAAACTGTGGATTGACTTCTTCTTGCATTAAACCTCTGCTCACCTACAGCTGCTTACCTGGTGAAGAGGATCAGTAAACTGCACATTAGCATGAGGCAGCCACAGGTGAGGCACTGCTATGGCTTCAGCATCTTAGTCCAGGTTCATATGCTCATATGCTTGGACCTGCTGCCTCCAGCTCTGCTCATCTGGTAATTTTGTTGTGTATTTATTTGTCCAGAGATGAGCAGAGCGGACCATTGTTTACATCTGCTTTGGTGTCTCCCTCATTGTCTTTATGGCACAAATCAATTCAGTGTGAATACGGTGAATCGGTTGAGGTTTTGTTGCCTGTGCTGCAGACATCAGCCCTGATGACACTTGCCCTGCAGTGCATCTTAGTGAAATCCAACAGTGAGCATCTGGAGCAGGTTTAGCATCCAAATCCCAAAGTCCCTTTGATGAGGCTGGGAGTGTAATGGATCTGAATTCCTGCGGTGTCCTCTGGGTGCCAGGGCTGTTGAATAGTTGGCCCTTAGCCTAGCGTCAGCAACGTGATTGGTGTTGTGATTCAGATGGTGCAGTGCCTGTGTATTAGCAGGGATAACTCTCAGCTTAGCGTTTTCCCTCTATGACCCCCAGTGTGAAAGACGGCTCGGGGTGTCACTTCACTAAACCCTAAGCCCCCCCGCTTCAGCTATCAGTATCAATTTGCCACCAAGAGTTTCACACCAGCTTCTACTGGTTAAAGGCAGGGAGATAATCGGGGGTATTAATCATGACTGACAGAATATCACTGGGTAAAAATGTATTCAATGTATTCCATGTGGGTCACCAAAAAGATGGCAAATACACACCAAACTCTGTGGTAAAAGTGCTGGCTTCCACATATCGCTGATCTCCATCAGTTCGGCTTCATCTTTGTGCCGCATTTCCATGATAAAAATTAGACCCAGTGAGGATACGGATGATGGAGAAGCACTGAAAATCCTAAATTAGGTTGAAGTTGTAGTTGTAGTTAAGCCAGCATGAAAAAGCACCATTAGAGAGAAAAAAAAGAGTAAAACTAAACAAATATTAGCAGTGGAGTGTGCCTATGAATTAAAATTAGCCATGGTGAAGAATGGTCCAAAGAACTATTGAAATTAGAGTCCTAATAAGAGGAGACGATCAAATAATGAAACTCCACCAACAGTGGGAAACCAAATAAAATAAAAATCCTTGAAATGTAAAAGCTTTTAATACATGTACAAGTTTTTACTGAGCAATGAAACGACTGCATACAATTCCAACACCCACATAATATATGAGCCATGCACCACCATACCCTCTAAAACAGGGGTGGGGGAGTTCCAGGACTCAAGGGTCAGTGTCCTGCAGGTTTTAGATATCACCCTGGGTCAGCACACCTGAATTAAATGACTAGTTCATTACCAGGCCTCTGGAGAACTTCAAGACATGTTTAGGAGGTAATTTAGCCATTTAAATCAGCTGTTTTGGATCAAGGACACATTTAAAACCTGCAGGACACCAGCCCTTGAGGCCTGGAGTTCCCCGACCCCTGCTCTAAAAGCAGACCTTGGGAACATGACGGTGATCCGTTCAATTCATTTTTATTTACATAGCACCAAATCACAACTTGCTAAAGGTGCTTTATATTCAAAGGTAAAGACCCTCCAATAATAGGGAGAAAACCCCAATGAACGAGCACTTGACGACAGTGGGAAGGAAAAACTCCATTTTAACAGGAAGAAACCTCCGCAGGACCACGCTCAGTGAGGGGCAGTCATCTGCCGCCACTGGTTGGGGTTTAGGGGAGAAAGATGGGCCAAAAGAGTCAAAACTTTCAATGAATAATCTAAACACTCCTAAAAAAGTAAAAATAAAGGGTTTAATTGCAAAGTAATTGAAAAGGCCTGTGCAGATGCACTTTAGAGGTATACTGTAAGGGTCTCAAAACTACTTATGTGTACTGTTTTCCACCAATGTGTGGTGCCAGTTTGACCCCTGCCCTGTCCCCCCTGCCAGCCTCTCCCCACCATGCCTGCTTGTCCATGGATGACACCAGCGACTCATCTTGACCTACCTCTCCTCACCACCGAGGTGAGTCCAATCAGTCTCATAGACTGACCCAGAAAAACACAGTAAATTATCTGATGTACAAGTGTTCTCACTAGCTTCATTGTTTTTGCAAGAGGCACATAATTTTCAACTGTATATTTCCTGCATGCTGGGTAAAAAGTAGAGATTATGTGTATTCAAGGGCGAGCTTTTTAGTATTGCCTCAGTTTTGTACATTATAATTCCAATTGCACCTGTGTTCAAGCTTTGCCCCCCTGTGTGCGATTAGCAATTCCAATAACAATGTTGGAGGGTTAGCGGCTAGATGTGAATTCTGATTCCAGTGGCATTTTCTACATATCTGTATATGGGAGGGTTAGCTTTTGGTGTTAGCATTAGTGATTCTGACGGCATATAATGTGCTGTTAGCGCTGTGTTAGCCACGGTGTGTTGTCATTCCCACGGCGTAGCCAGGGCCTTGGAGCCATGCGGCATGTGGCAGAGCGTCCCAGGTGGTGGGCTGTCAAGATGAGGATCAAAGAGCAGAGGAGTGGACCACACACACACACACACACACACACACACACACACACACACACACACACACACACACACACACACACACACACAGAATCCTGCAGAAAGCCACTGAGTGTGCATATTTTAGGTGTAGGTCTGCACGTTTGCTTTTTATTTACACATAAGCATACCTGTACTACAACCACAAGCAGGTGCAGGGGCCCAGCACGAATAAGCTCTTTCCATCAATTTGTGTGCATGTGTCTTTTTTTCTGCAGAACAAACATTTACCTGAAGGCCGAGAGGGCTCTGAGCAAGGAGACACACTTTGCTTGTGTTGTCGAAAAGGGACACTTAAAACCACACACCAGAGACGTGCACGCACAAATCTGGAGCGGCAGGAAGGAATCTATTAGACGCTGGAGTGTACGTGTGCACGTAACAGAAAGAGCAAGACAGCCAGATGGGACATGGGAAAGGAGGGCAGAGCGTTTGCAAGTGAGAAGAAAAAAAAAGAGAAGAAGAAGAGGGGAGAGAAACAACCGTTGTGAGTTGAATAGAGAGCAGAGGAGGGAGATGCCTGTTCATAAATGCTTCATGGCTGCTGAAGGGGGCCTTTCACTGAGCGAAGACCCACGGCCCCCTGCCTCTGTCAACACATCTACCCCCTCCAACAACAGGTCGACCCCAACTTCTCAGCTCGAGACAGCAGAGCTGCAGAGGAGCTGAAGGGGGGGCTGAATCGGCAAGTTGAGGAGGTTTTTTTTCTCTCACTTATGTCTTCCAACGGCTTTCTCTAAAAATCAGGCACACGCGAAGCCGTGTTCTTAGAGTCTGAAAATTAAACCCGCTTTAGAGGTGACAACCTGACCTGTAATTTTACTTTCTTTGCAAATTAATTTCATAATGTTTTCTTCTTGTTCTGTAACTCTTCATTTGAATGGGAACATCCCAGTCTCCCCTCCATGCCACGCAGTAGTTGGGAGGGTCACCTTAGCCTGAGTGCCAACTAATCTACTTAAATGACTTTCATTAGTCTGGGTTTCAGCGCTGTTTCCCAGTGGCCATGTTGGACTGTTTCTAGACTATCATTTTTTATCTTGAGCTGATGGAAATTGTTATATTTAAACACACTTACAGAAAATAAAGCACCTTATTACATCTTTAGGTTTAGACCTTTAGCTTGTCATTGGTGTGGCACCTGCTGAGTTACTGGCACTGTCATTCGTGTCCAGTGACAATTTTTTACCTTAATCATTGTCATATTTAGAAGTTAGAGTGTGTCTTTGGACTGTGGGAGCACCTGAAGAAAACCCAAACACACAAGGAGGACAAGCGCCCTGGGCAGGTTTAAACCTAGCACCTTTGTGAGGTGAGGCGACCACTGTTCCACCTGTACAAGGCAGATACAAAGTAAACTTGTCAGCGGGTATTAAATACCTTTTAATTTAACTTAAATATATGAGGAAACCCTTAAAGTCTCATTTCTTTTTGTATAACAGACTGTCTCCTCACGCTCAACCACAGAATCTATAATAAATGGTCCTAATATCTACCTTTTACTGCTCGGAACAAGCACTTACAAGTAGAGCTGGGCGATATATCGAGTTTTTAAAACATATCGATATATTTTTATACGAGATATAAGATGTGACAATATCCTTTATATCGATATAGTCTATGTTACGTTATAATTATAGTTGTGGAGCCGCAAGTTTGCCTCTCTTTCGTCCACTTTTGTCTCTACGCAACGTTACTCCGCCTCGCCTTCACTGAAGACAACTCCCCTTCCTCCCCCATCGCTTCACGTGCAGGCAGCGACAAGACAGACACGGCAAATCTCCGTTAACGAGTTACTGCGCATCGCCCCATGCGTGGGGCTGGACGGCGTCAACGTGCTAACGAGCTAACCGCGCTAACGAACTAACAGCGCTAACCCTAAAATCCTTTCATTCTCTCAAAAGTTGATAGCGCGCCTTATGTATGAATTCTGGTTGTGCTTGATGGCCGCGAACCGATTTTATGTGGTACACGGCGCTCAGCAATCTGTCAAAAATGTTTGAGTACAACTTTGGTAAGCTACGGAGCTGCACCGCTTGATAGATTGTCGGCGCATTACGGCTACCGAGGAGCTTCGCGGAGTGATACGTACTGTGCATCAACGTAATATTACCGTATTGTGTGTGTATAAGGACCATAAATGGCACCTGTAAGAGACGTGGTTATGAAGTGGATTTCAAACTCCAGGCTATCAGTCACACAGTAAAACTTGGGAACAGAGCAGCTGTAAAATCTGTCTGTCTTTGTTATTACGCTCAGCGTCTTTTAGTTTACATTTTGACTGCACAATTGTGAGCTCTTTGTTTAGCACAAAAACAACCTTGTTTTCTTTTATTTATGGAGCATTATTATTTAATGAATGCTCATAATTTAATTTTGAGTAATTTTTCATGTACATCTGTGCTGTATGTTAATAAAAGTGCCTGTGTGACATCTGGGACACAGCTTTGACTAAGAACTCTCTTTTTGTTCTTACTTTATGGCTTAAAAAAAAAATCGAGATATATATCTTATATCGCCATCCAGCTAAAAAATATCGAGATATGAATTTTGGGTCATATCGCCCAGCCCTACTTACAAGTAATCACCTTTAAATCCAATAATTAGCCCTTGGGGGTACATTTGTGGAGACTGTATCTGTAGGGACAGAAACTTACTGTAGTCCAATTTCAGTGTAAAGGGTGTGCAGTTACGCCACTTTATAACTTCTATTAGTGGGGTGTCAAATATAAGGCTCGGGGGCCAGAATTAGCCTGGCACAGACTCCAAATAAAGTTTGGTCTTTAAACTGTATTTTCACAAGTCTTCCCCCATGGCTATTCATATGGGCTTCAAACAAGAATTTCAAAGTGTACAGTCTTCACATGTGGTCGTGGGGACGAGTTAGCTTGCTTTGCTAGTGTAAGCTCAGGGACAGCTTGTTAAATTCAGATAGATGCTAACTCTACGAGAATCTTCCTGTGTATCGCTCCCTTTGTGCAACTCTGAGCTTTAACACAGTCCAGGTTCAGTCCAGTCCATCAAAAACAATAATACGATTTCACAGCACTTTAATTTAAAGCTGTGCACGGGTAACGATGGAAACATGGACTGGAAGAAAGAGCAGATTCATGAGTTTCACGTCATTGAAGGTGTGACTCCAGACATGCTCACAAAAGCATGGGACGAGTTTTATATGTACAACTTTATATTAGCCATTTATTTTAAAATTTACTCAAATCTCTATGTTCATTATTTTAAATATTTTTAAGACAGCCTTGTGGCGGAGGTTTGGTCCCTGGCTCAGTTGCAGGGGAGGGGTGAGCTCAAGGGGCAGTGCCAAGGAGGTTGGAGGCACAGCCCATATGGAAAAGATATATATAAATCTTATAAAGTTTGTATCTGTCTTGTGTGAAACTTGTATGAAAAGCATACAAGAGTGAAAACAGATATAAGATCCCTTGAAAAATTATATAATGAAACTTGTGTGTTTTGGTTACTTACTAAAACAATATATATAAAAGTAATGAGAAAGTGGCCACTTTCATGAGTAAATCATATAAGTTTTTACTATTTCTTTTCCATATGGGAGGTGGAGGGCAGAGACCAGAAGAGGAGGTGTGTGTGTGAGGCCACCTGGAAAGCTGACTACGCTGGAATATTCGTGCTGATCTGAAGTGCATTGTGTGTTTCACAAATAAACTGTAAACAACTATCAGAATGCTGTGTGGGGTCCAAATTATTAACAATACAGAAGTGACCTTGTTTTGTGGCACAAACAGCATAAAACTGAATGAGTATTACAAACTGGAGAGTTTCCTTAAAGATGGAAATTAGTGAAATGTGCATGATTTCATCCAAATCCCAATGCTAGTTATTCTTCTTATTATTATTATTATTCAGTGTAACTTTGCAGGTCAACAGAGTTGAATTCTCGAGGAGACAGAAAACTAAATTAGGAAATAAAAATAGAATATATATCTTTTTTAGCTCCAAAAAGCCAAAGTTTGATGGACACCATCCATTGCAAAGAGCTGATATATTTGTCCAATCGCCTGACCTGTAATTTTATTTAAAATAATTACAGGTCAGTTCTTTAGAATATGAACAGGTTATGTTTTTACCTCCAATTTACTTGCTTAATCCCATGGGTTAAGGTTAAAGACGTATCTTGTTGGTCCAAACCTCCAGGTTGGCACCAGCTGCTCTATTCAGCACACAAATGTGTGGGCTTGAATTACCTCAGACTGGAGAAAGAGTGGGGAAAAGGCCGGCGGTAGGGTAGGGTGAAAATAACAGAGGCAAAGCCCTGCAGTCCAGCAGAATGAAAGTATGCTTTATTAAAAGGGGAAAAAGAGACAGGTGTGGGATGTATCGCAGAGCTTCACCCAGAGCCCTTCCACCCGAGGCAGGGTTCTTACAGTGACCCACACGAATTTCTCCCCCCCCATTATTCCCCTTCCCCTCTACTTTCCTTTTGACCCCTGGGGTTCTACTCAACTGCTGACCCACATTAACTACACTTTACTGCAATTACTGCTCACACAGGCCTCTGGGTGGCATGGAATACATACTCCACCTCGCTCCATTTCTTCCTCTCCTGCCCCCCTCCTCGCCGTTCCCTCGTTGCTCTCTCTGTGCAGCTGTAAAAATGCCTCTTAACGTGTATAATTTATGTGTGTCAAAGAGCCGCTGAGTGACAGCAGGGATGGGGGGAATATGACAGAGAACACATTCTGAATTTGACAGCGCAATAAGAACAGATTGTCAGATGGAAAAACAGGGAGAGGATGAGTGGATGGCTTCAAACAATGCCGCATCTCTGACGGGCATTTGGCTGATGTTCTAATCCTGTTAACGTAGGAATCGGTCCAGCTCGCAGCACTTCACAAATCTATACAATCCACTAGTTACTTTGGTGGAAAAGCACCAATGTCAATCCTCCCCCTCGCTGGCTCCCTCCCTTACTGGCTGTAAAAACAACAAGAGCACTTTCAGGAAATCAAAGCCACTTTCTGGCCGACCTCAAAGTGCTCGGAGAGGGAGGGGAAAAAAATCCAGCTCTGCAAGTTTGCTTATAACCAAGTAACTCTCTCTGTCGCTGAGGCATGCAAAAGTATAAACACAGAGATGAGCTGAGAATCCACACACACACACACACTCACATAAAATCTCCCATTAAAATCCACCTGCAGCTGCTCCCTAATTGGGCCTGGGTAGCTGGCTAAAAAAGCTAACGTTTAGTTAAGGCGATTTAATTGGCCGCTCTGCTTTAGGAAAGAATGAAATAAATCAGTCCTCCGTCTCAGGTCGGCCCCGTCTCAACTGAATCCATTAGAGCAGATAATTGTCTTGGACGGCGGAGCGTTCAGCTCTGCACGTTGCCATAGCCGAGCGAGAAGATACAGTCGGCTTGCAAAGCGGATGTCTGCCATTGGACGGGTGTGCGGGTCCCTGGACACGGCATCAGAGCAGCCCAGGCAATGAGGAAGCTGATCTGAGCAGTGATCGAAAATCAAACGCTGTAATCTGCTACATGTGTTTATCTCTGGGCTGGAAATGATTTCCAGAGGCGTTTCTGTTTTCTTTCTTCATTTTTCAATATGACACACGGGTTCATAACAAATGACGTTTAAGCGGTTTCAGACGTCCAGATCAAACATTTATCACGGCTCGGTGTCGATTTTCACGTTTCGGCACCTTTTTAGTGTCAGCCTCGTCATCCCTCGCTCACGTTTTCGGGGATTGATGTTGACGCTCCCCCCCGCCCCCCATTTTTTTAATTTGTCTTTTCAGCTACAGGTGGAATCACTTGCTCGCAGCAACTATCAGCAACACAGATTAGAAAACAGACACCGATTAAAATGAACATGTCACTGGTTATTGGTTTTGGCGAAGGCTGAGTGATTATAGTCTTTTTAATAATCCACTAGTCATATAATAAAGCTGTGGCTCTTGCTTTTTGAGAGCTGAATCAGAATTTTAAGAGAGAAATAATCACTCATGCTTCATTTTTTCCCCTTCCCTGGCATTCGCAGGTCTGACAGACAACATCGCTTTATCCAATAATAATTTCAGGCCTGTTAAAATTTAGACTCGTCTGCATTCAGTTTGCCACGACTCAAATCCCTTGTGCCTTATACCTTATTTTGATCATTCCAAAGTATTTCCAGGCCGTGTTGTGCACAGAGACCTTTGCGCAGATCAGCCACTTAATGAAGACATTAAACTTATTCTGTGCATGCATGATGTTCATGTGTGCGCGTGTGCTTGTGTCTCACTTGTATCATTAAGATAAATGACAAAGCGCATCCCCAGCCAAAAAACAGACACTCACACGCTGCAACAAACCCGTCATGGCGCTTAAGGTTGTGTTTTAGCAAAAGGACCATTTTCTGTTTACCCCTCTGGCTCTCTTTGTCTCATTCTCTCTTTATCTCTGCCTCCATCTCTCTCTCTCTCTTTCAGCACAAAATGCCAAATTGCTCCATTTCTCACCCTCTCCCTTCCTCCCCGGCTCATCCACTCATCTGGTTATTAACTCCAAACACATTAAACCAACAGTAGCGCCACGATATTCCCCAGACCATCCTAGTCAGCATAAGCACACACACACACACACACACACACACACACACACACACACACACACACACACACACACACACACACTCACACTCACACACAGCCTAAATGCAAGCACCTGGGTCAAACGACAAAATGGATTCTGCATGACGCACAAAAGTGACACAATTGAATGCTCTGGGACCAAACCAAGCTGCCTCTCAAATCATTTTTCTGTGATTGATTACATTTTGGCTTCTGAATAACCTAAACGGGATTAAAGAGATCGTTTAAATTATTACCAATATGTGTTTTTGAAAGCTGAAATGATATCTCTTACTTTAATGCCAAAAAGTGCTCTGAAAACGACTGAATGGTGTTTGCTCAAGGAATTTTATTTTCGTCGGGCTGAAGCAGCCTCTCATACAGCACTTAGGACCGTCATGTGATGCCAGATGATGACAATAATAAGTGTGTGTGTGTGGGGGGGGGGGGGGGGGGGGGGGGGGGATTACACTGATCCACAGATATCCACTCGCTGGTTTGATGTGGAAAACTGCATTTTAGCCAGAGCTCCAAGCGCGCATTAAGTCTTGGGTTTTATCTTCAACATCCTGTAATTAATCATTAATTTATTCATAGCTGTCCCGATCCAATGTTTGCCCAAGTCTGACTGCCATCTTGGAGTAATTTCTTATAATAAACCAGCTGGTAAAATGAGAAGTAACTTCAGATTTAAGTTGTCATGCTCATTTAAACAGTCATAATTCGATTTTGGAGGTAAACTAGAAATCACATTTTTTCCCTCTATGTCAGCTGGTATGACATGTATCAGGTGACGCTGGTTATGGCTTATGTATGTAGTTGGTGCGTTGGAAAAATGAAGCCGATATTAAAGTGCCTTAAACCTACATTTTATCTGAAGGCCACCAGATGGCGATGGCTGTGATTACAAAGAGACTTCCTGTAGAAGTCTATGGAGAATGCAACTTCCTGTCTTGAGTTTATGGGCTCAGTCACTCATTTTGGGTGTATTTTGTAAATCTGTGGTATGAAACTGCACTCATTGGCTAACAACTTGTGATTGACTGGTCATTACTCAGTTTCACAGCCAGACCCGCCCCTCGTCTTCACACCAGTTTCCTTTGCAATCATGCGGTGGAAACGCTCATCTCGAGGCTTCAAAAACTAGACTTCAGAAACCAGTGGATGTCTGAATTGCTGTGTCCATCTTTTATACTGTCTAACCAACAATCCTATATTTAAAAACCAACATCCCTGATTGGTGGAGATTGGCGTTGCCATGGTAACATTTAAACCCGAGCACCCTCAGATAACCCGAAACAGTGATTGAGATCAGGAATGAAGCACTGTATCATAATCGATAACCAAGCTACACTTTAAATTATAATAATTTATTATATTTCAAAACTTTGCTAATGAAGATAATTCAATTTGATAAGGTTGGAAATCATTTGCTGTGGAATCTGGGAATTACAAAGCACTATGGGATGAGTATTTCATTAAAAGTAATTATGTAGTACATACTCTGGTACCTGTATCCTTTTATTTTCCCGTTATTTTTTGATGCCAAAAGACAAGTGTGGGATATTAGCAAGGAAAATCAGGCAGTTAAGCAGCAGTATTTCTTGTGGGACTGCACAACTTTGCAAACCTTTTATATGCAAAACTGACTAAAGTGAAAAAAAACCCCAGTGAAATCAATGGGTACTTGAATTTGACTCCTCTAAAGCTTTAATGAAGGCACATAGACGGTTAAAGAAAATAAAGCAGGAACTAATAAATCATTTTACTGCATCCCTGAGACGATGGTCACTTTTTGACCACCTAAAGACTATTAAAGACGTTTTAACTTAAACATCTAACCAGAGAACCTGTTGAAGGTTTCACAATAAAGCCTACAGTGCTTAATAACATCATAAAAAAAACATATTTTAGAAACCTGCTCAAAACTTGTTTAAAACCAAAAAATGATATTGTTATTTGTTAAGGAAACAGAAAACCGAACTCGTGTTTTTATAACCAAATTGGAGTCGGCACACTGGACTTTAAATCAGCACAATATTCAAATACCGAAAGTAATTTTCTGTTCAGGAACACAAATAAATAATTTTAATTTGGCATCTTAATCAAAAATAATATTATCCTTTACTATTTTTTCAGCTTTTTGTAAAACAGTTAGTTTGAGAATTTACGGATAGCAGAAAAAAGATATTTTAGCATTAATAATATCATCAAGCATTACAGAAACATAAAAAACATAATAAATGTGTGTCATAAACCTTAAATGGTTGTGGTCTAATTAACTTGCTAAGCACTGTTTCTTTCTTTCTTATTCATATCTGAACAGACTAATCTTAATTTGACGAGGCACACTCTTGTTTTTATTCACTTTCAGACCCATGCATCCTCCATAAATTTATGAGTTGAGCATTTAATTAACAAGTTATCATGCTCTTTTCCAAATTTTCGCTGTCAATTATGTCGTCCTGTTTTCCCCTTTTTGTTGTTGTTGATGTTCTTTTTCAAACTAGCAGTTGTGGAGATGTCATCTAATGAGGGTGCAAAGAAAATCGAAAAAAGAAGGAAGCAGAAAAGTTGGGAGTTAAAGTGGTGAGCAGCGAAACTTCTCCTACGTCTCGGTGGGTCTAACAAACTCATTTAAATCCAAACTGGTATTTTACAAAGAATTGAAAAAGTGCCTCTGGGTCACCGCTGGGGCACCGGAGTGGGCTCATTTGCCCCAAATGGCGAAGATCCTTTACAAACAACACCATTGCTAATTTAAAATAAACACATTGAGGGAAGCGAGGGGCCACAGTTTCCCTGACACTGGCGAAATTTCAACAGGGAAACTGGCGAGGGTGCAATCGCAGCTCCTTCTGGCTGAGCGGGTGCAGATGAGGCCAGGCGGCTTACTTAACTATGAGAAAACAACAACAGCGCTCAGAGCCTGCGAATAACAAGGCCAGTAAGAGCCCAATCAAACGCTACATTTCCTCTTAATGCACTCCACAAAAAAGGAGACTGTTAAAAAATAAATAAATAAAAATGAGGCATATGGACAGAGATTGTCATGTTGAGTAGAAAAAAATGAAAGGCATGCTAGGTGGCTTTGCTTTCTCCCGTTGAGCGATACTTTTGACTCATCAGCCGCAAAAACAACTCATTTCAAGGGTAGTGAAGATGGAGAAGGAGATGTGAAGGAGCTGAAGGACATGAGGGGGAACTGTGGCCCCCGTCCACCCCTCAGAGATATCAGAGGGAACAAGGAGAGCGAGGAGAAAAGGAGTCATTTCAAGGCTAAGGACACACAAATGCAAAGCACATGACAAGTGTGTTGGTGTGCAGAAATGCGTTGATTTGGCAGAACGCTGTCTCCAGGCTTTCATAAGCTTGTATGACTCAGTCAGAATGAGAGGAAGCCAAAAACGAGGAAAATCAGAGAGAGAAGAACTAAAAACAGAGGTGAGGTGGAGGGTGTAGCTGCAGAAAGGTGGATGACATCACATCTTTTAAAAGTATACACTCAACAGGAGGACAGCTTTTGATCGCCCCGCATTTTTTACACTCATCGGAGGAACAAATGTTTCAATACAATTATATGAATAATGTGAGTTAATGAGAATACATTTTGAAATCAGCCTCAAGGTCATTAAGACACAAGAAAGAGGAAATTAATTATTTATATTATATATATATATATATATATATATATATATATATATATATATATATATATATATATATATATATATATGCGGGATCTACCAAGGAGATGCTCTGTCCCCACTGCTGTTCTGCATAGGCCTGAACCCCCTCAGTGAGATCATTAACAAGACTGGCTACGGATACCGACTACGGAACGGAGCAGTTGTCAGCCACCTCCTGTACATGGATGACATCAAGCTGTATGCCAAGAGTGAACGAGACATCGATTCACTGATCCACACTACCAGGCTATACAGCAATGACATTGGAATGTCGTTCGGACTGGAGAAGTGTAGTCGGATGGTAACAAAGAGAGGGAAGGTAGTCAGAACTGAGGGGATTGAACTACCAGAAGGCAACATTGCAGACATAGAGGACAGTTACAAGTACCTGGGGATCCCGCAGGCAAATGGGAACCATGAAGAGGCCGCTAGAAAGGCTGCAACCACCAAGTACCTGCAGAGGGTCAGGCAAGTCCTGAGGAGTCAGCTGAATGGTAAGAACAAGATCCGGGCCATCAACACATACGCCCTGCCCGTGATCAGGTACCCTGCTGGGGTAATAGGCTGGCCAAAGGAGGAGATAGAAGCCACTGACATAAAGACAAGAAAGCTCCTGACCATGCATGGAGGGTTTCACCCCAAGTCCAGCACCCTGAGGCTGTACGCTAAGCGGAAGGAAGGGGGCCGGGGACTGGTGAGTGTCAGCACCACAGTCCAGGATGAGACAAGGAACATCCAAGAATACATTGGGAAGATGGCCCCAACTGACCGAGTGCTCAGTGAATACCTCAGGCAGCAGAAACCCAAGAAAGAGGAGGGAGACGAGGAACCATCATGGAAGGACAGGCCCCTGCACGGTATGTACCACCGGCAGATAGAGGAGGTGGCTGATATCCAGAAATCCTACCAGTGGCTGGACAAAGCTGGACTGAAAGACAGCACAGAGGCACTAATCATGGCAGCACAAGAACAAGCTCTGAGTACAAGATCCATAGAGGCTGGGGTCTATCACACCAGGCAAGACCCCAGGTGCAGGCTGTGTAAAGATGCCCCAGAGACAATCCAGCACATAACAGCAGGGTGCAAGATGCTAGCAGGCAAGGCATACATGGAACGCCATAACCAAGTGGCCGGCATAGTGTACAGGAACATCTGTGCCGAGTATAACCTAGAAGTCCCGAGGTCAAAATGGGAGATGCCCCCAAGGGTGGTGGAGAATGACCGAGCTAAGATCCTGTGGGACTTCCAGATACAGACGGACAAAATGGTGGTGGCTAACCAACCGGACATAGTGGTGGTAGACAAACAGAAGAAGACGGCCGTAGTGATCGATGTAGCGGTTCCGAATGACAGCAATATCAGGAAGAAGGAACACGAGAAGCTGGAGAAATACCAAGGGCTCAGAGAAGAGCTCGAGAGGATGTGGAGGGTGAAGGTAACGGTGGTCCCCGTGGTAATCGGAGCACTAGGTGCGGTGACTCCCAAGCTAGGCGAGTGGCTCCAGCAGATCCCGGGAACAACATCGGAGATCTCTGTCCAGAAGAGCGCAGTCCTGGGAACAGCTAAGATACTGCGCAGGACCCTCAAGCTCCCAGGCCTCTGGTAGAGGACCCGAGCTTGAAGGATAAACCGCCCGCAGGGGCGTGCTGGGTGTAAGTAATATATATATATATATATATATATATAAATATATGTCATAAAGTTTAAGATTTCTGATTAAAATTTACAGAATACTACAGGTTGGACAGCCAGTTACTGTAATTTCCTATGATAAATTTAGAATAGACTAGATTTTCAATAATAATTAACCAGGCGATCATTACCCAGCAAAACTCTACAAAGTTTTCAGTATGCAGAAAATTAGTAGTGCACAATTACCGCATTTACCTGGTAGTTAATAGCCTTCGGAGCTTAAATCACTAATTCCTACTTAACTATTATTCAAAAAAAAAATCTGTTCTAAAAATTGCAATATGAAAATCACCCATATAAAAACAGGAGTGAGCACGAGGTGAGCATCTCTACTCAACACTGATTTGCACTCTAAATTTCCCTTGCAGCGTATAAGCAGGAACTCTCAGGACTATTTGGGGACATGGGTCTCATGCGAGTCTACCCAGGTGCATTTGCATAAAGTGCAACGTTTTATGTCATTTCGACCGACTGAATATGTTTACAAAATGCACACGTTCATGCACTGATCTGCATTTCTTTCTACCACAAACATGTAGTTCCACAAAGAGGCACTTGCAGCTGCCTGTAAAAATGAGTCAATCCTCATCATCTTCAATAATAAAATGTGACTTTAAAGAAGAAAAATAAACATTTTTAGAGCCAGACAGTAAAAAAAGTATTAAATATTTATATAAGTTGACAGTTTAAATTACATCAAGGCTTAACATCTTCATTATTTTGCGCATGGACGATTTGACTATGGCTGCTAGCTGTTTGCTCGGCATCAAATCAGCTATTTCATAGTCAGTGAACTGGATCTCTTGTATGTGTTCATGTTTGCAACACTTTTGAAAGCCTTATTAAACTAACAATATTGCTCGTTGTACATTAATCGCTCCAAAAATGCAAAACTAATTTTGGTCAGTAAGACTTAAACGGGTGACGTCACTGTGGCAACATGAAGCACGGGAAGTATTGAAAATAATAAGCTCCACACACCAAAACCAAGAGGTCAGATCTTATTCTTATGATTTCCGTATAAATAACACTGTTATTTTCCCTGGTATTAGGTCAAATATGTTTCCTTCTCAAAGCATCCGACAAGCCAAATGAGAAGTTTTTAAATGTAATACAGAGCTTTACTTTGTAATATATCACCGCATTTCAAGACATCTATAGCAAGCATCAGCTGGCCCAGAAATGAAAACTCCTTGACTTCATTTTTCTTGCAGGAAAGTGTTTACTGGCTTTATTCACACTTCATCCCTCTTGATTCCGATCTTGTTTCAAGTGACACTTTGAAACTTCTCTTCAAAATTTGCTTTCCAGTCGGGTGGAAACGCCACCTCTCCCTTCCTGCCGTCCTCACTGCCTCTCTCTTTACTTTCCTCCCACTCTCCATGTCTCATCAGGAGTGTCATCAACCCCCACTCTGGTTGATGGCTGTTAATATGGCAACGCTATTGTCTGCCCGTTTGTGGCTGCTGTCTCTATTGTTTGCTCTCACACTTGATGAATTCATCAAAGGAAAAAGAAAAGGGAATGGGAGAAAATAGCTGCAAATCATGCAGTTTCGAACAATTGACTGTGTAAGTCTGGCAAGGCGAGTCTTTGTCTTCAAATGGTGCACGAAATACGTGTTTGCTTGTGTAATGTTGCACATGCATCACTTGTTCTGCCATTAAATAGGTGGGACGGTCCTCAACCACTGATAGTCTATGTGCCTCTGTGTGGGTAGAAGTGTACATACAGTTAAGTGTTTGTGTTTTCTGTAGGGGTATCCTACGCATTCTCATAGCAGAGCGTTAAAAAGTGACGTTTCTGTCAGAAGCTGTTGGCTTCAGATACGGACAAACTGTCCTTTGGTGTTGGAGCAGTACTTGATGCAAAGCATAGATGGCATATAAAAGATCTATAAAAGATGGATGTGACCATCTGATGTGAAGTCCTGAAGTAAAGCCCTGAGCTGAGCATTGTCGTAGTGTCCACTCTTGGTGTTTTAACACCAGATGTGACCAGCAAAGGGTCACATCTGGCTAAAATGCAATCTCATTGGCTATTGATTTGTGATCGGCAAGCCACCAGTCCATGAGAATAGCCTGGTTATCCTTTTTAAATTAGTCATGACTTGAAAATAGCAACTCAAGCCATAACATCATCAGGGAAGTGTTTTGAGAGGTCATAGAAAAAATGAGCAGATAGTTGACTGCCCACAGATTTCTACTGACTAACCAAGTTTGTGAAATCCTGCTTTAGAGGTGTACTCAGTATTTTTTTTTGTATTATTTACTTAGAAAAAAAGGGTATTATACTCATAAATATACATAGATTACTAATTGTAATTACTAATTGTATTGTATACTAATTGTATTGTGTAATTATATCTTCCAAGAAACTGATATGTTCTCATAAATTTCTAATTAATTTTTAATTAATCCAAATTTTTAATTAAATACAAAGGAGCAGGTTTGTGGTTTGTGTTCCATGTTCTCCACCGCATTTGAATACAGTGGCCTGAAACGACATCTCCCATATGATTGGCTGGAGATCTGCCACATAAATAAAACACCTAAGGTGGAGGAGAAGAGACATTTGCTTATTTATCCCTGATATTGTTTTAATTACTTATTATCAGCAGACTAGATTTGCGACCTTCCCATCTTCGGACAGCTAACAATAGCTAATATTAAGCTTGCGTAACCTAAAAATCACGCTTTCCCTCTGATAAACTGTTTGATTTAACGCTCATATTTTGCAAGAGATTATCTGCTAAGAGTCCAAAAATGTTAGATCCACTTCAAAAAAAGTTGATCTAACGCTGGCTAAAGCAGCTAACAGAGGCTAATAGCAGCTAAAACAAGACTTACTGACAGAAAGGTTCAGTCCTCAACTTAGTTTCATTATCATCGATCAGAAGCGAGATTCTCTAACTCACTGATATGTAATGGACTCTTTCCCAAAGTTTTACAGCCTCTTTCAGAGTAAATAGACCTGGAGATGTCACCTGACATTGTCATCTGAGGTGATCAGTAGACAAACAGCCTTTTACATATGTTATAAATTTAATGTTTCTGACCTTCTTAGGCTGACTACAGCCTGACTACAATTTACACAATGTAATGTTCAATTCTCAAGTTAAGCATGAGGGCTGTTCCCATCTTGTTTGAGCCACAAATGACCTTAATTGGATACAGAAGCATGCTAATTTATAAGCTAATGCTAGTTAGCTTGATTAGCAAGTCTGGCTATTAAATAAAATGCAGATTTATGGCACTTCAGAGGCAGCTTCAATTTCAGACATAGAGGGTCTTCCCATCTTTCATATAGTCTGTAATGCCGAGAGCTAGCAGTGCTGCTTTAACCCTCTGAGGTCTAAGTCATCATTAATGATGACCCTAACCCTAAGCAGGTTACTTGTGATCTGGTGTGTATTAACCCTCTGATATAATCACTGATGATTGTAATTCTAACCCTATCATAATCCTAACACTATTATAACATCTTTTTGTTAATTTGTCTCTACTGAAAACATTGAAAATGATGCTTAATTGTACTCTGGTGGGTTTTAATGTGATGCCAAGGGCTCCTGAGTCATGGCACCAAGGCCAAAGGACACCTTGGGCTTATCTCTGAGACACCAGCAGCTTTGACAAAACAGGAGCACTTGACTCCCCAAGAAGAGGGACCAAAGTACCTCGATTCATTATCATAACTTAGGCTACTGTATCATTGTATTTGCATAAACGTTTGTTGATATTTTTATGATTTATTTTCTTCATCATGAGAAAGAAAGGAGAGAAACATAGGTAAAAAGGAAGAGAAACTATAGCAGACAACCATACATGAATGAATGAACACATCACCTCTAAGTACTGTGTAACCGTGTTGGTTAGTACCTTTGCTCTGTGGAGGGTTCTGGCTGCGATCTCGGAGGATGTTGATCTGGTAGACGGCTCCATACGGTTCGAATAGCTCCTTCAGCTCCTTCTCTGACCAGGAGCGTGGAATCTGGCCCACAAACATCTTGATGGCGTCCGGGTCTGGCTGGTCCGAATGCTCCAGCGCCCCGTTCATTTTTCCGGCCGTGCCGTTACTGTTGAAGAGACAAAAGGCGGGACATTAGAACATCACAGACAAACCAATATCACTAACAGCTTAAGAATCAGGGTCTCTGTGTTCATGTTATGTGATTTAAACTGGATCTACAATGCTTTTAAGCATTTTCCTAATATTTTTGATTATCGTAGGAATCTCGAACTAAAACTACACACCCGTAAACACACTTAGACACAAACAAACTTGACCTGAAGCTAAATTTGAAAACTTAAAAGCAGTTTTCACTGGCAGAACAGCGTTACCCCGCAGTTTCAATTTCAAAAGACCAAATATCCAAACCGTGCTCTGGCTTGCTCATGGAAATTTCCCTTGTGTTAAAATAAATAACCTAAAGGTTGAGTGTATCGTTTCTGCACACAGCACAATTACACGTTTCAAATTTGCTCCCCAAAATTCAGCAGAAACTAAAATTTACGCAGCAGCATAAAAATCAGTCTTTGTTGCCTTGATTTTCAGCTTCACAACTGATTTTCTCAGTCAGCCCAGTGTATTGTAACCTTGTGGGGGGGGTTTTTAAACTAGTCATCCGCACACATATATATTGGTTTTTGCATACTGCAGTATCTAATAGAGTAGACATAGAATAAAATGGCCAAGATCCTAATGGGTTAAAGTGATTTGAAAGCTTAAACATCTGTAAAAGTAGAATATCATGAATTCTGAAGCATTTCAAAGCCACTATAAGAGAAGATACTGAGCTTTCAGCAGACACACACATGAAAAAGGAGGAAATAATAAAATATCTTAAATTAGAACCTTGGAACCAATATTGTGCAAAAAATTAATTTAACTTCAAAAAATGCCCTCCCAGGTTTTCATTCATAACACTATGGAAAAGGCTCTAAAACAGCCTTTAGAAACGTCACAAGGACACTGAAACTCAGTGAGAGCCACACTAATAAAATTCTCTTGGGTGCCTTCGCAGCTCCTTACAGCGGGGCGAGACAGCTTTCAATTTAGGTTTTACAGCCTGATATCCCCGAAGCCGGCAATTTTTATATACACTAGTGATGGGTCGTTCGCGAACGAAATGGCTCTTAGAGCCGGCTCTTTGACGTGAACGACGCGAGCCGGCTCCTTATCGCGAGCCGTCACGTGGGTTTTTGTTTTTTTTTTCTTTCTCTCAGCCTCTCTCTCGCACTTTTTTTCCGCTTCACTCTGCACGCGAGCCTTGTGCTTTACGCTGGGCAGAGGGGGGAGGGGCTGTAGTTACACTCAGTAGCACAGGAACAGAGCCAGAGAGAGAGAAAGAGAGGCAGGGACAACAACATTAGAAAGGTATAGTAATCATCCACAACTATTTTCGGTTGCAGATGATAAAGGATTGAGAAAGTTTATTCATGCAGGTCCATATGACAGAGAATATGCATGTTCTTTTAGTTTTCATATTATAATTTATATTTAATTGTGTTGTGGTTTGCAGTGTTTTGTGTTCTTTTCACTTTAAATTTGTGAAAGGAAAAAGCTGAAAATTTAAATAGTTAAAACTTGAAATGTGAATAGTTGATTTTTGTATTATATGATTTATTTATTACATTTTATGTGGAGTGAATAAATAAAAGTATATTTACGGTGGCCCCTAGAGACAAAGCACATACAAACTTCAAATCACGTACGAACTCTGAAGCATGTACAAACTCCAAAACACGTACAAACTCCAAAACACGTAAAAACTCCAAAAACACGTAAAAACACGTACAAACTCCGAAGCACGTAAAAACTCAGAAGCATATAAAAACTCAGAAGCACATAAAAACTCAAAACACGTACAAAAGACAACAGAAGTGCTCCAGGATGCTGGGCGCAGTGTTGAGCCTTTGTTATCTTGTGGCTACACAAGCCAGCAAGTACCAACGACCGGATTTGGTGTGTGGTAATAACAGGTAAATGAACTTTTTTTTAAATTATTTGAATATATATATGAGTGCCTGTGTATAAATATACAAACAATACACACATGCTTTCAATTGTGTAATTTAAGTGATCTAGTAGCTCTGCTTTGGAAGTTCAGTTCATGCTAGAAATGTGTTTTGGAGTTTGTACGTGTTTTGTCTCTAGGGGCCACCGCATATATTTATATATAAACATATATAAATAAAACCACTTGTTTTTACGTTAGTAATTCCTTTTGTGCATAATTTTATATTATTGTTAATAATAAATTAATTAAAGCAACAAAACAACCTGAAGAGCCGGTTCGGAGCCGAAAGAGCCGGCTCTTTTTAGTGAGCCGAACCGAAAGAGCCGGATCTCTAAAAAGAGCCGGAAATCCCATCACTAATATACACTGACCTGACACATCAGCAAACTGACATTTCACTGTGATGCTAAGTGTGGATTTTTGATAGCGGAGATGTAGCGATTAGTGATGGGATTTCCGGCTCTTTTTAGAGATCCGGCTCTTTCGGTTCGGCTCACTAAAAAGAGCCGGCTCTTTCGGCTCCGAACCGGCTCTTCAGGTTGTTTTGTTGCTTTAATTAATTTATTATTAACAATAATATAAAATTATGCACAAAAGGAATTACTAACGTAAAAACAAGTGGTTTTATTTATATATGTTTATATATAAATATATGCGGTGGCCCCTAGAGACAAAACACGTACAAACTCCAAAACACATTTCTAGCATGAACTGAACTTCCAAAGCAGAGCTACTAGATCACTTAAATTACACAATTGAAAGCATGTGTGTATTGTTTGTATATTTATACACAGGCACTCATATATATATTCAAATAATTTAAAAAAAAGTTCATTTACCTGTTATTACCACACACCAAATCCGGTCGTTGGTACTTGCTGGCTTGTGTAGCCACAAGATAACAAAGGCTCAACACTGCGCCCAGCATCCTGGAGCACTTCTGTTGTCTTTTGTACGTGTTTTGAGTTTTTATGTGCTTCTGAGTTTTTATATGCTTCTGAGTTTTTACGTGCTTCGGAGTTTGTACGTGTTTTTACGTGTTTTTGGAGTTTTTACGTGTTTTGGAGTTTGTACGTGTTTTGGAGTTTGTACATGCTTCAGAGTTCGTACGTGATTTGAAGTTTGTATGTGCTTTGTCTCTAGGGGCCACCGTAAATATACTTTTATTTATTCACTCCACATAAAATGTAATAAATAAATCATATAATACAAAAATCAACTATTCACATTTCAAGTTTTAACTATTTAAATTTTCAGCTTTTTCCTTTCACAAATTTAAAGTGAAAAGAACACAAAACACTGCAAACCACAACACAATTAAATATAAATTATAATATGAAAACTAAAAGAACATGCATATTCTCTGTCATATGGACCTGCATGAATAAACTTTCTCAATCCTTTATCATCTGCAACCGAAAATAGTTGTGGATGATTACTATACCTTTCTAATGTTGTTGTCCCTGCCTCTCTTTCTCTCTCTCTGGCTCTGTTCCTGTGCTACTGAGTGTAACTACAGCCCCTCCCCCCTCTGCCCAGCGTAAAGCACAAGGCTCGCGTGCAGAGTGAAGCGGAAAAAAAGTGCGAGAGAGAGGCTGAGAGAAAGAAAAAAAAAACAAAAACCCACGTGACGGCTCGCGATAAGGAGCCGGCTCGCGTCGTTCACGTCAAAGAGCCGGCTCTAAGAGCCATTTCGTTCGCGAACGACCCATCACTAGTAGCGATGGATCTATATGGGATGTCAGTAAATCCACACTGAAGGACTGAGGTGAACTCAGATTTTATTTTACAGCGCAACAGCAAAAGCAGCATACAAAGTACGTCTTTTTTTTCACTGCACTTGCCGACACAAGACCGAGCTGTAGCCGACAGAGGAGACACTCTGTGCGAATATATGTGCGCCGTGATGCATGTGTGAATGTTTGTGCGTGTTCGCACGCCTCGCTGGATGAGGGGTAAACAGCGTGCGGCGTGGTAATGCGAGGTTTTGTGTGAGGGATTAGGCTGCAGAGCCAGTACAGTAAACCTCCAGGCCGCCTCTAACAGGACACAGATGCTTACACGCCGATCGGTCTGCTTATATATCTCCACATCTGGAATGCATACGAAAAGGAGTTGAAGTGCTTTCCCGCCCTTTCACTGCAGAGCAACAACACTTATCGTCACAAAACACACTCGTGGCTCCTCTCTCTGTTATTTATTTATTTAATTATGCACCAATGAAGGTGAATAACTTTCAGCACCTTTCAGCAGTAAGGCCATGACAGAGATGAGAGCGGCACCTGAGTACGCACGAGCCAAAGTGTGGCTGTGTTTTGACGATAATCACACACACATGGCTGCAAACAACCTCTTACATACACGCAAGCGCCATCAAGGCCTGTGGTCTATTGAAGACGGCTGAAAACCAGTTTAATGAAACCAAAGTCAATGGCTGTGCTGTTTTATTGCTCTTCTCTTCCTTTTGTTGTTCTCAGCAGGAGAGTGAAAAAGCATTATCTTAAGAGGCAAAAACAAAACAAAGCCAAATCCTGAGCTTGGTTAGCTGACAACGCTAATACCACCCTATAAAGCTCAGCGAGAGCGAAAGGAGAAAGAGTTGCAGGAAGGAGGGAGGGGGAAAGAGAGAGATTGAGGGAGAGGAAAGAAAACATCCAGACCTTTGAACGCGGGCCATCCATCTTTTGCAGAAAGAGCCAAGGCGCTCGGCAGAAACGCCCAATTCTTTAAAGGACATAAAGGACATGTCAAATAAAACGCCAGAAATGGAGAAGGAGTCAACGAGCCAAGCCCGTGCTAACAGTCCTCTGGGCAATAACCGCTCCTCGCTAAGCTGTCCGATAAATCGCTCGGGCCTGGGTACTGCACGAGCCCCAAGGGTGGTAGCTGACGGCAGGGGGGGGGGGAGGAAAGAAGGGAGGGAAGGGCGGCGGTGGTAGCAAGTAGCTGACTGGCCCTATCACCGGCTGATATTTAGCCACATAAACGGCGAAGACGACTGCATCGGACAAGCTGCGGTGGTCGCTGGGTTCAGACTGCAGCACATCATGCCTTCGCCCTCTGACACACACACACAAAGCTGATGTGTGTGTGAAAGCTAAAGAGCAGAAAGAGGGGGAATAGGCTGGAGACAATCCCTCATTGTTAGCTGTTTATGTGAGGCTTGTGGGGACTGAGCAAGGCCAAGGGGGGAGACGATACAATAGCCGGTGTCAGAGGATCGCCTCCCTCGTCCAGGACACTGTCCACCCTGTGCTCCTTCCACCATTCACTCTGCCTGCTAAGACAATGAATAGCTTCACACCAGCAGCCATAAGGTGTACGAATGCTCACAGAGCTGTCTTGTGTAGATTGCACGCTCCGTCTTTCCCTTAGGTGGTTGGAAGTAGGTGCCTCTGCTAACTATAAAGGAATGAGCGGCTCTTCCATCGCCCCTGTGGCCAAGACTGACAAGGTGTTATTGGAGGCAGGCAGAGCTTTATAGTGTGTGTGTGTGTGTGTAGATGTTTGTGAAAGTGTGTGAAGCTTAGCAGGAGAGTGTCCTGGGGCTCGGATTAAGTCGTTGAGTGGATCCACTCCTGCCATAGACTCTCCATCTCCCTCCCTCTTTCCCTCTTCTTGCACTTCTTTTCTCTCTCCCTCCCTCTCAATTTGAGCCAATTGTTTGCCTTAATGGCTTAACTATTGCTTCCATCACTCCGGTCTCCCTGAAGCACAGGGCTGTGACTGAGGGCTGATCTACACTCACTATGTGTATGTGTGTATTAAGCCCGGCTAAAAAAAAAAGTGTCTGGGTAGGGCTTTGAAGCATGTGCTGAGGGCTGCTATTCCCTCACCTTGCACTCACATTAGACAGCAGGCTTGTTTGACCAAACTACAGCTGCATTATATTGATCATAAAACCTTATGATGGTTATTTATTTATTCATGCATCATCTTCATTATACATTCACAGCTCCTCAAACCTCCTCTCTCAGCATATTTTTGGCAAATTCAATAATTGGCTTCAGTGGTAACAGTGACATGAGAAGCGAGCTATCAAGACGTGCTTGCCAGGACTGTAGCATGTCTGAACCCAGCTTAGCTCAGATACTGAAAGATAACATTTATTTAATGTGTGTTTTTCACTTTACTTGGGCATGAATCAAAACGGAAATGCAACAGAAAAGCTGGAAATGTTTATCATCAAGCCATTCACCACTCATCCGTGTGGTTTCTCTCTTTTCAGTGCCCTCAGGTTCCAGCTGTTAACTTGTAGAACACACAGTTAACAGTCAGGTTGCAGAAAGTGACTTATTTGGACTTAAAACATCTACTTTGTGGGAGGGCTGGTTTAAGCACATTTAAAGAAGCTGTTTAGAAGCAGAATATAGTCCAAAGTATAGCCAAGAAAACAGTTAGAAGGCCTCAAGATTCCTAATAATGTTCAAGAAAGGTCATCCAATAATTTCTGGGGGTGTGGGGAACAAGCTTTTAACATGTTATTGACAAGTTAAAATCAAGTTCAGCACTCAGGCTGTCTTTAGTGCTGTTATTGTCTGGAGACAAAATGTTTTTTAGCTGCTTAATGTTCCACTACATTTACCAGGTATTTGCTAAGTTAGTCTTTTAGTCATTAAGAGCTGGAAAATTGCAAGAGCTTTTCTTTTGAAAGCAGTGACCCAGATATTAACGTGATGAGAAAGATGAGACAGAACCAAAAGCTGTGGACATGTAGGGCTGCCATCGAGTACTCTAAATTCAACTATATAACTGAATACTAAGAAATTTGGAAATTCAACTGTAAAAATGAATGCATGTGTAGTTGAACGGACTCAGATGTACTGTCCTGCGCGGTCAGGAGAGAGCTGAGCCTAAAAGCGAAGCTGTGAATTTACAGATTGATCTAAGCTATGGCCATGAGCTGTAAATAGTGACCGAAAGAATTAAATTGCTGATGCAAGTAGAGGAACTGAGCTTCTGATGAAGGGTGTCTGGGCTCTCCCAGGTGAGGGTTAGGAGCTTGATCATTCGAGCTGGAACTTCTCTAAATCGACAGGAGGTAGTTGAGGTGGTTAGAGTATCTAATTAGCCTGCCTCCTTGAAGCTTCCAAAGTGAGTCGTTTTGGGCATCTCCTACCAGGAAGAGGCCCCTGGGCCAGAGTCAAGCCATGCTGAACAGATTACACCTCACTGCTGGCTTGGGAGTGTTCAGTGTACGCCTAGAAGAGTTGCAGGAGGGGATCGGGCATTGGGAGGTCTAGATGTCTCTGCTTAGGCTGCTGCCCTCTTGACCTGGACCCAGAGAAGCAGCAGAAAATTGATATATGGCTGTGAATCTAGACACAATCCATCCATCCATCCATCCATCTTCTTCCTCTTGTCTGGGCCCCAGTCCCTGGGGGAACCTGAAAGACCTTGTAGAGACACCCTAGGACATGCCAGAACCCTTCACCCAGGATGAACCATCTCAACTGCCTCCTTTCGATGTGTCGGAGCAGCAGCTCTACTCTGACACCCCCACCCAAATGACCAAACCATCTGTAAGGGAGAGCCAAGACACCCATCATCATATCCACATCCCTCAGTTACTACTCACAGCTCGTGGCCATGACAGCTTGTGTAAACTGACAGCTTCACTTTTAGGCTCACCTCTCTCTTCACCACAGTGAACCAGTACAGCTAGGGGTCATGTTGAACCAAAGCACTGATTTTAGAAATTGTGGCGCTCTCTGGAAGTCAGGAGGGATTCAGGCAGAAAATAAACAGATTATTATATCATGAGAAACATACAATGTAGAATTAAGGTTCTTTATGACAGTCAAATCATTAACTTTCTGAGTTCTCCTATTTTTTCTCCAAACACAGTGTTGCCACACAGCAATAGACTGGCAATAAAAACCCTAAAAATATATTGCTTTGCTGTGGATTTTACAGGTAGAAGGAAAAAGGAAAACAATCTTTGCCTCCACAGATAAAGAGTAAATGGTGACAGCGATAAGCTACCTGGACTACATTAACCACCTGCTCTCCCCTCTGTTGGCCTTGTTCACAGCTGGAGTTCAGTAGGCAGCAAGATAGGAATGTGCTCCAAACAGACAGTCGGAAAGTGACGGAGGTAAAAGTAGGAGTAAAAGAGAGGGAGAGGGTGGAGGAGATGGATGCAGATGAGCCAGGTCTAGAGTAAGCACAGCAAAGAGCTCAGCGTGTGCTCTCTCAGAAACCATACACACATGCATGTACACATATCACACATGCATACACACACAGGCTCTGGTTCAGGCTGGCTGCGCTGATCCCCCTGCTGTTTTCCCCTTCTGTTTCTGCTCTAAAACACACATCCATTCTGACTCCCGTAACCCCTCAATCGGAGCACACACACATACAAGTACACACACTCCAGTGGGTTCGTGGAAAGGCCGAGCTGTCACACACTTCTTCTCATTGGCAGTGTGTTTGCAGGGTGTGCAACAGTCCCACAGGGGAACTAATCTTGCTGACAAGCAGAGTGAGAAACATCAGTTCCCCTCTTCGCCCCAGAGGGAGTGCGGGGACCAAGGTCAGCTTACTGCACATACACAAAGACACACCTACAAATATGTTAGAAAACACACACAGACATACTACCACGGGCAATCAGATCTCCTCAGATGTGCACACCTTGACAGATTCTGACATGACTTAACACAAACAGACAGAAATCGTGAAAGACGCTGAAAGGGGTACATCAAGGGCTACATGACAATTCAATAATACTACTTTCGGAAGAAATGACTCCACGATCAGTACACAGCAGGAGATAGTTTGTTTAAGACATGGACTGTCTGGGTAGAGCTGGGAAGAAGCAACAAACACGATAGCGGCTCTCTTGGGCTGCATTAAGCAGATATTTCCCGTCTCACATGCATGCTAGCAAATAATACACAGACTTTGTAGATGTGACCTGTCAAGTTAAAAAGCTTGTGTTTGATCAGATGTTTCCAGGCATTTTCTTTCTCAATTGCACCTCTATTTAAAAAAATTCCAGCTCTGCACTGTGTGTTGAAAATGTAACCCTGTATTCTTAAGTTCAATCACTACTAACTAGTTAGTTCCATCTCTTAGTGACTCCTGTTTAACTGCTAGCTGGCTGACTGGATCACAGCTTTAGACAGCATGGCTCCCAATAAAATTGGAAGTCTGAAGATTAAAAACAGACCAGGAAACCCCAGTAAAGCAGAGAGCGGATGCGTCATCCATACTTTTTTGCCAATGATGTAGTTCTATTGGCCTCAAGAGAATGTGACCTTCAGCATGCACTGGAGTGGTCAAGTTGCCTCAACCGAGTGAGGAAATTATGAATATCATATGAACATCATATGAAGATATTAAATTTACTGCAGCTGAGTCAGCTGGAATGAGAGTCTCCAAGTCTGAGGCCATGGTTCTTGTGGGTTGGTGGAAAGAAGCTGCCTCAAGCAAGTGAGTTCAAGTATCTTGGGAACTTATTAACGATTCATCAGCAGTAATGCAGGTGTTGCACCAGACTGTTGTGGTGAAAAGAGAGCTGAGGCTCACGTTGAGGTTTCCTCTGTGGTTCCGGAGACAGGGCGAAGGGCTCAGACATTCGGAGAAGTATTGGAGTGAAGCTGCTACGTGTCGAAAGAAGTCAGTTGATGTGGTTTGGGCATCTGGTTGGGATGCTTCCTGGGTGACTCTCTTTGGATGGTTTCTGCGCAGGCCTAAGCGGGTAGATCCAGAATGAGCTGGAGAGATTATACATCTTATTTACCCGGGAACACCTCTGGAACTCCTTGGAAGAAACTGGGAAGTGTGGCTGGGGAGCAGGACAAGTGGAACATCCTGCTTAGCCTCCTGCCATGTGTTTAATATATGGGGGCCCAAAGCTTGTAGATCTTTCTCTGTAGGGTTCCACAGATAATCATTAGCTCCTGAACTCTGATACCATCTAACCCATTTGAACAGTGATGCTCTATTCATGTTCTTTATATCCCTGAAAATGAAAGAGAAGTTGGCTCTGCTGAGTGCATTTTCCCCCATTGGACACACTGAGCATCAATGAGCACATCACACAGCCTTCTGCATTAAAATGAGGTGAGGAAGGCACACTTGTAAACATACTTGGAGATCCTTAGAAATATGAGATTTACAAAATCACTGCAGCCATTTAAATGTGCTCCTTTCATCAACACTCGCCCCAAGTGAACAGCGCTCATACGCACCTTGGAATTCTAACATCTGTGCATCAGTGTGCGCACACGTACGTATAACGTGCATGCAGATACGCGCACATCCAGTGAAACACACTCACAATTCACTTCATGAGCCTCAGTGTTTTCTGCAGATTAGTAACTTCACCAAACAACACAAGAGCCACATATTTTTCCCTCCAGAATCCCAGTCCGTAACTGATTTTGTCAGTGCACGGCGGATTAGTGACTCAAACTAAATGAATGGCATTCAGTGTTATTATTGGAACACTTTTAGGTTTTCTCTAAGTGACTTACAGCGAGGTAAACTGGCTCCCAGGGGCCCTGTAGAGGGAGTGTGATATTGACTGTGATTCACTTGAACTTTACAATAAGCAATATTCCACCCACCTTGAGTACAGCTCTGGGATAACAGCCACTGCTACATGTTTCATAATAAATATTTTTTATTATCAGTGTTTCTATGCAGCGGGGAGGAGGAAAGCAGCAGAAAGTGCTCGGTCTGTATGAAACTGTATGATTGCCTTTATGTGTGTGCACGCATTTTGCGGTTGCCATGGAGACGTGGCAGTACATGCGATGCAGGGAAACGATCAGATAAATGTCACAGTACCTAATGAAGCTGCACCGGTGCCCTGACGCTCAGCTAGCTCTGCGCTAACGAGCTACCGCACGCCGTCGCCGGATAATGAGGGAAGACACACATACACCTACGCTCTAACACTCACACACACACAAACGCACACTTAGACACTCACAATGTGAAGTAAACGTACTGATGCATGACACACATGGACACAAGTGAAATGTGTCTCATTCTGCTCGTTTCTCATGTCTCATATTTTCCTGCATGTATAAAACGCTGGAGGAGCCCACACTGTTTTCTTGGAATTAAAGCTCCCTTGTTGGGTGCTGCAGGTGGCAGTTCATGCGGTGTGATCTGTGGCACATAAAGCTACCTTGATATGAATACTTGAAAACAAATGACAAAGTAAAAGCTTGGCTGAAAAAATAAAACAGTTTCCCCGCAATGGAAATGCTTAAACGCTGCTAAAAAACTCATCGCTTTTGTCAGTTTTTGGCTTTGAGCCTGGCTGACAATGACATTTTTTGGTTTATGATGAGAACAGTCGAAGCAATACTTCTCCAGGCTTTCTGGGGTCTTTCATAGTATTTCTTTGGACATTGGCTGGTTTTTCACTCAATTTCAGTCCAGGTGTTTTTACTTGTCAAGTCACTAAACACTAACCTATGAAACAGTTAAGCATAAGACACCTAACTCAAGGGATGAACAAGTGTTCTGCCTATGCATAACAAACAACTTAGCAAATAACCAATGTTAAGGGTCTGTCATGGTTTGTGGATGCAGTTCAGCAAGTGGTGTTGGGGATATTGTCAAAACGGTTGGAATTATAACCCAGAAAAGTACATTTAGATGTGGATGCACCATCCAGTACCATCTAAAAAGGTTCTGATCTGACAACAGCTTAATTTTTCAGCATGAAAATGATCCACCAACACACTGCCAGTGGGTTGGGAACACCAGTAATATTGAACAAAAGAGAGCCAACACCCTCTTTTTTTCTTATATACTGGATTTCTATGTCTTTTTACATATCCATAAATCACACCACCTATATCTGATTTTCCCAGAAAGACAAAGAAATGAGGACTGGATCAAGGCTTTTTCATAGCTTTGTATATGAACACATGCAATATATCTGTGTATTTATGCAACATGTCAGATAAGCTTTTTAAGAACATATAGCAAGATAATGTTCCCATCAGCACAAACATTTGGAATCGGACTGATCAAATAACAGGATGTGTTAAGCTAAAAAGCCTTAAAGTTAACACTTCATTTCTCCTACCTCAGCAAGTCATTAGCATAAAAATACAAAACATTCAGACAGCCACTGTGTCGTTTTTAGCCAGCTCTGACTTTTACTTTTAAGGGCTGAAATGGAAAGCATTATGAAAGATGTCATCTCATCTGGTGAAACATCTGGCCAAAATGGCCTTTAAAAGTTATTTATGAATGTCGAGAGATGAACAGATTTAAAAACACAGTGAATGAATCAAAAAGAAGAAAGAATGATAATGAAGCGTGCACCCAATCTGTAGCCACTTGTCTTCTTCCTTCTTTTTCTTTTCACCGGCTTTCATGTAAACGTAATGCAAGCAACCACCCCACCCCATCACACGAGCGCCTTGCAGCTAACGGTGTGAACAGAACAGCGCTGGGAAGAAAATATAGGTCAGAATAATTTTTGAACAGGTCTGATTCTTCTGAATTCAGGCATTTTCCAGTCAAACACACACACACACACACACACACACACACACACACACACACACACACACACACACACACACACACACACACACACACACACACACACTCTGAGCCTCATATAAGAATGCCTGTAAATGTATCACAGCTGAGTACCCAAAAGAAAGCCTCAGCAGGTACACCCAAAATTGGTATATGAATAACTCTATTTCGTCTCTATTCAAGCTTGAGTTTTCTACCCCCCTTAACTTCTTTTAAAAATGCTTCACGGTTCATAAAGAAAGAACATGTTATGGATGAATGAGGTCCTTTCAAAGAAAGTGCAAACATTATTCTACTGTTCACAGCCTGTCTGCATGTGTGTAAGTTAATTAAGTTGCACAACGAAACTTAAACTGTGTATTAGTCACCGTGCCACTGCCTCCCATACACACACACACACACACACACTCAAAGTGCTATTTTATAATTTGCGAGAAGAAACAACAAGGTGATGAACGCTGTCACATGCAGAGGAGGAGTGGAGCTGAACTACGACCTAGGGTTAAGTAAAGATGAGGGTTTGGGTTAAAATACATTCCTTCACAACCTAAAGCACCTGCTCCAAAGCTGAATTTGCTCAGTGAAAGATTTTAAACACACCTTTTCACATGATCTCTAGATGTTTTCTAGCTTTTGGTTTTCACTGACAACAGCTGGCAAGCAGGTAGATTAGCAACTGGTGTTGACCTTTACATCCAAATCTGACAAAATGATATGAGCTTTGGTATAGTCCTTTTTGCACATACTGCCTCCACAGTCATCTATGGATTTAACCTCTGTCCATGGTAAACTCCTAATCATGGACAATACAAAAGGTTTTCCAACCACCACAAGCATTTGTAAAGATGTACAAGTTTCATCTAGACACAAGAAAAATCAATAAGTTTGTATCTTTTGAGAGATAAATAGAAATATTGCCTGCTTACACTGTAGGAGAGGTCACAAGGTCACTGGATTCAATAACGCTCTTCCTCGTGGGAGCGTGAATGAGCAAAATGAATTTTAATGCACATCTGGTCACAAAGTTTTCAAGCTCGCAAATACACAGATGGGGAGGCAATCTGCTAGAGACAAAAATAAAAATATTCCCGCACGGGGAAAATTCTCAAACACTGAGTGGTGGCCTTAATGTTTTTCTATTTTTGGGGCCAATATTTTGGAGAAAAAAACAAAAAACAGCTGCACTTAGTTTTTACCGCTTCTTCTTCTGTTTTTTTTTCTACTTTAACAACGCAGTTCCTGGAATTTTCTCCCTCAAAATATGCTTTCTAGCTCACATCAGTCTGACCTTGAGTTTCTGTGCGTGTGTGTGTGTGCACGTGATAAAAAGGAAGGGGGGGAAGGAATTAGAGCGTCTTAAAGCCTCAACACCAGATTGGTCAAATCCAGGCAGTAGCAGCAGTATTCCACCCTAATCTTTAGCACACTTCCTCTTTTCTTCACCCCACATCCTCCCTATATCTTGTTGCCATGGGAACAGCAATGGACATAGGGGGTGAGGGCATCTGGGGGGGTGGAAGCTCTGGGTGTCAGGTAGGTAGGTGCCTCACCCTTGACTCTTTGGTGGATTTGCACCGTGTCCCTCGTCTCATTCTTCCAGCTCTCTTATCTCACCCTGGAAAAAGCCTTCGTCTCCCTTCGTCTCCCTTCCGTCATCACCCCTCGTCCCTCTCACTCAATCTCTCATGTTTGCGGGCTTAATGAGAAACAGCTTGTTTGTGGTGTGAGTCTGCGTGCGTGCCTGTGCGTCCGCGTGCGACCGTGTGATGAAATGGCAGTGGCTCTGATTGTCTGGCATCGCGCTGCGGCTGCACTCTGCCAAAAGTCATCATCTGATTCGCCGACGGGGATGATGGCCCATTTGACTAATGCTTCTCCGCAAAACGGGCCAACAATGCCGATCCAGCGAACAGAAGAAATAGCGGACGGGCTGATGGTGATAGTGGTGGGGGATCATATCAGATTGGTACCGGTTCAATTCAGCTGATGGAACTGGCGGAAAAATAAAAGTCACCTGGGCCTTCACAGGTGCTTGAGTGCTTTTGCGTGTGTTTTACAGTAAATCCTTGTCTGCTTGTACAACATGCAACACCTCCACCACTGTGCCCCGCTTGAACAATAAATCCCCCCCGGTGTGTTCATGCACATTGGTCGTGACACCTCTAAAGGGGACAACAGAGCAGAAAACCACAGGGTAAATACAAAAAAAGAAGAAAAAGCACAAAAAGGGCATCAGACAGAGACAAACAGGAACAGAGACAGGCGGGAGAGAAAACAGGGCACTTGCCAGCAACAAACCACCACTGATTTAACAACACGAGTGCATTTGCTGTACTGGCTTTGGCACAATTGTGTCCCATTGTGAGCAAACCTCTACGCTGCTTGCAGTACAAAGGTTATGAAAGCCTGTCAGTTACCTCTATTAGCATGTGGAGAGGATCCTATTTTCATATATGATGTCAATAAAACAAAAAGGTGTGTGTTTTTTTTTTTTTTACTCAGCATATTCCAGGTGAAACTGCTTTTAAGACTTTAATCAGCCATTATTAGACACACATATACCCCGTACGACCTCAGAGGGGAAGGAGCAGTAGTTCTTGCAGTAGTGGAGAGGATGCTCGGAGCAAAAGCAAAGTGAAGTTGAACACAGTGGAGAGAGACAGCCGGGGGAAACCTATTTATTGGCTGGCATGGGAGGGCAATGTTTTCTGTGTTGGTGTGTGTGTGGCCAGAAAAAAACCCAACACTGAGAAGTTCCTTTTCTCTGCGAGGACACATCTGTAAACTCTTGTTTGCGCTGTAGTTTCCCTCGTAGATCATTTCAAGGCGGTTGTGACTGAGTGCGATTGTGTGTTTGACCTCAGGCTCCCACTAAACACAAAATACAACTGGGGTGTTTTGTCCACATGTACAACACATTCTTCTGTTTGACGTCACATTAACCCACACAAACTGTACTGAGGCTGTACAGCTATATGCTTGCCAAGTCCCTTTACTCCTTTGATTTTCCTCTTAATCAGAATCAGAATACTTTATTAATCCCGAAGGAAATTAGGGATCCTGGTTATCCTTATCCTGGTTTTATTCCACTTCAATTTAAGAAACAAACAAACAAAGAAGACATGGTTCCTCACCCAGGAGGTGTCCATCTCAACTGACTCCTTTCAATGTGGAGGAGTAGCGGCTCCACTGTAAGTCCCTCCCGACTGATTGAACCCCTCAGCCTGTCATCCATAATACTTGGAACTTTAAGCAATAATTTCAAGTGATCCCCCATGACAGAGAAAAAAAAACCTAGGGACCAGTTTCCCCTGCCTGGTATAGGGTTACTGTGGTCACGCCCTGGAACCAGGCCTCTTACAGGGGGTTCAGTGTCCCAGCCCAGGAGAGCCTGAAGAGACAAGACTTCAAAAACCAGAGGTTGATGTCACAGTGGCTACATCCATCTTATCTAAAGCCTGTTTTATTTTTAATCATTTATACAGTCAGGTCACCAACTCTCCAGTTCAAAACTCATGAAATAATTCCAGGAAACAGCACATAGTTTTCATTGCACTTCACTAAGATCTCCTGCAAAGCATTAGTCAAATAATACCTAACTTTACCTAACTTTATATTTCATAACGTAAGCAGATCAGGTTTGATTTGGTATTGCTCAATAATTAGTAATGTTTGTGCATATAACTCTTTGGACTTTCACATTATTCATCTACTTACTGCCTCTTTTGCTTTTTATAGCCTTTCCTCCCTCGTTTCTGTCTCTTTCTGCTTGTGTGATTCGTTCAGTGCACCGTCAGTATTAAGGAGGAAATCACTTGCACATTAAAGCCCTGCGTTTCCAAGCACTTTACTCAATAAAATTGTGGCAATTCACACTCTGAACCCAGTTTACGGGGTGTTGGGAGGGCGCTGGATCTCAGACAGCTGACAGGTTTCCACTGAGAACAGCAGGTGATCTCCAATCTTTGGACCTGCCTCCTGGACAGAAAGTGCCTCACCAAGAGTTGCTGCTAATGCCCACTACAGTGTAATTATTCCTGTAATGTTGTAAAGGAGGAGGGCTCGAGCTGGAGGGGGACGGGGGGAGAAAGCGGGTGATAGCATTAACAGATATTAGGGTGGGTGGGGTGTTCATTTTCATTAGGTTTTATGGGTCGGAAAAACAATGTCATGCATACCAATTAGCGCTGGAACAGATGGCTCAATATGGTTCTATGTTCAGTGCCATGCAAGGAGCAGGAGTCTGACAGTAACAACCCAGGCAACAGCATCAGGCCGGTCAACAGGAGGAAGGAGTTCAGGCTTCCAGCTGTTTGGAAAAAAAACCTTTCCTTTCCTTTGCTTTGGTTTGGTTTCCTTTCCTTTCCTTCCCTTATTTCTGCCCTACATTCCAGGTCAGGACCTCCAGGGCAAAATTAAACCTTGATCAGTCTGTTCATCAGCCTCTCTGAGGAGGGAGCCATATGCTGACATATGCTGACGGAAAGGGAGAGGGATTGGCTAATTATACTTGTGTGTGTGTTAGTGTGCATGTGCAAATCAACACAAACGGTCTGAGCGACATTGCTTCGCAAGGCCCCAAAGTGAGTGAGTATCTGGCTGACATTCTGCTCTGATATTCGATATCTTTAAATCTGTTTTTCTTCCAATTGTTTTTCATTCTTTTTTTTCTCATGTGGTTCACATGGAAACAGTCTTTTTTCTTTGTGCATCAGTTTTGAAAAGCCTATGAAAAACCAGTAAGGCTGTCAGCAGACACTAACAGAATAATAATACCATTTCCACATAATACTGATACTAATCGGGATAATAAAACACTTTCAACACACATTTGTGAAGAAATCAAACAAATGTGTGCCTTACTGAATTAATTTAGCACTGTTCTCTTACAGAACCAGCGCTGTATTGATCAAGCCAACAATACCAATAAAAAAACTCAAACAAAACCCATCATATCTGATGGATGACTCAGTGACAACTCAATATCCAGCCTGTAAAGTGGAGCTATTTTCGACAACTAGAGGGCAGAAAACAAATCTAAGCAAATTAACAGTTCCAACGAAATGATGCAGTTTTTAACCATACTATTTCCTGCGTTTACAGAGAGTAGTCACTCTCCTTTCAGCTCTGTTTTGATCTCCACCAACCTGTCGAGTGGGTTTATAAGGTGGTGAAGCTGAACCATCTGGTAAATGTCCTAAAAATTCTAAATAATTAGGTAGAATTCAGAAAACTTCAAAAACATTGCAAAGTTAAATCTGAAGTTCTTTGCCATTTCTGAGCAAGATGTTAACTTATGACGGTTCAAGGAAGGGTATCCACCCATCAGTTATCTAAACTGGAGCATGGACTGGTATACTTTTTGTCTATTACACTCATCTGTGCTCCAGGGACAAGTTGAGTTTTAGGCAAGCCCGTGAGGCACAGCTGTACCTTTGGTGTGGTTGCAGTGTGGTTTGCAGAACAGTTCAGTTGAATGGTTCAGTTTGACCATTCAAGCCTTTCCCAAGGCTAACACAAAAAAGATTTGTATCCACTGAAAATCTACAATTACCCTAACATACTGTCTCAGGGTAATTGTCTTTACTGTGCAGACAAGTTGGCATCTTCCCTGAAAAATGCAAGTGATTGTGACAACCTGCTAGTGACAAACGCAGTCACAAGAAAGTTTCTGATGCCGCACCTGCTTTGTGGCTGATTTCACATGGAAATAGCAAACTTCAGCAGCCACTTGCCAACCTGTTGCGACCAGAGATCACCACTAAGTCACTGACTGTCTTGAGACCTGCGTCAGTATAGGAGAACAGCGGGATAGAGACTTCCACACTGGTGCTTTGTTCTACATTGGTCATAAAAAGATGCGTTCGTACGCACCAATCATATGAATGGGAATCTCCATCTGTATGCGCACACAACTCTCCACTCTAGCTTAAGAAAATGAAAGAGGCTTCAACTCATGATCTTATTCAGCAGCTGGGCTTTACAAATAGATTTTGACTGAGTTAAATAGTACCCAGACCTCTAATTTAGCAAAATAAACCAAAACAAATCAGACGAAGAACTTCCTCAAAAAACAACCGGTGATAGATATGAAACTATTATGACCTGAAATCGAAAACTTTGCTGCGAGGTGACAGCCTTCAACACAGCTTCGCCATGCTGCCCCTAACAAAGGGTTGCTCACCTAAAATACACTGAATATTTTGCTCGCTTGCTCTATCTGTATCTAGACAAAGAGATTGCTTTTATCTTTATTTAAGCTCATTGCAAACGCTTTCTGCAGGAGCAAATTTCCCTAAGAAAACAGTCCACAGCGGTGTCTGTGTATTACAAAGGGCAATGCTTCTGGAGAGATGCCGTTACATTTTTTTGAATGCGAGTTGTCAATGCTTTGAGGCCGACAAATGAAATTCCTTTTACCTCTTGTGTTGTTGTGGCAGCTAAAGTCTAAGAGACAAATATCTGTGAACCTGAAAAAACCACCTGCACGGCTAAGTAGAACTAGAAGTAAGTGAGAAAATATCTTTTCCCTTTTCTCTTTTTTTGGTAAATTGGGTGAATCTGCCCTTTAATACCCACCCACTGGACCCAAACTGGCACATCAAAGGCCCCTTTGTATGCTTTCTCATTTCCTATCTACAGTGGTCCTTTCTCCTCTCACTGGCTTTAGAGCTCAGCTTTACATCTGTAGAAGCAGGGTGGGTACAGGTGTGCCTCCCCACTTCAGAGACTTTATACTAGCAAACACTTTCACTGCAGTGTTAGCCACGGCTCAGTGGGTCTGAATGGGGAAGCGCTAACAGGCTAGCGCTGCAGCTCCGGAGCCCATTGATCTGTGCTGCTCACTAATAACAGACAGCAGAGACTCCCCGGCTCTCTGGGGCCATTAGGATGCATGAGTGGGAACCATGCTAAATGGGACAATACACAGAGGTGTGTACAAGGGTAAATACACTCCAGTTCATATGGAGAGGCAGATACGCCACGGGTAAGCCCGACTAACACATAATTTCTTTGGCTAACCTTGGAATTGCATTACCCTGGGTGTTTGTCTTAGCATGTGTACGTGTGTGTATTTTGATATAGGGATTAAGCACAGTGTTACAGCATGACTGGGACTGCCTTATTTAGGGTCGTGCAGTTACATTTCCAAGCCATTATCTATACCTGCAGGGACAAGTGGGAATTTCAGTGTGACAGAAAACTCACACGGAGATGTATGCGCATACACATGAACAGACAAAGCGCTAACAGAGGTGTATGTCAGTGCACAGGCCTACATTCAATCTCCTATCTCCCAAACAGTAAAAGGAGAGAAATCGAGAGGCCTGTCTGCTCGCCATCCCTCTAAATGTTTAATGAACCATCTCTCCCTGTCTCCCTCCCTCTCCGGCTCTTCTGCCTCACTCACCCTGCTGTTCAGTCCTAACCCATCATCTACTTTTTCTCACTTCATCCTTGTTTGTCTGTCTCTCTCTCTCTTCCTTCAGGCTAACAGACGCCAACGAGTTGCACTGGTTCGCGATGAGGTCTGAATGCTGACGAGGAATGAGAAGAGGGGGAGGAGGACGAGGAGGAAGGCTAATCTGCATCCTATGTCAAAACTAAACCTCCCCCTGGCTTGGATCCAGACTCGCCAAATCTATCATTTGTTCTAACGTAATTTTTCACTTGATGTTTGAAACTGTGCAGGTTTGCAGGGCCCGGCAGGGCTGTCCTCTGTCCGGATAGTGTGGAGATGACAGCACCTTGCAGCCTGAGTGGATGCCGGGTTGCACGTTTCCATGTGAACCACATGAGGAAAAACGTGTGTCTGCGCTGTTCCAGCTTCTAAGTGCTTGTAATGTAACTGGCAAAATTTTTTTGGCACGAGGTAAAGATGTGAAAATGCTGCAGAGCTATTTATGTACTCCACAGTCACAGCTGTTATTGTTTAGACAACAAAGATTCAGTTGTGCAGGAGGGGGCTGTTGTGTTTTATTAGGCCTAATCTACTCAACCCTTCTTTATCTCCTAATGCAGAGGGGGTCTTTATCTTTTGACCTGTTCCAAATAAGCTTCTTCTACCGCTTAAATAATCTAGCAACACAGTTAATCCTGTCCAAATACTGCACACCGTTTACAGGTTAAACATGTAACCGCTGTCATTTCCAAATATCTGACATACACTTGTCAAATTAAAACTTTATTCAGGTAGACACTTTGCTAGTTGTATGTCACATGACTGAAGGCTTGAAACTTGTTTTTTTTTATGTTGGTGCTAAAATCTCAGGACAAATAGGTCAGGTCAAATAGAAAGAATAAAGACAGCAGCACAGAGGTTAGCACTGCTAGAAGGGTCCTGGGCTCAAATCCACTGTCTGGTTGTCTCCAGCTTCCTCCCACAGTCCAAACACATGCACGTTAGGTTAAGTGGTGACTAAACTGGATGCAAGTAAGAATGTCAGTGTGAATGATAGATGTTCCCTGCCTCTTGTCCTATGACAGCTAAGAGAGGCACCTTCTAAAAAGACGGATACTTAAACAGATGGACTAATTGCAACGTGTGAAGACTCAGTGCAAATGTCTGAGGACTAGTTTTGGAGATCAGGGAACTAGTTGGAGAGGCCTGCGATCGACTGGCAACCTGTCCAGAATCTACCTATGACAGCTTGGTTAGGCTCCACCAAAACTTGTGACCCTGGAGTGGATAATTGGCATGAAATGGATGGGTATATAAAGATAGCATGGAAAACCTTTTTAATAATCAGTTTTATGAGGCCAGTTGATGTGAATAGCTTTTTACTGATGGGGATTCATTTCTGGACTTGAGGTTGAAAGAATTTGTGACTTGATGTAAATTTTATCTGACGAGAGTTCGCCTTAAAACTGATTTGAGGTTTGAGACTTAAAATTTGACTTTGTTTATGTTTTTCATAACTGAATAGTGAAAAACTAAACTTGTTTACTTGAGAATGGCTTGGTCACTCTGCCATACACAGGATATGAAAGACAGACGTAGCCACCGTGATGCCACCAAAGTCTTATTTGTAGGCTTCGGTTGATTATTTTCTTGGCTTGTCAGTCAAAGCATACCCTGCTTCATCATCTATTCTACTCTACATGTAATCATAATGAACAAATTGAATTACACGCTCTATTGAACAGACTTGAAAGAAGCAACTGGGATCGAAAACTCACTGGGAAATGATTTACTAAAGCCATAAATGAAGTGAGACGTAGAATCAGTTTCCCACAGACTTCTATACACTCAGACTGGAGTCAGTAAAATTGCCCCCTGCTGGCCATTCAAGAGAATGTACTCAAGAAAAGTCCAGACCTGATTTGAGCCATTTTTGACAAGAAGTGACACTCGATGTGATTTCAATTGAATTGGACTCGCTCTAAAAGCCTGGATTTTTGAAAACCTAACAAACAAGTCCTCGCAAGAGATACCGAGAGCCACTTTGTATAACCAACAATTGCTCATTACAAGCAAAAACACAACTGCTACTTTCTTTCTGAATGAAATACTACGGGGAACAAAAAAAAGAAAAATGTATTATTTTCTCAGATTTCTCAGATTTTGTTTTGCTCGGCTCCTCTAAAGAACATTTAAAATGCGTAAAAAACCTCTCATTCAGCTGTGGAAACACACACACACACATAATACACGAGACAAGCGACGGCGCGCGGGGGTGTATTTCCGTGTTTGCGTGCGCGCAAATGTGTACAGCTGTGGATGTAAGCGAGCGAGCCTACTTCCACTCCCAGCCCCAGGACTTCAAATTATCCTGAGGCTCCTCCAAAACACACTTCAGAATTTTTGTCTGCTTTCCAAACTCATTACTTTAGTAGGGCAAATCAAACAGGGCGCATTAAATGGAACTCAAACGTGAAGAGAGTGGAGTGCAGGGGGAAAGGAGAAGAGTGAGTGTGAGTGTGCGCGTGTCACAGAGAAAGCAAATGTGCCTGTGTGTTAATTAGCAGGATCCTGCTCTAATTAATGGCCTATGAATAGCCATGCTGGGTAAGTAGTCAAGGTTAGACACCTGTGCAGCCATATTGATGCTGGAGCAAACTTCTTCTCATGCAGGGTCTATCAAATTATCCACATTTAATGTAAATACAATATTGGCAGCCTCGGCTGCTGCTGAGCCAAATGATGAAACGAGCATGTGTGTGTGTGTGTTATAAGAGATACTGTGTGTATCCAACATGGATGATGTCAGAGCAATTAGAGAACACATGAATCATCACTGGGGAGGTAATGACCTCGGAGCACCACAGAGGAGAGTCAATTACTCCATCATAAGGGAACCTGGCACTATTACACATTATTTATTACTCATTTAAGAAGTGATATGATGACTTTGCCGTGCTCCGTGGTAACATTAATTTGCTATAATCCTTGAATTACTTTTTTTTGTTGCACCCTTTCAAATGTGCAAATTGAATTCTTGCGCACAGCCAGGGACTCTCCGAGAGACTTTTAATCGACTGTGAAAAGGCTCGCAAATTTAATAACTGATGTTCGCAGATTAAAATCACTAAAGATTCGCGTTTGCGTTGTTAAAAACCCCGATCAGGCTAGCGACCGACAGCCGTCGTCCAGCAAATGTCTGAAGCACGGCGATGGCTCGAGTCGCCCTGAAACACAAACCAGAAGCTGACTTCAGTCTTAAATGCTAACGTGAACCACGTGTCTCTTAAACCTTTTTGACTCATCTGAGCTACAGCTACGGCTATATCTGTGACCTGGGGCAGTAAAACTCATGTAACTTTTAATTTGATTGCGATCTTTTGTGACTGACTTACAGTCAGCACACTTTTACTTGCTTGTCAGTCTTGAAACGCTCATCTGGGAAGTAGAATTGCAGCCTGAGTCACACACTGAGTCCTGACAGTAGTTCTGCTGACATAAATAACATGGAGGGCGGTTGTGTTTGGTGCTACTTAACATGAATGCACACAGTCTTTAAAGGTGACATTCATACTAGAGCACCAGCATCTCAGACCATTTGCAACCAGACATGTTGAGTACTCAAGAGATTAAAAAAAAATCATACCACAGAGTAGATCTTTACTGTAGGTGAGTTTAAAAATAGCAGATATCAGCTCAGATGTTTGATGCTGATGTCACACGGGATGTAACACTTGTTGGGAAGCTTTTATTGCATTTACAGTAACCTAGCAAGTTGTCTAGCAACACTGTCTTCGCATCACCCGTCCCCCTGCGTGGTTCTCTTTCACGGTGACAAGCACAGTGAGGCGTAATGTTAATAAAATGCTCTGTTCTTTCTTTTAATTGGTTGTTTCTTTCAGGAGTTACTGTCTGAATGCTTCAGCCCGCATCTTGATTTCAAGAGTGCACGGAGAACCAGCGGGGCTGAAACGAAAGGTTCTCATAAGCACTGACATTCATGCTGATCTGCTTGCTGCACAGGCACCTCCCCAAAAAATGATTCAAACCATTCATATCAAAACAGTTGAATCTAGTGGTTTTTGAAAGGCTGTTTATGCTGTTTGATATCAGTCCTTGCAGTCCCACTTGATCTTAATTGGAATCCATTGCAACTGCTGTGAATCCAATCTGACTACAGCTACTTTTTTTTTTAATGAATGAATGAGCAAAAAACTTTTCAGAGCCACACAAGGTGTTTGATCCTTAAAAGACACATTTTCAGCCGGGTGCCACAGATTAAAAACGATAAAAACGAGCTTTTACAGGGCCTCTAATGCACCATTATGTCTTCATACAACTCATTTTAAATCTGCCAGCATGACTCTTTGGGCTTAAATTGTGAGATGTAAATGCTTAAAATACAGAAATCTATAACTTAATTACTTTGGCAGAGTATGAATGACCATGGGGAAGATCTTTATCAGTGAGAACAAGGTTAAAAGTGCAAAATTTATGTCCTCCTTCACATTTTCCAAAGACATGTAATGGGATAGATTGGAGTCTTTGCGGGCCCGATTCTGGCCCACGGGTGTTATATTTGACACCCCTGATATACATTTTCTGTGGCGCATTAGCTCTCCGTGTCAAATTTTCCACTTCCTGCTCTCTCCTTTTCTCAGCGTGTACGTTTGAACAAAGAGAGCATTCCCTCGTCAACAGATCAATACCCTGGATCCATTCAGGTTTGTTAAAGAGTAATAGGCATGGATTTGAAGGGGGGGGTGAGGGGGGAGGCTAACAGGCGCTGATTTAGCCAGGCTACGCTGGACCCATTTACTTCCCAGCTACAGCTAACGGGGTTTCTCCAGCCTCCAAAACACTTTGTACTGCCGTCACAGTGCCGTATACGGCAGAAGAAAAATTACCCCCATTATGTAATCTTTATAATGATTCCTATTGAGAAAGCAGAGGCTACAATGGCGGTACAGTAAATTACACTAAACACCATTACTCTTGACAGCTTCTTCTGAATGTGTGCGTGCATATCTGTATTTGTTGGTGAGTCAGCGTGTGTGTGTGTGTGTGTGTGTGTGTGTGTGTGTGTGTGTGTGTGAAGGTGTTAGGTGAGTGAATGATTGAGTGTGTGTGCATGAGTGCGTGAGCGCCACTCTCACAGTGAAATTAAACTGGGGCTCAGGTGAGAAACAGAGCAATGCTTCAGTGCTGAGCGAAGAGGAAGGAGAAGAAGTGGCGGTAAGGAGTTAAACACCCCAAGGACTTCGCAGTCGGTGTAGAATAAGCCCGTCTAAGGAGGAAGGGAAGAGGAGGAGGACGAGAAGGGACGAGGGAAAGAGGCAGATAGAAAAAGAGAAGGGGAACAGAGGGAGCTGACAGGGAGATTGAGAGATGGCGAGATTGATGGCATGTAATGATGAAACGGATGGAGGACGAGACAAGAGAGACATGCACGTCAGAGGCCATTACTCATCTGCGGCACGCACGCACATACACTCATACACACAGACAGCAAACGCCACCCAAGGGTGCCGGAGGAGCCGTCTACCACCCACCTCTCTATTTTTCTCACCTTCTTTCGTTTTCTCTCTGTCGCCCTCCTGTTCATCCCACCCTCCATCTGTGCCTCTGTGTCTTTTGCTTTTTTCCTTCCCTTCTTAGACTTCAGTCTGTTTCCTCTGAGGATTTACATCATTCGTATCAAATCATCTTATTCGTCACAAACTGTGAAACTTGTTTTTACCATTTATATTTCAAGTGGAACAGCAACGCACAAGAACTTATAGACAGATAGAGGTGATATTGCCTATTGTAGACTATCAGCTATAGCTATAGTATCAGCAATAAAGACAGGCACAAGCTTTTTGTTTGCTTTGCTGTTTTTGTTCCCCTTGCGTGGGTGCAAAAGCTCAAGTTAGGACTACGTATTGTTAAAATATTGATAAAGTCACACAACTCGACCCACTGACACACGCTGTTATTAATTAAATGACAGAACCATGCAAGACATGAGTCTACATCTGGCTTGTATGTGTATGTGTGTAGTGTTTTGGCCTGTTTTTCAACCACAGTTTTCCATAATGAGCACCCAGGGGACTTGGTGCATTGCACTCTCTTCTCGGAAAGGCCTGAACAGACTTGTGCAATACCTCCGATGCTCCCTGGAGGCTCGAGACACACTAACTGCCGATTTCCATAACAGAATACTCACAAACAGGGTGATCACTTCTGTCCCACAGGTTTTTAAAAATTTCTCAAGAAAGACGGCCCGTGCTGAAACCAAAGCAAGATGACTACAGGATTAATCCAAGAGGTGAGTGACATTTTGCATGTCAAGGATTTCCAATTAAGACAAACATCAGGCCGACATGCCCCATGTGATAAAATGTTGCTCCAGAATGCCAATGATGCCAAGAAATACTTCCACATAGAAACTTTACACAGGCCTATGAAAGACACCGACCCTGCAATAATATGAGAAAAAACCTCAACAATCAGAGGACCACCTATGAGCAAGCACTAGGCAACAATGGGAAGGAAAAACTCCCTTTTAACAGGAAGAAGCCTCAGGTAGAACCATGATCAGGGAAGGGCAGCCATCTGCCATGACCGGTTGGGTTTGACACTGCGGATCTCTGCCAGAGATTAATAAACAAAGTGGTCTATTGGGGTGATATGCTACTATGCGGTTTTTAAGAAAGATGGGGTGACGTTGTAAGCAAGGATTGTGGACCATAAAAACTAACATAACTGATGCTGTTAGGACTAGAAAACTGCTGTATAAATCTGTGATTCCCAGCCAGTGTTTTGGAGATGCCAAGAAGTACTTCTGGACCAGTTTCAAAGACTAGTTTCAAGTAATCTAAAAAACATCATAAATACATCTGCTGCACAAAAGAGTTAACTAAACTAAAAGTTATGGATAAAAAGTACAAAGAGGCAGCAAATGGGAACGTTTAAATGATTGCAACAGTCAAAAATGATTCCCTTTAGGTAAGCAGTTGAAGTCGTTAGCTAAACTGCTCTCTTGACATGATTCGTATAGCTAGCTGAAACTCTGAGCAAAAAAAGCTCAAGTTCTAGCTGCTGTCATTCTACAACTGGTAGTCAAAACTGTTAGTTACAAGTGTGAATAAACAGTTAAAAATGCTAGATAAAAGTGAGGATTTATTAGTCAGAAGTAAATTCAAACTCAGAACATGTTTTTTTCTCAATCAGTTAGCCTGCCAAGAGCTTTGACTTACTGAATAACTTTGAGTTGAACTGGAAAGTCCAGCATGTTGCTGCTGGGCCCAAATAATAATAAGTTACAATGGAAACCATTACAAAAGGGTGGAGGCAGATGGTTAATGCCGTTAGCTGTTTCACTGAAACACACATGTGACTTTTGTTTCTAAGTTCAGTTGTTTGCACGCTGTTGGGCATGCAGTGTGGCATCAGAGCAACAGTGAAGAGGTGTACTAGTTTTTATCACTACAGAAAGCTTTCCTACAAAACAACTTGTATTCATTTGAAAACCACTGAAGTGGTGTAATATAATTCAGGTACGTCTCTGTGAGTTAAAGTTGAACTCGGGACAGAACAATACAAAAATTCAAAGTGGACGGCGCCCTGCTGTGTCAACGCTTCCTTTCTGCTGCTGCTGCGGACTTGCTGTTTAAAATGAGCCCTCTCTCTCTCTCTCTCTCTCTCGAATAAGCTGCATTCACTAAACATCTGCTTAACACCCCGCACACACACCGCTTAATACAATGAGCCGATATGCCAAGCGGCGGAGTGCGTGCCGTCCTCTCTCCCCGTGGAGGCTTCTAATGCATCACGCCTAATCAGAGAGGGAGACTCAGCTCATAGTGCCGGCTAGTGCTGCATGCTAATCCTCTGCAGATGAAGACGCTAAGCTAAGCGCAGGCTGACAGGCATGCGGTGGGAATGGCAAAGGAGGCTAATGCTAACTGCAGTGTCACTGCTCCCTCCCACCTTGATTTTGCACACACACACACACTCACACACTCCACAAAGCCTTATGCATTTGGGTATTCATGACTTAGCGTGTGCAGAAAGACTAGCCAACGACAGCTGCGTTAAAAGCCTTCAACATCAGTCTGGCCAGCTGAGATTTGATTTGGCTGTGAGCATCTGTGTGTGTGTGTGCATATGCCTGAGGTTGTGTATTCATGAAGGAATTTGACAGTACGCTAACAAGCGCCCGGAGCTTGGCAAATGTGGAATAGAAGGGCTTCATAGCAAAGTTAGTTAAGTTACATGCACAAACAGACACACACACACACACACACTCTGTGGGATGAGTTCAGTGAGTTGTTGTGATTGTTGCTGTTTACCAGCAGAGGTGAGACAGAGCCGTGGCCTTCTCATTAAAACAGAGACCTCTAGAGCTCTTACGTTTCTCATTAGCCTTCAGTGTATGTCTGCCATGTGTTTGCACGCTCACACCAAAGAGTGTGCGAGTGGTTTTGGCGCTGACCCTGTGCAAATACACGTATGAGCAAGTTAAAAACCGCCATGCGTCCCTCAGCGTGGAGGTCTGTCAGGTCATCTGTGTCTCTGGTTAAAGATCTGGAGAGGAAACCAGGGGGAAACTCGAAGGGATCACAGTCCACAAGCTCACAGACGCACACTAACTGGCTGTAGTTGTGTGAAAGCACCCCAGAGAACCACAAAAGGCTATAATGTCTGCCAATCAGAAAAGAGCTTACACAGAGCTGCCTGCCAATCTCAGCCAACCACAGTTGCCACAATGCCCACCGCTGTACCCACTCACCGTCAATCACATTTCACCACCACGCCCACTGCCTGACAACCTGCAAAACGTCTTGCAACACCCAGCCAGCTCTCCTAATTACCACCACCGCTGCCAAGTACCCCTCCGCTGACCAAAACCACAACTTGACATAACATAAAATCTACCGCCAGGACTCCAAATCCGTGGAAATGCACCAGCTACAGTCCAGGATGAAAACCCTCTGTGCCTCGTGCTGGCTTCCTGCTTCCCCCTGTGACATGTTGCATCCCATTAACGAGGTGTCACCACTAATATTTAGGACGTTAATTTGCACCGCTCCTGAAGCCGCTTTGATCCAAAGAGAGTGTGACAACTTTAATGACTAAACAAAACAGAGGACAAACAAACCTAAAGACCTACTGCTAAATCATAGCGGGGTAGTCTGCAGGGGAGCAGCTTTTGAAGTGGAGGAAAACAACAGAAGGAAGCTTTTTATGCGGACACACCATCATTATGCTGGCCGAGGTGAGGCGGAGGCCTAATTAGGGATAGGAGATTGATTGAAGTTGTGTGTTTTTCTACGTTCAAAAGCACACAAAACAAAATTACAGGGGGAAAAAAAAGGATGAAGTTGAAAAAGTAAAATTTAGGGAGTAGACATGCAAATTTAAGATGATTTGTGATCTAAAAGCAGACTCTTTATCAAAGCCAACTGTACGAAAGCTTGTCTTTAGAAAGCGGCAACATTAGCTGTCTTTAGGCCTACTTGGGATTCACCCCGAGAGGATTTCTGGGTAGATAAATTTAAATGGCTACCTTCAGCTGGGATTAGGAGGTGATGATGCTTAAAGATTACAATTAGCGTCAGCTTAGAGGTAATATAAATCAATGAGCTTGTCAGCAGAGGTTCCAAGAAGATGGAGATGCTAGGGTTAAGCGTTTAAAGCGATGTTAATGTGCACCTGTATCCAGAAGGGAAAAGAAAGTCACTCTGGTTTTTTTTAAAATGCCAAACATCTTCAGTGTATCCACTCTCTTTCAAAAGAAGACAGCAAAAACCATCCTCCCTCTCTCTCTCTCTCCATCCCTTCCATCTTCTAAACCAAGTTATTCTTGAGAACTCGAGCTCCTGTCAGCTCCCACCAGCTCTTGCCTCTAACTGACAAAGGTAACCCTCTTATATGAGCAGCCACTGCTAAAAGCATGTCATTTTCTCCCGCTAATGTCAAGTGGGAACAGATCAGAACAGGCAGGAGGAGTTAATAACACCACATAGTCTCCTCGCACGGATCCCTTGGGTACTCCTGCTTATATGTGAATCTGAACTTCCTGTGCGACCTTTGTAGTTGTGAATCACCCGGAGTGACCTCACCCCCGTTCTGTCTGCATGTCACAATCCCCCCAAAAGACCTAATTCATGATGAGGGACGGTGCGTGAGTGCATTTACTCATGTATTTCATTTGCAACACTCCCCAGACTCTAAGCCTGGTGTTTTCTCATCTGTCAAACTCTTTGTCTTTGTTTGGCTGGTTCCCAGATATCACATGTCTTTGCTAAATCCATAAATCCACGGCGACTCGTAATCATTAAATACAGCATATGAGCCACGCACAGGAAAAACTAGGTGACTAAGATGTTGGTCAAACATTTGGACAGAAAAGTTTGGCTGTCCCCCTTCTAGAGGGGGGCTGTCACGTGTATCTGCAAACAAGTGAAAGAGATTACTTACACTATACTGCTTGGAAAAAAAGTTGTTAAAAAGTTTTTATAGGCTCTTATTTGTATTCCTATATAGTTAGACTGCTGAAATTCAGAACCAGTAGCAGATGAGAAGAACAAAAAGTCATAAACATTAACAGGAACATACAGTACTTTGGCTAATACTGACCCGACTCGCAGCTTTGCAAACACCATTTGGCAGATCAAAACCTTTATGTCGCCTGAGAGACACAATGTGATGAACATAAAACACAAAACGGCGGCGCTCACTATCTAAAAAAAAAAGGAAGTGAAGAGCTTTTCTTTTACAGGAAGAATGAAGAGCTAAAAAGAAAAAAGAAGACCTGCCCACATTTCTGCAGCAAGCTGACTTTAGATTTAACGTTGTCTATGCTATGATACTTCAGATACTTCAGAGTGTAAAGAAAAGTCAAGTTTGCTGCAGCAGAAGTGAGGAAACAGCCTGCAGATGAACTCTTCTACTTTCCATCCCCGCCTCCCCCGGTGCTCCTGATGTTTCTTATGCTAATTAGCCATGCGAAGCTTTGGGTGGTTAATGCTTTGCTAATGCATGCCAGTCAGGTAAACAGCCCTGGGTTCAGAGACCTGTTACGCTTCAGGTTTACTGGAACTCAATCTGGAAACCCAGTGGCTACCTCGCTGACTTCAGCTGTGAGAGCAGCAGCCAATTTTTCAGGGCTTACGTAGCCAGGAAATCTGGATCATAGATAAAAGAAATCCGGTTCGAGACTTCCTGTTCTGTCCATTGTGTTGTTGTTTATGAATGCAAAAAAAAAAAAAAAAAAAAAAAGAAGCTACATAACTGTCAGACACAGGTAATGGTTATGAGCTTGTGTTGCAGTGCAAACACTGCTTTGCTCGCCACGTGTACCGTTTACCTGCATGCATAAATGTGATTGGTCAATAAGCACAAGCAGACTATGGTAAAGGTCCTGGTGCCAAAAATCTTGTCTATCATTATATTTAGATGCCTGTTCACAAACAATATCCTTGCTTTTTCCTCTCCCATTTTCTGTTAATGAAATATTATTTGTAAATTGAAACTAGATTTAATTGAACTCACATGCAGGTTAATTTATTTGTGTTTTCTTGTGTTAATGCGAGGCCATATGCCCGGTAATAGTTTAGCCAAATGAAAGCTGCAGTATCACCATCAACGTGACGCTATAGCTGATGCTGATGGTGAACCATAGCCAGTTAGATCAGCAACCTGCAACTAAATTGCACATTTTTACATATAAAGTAGTACACAGAGTGCAAACTGAATGCTCGATCCTTTGTTTCCTGTTGTAAAGCTTTTGAATGGTACAAAATTTGCTGAAATGCTAAAATATAGTATTTTTAACTTTAACTGTTTTTTGTTTTTTTTTTACAATTTAAGTCATGAAAGAGAAAAGACACGTGTAATCTGTGAGGATGCACATTATATCAAGCCCGCATCCTTTGTGCTGATGAGAGAAATAAATCCAGCTTCCCACAGTGAATTGCTGGGATGTTCTAAAAGAGGCTGGGGCTGTTTCATCCATAACCAACAGAGCCATCAGCGGGAGAAATAGCGTCTCTGTATTCCACTCATGCCCCCCTCCTCTCCACTGCAGAGGCTAGAGGTCCGCACACACTGTGGCTCCACTCATTACCTTACCGCTTGGATGCCAGACCCCCATTCACCCTGCTCTCTCTCACACATGCACACACACTGAAACCCACACACTGCGAGCCCCCCTCCTCGATTAATCATCTCTTTTTAACCCCTCCCTCGCTGTGGAGGCTCGCACTCGCCCTTTTGCAGGATGCAACACGCTGGGAGAATGAAACGTGATCCTGATTCTGATTGGTACCTTCCGAGCTCGACACCGCGGTGGCTGGGCGGTTCGTGTTATTTGACCCCGGCACAGCGGTTCACACTGGTGTTTGAAATTCTCAGAGTTTTACAGGCGTTTCATAACTAAACATGAATTAATGAAATGAATAGATAAATAAATGATCAAAATGTCACTGCACCCAATTCAAAGTAGATTGAAGCTTTTTCTCGTTGAAAAAAATGAGTAAATATGTAGTGAATTACGTGGATCTTTGACGCAATATCCGCCCTTTTTTCAATGATTTGAGGAGCATGAAAAGAAAACTAGACCTCTATTCAGCCCAGCACAGGAGCAGGATGACACACAGAGATGCCGAACCTTGATTTACGCTTCCTCTTTTCTCTCCATTTCATCCTATTTGAGAAAGGCTGGAGGTTGGAGGCATTTATATTTCATAAAACAAACTTGCATTTGTCACCGGCAGAAAGAAAACACACAATGCTGCGGCGCAGCCAAAAAGCTCCTGGATGCTCCTAATCGGCTATTCTTTCTTTTGTTTCCTGTTACTTCTAAACAGCCTGCACGTAAACATGGTCAGAGGTCAAATAACGCAGTAATAAAAAATCCACTGTGCATACGCCAGAGCTCAACATAACAAATTATTTACACCGTGCTATTCCAGTGATATTGGACAGTAGATTCAATATCTAGAGCCACAGTCAATTGGCTGCCTAAGCTGCAAATCCGGGCGTTGAGATTTGAATTAATGTGAAATGCGATATGACACGTTTTGGAGGTTGTTCCTCTGATATTAAATTAGAGACTGAATACCTGAGCACAACGATTTTTTTTGCTTCAGGTATCCCATCCAAATGAGTTTTATCTGAATGTAGGAGTTCCAGCTGTGAGAGAGAAAATGTCCTCATATCCCGGTGAAATCACCCGGCTGCTGTCACGGTGTCCTGGGAGTCGTTCCATTATTCAGCGTCTACAGCAAAGCTCCAGGATTCGTCTCTAGATAAAAATCACCTCTACACCTGTTCTCTCTGGTGTTTTGTATATAGATAAACTTGCACAAAGATGGAAAATCATTCAAATGAAATGCAGAGTGCTGCGCAGAAAAACTCTGCATGTTTACTCTATGGAGGGAGTATTTCAGTCGACTAAATCAACTGAGCAAAAACTACCCCCCAAAAAATGTTCCAAACTTAATGTTCTCCCAACTACATTACCCACGATGCACCAAAACCCTTGCTTCAAGACCTAGAAAAAGACTCAGTGATGAGTTCCCGTCTTAGGTGTTAATTAAATACATCTAAACATTTTTTTCAGACCGTGAGTCGGTTAACTTGCAATGTGATCCAGAGAGTGTCGTGGCTGCTTTTGACTTCTGCAGTGAATCTTCGGTGGTGTAGGGTTACAGTGTAAGTTACCCGATGCTAGCGTTTAGGCTTGTGTGTGGTGTGCTGTGCTCCTGTGCTGATGTTTTATATGTGGTGTTTTTTTCCCCTCTCCTGGATGTCCTCTCTTTGCTATGGTCAGTTTATTTTTTGGACCCAAACATATTTATCCCTCGAGTTTCTCCACTTCTCTGTACACTTCCTAGCATTCCAATACTTTCACCAATCTTCCGCCAGGAATTTGCTGACATATGTGAGTCCTGACCCTGATGTTTTTATTACAATTATGGTGATAAAGTAGCCACAAATGCAGTGAACGAACCAGCCAATCATAATAACTTTAGGCTGTGTTGAAGCAAAGTGTAGTTACATCTCTCGTGAGGTGCACGTCAGGTTATCGCGTAGGGCTCTGTAACATATGTACACGGCAGATTGCTGCCCCGCCCTGAGCCTGGTCCCGCCAGAGGTTTTTTCCTGTTAAACGAGAGTTCTTCCTTCCCATTGTTGCCAAGTGCTTGCTCACAGCATGGTGTCTGATTGTTGGAGTTCTCTATTATTGTAGGATTTTTACCTTACAGTATAAACCACCTTTAGGCGACTGTTGTTGTGATTTCGGTGCTATATAAATTAAACTGAATTGAACTGATTACAGGGTAGATGTAACACAGTCATGTAAATCCAATAAGGAGAGAATATCTGACCACATTCCCATTAAAGCAATGGTTGGATAAAAAGTGGAACAGCTGACACCTTTACCTAGAGATGGCGTTTAAATAATAGTTTAACCACGTTGTGCCAAAATTTCTGTGTTCGGAGCTGCAGATGTTAGTATACTAACCAGTCTATAACAGTGACCCGTATTCACGTGGATAACATGAGAGGCAGAAGATGCAGTACTGCCCAGAGGTGGAATTTTTCTTTTATAGTCTACAGTTGTGACCTTTTGTCATGAATGTTGAAGGACTGGTAGTCATTTCTCTATATGCTGAAAGACATATGCGCATATTCACCTTGGAACTGCAATGCATTTAGTCAGCCAAGTTTTCACATGGAAGACATAAGAAACAATCAGGGATCGTCTACCCCTTCATTTCGCCAGAGAACTTGTGATGGAGTGTTACTCATCGATGCAGAGGGAGAGCAGGGGCAGGCTACAGGCAGGTGGCAGCGGGACGAGTCGGGGACTGATTTAAATATTCATAGATTCATTACTAAATGAGGCAATGTAGTGTAGAGGTACAGCTAAGCCATTTTCAGGCATGAAGAGATTATTTTCATGGGAAAAAAAAATCTAAATATGTTATTTTGTTGGAAACAGATGAGCTTTAGGGGGTTTAGTAACATGGCTTTAAAGAAAGTTACAGAGTAGCACAGCAAAGGATCAAGAGAGGCTAAGGCGAGGTTTTCTACTTCTTCTTCTTCTCTTCATCCATAAAATCATTTTTAATAGTTACATTGGGAAAAAGTGATCACTTATTTTAGATCTGGTGCTTGCTCATACATGCATTCCTATTCATCAGTGATGACATCAATAGTCTTTGTATTAGTCGTCATTTTTTTGATCGAGAACTCATCGCTCTCAAAAGCTGAGTAACCAAGCTGTTTGCAATCCACAACCCTCCCTTTTCTCCCAATCATCCTCATCTTCAGTCTCCTGTCCTCTCCTGTTTTGCTCCAGTTCTCTCTCCTCTCCATCTTGCTAAGACCATTAGGCTTAGCGGGGTTGGCTAGTCTGGGTTAAATACACACAGCCTCATGCTGCTCCGATGGGGCAAAGAAGCATTCTAGAATTGCTCAGAAGCACACACACGCACGCTCAAACACACACACACTGCCACTCACTCGACCTCTTTGCAGCTTTAAGAGCAGTGATTGCTGTAATAGCCCTATAGAGGAGGAGAAAAGACAACAGAGAGGAGCAAGAGGATTGAGAACAGAAGGAGTTGATGGATGGGTCTGCTTTCCAGGTCACTTAGGGGGCTCCTCCCCCCCATATCAGGCTTTGTCCCCAGGGTCACTATTACTGGGCGTGCACACACACACACACACACACAAACCAGCGTTTCACGGAGTACAAGAAAGGAGGCAGGTCGCACCACAATGAGCAACATCGATTTTACAATATAAACTAATGAAGCACACCAAACTCAATACACAGAACACACATAAACACACATAAACACAGGGGACACATGTGCACACACTCATACACACTCGCACACCTTGTAAACACATACCATCGCAATCCCATTGTTCCTTTTCCATACACATACTGTAATTGCTGATGTGAAGATAAGTGTGTACATTACTGAAACACAAACCAATTATACTCGCATTGTAGCCATTTTCAGGCTCACAAACAAATCGAGATCCACACACACACACACGCACACACACGCGCGCTAGAATCCACGCACACAGCTACCATGCCTTCTGTGAGAGAAAGCATGTGTTCCCTCGAGGCAGTGTCTCTCCTCTCTCCTCCTCCTCTCTCTATTTCCTTGGTGACAGCTGTCATCCTGTCAGGCCCATGGCAGCCATGGCAGATCTGGCAGCGTATTCTGCTCACTGACACACACCACACACACAAATACACCAGTCCTCAAACTCAACAGCCTCTGCACATCCAGTTTTCTATCTCCCAAACCATCCCTGCAAACACAGAAAACACCGAATTGAACCCTGAGCAAACTAGCAAAAGTTGCACTTCCGTTGCTTCCCCTCAAAGGCACCGAAACACAAACAACGCCTGACGGAAACAAAAAAAAAAAGAAATTTTTGTGAGATTCAATTATTTTCTATCACAAATATAAAGAAAAAACAGAAAGAAGAAAAAATAAATATCACTTCCATCTGTGTGTCCGGTGCAGAGATCCTGGCTGTGATTAGCTTATCTTACTTAGGGTAGACTTTAAGTCTAGCACCTGTAGATACTAAATCTACTAGCAGATACACAAGTTCATCACTTATGTCACAAAAATATCAGTGCATACATATATATACATATATTTAAGCTGCGAAGAATCAGTATGCATAGGATATATATGAGTTACCAAACAGCTGTCAATTTACAAGTCTAACACAAATGTTCCACGTTCTTTTATCTCTGTTTTGGTCTCCGCCATCTCCATTATCACATTATTGATCAAATATCTGTCTCTTCTACCACTATTTTCACTAACTGGTCAACAAATCTGCTAAGTGGTGGCTTATCAATGTGTTCCCCTAATTTCCGCCTAATAAGGAAACTGATAAACCCAAACAGCAAAGTTAGAAAGGCAAAAACGACTCTACAGATCTTAAAGCATTCAATAGTCACCTCAGATCTCTGGGTTTTCTCACTGAAAGCACTTTTCACAATACAAAATCTGATCACTCTGCAGCCCTTTAAGAATCAGGGTGACCATATGTCTCTCTTTATGTGGGATTGCACAGCATTTTTATTCCTTGTCCCACATCTTAAAACAGTGTCCCACTTTTTCACTGGTTCTGCAGGACGAGCACTTTTCTAAACTTTACCTTCATATACTGGTTTTCACCCAGTGCCATGAAGGAAAAGCTTTTGATTATAATCAGATTGCATACTCATCAGGAAACATTGAAAATTATAAACAATATAGGAGTATATAAAGAGAACATCAGATTCTCCACAAGCCTAGGAACTTTTAAAACTGCTCTTAAAACTCACCTCTTCTCATTGGCTTTTAGCAAAGTTTAACTTATTGCTTTAATTTATTGTTTTATCAGTGAGGTGTTTTATGTACTTGTGTTTTATTGTATTTTATATTTGTATTTTATTGTACAGCACATTGGTCAGCCTCAGTTGTTTTTAAATGTGCTTTATAAATAAACTTGACTTGACATTAGAGCGAACCTAAACTACCTTTAAACCTTATTGTATTTGCATAGCAAGAGAGTTGGAAATATACTATATTTTTCCTTAAAAATCTAAATGTCAATCTGGTAGCATGCACAATGTATTTTTATTCAAGTTTATTTATTTAAGATATTAAAATTTCAGACTTCCTCTCAGCATTGCTAATATGCCCCACTTTTGTGGGGCATTTAGTGAGGCACACAATATGCCTCACATTTAGTGAGGCATATTGTGTTTGCCTCACATTTAGTTTGGCCACCCTAATCAGAATTGGCTTTAAAATAAAGGAAACCAAAAGTCTGAAAATGAAATCATCCTCATACGATAAAATCATGCAGGAGCAGGTAAAATCTGCTGTGTCATAAACATAATCAGTTTCAGAGAAGTACGACCTTCATACTGTGCTTACATGGCTAACCTTCCCTCTCAGACACTGTTTACTTGTTCTTTTTCTCAGATAACTTTGGCAAGGACATAAAAATAAAAATATCGACTATCGGCAGGTTCAATCCAAAATTATCTGTGCTGGCCTTTAAGAGCTCATATTGGCGCGATCCGTGTCTGTAATTCTACACCAGGCCGACTCAAACTGCTGCTCGGACACATTCCAGTCATGTACACATCTACTGCAGCATGCCGAACACATCACTCTGACTGCCCACAGTACACTGACCCAGTGCTGTACTACTGCATTTAAAATCTGACTTTAAAGCCGAATTTACTCTGTTTGAGATCCACGCCGGCCCCCCTTAACCTGGAGAGTCACACAAACATGATTTTCCAGCGCCTGTTTGGCCCCGCTGTGTTTCTGATTTGATCCAGGTGATAAACAGAACACAATTGTAATCATTTTCAAATCGCAAGTGATTGTTTTTCATAAGAATATATGAATATATGTTCCATATTTCAAAATGAGGGCATTCATAAGGGATCCCAAACTTTTAAGAGCGATTATACCCTGATGTATTTACTTACAGTTCATCTAAAACCAGTGGGCAGACCCGATTTAAAGTTAACTTGCATATTAATTTAATATACCAACAATATTTTTTGTGTTAATATATATACACTGATTATAAGCAAATACAGAAGCCTGTATAAGCAAACACTCTTACACAACCAGGCACTGTTTGGCAAATGGCACCTGGTAGAAAAATGTAATTGCTTGAAATTTAGAGAAGCGACTGCAGCTTCTGAAATACCCATGGGAGCCATCAGACCAGTATTTTACAACACACACACACACACACACACACACACACACACACACACACACACACACACACACACACACACACACACACACACACACACACACACACACACACAAAACACGAACCTCCCTGTCAGCAAGTGCAGTACTTTAAGTAGTAATAACTACTCTGGCTGTTAGGGTGAAGAGAGTGTGGAAGGAGGGAGAAGAGGGGACGGAGAGGAAATGAACGCAGGGGAAAAGGGGAAGAAAAAGCAGTGCTTTAATCTCCATCAGTCTGAATTTTATTCTTCCTGGGCTGGGCAGCGCAGCTTTGAGAAAATGGGCTGTGAATGTCGATAATGCTACAGTTAAAGGAATACTTCTAGGAATAGTCTACCTTTTGAGTACTATATAATCTCCGTCTGTTACCGTGTGTGCTTTTTCAGATGCCACTCCACCAATTTTACACATGGATTCTAGTTTATGCAGCATAAGTAGTACCTCTCAGTCTGCAAAAACCAGCTGCGTATTTGCTTCTGTCTCTCAGGCGGAGCTCTCCGAGTCTGAGAAATAACCCCTCATCGAGCCGTAATGACGTGCAGCACGGTTACCTTGACCAAAGGAGAGCAACTAGAGTTGATCTAGAGAGAACTTGTTCACTTCCCATTAATCCCGTTGTACTGAAAATGGCTGCAATCCACCTAGAAGGTGCTCGACCATTTCTAAATTACAGTGATACTGATGTTAACCGGTGCCAGGTTGTAAAAGAAGGTATGGCATGTTTGTTTTTAAGTTGGGTCCACACTTGGGGTTCAAAGTTGTTTGCTCCTTTTTTGCAAACTAAATCATGGCAACCACTGGATCAGTTATTGTAGGTGGAGGCTGATCTTGTTTGTGTTATAGCCCCAGAGCTCCACTGGAAGCATCGTCATTGATTTATTTGCAAAAGCATGACTGTTTTGGAAATACTGAATATATAACTCTTACAGCGGAGAGGTGAAATCTGCTTGCAGGGAGAGTCATGAAGTTTCTGAGGTTTCGTGTGTTTTCAAATGATTTTTATGCTTCGGTTTGTGGTCATCACGTGAAATTATTATAAAAGCTGTGAATCCAGGAATCTTCACCTGCCATCTTCTGCAACACAGCAGGCTACAACTTCTCAAACCCCACAGGCGAGTTGTTATCAGCCCACTGAAGGGTCGTTATCAGTCCCACTGATATGACCACTAGGTGGTCTCCTCCAGGTAGTTATCTCAAGAGCTCTTTGATCTGGTTATCGCCTCATGTAGAGGCGGTCATTACACCCTGCTGAAAGTTGTAGCATCGACAATACCATCTGCACGATTAAGACAATCAGCTGGTTAGACTTTGTTCTGCTTTCTTGTTAGGAAAATAACCACAGTTTGTATTAAAGAGTGTCCTTAACTTCATAAAGCTGTGCTATGAAGCACCCGCCAGAGATTTTACACGAACTTCTTCACACAACCGTTACTAGATAAGAACTGATACACAATCTTGATTGCTCCATATTGATCACTGAAAAATACTTTGCTTGCCTAGATTTTACCAGAGAGGCCCATTAAGATGAAATTTTCCTTTACTTGAAGCAGAGATGCAGCCAAGGTAGCACCAGCTACCCAAGGGTCTTTGGCCAACAAAGGTGGCCAGTAGGTAGGGGGAACCTACCTGAGAGTCGTGGGACTGGCAACCACTTATAATAGCTAGTCAATAGGCTGATAACATCTGTAAAGGAGCTAATACCAAAAGCTCAAAAGTAAAATTCTGAATACGCCTATGAATTTGCTGTTTTCTTTTAGCAATAACAGTTAACAAACTGTAAAACCAAACCACTGATAACTAAGAATATCAAAGCACACTAATATGAACATCCCATCAAAACAGCAGCGCACCCTCCCTCACACATAAAACCTCATCTACTTCACTTCACACATACTATTGTGTTTCCATGCTCGTAAGTGTTTAAGTGCGAGCATCTGTGTGTGCGTGCGTGAGTTAGTGCGAAAGCCTCGGGCTGTCCCCTCAGCACTGCGTCTGTATCGACCTGCAGTGGAAAACAGGCCTGTACTCGGCCATGTAGGCCAGGAAGTCGATAGGGACATCAGAATGAGGGCAGCCGTCCAAAACGGCATCACAATGTGCCCAGAGGCCGCGCACTAACACACACACATGTGCACACACAGAGTATACATACAAAGGCTTGGCCATTTTTCAAATAGCCTTGGATTTATGGTTTATAAATCCCCCAGATGGTGATTCATGTGTAATCTGTCTGTAATGGTTACTTGATAAATACAGTTTCAAACCTTCTTGGACTGCTTTTCTATTGTATTAGCAGACACTGGAGTCACTGGATCATTATCATTTATATTGCACATGTAATTGTGTGTAATTGCATTGGATTGTTGAGACATTTCCATATGAATACATTAGCAAGAATTTACTGTCTCGTGCATCTGCTTCCTCTTTACAGAAAATAATCGATAAAAAACTTTGCTCAGAGCATGACCTTTACAGGGAAACGTTTTCGCTGACACATGAATCAAGAAAAACTGTAACACGAAATGCCACCAAATAATGTGAGCGATTAACGATTCACAGTTAAATAAAATCAGATATTACTAAAAGAGAATGGGGCAGATGTGACTTAAGGTGTTTTTGCCCTGTGGTGTTTAGTCCATTTAAATCAGACTGGTTGACCTTTAACCTTGGTGCTGTCCGTTTGTGCAGATGTGAACACAGTAATTGCACTCGGGTGCGGACCGAATCAACTGCACCAAGACCCTCTGACGGAGGTGGTCTCGGTATGGTTCCTAATGAACTCCAGATCGATTCATTTATGGTAACCAACCACCAAGTGTATGTTACAAGTTTGAGCTAAAAAAAAGTCCCGTAGCCACTTAGGCTTAGTATTCTAGGACACAGTGAGGTACTATTGATGTGCAAAGGTCTGTACGGGCTAACAACTAGCTGAAAGAACGTAAACTCTCAGTGTTCTCCAACAGCCCAGAACAAAGCACCTTCCTGTATTTACTTTTGTTACTCCCCCCCAGACACATACACTGACATGATTTGCAGTGACACATTTTTATTTACTTGGATTTTTCTCTGTGTGAAGAGAAATGTCTTTTCCACTGATAGTATATTCCAAATGAGGCATAATTTACAAATGGAACATCATGTTCGATTACATAAACATGAAACTAGTGATTGAGACTGGAAAGTGTTAACTGAGGTAGTAAATCAAGATTTAAATAATTTTCTACACTATCAGGCTTATTTCTGCAAGCAGAGAAGTCTCCCCCTGCTGGCTATTAGAAAGAATGCAGACAGTTTAGACAGGTTTGTGTCCATCTTTTACATACAGTCTGTGGTGAACATCGGTCGTAAGATTATACTGGAGTTCATTACTGTTAACAACCATTGATTTCTAATGTATCAATGTGAATTTTTCATGTGTTGCAGATTGCATAGCTGCTGTATCTGATACAAGCTTTAATCCAGAGGCTTACAGAGCAGCAGGTATAGATGTTTTCAACCTGGCTGGCCCAGGAAGGGAGTCCCACCTTCCACCCTTGCAGCATTTAGTCGCTCAGCTAAGGGACAACAGAGTTCCTGCCTCTGTATCAGCAATTCCACTGACAGATTACTCCATCAAACTGCGGCAATAATATGTGAAAACAAAAATGATGTCTCTGGGTTTAGTTGAAAAATAGGTTTGGCACTCTTATCAGGCAGCAGCTTTGATAACTGCGAGCAAGAAACTGGATAAGTTGAGTTTAAATCATTGTGCCTGGCACTGGGGGAAAAAAATAAAGAGTTTTGTTCTAAAATGAGATATTTGAGAAATTTTATTATGTGGTCGAGTGAAAACTGTACTTTGAAAATATGACAAAATGCCAGGGGAGAAATAAAGCAGAACTGTTCATAGCTAGATGACCGTGGATTTTTCATTTCATCCAGCGAGTTTCTTTTTAAAGGTTCTCATAAACGCAGCAGTCCAAGGATTTTCTGAGCCATGAAATAGTTCAACTAAACCAAAAAGATTAAAATAAAATAAAAAAACCTCCTCTGGCATCTACTGGAAACACCGACTTTAGCCAAGTGCAAACATTTTCAGCTTGTAATCATCTATATGTGAACATCTAAATAATCCATCTGAAGATGAAGAGTTGCTACTTTAAACTTTGCCTTGGCGCTTTAGCTAAGGTGTTAATTCATGCATCGCCGGGTTAATGCCGCCACTGTCCGCCCTTTCTTCGTTTGAACCGCACATCAGATGACTGTTTTCAATTATACAAATTAAACTTACTTATGAGGGAAGGGGTGGGGGGGGGGTGGGGGTTCTTGATCACACATGCACAGAGATCATACAGGCTAAACATCCCAAGTGGGAAATGGTCTGGGACACTGTAAAATAGATCTGTGCCGGGGGAAATGAGCCAAACCGCCGAGATCGCAGCTATGCTGCTTTAAAGTTCCTTCCCGCTCGTGTTAATGTCTTTCCAGTGGTGCCTTCAGTTCTTCCCCCTGCCAGGGCCATCTAGCTCGTTTGATTTGCAGCAGCTCGGTGGAATGAAGCCACGATAGCCACAGCATCATCTCCCCCCACCTCACGTCCTATAGGGATTGAGAGGCCTTGTGCTGTGTTATTACTGAATATAGCAAGGCGCTGTTGGATGTACACGCATGCACGGATGAGCAGCTATGCTCACAGGCACACTTTGTGCACACATCAGTGCACACACAAGTATTACAGCATCTATCAGAGAGAAGCTAAAGTGCAGCAGATGTTTGTGTTTCAGCTGCAGGAATGGCTTCTCTCTCTTTTTTTCTTTTCGTCCTCATGTACCCTCTCGCTGCTGAAAAGGCTTAGGCCAACAGGAATCAATGGCTCAAAAGACACCTCGTGTTTCGACTTCTCAGTGGCAAATTACAGTGCCCTCACCTGAGCAGCATATTTTTTAAGGCAAGTCGCTCTGTTTTTCTCGCTCATTTGAAAGAGGGGGGATTGGCTATTGAGGGGAAAGAGCAGTAGACGTTTGGTTTCAGAAAGCCGTTATCGTCACACGAGGCTCCGACCTATGTCAAACGCGGCATTGTGCATAACGGCTGATATGCCCACCTGTTCCAGTTCAACGCGGGCACAGGCACAGAAGCTCACGCCGGCCGTAAAGCTGCAAACACGCACAAATACTTTCACAAAGAGAAATCACAAATGGCTGGACTCAATTCTTCAGCGCAGTTTAGGCGCGCTCGTTCTGAATGCACGAGTTAAAAAGAGATAAACAGAGACGACAGTTTTGGTTTCTGCATGCTCCACGGATCTATTATGGCCGCCTGTTCACTCAAACCTTCATCTAAACATGGGAAGTGCACTGAATGAAAAGGTCAGTGGCTGATGTCTACAAAAAAGAAAAAAAGCTTTGTTTTGCATGCTCTTTCTATCCCACACTCCTACACAGTTTCCCGAGGCAGCAGGGACAGTCTCATAACACACACACATGCATTACTGCCCCACTTATCCTGCTCTATCACCTGTTATGTGATATGCGCCAAGCACATAGGGTACATACTGTGACTGTGTCTATATGATACCAGGATTTTAAAAGCCAGCAAACACGAGTATAACGTGGCTTCTAACAGTGTGGAGGCTGGCTTCAGTGGTCAAATAAGAAGCATTTATTCAAAAGTCGCACTGAAGCAGACTGGGTTGATATAACTGATAACGCTTACTTATGTCCTTTAAAAAGGTGCAAAACTCTTCATTCAAATTCTACAGGCTGTGTGAGGTGTTTGGAATGACTCTTTGGTCCTTTGATTACTTTAGCAGACATGGTGGATAATTAGTCATTCATGCAGTCAAATTAAAGATTTAATTGGAATTTAAATCTTGCACAAGGTTGGAAAGATTAACAATCGCTCTTGACTGACCCGCACTTTTTCCGTGTACAACAATAAAACTCACCAAACTCACTGATATGAAATGATATGAAAATGAATTTGTCCTAAAATCTGATTTGCATTGCGTTTAATTATATTAATTTCTGTGTGGATAACACCGTACCTACCAGGACTGTACGGTGTTTCTCCAACAACAAACCTTGGATTACCCCAGAAATTAAAGCTGTCCTCAAGCAGAAGAGGAGGGCCTTCAAATCCAAAGACAAAGAGGAGTTGAAAAGGGTGCAGAGAGAGTTGAGGGGACTGATAAGGAATGGGAAGGAGAGCTACAGGCAGAAGATGGAGAACCAGCTTCAGCAAAACAACGTTGGTGAAGTCTGGAGAGGCCTCAGAACCATCTCAGGCCACAAACAGCAGAACTCTCTGCCTGGGAGGGATGTGAGGTGGGCAAATGAACTGAATCATTTCTTCAACAGATTTGATTCAACCATGAGGCAGTCTACAACATCGGCTGCAGACTCACCCACCCCCACTGCTGCTGTTCCACCTCAGACACTTCACACCTCCTCTATTCACCCTGCTCACTCCTCCCCACCCCCAACAACAGCATCCAATACACACTCAACACAAGGCTCCAGCCTGTCTCTCTCAACCACCCAGGTTAGGAGGGAACTGAGGAGGATTAATGGCAAGAAGGCAGCGGGCCCAGATGGCATCAGCTCGAGGGTCGTCAGGTCCTGCGCGGACCAACTGTGTGGGGTGATGGAGCACCTCTTCAACCTGAGCCTGAGGTTGGGAAGAGTCCCACAGCTCTGGAAAACCTCCTGTGTTGTACCAGTGCCAAAGACTTCACGCCCCAAGGACCTCAACAGCTACAGGCCGGTGGCTCTGACATCCCACCTGATGAAGACCCTGGAGCGGTTGGTCCTGGCTCAGCTTCGGCGCCTAACAAGCTCATCACTGGACCCACTTCAGTTTGCCTACCAGCCTGGCATTGGCGCGGATGATGCCGTCATTCACCTCCTACATCGTTCCCTCGCTCACCTGGAGACCGCTGGAAGCACTGTGAGAATCATGTTCTTTGATTTCTCCAGTGCCTTCAACACTATTCTTCCCTCGGTTCTGAAGGACAAGCTGGAGAACTCTGGAGTGGACCATCACCTCACTACCTGGATCCTGGACTACCTCACCGACCGACCACAGTATGTGAGGACTCAGGGCTGTGTGTCGGACAGGGTCGTCTGCAGTACGGGGGCCCCACAGGGAACGGTTCTGGCTCCGTTCCTCTTCACCATCTACACTGCAGACTTCTCCCACAATTCCACCCAGTGCTTCCTGCAGAAGTTCTCTGATGACTCTGCAATAGTCGGCCTCATCACTGATGGGGACGACAAGGAGTACAGAGGACTGACTCAAGACTTTGTGGACTGGTGCCAGCTGAACTACCTCCAGATCAACGCCAGTAAAACCAAGGAGCTGGTGGTAGACTTCCGCAGGCACAAGCATTCTCCACTGCAACCACTGAACATCCAGGGTATGGACATTGAGGCTGTGGACAGCTACAGGTACCTTGGTGTTCATCTGAACAACAGACTGGACTGGACTCATAACTCAGACGCCCTCTACAGGAAAGGGCAGAGCAGGCTGTACCTGCTGCGGAGACTCAGGTCGTTTGGGGTGGAGGGCCCACTCCTGAAGACCTTCTATGACTCTGTGGTGGCTTCTGCTATCTTTTATGGTGTGGTCTGCTGGGGCGGCAGCATCTCTGCTGGGGACAGGAAGAGACTGAACAGGGTGATCCGAAGGGCCAGCTCTGTTCTAGGATGCCCTCTGGACCCAGTGGAGGTGGTGAGTGACAGGAGAATGGCGGCTAAGCTGTCATCCCTGATGGACAACATCTCCCACCCCATGCAGCAGACTGTGACAGCACTGAGCAGCTCCTTCAGTGGGAGACTGCGGCACCCACGGTGTGGGACGGAGAGATTTCGCAGGTCTTTCCTCCCCACTGCTGTCAGACTCCACAACAAAGACTTTAACTGAACAAACACACACATCCACACATGTGCAATAACACTAAGTGCAATAATCTTTTCTGGCATCGTTGTATTTTTACTCAGTTGTATATAGCATTCGTATTCTATTTTTATCTTATTGTATATTTTTATTCTATTTTATTCTACTGTATATAGTATATTATTTTATTCTATTCTGTACAGCTGTGTACTGTATTTATTCTTATTGTATTCTAATTTTTGCGTCATAACTTTTGCACTGTCCACTTCCTGCTGTGACAAAACAAATTTCCCACGTGTGGGACTAATAAAGGTTATCTTATCTTATCTTATCTTATCTTAAAATGATGATGATCTAACCACCTACTGTATCATTAGTCCAACAGCACCGGTAGGGGCAATGTGTCCATTAAGTTCATATAGCAATTCCTCTTTTATGTTCATTATTTGCAGCGCTTAATTCAAAAAGGAAGTAAACCAAAAAAGCTAGCATAATAAAATTATAAATTACATCAGTGTACCAACACAAAATGACCACTTCAATATCGGCGCAGCAAAGTGCGACATTAAGCTCTTAAAATGATAATAAATGACCCTTCTTTCGTTTTTAAAGCCACTTTTAAGTCAAGTATCTGATTAAAAATCTGCCAAAGCTAGAACCCCCTAGTGGTGGCATTAAAAACATTGACGGTACTGTATGTTCAACCCAACCCCCCCCCTTCTATCCCCTCAAATCTATTACCTAGGTGGGTCTGCAGAAACTTTTATATATTATAAACCTCTTTTTTCTCTCTTTTTTTAGCATGAAATTGGCCAATTTGAAAGATACTGAAGATCAGCACAAAGTGTGAGCAGTCAGCTAAAATGCTTGGCGTCGGTTTCTGCCTTTAAAAGTCCATTGAAGCCTAAGGCAGGAGAGGGTAAATGGGCAGGGGGTGGGAAGAGGAGCGAGGAGGGAGATGAGGCCAATTGGACTGCAGTGGGATATAGGCGTGGAAGCACAAACTGACGGATGGAAGAAATTCCGTGGTATAAAGGGGAGGATAAATTAAAAAGGAGAAATGTGGGGTGAACGGATAGATTGGATGAAGGGCAGATAGATGACGGTTTAAATGGATGATTGGTGGCATGGGCACTGAGAGCGAGCCTGTGTGTGTGTGTGTGTATGCGCGCACTCCAAAGGTGCAGATTAGATCACTGTTATGACTGCACAAGCCCCCAGGACACAGAAGATAAACATCAACCGATAACCTACATATTTATTCCCACCTCTGCACCATCACCACTTCCTCCCACTCTATACACTTCCTCTTCTTCCAACCATTTACCAGCTCTTCCTTCTTTTTATTTTAAAACTCCATCTCTCTTTCTTTTCCTGCCCTCACTAACTACATCTAAGAGTCCCGGGGCAGTGCACTAGATCACGCTTCTCAATAAACCCGTCAAGCTCTCCTCAGCCGCCGCCCCCCCTCACCCCGTCTCCCCTTAGCTTTCCGAAACACAATAACAGCAACTCTGAACGCCCCTCCCAACAATACCGCCATCGATCACTTTGCTATCTGGAACACACACATCTATCACTACAGTGGAGTTTACTGCAGGCTTGGCGCCCACTGAAGGCCCGTCTGCTCTGCTCTATAAAGCTTTGCAAATGTTTTCATGTCTCAAACCCCAATATCCCAAACAGTAAGACCCAAAAATGGAATTTTATGTTCTGTGCCAACATAATGACATTTGTGGTGTTTTTGATGTATCCTGCGCATGCTTAACCAAAGTCAGGTAACAGCGGCAAGCTAAGCAGGGGACTATAGATGCCCTTCTATCCAGTCACTTTTCAGTTCTTTCTGGAGGATCCTCAAGCTTTCCCAGTACAGACCAAATATAAAATCTCCTGGCATGCCAGTTGGGCATGCCTGAAAATTCTCCAAAGGGAGACACCCAGGAAGCATCCGAACCACCTCAACTAGGTCCTATTGACAGTGCAGCGACAGTGTTTGGTCCCCACTAGAACAAAGATGCACGCCAAATCAGGTTGCATGTTAAACCTCAGCATTACAGGTAACATTTCACCATGAGCAGCAGAAAAAAATGCTAACTATGCTAGCAACTGCTAAATACTCAGATACAAAGGTACAGTTATAAATAGCATTCACTGTAATAAAATCAACTTTTATTAGTTGCCTGCTTTGATTTAAGCACCGTGGAGTTAATATGAGCAGTGGGACAGCTGATAGCTGACATAGATGGCACACAGTTTGAGATTAGTGGATTAAAATGCACATAATGGAAGATGCATGCATCAAAACGTCTTGTTTGTTCACAAAAAAGCATCCACGCCTGCAAAAAATACTGGACTCTGTAGTTTTCTTAGACAATGCACCTGTTTATCGCAGAGACTGGATGAGCGTTTGCAAAGAAATGTGTCAAAAATCATAAACACCGCGCACAGAGACTCCTTTTACAATGACATAAAACATGCATGAAGCACCTGCAACACTCTCTAAAGATGGAGACCTTAATTCTTTATGAATTGGTAAAAATTTTCACCATGAGCAACAAATGCATCCACTGCTTTTAGCTATAAACTATTTGGTATCGGTCATAACAAGCAGGTGAAGTAACACCTGGAGTTTTCTAACAGCTTCTCATCGCGTATAATCATATAAATATGTATGTCCTGAAAATGCACAAAGTTTGAATGCATTTTTTAAATTAAATTTGATTTTAGCTCACCAGCTGTTGCTGCTTCACATACCATGTCATTTAAATAACCTATTAGCATTAGCATGCAACACAAGAGCCACCAAGGGCACGCAAATGTGTTTGGTCTGCGAGAAATCTCCTAAAACTGTACTTTTCTCTAAAAGGCCTGGGATCTGTTTGGAGAGGTAACTATTGTGGGTCTGGTGATGGGGGAGAAAAAACATACCTGTAAAAGAGGGATTGTGAAGAGCTGGACTCCACAGGGAAGAAAAAGGCAGGTTGGGCAGAGACGAGCAGCAGCTCTCTGACATCCTGTTTGTGCCCACCGCCCTCCTCTTTGCATTACAATTCACTCTCTGCATGAGTCAAGGTTAGACCTGACAGCTCTGCAACTGTGTATGGATATGTGAGCTTTGTGGGTGTATGTGTGTTCAGGTGTATGCTTTGCAGCGCCCATATAAAACAGATCAGGGAGATGGAAATGAAGAGAATCAGACTGAGAAGAAGAGACCAGACAGATTTATAGGTAGGAAGAGGAGTGCACACTCTGTCAGTGAGGGTGGGTGGGTGGACGGCACCCTCAGGTTTGGACAAAGAAACTCAGATTAATCCCTCATGCATGGCTGGAGGTTTGATTCCTACTTAGATTCTATTGTAAAGTCGGGCCAGAAGGCTTCCAGAGACTAATGGACTGATTTTTATGTCTTGTTCTTAAATATTTCATCACCAAAAAAGACAAGTACATGTGGCTACATTTTATTTTGAAAAGCTGCCGAAATGCAACCAGACATTTAACCTTTAAACTGCTCTGAATGAACTCGGTGTGGAAGTGAGCAGCTCATTTTAAATAGACTGAGATAAATTTTGTTCTTTTCTTGTTATAAAGATAATTTCATTAAAAGTGCTGCAGAAGGCACGGCTACAACAGACACGTTTAGAAGGTCCTGAAGGTGAAACCTACAAGACAGCCGCTTGTTACAGCCCCCACCTGTCACTCAAAGCCTGCTTGCCCTTGACCTTAAGCCTTGATAAAGTTGTTACTGCTGAGTTATAGAAAAATAGCACTCGTACTCGTTAAACAGCCCTCATTTCTTTATATTTTGCTTCCATGACCAGACTTTCTTGTCATTTTTAAAGTGGTCTTGAGCAATTGTTCTCTAGGATTTCTGAGGGTCTCTCAAAGTTCTTCTTTGGACATTGGTTGCTTTAAAAAAATTCAGTGCAGTCCTTGTACCCAACAAATTTTAGGGGCATGTTTTTGAGCTGAAGCATTCAAGCATAACGAAGTCGCAAAAGAACTTAGCAAAGAAGCACAAGCTTGTCACAAAAACAAATATCTTCATTTAAATCTAGAAAAAATGCAAAAGATAATATACACAGGCATAAAAATTTATTTTTGTATAAATACAGTCATTCCCAAAGAGCTATGAGCCAAAAGCTGGCATTTCTCAGCATGGTGTGCAGTGTTTCCTTAAAGAATATCAGGAAACCAGACAAGTTTCCTCAGTTTTTGTCTTACACATAACAAGTGATGGGAGCAGCAGATGAACAGCATCTGAAAGTCATGTCCTCTAAGAAATAGGAAAAAAATCCAGCAAAGATCTGACACAAGACCTGAGAGACACATCTGGCACATCAGCTGATCCATCTATTGTTCGCCAAACCCTCATCAGAAACGGTCTCAGTGGAAAGATGGCTGTCAAAAAGCAATTCTTAAGGCAGGGAAACAAAGAGGAAAGGCTGACGGATGCCAAATTACACAAGAGCTGAACTGGAAACCTCAACAGGTCTGATGGAGTGATGAATCCAAATTTGAAAATTTTGTTCCAAATCATCGTCAGTATGTACAGACAGGTCAGGAGAGAGATTCAATATTAAGTGTCTGCAGCAGAATTACGAACACAGAAAAGTAAGATTAGATTTTTAACAAGTATACAATACCACCTGGAAAGAGTCTGATCAGCAACAGCTTCATTTTTCATCGTGAAAGTGATCCAGAACGCATTGCCAATGCAGTAAAAGCATAACTGGAAAAACAGCTCAGACATCAACATTATTGAAGCAGTTGAGATCATCTTGACAGAAAACAGAACATTTGAATGAAAGAGCTTTGAATGTCCTTCAAGAAACCTGCAGAATTATTCCTGAAGACTTTTTAAAGAAATTACAGAAAGTCGCCTCAGAGAGATCAGACTATGATGAATAAAGGTGGTCATATCAAATATTGACCTTATACACTGTATTTCCCTGCATGTTTGCATGTGTTTCAATAAATCACTGCAGCTATTTCTCATACCCCTAGAAAAATGTAATAAAAAAAAAAAGAAAAAAAAAAAGAGGTGGCTCAAGACTTTTGCACAATGTTATACTTAAACAGACTAAAACTGCTTTGTGCGCCTGTTGAAAAACCATTTATTTCTGCTCACTCTTGCTTTCAGATTCAGCCTCAAGTGGTTACTCGTGGAACTGCAGCTTTTGCAGCTTTCTACATAGAAATGCACATTAATGAACAATTTTATGCCACTTATTTTTCTCTGCCGTATACTAACCGAGAGATTACGGGGTGAGTTCGAGGTGCAGGATACTGCAAGTTCTCATTTTCAAGTTACACCTGCTCCTCTTTCAGCATTATTAGTTTAATGTATCATCTTCCATGGAAAGATTTGCCACTAACTTACTGATACCACTCACAACAATGAGTCAACCTGTCACCCAGCCAGTCATGAAAGCCATTTCATTTGGCGTTTTGAATTTTCCGAGAACGGTTTGCCTTTTCCGGGAAAGAGTGCAAGAGAAGTGATACGACAGAAATTATGATTTGTTTAGAACAAAGCTGGATTGGTACCATGTGCATGAGCAAACACGGTAATGAATGTCACATAGTTGGATTTATTCAGCCATTAATCCAAGAGAAAGACTTCACAGCGATGGTCATGCTGCTTGTATGACAAGCAATAGATGTCACAGAAAACAACCAATTAGCACCAAAGAGTGAAACAAAATCGAACAATAAGGACACGCAGGATTATCCCCTTAAAAAAAAAAGAGTCTGAAGACCTGCATATGATTTATATTGCAGGAGATGTTCCGCACACTGATGGCAGGTGGTGCTGACCTTTCTGTGACCTTTGAATGCCATGTGATCAGACCCTTTCAAGTTTCAGTGCTGTCTAATGTCACCGGGCCGGCTCTCACGTGGTCTCACAGTTACACTCATGCAAGTTAACCAGCCCAATAAATGTATGCAAAAGGCCAGCGTGTGCATTCTGCATATGAGACAAGTTTCAAAGCCAGAGGTGATTTGTTGGGGTTGAATATCAGCGACTGAGTGCCAGTATTTTGGGGAGAATTCTCACCCAAATGTATCGCTTTATGCCCAGATTACATCTTAATTACACATGCAGGTCTCCATGTACTACTAAGAGTGGAGAGTAGCATTAAACCACGATGAATCGCACGGTTGGGTGATGTTTTTAAAATTTTCCAATCGACCATTATCACACCGTGTAATATCTGATATATTTAAAGATGTATTTGTGAGCGTGTTCGCTTTAAAATATACTTAACTAGAAAACTTAAGAACCAACATCAAGCAGATGGACAACTCGCAGTGTTGACACTAACAAAAAGGGTAGATGATGATCACAGTAACATGGGTGTACGTTAGAGAAGGGATAGGTGGGATAATTAGCTGAAGAGAATCTTTACCGGTGTCTGTGTACAGCTTCTCATTAAGCTGAGGTCATCATCACAACAAGAACGAAGCTGGCATCATTTTGTGGTGCTAAAGTCAATTATTTAGCAAACTCAAAGAGACAAACCATCAAATGAGCAACTTCCAACAATGAAAACTTATGCAAAGAAGTCATGGACTGACTTGGTCAGCAACCAATAACACATATATTCATCAAGTTGCCAACCCTAGAGCATCAAGCATGGTGACTTCTGTCCCAATGCTTGGTATCTTGGTATAAGGGGAAAGGAGGACATTTTTATACCATGCCCTCAAAGGCACAAATGGTGTTGCACATGGCTGTACAGAAGAGGACAGAGCCAAGAAATTGCAGGAAGAATGTAAAAAAAACAGAGTTGGAGAGAGACATTCGACCCCTGTCAACATTTTCAACTTGGGAAACCTGGCAAACGGTAACAAACAGTACAGGTGATATTTGGATTGGATTTTCAGAAAGTTACAAAAGTTGCAAAATACAGTGAACCTCAAATCTGCCGTGGGCAAGGGGTCTTAGGAGGGTTCAGACTGTTTGACAAGCCAACATGTATTTGTACTTGGCCTGTGTAAGAACAATGCTTCTAAACCTGCAACCAAGATTCAACAGAGTCTCTGTGCCATGACTTTTCTCCCTGTAAATGCACACATTCACAGGTTCTCTTCATAACTGTAAAGACACTCCTACTACACTACTACAAAGTTGTTTTCGCACGTGCAGCCCAGAAAATCTAGGACGAAACACAACAGGACAGTAGCTGAAAATTGTCTTTCGAACATCCCAGACTTCATTCTCAACACTGTAAATGATACAGATCTGCGGGTGAATGTGTTTTCTGAAGTAGACCTGCACTGGTGCAAATCAGCTCAGTCAGACATCGAGTGGACTGATACTGGAGTCCTGGCAGGTTAAACACCCCTTTTATGTCTGATCCCATTGTGTCCTCACATGCTTCTCCTGTAGGTAACGTCTAGCAATGTTCACGGGTGCAGAGCAGGTGTGAAAACGGCTCAGGAGATATGGTATTAGCACCTGATATTTACTGAAAACTGTGGTCTATTACTGTGTTTGAAATCAAACTTTATTCGTGCAGGTAAAGGGATGTTATAATTCAGTAAAACCCTGAATCCCAGTGATTAGCGAATAATAGCGCCAACTAACGCAGGTAAGTCTGCCACTGTCTGTAATTCTGATGGCTCTTTTAGCCGAACAAGAGCCTCGGTCCACGAATGTTGCTCCTAATCCCGAATTCCTCTCCTTCTCCACAGTAATGAGCTCCTCTCAGACTCATGAGTTGACAGAGGTAAAGCATTTAGCACGCTTCAATGGAGAAAGAGGGAAAGAGTGGGAGTGCAGAGAGAAAGAGAGGAAGATACAGGCCAAAGAGGGATAAAGCGAGGGATGTGGGGAAGAAGGGGTAGAAAAAATCTACTGAGACATGCATGAGGTAAGCTCTCCCTCTGGCAAGGCAGAGTAATGCTGCTGCACAGAACAAACGCAATAGCTGACTATTGACGACGAGCAGAAGAAAGGAAGCAGAGGAAGGAAGGAGAGAAACAGACAGAGAAGAAGGACAGATATACATAAACCAAAAGGTTTAAGGGAGAGCATCATTGTGTTTTCTTAGTCTCTGAGGATTCAGTTGTTTTTCTGCCCATCACTACAGCCCAGGGACATGATGTGAACAACGTGGGGACTATGTTTGTGTGTGTACGTGTGTCACGTGGTGTGTATTCTGCGTATTTACGTGGGTGGAAATGTGTGTGTGCTGCACTGAAAACATGTGCATGCTTCATTCGTTTCAAGGCCAAGTGATGAAATTCTCTCCTTTCAGTAAAAAAAACCACTCAGACACAAATACACACAAGAAGACTGTTTTATACACACACACACACACACACACACACACACACACACACACACACACACACACACACACACACACACGCAAAACACTGCTTTCCACAGCTCAATTGATAAGGTAAAGTCTGTGTACATGCTTTTAAAAAAGTGTACTTGACTTGAATAAGAAGGCCAATGAGCTGCAGCCACTGCAGAGAAACAGAAACACTCAAATGTATCGAACCGTTCTGGACGTGTTGAATTAGATTAATCAGGGAAAATGTTCGGAAAGGAAAGGAAAAGCAAACACTCAAAAACAGCAGACGAGCGTGATCTCCTGGCTGAAAAAAAGGGAGAAATGCAGCCAACATGGCTGACAGTGGGGAAAAGAAGGATGAGACAATCACGAGGAGATCATCAGCTAGCTGATGCATACATTCAGTAACGAATGCAGATTACGCAAGATGCAAGTCAAGGCGAACACTTAGTACAATAAATCCATCACAAGAGCCACATCTTCACAATCTGCCCGGCTACTGGGCCCTCACTACTTCTTTTTCAGCACGACATGCACAGTATGTAGTATGAGTCTCAAATGAGGTGTTGCACTCGGAGGTCTGGTCTCATTAGGACGTAGAAGATCAAAAGTCACTCATGGCGACTGTGATTATTAGCTCAAATCCTGCTCCTTGTCCTTGCTATGTTTGGATCCACTAACATCTGTAACTTTCAATTTTTCAAACTTTCTGAGCAGGGATAGTTCAATATTCTAAGATACACAGAGTGATCATCCAGCTAGGAACTCAAAAGGCTTGTTACAGTTACCAACTGTGACGCTGACTGAAACTTGTGTTCGAAACTCAAATTTTCTGTTGTATCTTCAGCTTAATTAACACCAAGTACTGTGTGAGTAAAGTTTAAAGTATTTCATAAGCAGTGAACAAGTTAAGTCATGACTTTAGGTTACTGACACACTGCATTGGAAGCAGGAGTTGTATTTCCTGAATGCTGACAAATACACTTGCTTAGGCAGTTCAATGGCAGATAGCTTTTACAGCTACAAAAATGTGTTCTGCTTCACAACAGGAACAAAAAATTAATTTACGTTAGTTACAAAATTCTGACAAAAAGCACAACTTTCTCAGTTTCTAAAGAACAAGTAAAAAAGGGCCCGAGTTGCTACTGAGACGTTCCACAATACCTAACAGTGACAATCACGACTATCACTTCTGCTGCTGGGGCAGGACTGGGGCAAGTGGTTAGCACTGTTGCCTCACAGCAAGAGGTTTGAATCCACCTTCTGGCCGGAGCCTTTCTGTGTGGATGTCCCTGTGTTTATGTGGGTTCTCTGACTTCCTCCCACAGTCCACAGACTTGCAGTCAGTGGGGTTAGATTACCTGGTGATTCTTAATTAGCCATAGGTAGGAATGTGAGTGTTAGCGATAGACTGGCGACTTGTTAAGGTGTACTAAGTAGCTCACTTTACTTAAGGGGACCATAAGAGTGACATAATCTTGCAGCAGGGAGGAAGTACTAAGTACTTTGTGTGACATTTCACTACTTGAAGGGACAAAAGAGAATAACTAAGGTTGGAGTGATGATGATGACTGTATTGTGCTGCTGGGTGTTGCTGCCAAGTTCATCTGGAAGAAAGTGGGGTGTTGGATAATTATGGACTATCATTAACAGATTATTCATTAACAGCCTATAGACTCGCCCAGCTGGATCTAAGTAATCATTATGTAGTACAAGTCCTGAATCAGGAATTAGCAGTTAAGTACTGATAAATAACACATTCTTCACGCATTCTTCAGTACCCAAGTAACCTTACTGCAGTGTTACGTTAACATTTATTATAATGGGCTTCAAATTATGCAGTGCTATTGCACTCCGTTGTCTAGTGTTGAACTTTACTTTGTGCTTGTGCCCTAAATAAACGTTCATTATGATGTGTTAAAGGTGAAAAATTGGAATTTCCCTGGAGTTTAGCTTTGAGGATGCACACTTCAGTTGTGGGTTCAACCTTTCAGCCTCCACCTAGGGTGAAGCATTTGGAGAACTGCAGTACTAAATTTGAGAGCCAGTAACCTGTGGTTTCTAAAAATGCTCCTCTTTTATGTGTGGCTAACACACTCTTTTAACTTCAACTCTAAGTTTGTCACCAGCAATCTGGTGGATCCGAAGAAGTGATGGAATCTAAATTAACTTTAGTGGAGAAATTTAGTGTCATAAACACTGGTGTGATGTGCTCTGCACTCAGGACAGAGGGTCATTACAGATGTGGAAGCCAACACACTCACGCAAGAAACAAAAAAGGCAATCTAAGCCCACATAAACTTTTCGATTTGTTGACCCCGTAATGTAACAACGGACACACCTGCTCATTCACAGCCTCACCTCTACCACACACTCACGCATCCACACAAACATCCACAGTGAGACCTTAGACACACGGTCGTGATACATCACCACCTACACACAGCGGTGTCAGCCACAGACAACTGCTCCTGAGCCCCAGCAGAGGAAAGACATTCATCATTATGACATTACAAAAACACACATACACACACACTGAGAGAAAACGACATAAAACAACGCTGCAGCTGCTGATGCGTGAAGACGACTCCATCAAATCATATATCACACACACTGTACATGTTTCCCGCTAAAATAACACCATTATGAACAAAAACAGTCATAACAGAATCATCTGCTGATGAATCGTTCCTCACTGGATGCCTGTGTGTGTCATGTTAAGCCTCTTTCTTTAGCCTGGGAGAGAGAAAAAGCCACAATCGCCACCATCATCGCTACCTGTCTTCTTTTTTTTTTACCCCCTCTTTTTCTTTTAATCTCCACTTCTGATAGGACACAATTTAAATCCAACCAAATGTCTGTCCAGGGAGTCGTATGCTGTCAAACCATCACTCCTCCTCCTCCCTCTTTCATACTTTTTCTTCTGTGCACCTCTCCCACTCTGCCCACGTCAATTTTCAACATGCTCCTTCCACTGATCTCTCTTCGCTGCCATTTCACATCTGAGATTAGTCGGATGTACCAGTCTGATCATCTGCATGTGCCGCGATTTGCCAGAAGGTGTAATCTACTTTCTGTAATTGTAAAGAGCTGAGTTTTCATTGGACTACACATTTAATTGAAGCAATGGACATCGATGACAGCAGAGACAAAGGTCTAACCTGAAAGGACTCTGGTCAGACCTGCCAAGATTGTGCAAAATTTCTGGTTGTTATTGGAGGCAGAAATGGTAAATAATTACCAGTTTTGTGATAAATACGGATATAATTTGCACTTTTGTTGAGGGTTCATTTTATGCACATCTTCAAACCTTGAAATGTGGCGACTGTTTCCTGTGAGTCTGAGGAAAGCATGCAAGCATCAGCGTTTTTACAACCCTTCCTTTTGGAAGCGGTACAGCTGAATATAACATAATTTATCTATTTTTTTTGTCATGCAGTGATGCTGATTGGCAAAATATGCAAATGTACTTCCAGCGTGACCTTTCCCCCCCCCTGCTGAAGCACTAAAGGGAATATCTGATTTTGGATTTCTTGTGATCACCGGTTTGAAATTTCCTCTTAAGTGACATTTGGATCAAAGTCTGCATAGCAATGGTCAAATTTAAATAGAATGAATTAAAATAAGCATTAGTGGCGCTAACAGCTTTCCTAGCACACTCGACAGGCCGCCTCCTTATTCTTCCTTCAAAAAACCTCGTGGTCTGTCCTCCTCCTCCTCCTCACATGCATTTCTCATGAGAACACTTTGCTGCTGCCCGTCTCTGCCCTTAAAGCCGGGTGAAATTCCTCATCGGTTAATAGTTACATTTCAGATTTTAATTATTGCCGAGAAAACGAGCTCAACTCATTTGAAAAACATGCACGATTGCATCATTGGTACCAGTTGCAAAGCTCAAGACGTGCAGGCAAACAATATGGATTGTTCTGAATCAGTGAAAACATGGTGGAAAGCAGTGACAGCACTCTGGAGATTTTTCAGCCTTCAAAGAGGGACAAGTCTGAAGTGTGGTTGTAGCTCTCTCGGTACGAGGCTGCTAAGTGAAGCCAGTCACCCTGTCTGCAGTGCAGGAAGAAAGAAAATTACTAAGAAAGAAGGCAAGCAGTACTTTACATTGAATGGAAAGTAATTGACTTTAGGTCAATGGAAGGTTTTCAGACTTCAGAATGGAGTGAGATGTCACAGTTTGTCTGTCAGGCTTGCTAATATTTTAACGATTATGTAAACTGAAGCGTTCTGTGTTATCTACTCTTTAAAAAAACACAACATGCTGTCCTGCTGCTGTATGCATCATTTATCAGCACAATCCAGTCACCCATCGCTCCCATAAACTCATCACATCCCCCTGTGAACATATTTTCTTTGCATGTCATTACATGAAATCTAAAGGAAAGTGTCTGAAGAATTGTATTTCAATTGTTGGGCTCATAGCCATTGTCCTTAATGTATTTTGAAGCCCTATTTGTATTTCCTATGCACACTATGACCGGATAAACTCAAATGCATGCATGGTCTCTGTGTAATCTTGACATAAAGTTTTCTACTTGTCTGTCCCAGAACCCTCACAGCTGCATGATCTGCGGGGGGGTCAGAAAGGGGAAGTGAAGAGATGAGTGGGAGGGAGGGTCATAAAGACATTCGGTGGGAAGCTATACATTCGGGTTATGCATACACCCCGCAAGCATTTGCTGTTTTCAAGTCTCTAGTTAGTAATCCCGTGTTTACTCAGATTTTTGCTTCACGGTTGATCATTAATGTGTAACAATGATTGCTGAAGGCCGAACCTCCTCAGCCTGGATGTGTGACGGACCCCGAAGAACGTTACAGTTCTCTACCAGATGGGGATTCAACACTCAGCTTAAGGAGGTGAAGAAGGTCACATAGTTCCCAGGGACAGGCAGAGACCGTCTAGGCTTCAGAGTCAAAGTAAGAGTGGAAAGAAAAGGGCACAGGTCTACTACAATTTTTCCTGATTCTCTCATTTTACCCCTTATTTGCGTTTTCAGGCTGGATAGGAGTGAGTAGAGGGAGACCATTAGTCCCATTTATTTTCCATATTAGCTATGATGTCAGCTAATATTTGTCAAGTCTGATATTGTCAGGGGCTGTCAGCATCAACGAGGGAGCTGCTACTGGAAGGGAACAGGAAGAGGGAATGAAGCCAATTCCCGACCTGATCCCAGTCATAAGGAATCAGCAGAGTGAAAGAATTTCAAAGGTGTATCAGGTGGGAGGAAGCAAAGGAGCTGACATGAATGCAAATATTTTTTTACATTGCTCCTGGAAAAATAGAGCTGTTAAAAAAAACAATGATACAAACAAAAAAAAAGTGAAAAGATCACTAAGAGCACCTCTTGTGAGCTCGAGAGGCGTGTTCACGTAAATACAAAGTGTCATCTCCATAAGTGCTATCTAGTTCAACCTGTCCGCCTCCTTACCAGCTGGGTAAGAGGGCACAGATAGGCCTGTCTAATTCCTGCGATGCACATTATTCATAAATCCTTCACTCCGGGGCAGATATACACACAACTGGCGATGCAAAGCGCATCAGAAGGAGAAGGCTTTCTGGAAGCGCGATGATTTCCTCGTCCACCCCCGCCAGTTATACACGGGGTCCATGCTGTCAGCAACGATGACACTGATTAATGAGAAAGCCATCGCTTCACTATAACATCTGGGTGATACACTACACAGAGACTCAATGGAGGGAGACTCTGCAGGGTAAAGTGTGTGCCCTGGCCTTTTATCATTGTGGAGGATGAATAATTCTTGATTAATGCAGTTTTGGAGTATTGTACAGCGTACAGCTTCCTACAGTGATACAGAGAAACTGTTACCGGTCTCTTTTGGTTTAGTGACACTTAAAAACAGCAACGTTTATGTGTGACCACTTTATCAGGGATTTGATGCATCACAAACAGCTCAACGAGAGTCATTTTGCCTTAAAGTTTTGTGGTTTTTATCACATTTTGGGGGCCAGAATGACATCAAATTGTACAACAAAGCAACAATAACAGAGCTAAACTAATATCTACATGTGCTTTACAATGAATTATTTCATTATTATTCATTATTTCAGGAAACGTATACTGACTTTCGAGTCCCATTTATGATATTACAACACTTTTTATGTAGTTGTAATAACGTGCAGCTAGTTTAGGCTGTCATCTTTTTCATAGCTATGTTTATATAGCAAAAAACAGAGATTCACTGCACTGATTGAGAAATATATTTAAAATCTAACATATCTGGTGCTGATTGGAATGTATGAGACATATTTAGTTTTGTGGCTATTAATTAACCAGAGGTGGTTTTACTAAACCTGGAAGTGATGAGCAAAGGGTGGATCTTGACTGACAAGCCTTTAGCTAATAAGCATATCCTGGATAACCCATTTTCTGGCTGCGATTTAGAAAATGGACTGAATGTTCAACTCAACACGAGCCAAAACTAGTGAGCGACGCCAAACACTGACCAGGAAGCGTTTGCTAAGCTCACAGAGTGAGAAGAAGGCCGTTTTCCCAAAGACTTCCATACAAAAAGGAGTCGCCTCCTGCTGTCTGTCTATTAAAAAGAATGAATTTTTAAACCACTTCCATGTTGGCTCCACTTTTATGTAACTTTCATTTAAAAACAGCAAACATTTGGTCATTTTTGGATGTTTAGACAACCAGGCAGTAACCGCTTTGGCCTTTTTTGAGAATCAAATTGGTCCTTAAAAATGATAACATGATATTATCCTTCTGTGTGCTGTCAATGAACATGACTGATATCAGCCAATACCGATATTTCTCCCTAGTCTATTATGTATGCATATATATTAGTATAAATATACATTCATATTACTGTATTTAATCTTCACTGAACAGACACATTTTCCTTTGCTTCACAGGCAATTTTCAACATGACTTACACAGAATTTGCAAGCTAATGCATAAAGGGTCTCTTATCCATGACATTTATTATTTACATGTTTCTTTAGTATAGCAACAATATTAATTATGCATTTTATGGAAGACACTTAATCTCCACGTGCATTATTGTATTTATTGTAATGCTGTTTTATGACATTTGTAGATTAGTGTCCTCAAAGTGAAGCATTATGAGGTTTTTTCATGACTCCCCCAACAACACACACACACACACACACACACACACACACACTTCGTTACTTTTGTTCTATGCTTTTACACCATGAGTCACCAGAAGTTAAGTGCAGCAGCAATCGAACATACACTGACTGCACACTGAAAAAAAGACCTTCATGAGAAAATGAAAAGAAGAGCCACAGCACAGCCTGCATGCACGTTTTCTCTCCTGAGGACGGAGAGAGAGAGAGGGGGGGGGGGGGGGGGGGGGGGAAGAAAGAACACGAGCCTTCAACAAATAGGCGCCGTGAGCTGAGGGGACATAAGTGGGACATGCGCTGCATGTGGAAAAAAACACATCATGCCGGGATGAAACCCTCCCTTTGTCCCTGCTCGACAAATTCCGGAGTTTAACTGAATTACAACAAATCCAATTGAACCACGGGACACAAGTCATCCGTGCATTCCCGAATGTGCTGAAAAAGCCGCGGTGCTGCTGCTCTTCCAGTCGCTCGGATTGTTTCCCCCCTCATCCAAGAGTCCAAAGTGAGGAGAAAAACACGGGATGAGAGCGCAAAAACCAAAACAAAAACCCGCCTGTGGTGGAGTTGATCGAGTCTCGTGTGACTGAGAACACTTGTGTTTCCCACCCTGCGATTTTATTTATTTTATTTTATTACAACCACAGATCCACTCCGTCGGTCGTTATGGGTCTCGGCATCGTGCGCTCCCGAAGCCCGCCGCACGGTCCCGACCCCGCCGCTTCCAGCCCGGCGAGAGCCGGGGAAAGAAATGAGGATGGGCGGCTGCCGCAAATCAAAGCAACTTCCCCTCCTCTGCTCCACGGAGCGAGATGGAAAAGCCGATGCTCTAAATGTTCCCAGAGTCGACCTGACGGGATACAACAATTTGACGACACACGCCGGATAATACAGCTTAGTAAAGACGGGGTTTATTCACGGCGGTGGCATTAATTTCCCATAATGGCGTTCATTCATCACCATCCTGTCTATAGCTGATAACAGCCGCGGGCGCTCCTGCGATCCCCGCACAATTTATCGACGGATATTAATAACAACAAGCCATAACTAACACAATAACACACAGATACAGTCACACGGGCTCCAGCCTTCATTCTGACCCCGATTCTGGTCACACATCAAGTAGCAGAGCAACATTTCCACATCGGACAGCTGCTTTTCAGGACAGCATACACAGACACACGCACCCACACGCCACTGGCGGACGAGAAGAAGAGCCGAATAACTCACATTCTGTCCCCGGGAACGAGCAGGCGGCTCTCCACCATCATATCGGGCAGAAAATCCAGATTGTAGGATGAAGTCATGTTGCCTTCCTGCCCTGTGTATGAGTGTGTGCGTACAGTACCGTCCGTGTGTGTGTGAGAGAGAGTGTGAGAGAGTGTGTGTGCGCCTCCGCCGCTGTGCGCCCTGCCTGATAAATAAAGGAGCGTCGCTCTCGTCCAAACTGCGCCTGGTCGCGGAGACGGAGAGGGACAGGTGCAAGAGCCGAGGCCTCCCCAAAGGCAGTGTAGCCAGCCGCACACACTCTGTCCGCATCCAGCAGTTGTCACATTCTCCTCTTCCTGCCCCCCATTCGCTTTTTTCCCTCTCTCTCTTTCTCGCTCTCTCTCTCTGTCTCTACCTCCCGCTTTTCTTCCGCCGGTCCTGTCTGAAAAACCGTTCCGCAACAGCGCAACTGACGGACTGTTGGAGAGCCAGGTGTCGAGCCGTGGAGGCGTGGCGCACAGCGTTGCAGCTGATCTTTAACTATTAGGTCTCCTCGGCTACCAGAGCGCGCCGTTCACCACAGACGAGGATCCTTTCACATCTACACACGATGTTCCGAACAGGAGGCGGCTTCAATCGTTTATGTTCGGAGAGTCTCCAAACGCAGTCGGCGCCAAGACGCAGAGTTTAACCTCTGAGATAAAGCTAACCGCGCACAAATATTAGAATGATCGGAACATTTACCCATTAAATATCTTCCACTGGACTTAATCGTGGTTTCTAGCCAGTGTTTCTGTGGCATCATGCTTTTAAAGATTCTTTTACTTTTGTTAGTGACACAAAATAATAATAATACTAATAATAAATGTTTGTTCCTCAAGAAGAAATGTACTTAACCTCTCAGCATCTACCAGCTCACCAGTGACCTGCTTTAGTTTAGATCTAAACAAACATAGTTTCAGAAACTCGAAGGTTTCACCTTTTAAATCTTACATGTACTTGTCCTCCTGTCTCTCCTGTGATTTTCATTTGGGAATGCCACTTAGGTGAGAATTCAATGTAATATTATTTCTATTTTGATGGGTGTTAAGAGGTTAAAGATGGCTTAGCCTAAGCTCAAACCAGTTACTGGAAATCATGAATAGATATTTATTTTGTTAATGGCTTTATGCGAGTATGTGTGATGCTCTCTACATCTTTGCAATTCTGCACATCTAAACAAAGGGGCTTCCTTTATTTCAGTATGGCCACTCTGCTGATAAAGCAGGAGCGCTAAAAGGGGGCTAGTGTAGCGCAATCCCAAATCACTGGCCGTTCTTGCCAATCAAAATATATGGAAGCATGCATTGGCTTCCTTTGTAGCAGTAAGGCTGTAATTCCACCGTCTTCCTCAGGAAAATGGACATCTGTGCATTTATTTTACAGAGCTGTAAAATTCCACCTTATGCTATTGATATGGGGGAGTTTAAAAAAAGAAAAAAGAAAAAAAAGAAAGAAAACTCAAATGGATCATATGTCACCATCTCTCAGATAATAACCACAAACACTCCCACACCAGCATAGATCACTGGGTTATTTCAGTGTGAGCCTGTTTTCAGTCTGACTAAATTAAGGGAACACGCATCATGAGGCCACAATAATCTATCAACAAACCAAATATCAGTTTAGTGGATCCTTACTTTCCAGTAAGCTACTAATGAGTGCTGCGCAGTCATGCTTCAGTGTGGTAACTTCATAAAAGAACGGCCGGTTAGTTGATTTAGAATCAAATGAGTTGACCATATTTGGAGGTGCAGTTACGCTCTGGGACAGCCTTGTAATAATGAACCTGCTCATAATTTTCTGCAAATTTGCTGACTCGGTTTTACACTGCATTAATTGTGTGGATCCAGCATGCCTCCCCGTGGAACCCGTGTGGGCCTGAACGCACCCCTGCGCGGTACGACTGCCAAGTTGCCCCACTTCCTCCGTCCTCCTCCGATGGAGAAAAGAGGGGAGGCACTCCAGTGAAATAATGAGGCTCTCTTAGACTGAGAGAGGCGGCTCTCTGGGGGAAGAATATGAGTATCTGGGTCAATGGGAGGAAAAAAAAAAAGCTCAGTATGCGCACATACAGCAGGGTAAGTGTATGGTGTGGGTGGGACTTGGCCCGCGGCTGTGCTCGGGGGGTCAGCTTGCATGTTTACTTGCGAGAACCCGGGTCACAGTGTGGATGGGAAACGCTGATCCTACATCAGTGCCTTAGGGCTTGGAGTGCCCCAGGAGTGGGGACGACTCTGCATGTTTCACCACACTCGACCCTCATCAGACCAGGGGTTGTGCTGAACATTATATAACGAACTGCTGCATGACAATGGGCTGCGTTCCCATAGCAGGCTGTCATTTTCAGGCCTGACCTGGTGCTCACGAACACCGTTTTCAGATGGCGGCTCGCAAGAAGAAGAAAGACCTCCATATTTTGGATTCACCACATCACTTTTATTGCAAACCAAGTGACTGGCCAAATTTAAATCAGGTAAGGTTTGTGATTTTTATAGGTGGAGTCACTAAACTTTCTGATTGCATTTCATACTCCTACTTTATCGTTCCCCCTAAAAAAATTACAATTTATTTGCATTTCTTTGTTACATCAGAGGAGAAAATCTTGAAACATGGGCACACAACACCAAAACATGGCTCATTACAACTAAACTACCAATTCAAATGTCTCCCAAAATGTCATTTAGGCATCTCAACACAACATAAGTTGATTGACTGTATTACCCCAAAGACTTGGTCACAGTCAACATCACACAGTATTACTGACTGAAAACCATGCTGAAAACGACAGCAGCCACTACCCTTACATTTTAAACGGCTTAAAGCTGAAACTGCATGTCTGTGTTTGGCCAAAGCTTCTGCGCACACATCTCACAGCGTGGCCGCTGCAGCAAAAATGCATCAGGTTTGAAATGAGTGAACTGAACATTCAAATGTAGTGCATATCCCCTAATTTGTTTCTAACTATAAACAAATCTTTGTATCACAGACAAATAAACTCAGGGGCAGCTTTTAAACGAGAGCAATAGCCCTAATCAATGCAAATACCTGATCTGGCCTGACTAGCACCTTTTATTTTTGCATATATATATTTATCTCTGTACATATTGTACATTTCATTTCTGGACATGGTCTATACTTTATTCTGTATACATGTTATTTATTGTGATTACTGCTTGCCTTTCTTTCAGCACTGATGTGGGAGAGTATAGGTAAGCAAAAGAAAAAAGAAGGGGGGGATCTGAGAGGAGGGGGAGGGGATATGAGGCATTGCTTTAACATGCAAATTTGAGATGTAGCTGTGTGCTTCTGCATTTAACATGCAAATATAGCCATATTTATATAGCTGCACAGTGGTTTGCTGTGAATTTGAAACAATATTCTGCCTTTCCAGAATCACTAGTACGTAACTTTGGTGTTAAAAGCCTGTTTTGATAGAAAAGAATGGGCTTCACGTAGAGGAAGATTATGCATTTTCTGTTCAATAACACAGGGATGACTCTATCAGCATGATCATGCACAACTGGCTGTAGGTTGATGTTAATGGTGGGGGCTACAGAGGATAAATCCTGACCTCATGGCTTCCACATGACAATGGAGCCTTGCATAGATTGATAATGAAGGACCGTGTGTTGCCCCTAGACCTTGAGATAGTCCTATTACATTGTACGGAAGCCCCAAATGCAATTTCATTGTTCTCTGACAATGACAATAAATAAATAAATAAATAAAAATAAAATAAATACATGTGATAAATGGCCATGTTCATGAGGCCAGTGAAAGAGAATCACAGTGAAAGAGCGACGCTGATATTGCCCATGGAGCTGCCAATAGATCTGTATCTGGGTTAGGTTTGCTACAGATTTTGGCCATGTGGATCAAATTAAGCTACAATAGGGACGCAGTGGCTTTATTTCACTTAGGAGTCTAAAGCAACTTGAATTTTCAATTCATTTATATTTAGTGGTAAAAAAAAAAAAAGAACAAAAAGACATTATTTAACCAGACGTGAGATTAAACAAGGAGCTGGGGTGGAGATGGGTTTCAAAGCAGCTTGCAGATGTATAGGGCGGACTAAGGCAGCTAAAATGACATACTCTAAAAGGAGGAGAAGGAGGGTACCATCTCAGCTGAACTGTAAGAATTATGGCTCTACTTGGATCCAAATTCTTCTTTTATTAATTTTATCAAACTAACAGTCCCACATAAAAAAAATACGTTAAAAAATCAAAAGAAAAAACTGCACCTGATCTGGAGTTTTCGGTACACCTATAAAAAAAAGGATAGTTTGGGTACTTTAAAGAGAAGGGTCACTGCAAATCAATACAAAGCTGCTCTGAGTGATCGCCTTTATCCTTTGACGAAGCATTTCTATCGTCAAGGGAGCAATCTCTTTCTTTGGGTCACTGCATGGTTTGATAAATGTGAAAATTAAGTTAACCACATGTTACAGCCTTTGCCCCACCACATCTCAATCTACCGACGCATACATATAGGATTTTGAACGAACATGTCGGACAGGGTTCTTCAGCAATATCGTGAAGACACCCAATGAGGGATTGTCTTCAGGACTAATGATGTTGTTTATTGTGCTTTAGATTCATTTTCAAATCATATAAACACTAATAATAAACACAAGGTCTAGGAAACATTTCCATCCCACTATATGGATAAACAGCTTATAAGAAGTAGTCTCCAAAGACTTCGTAAAAGTGTAAGACTGCAACTGTGAAAGCATGAAAGTAAAGTTTTGATTAAAGCTAAAATGAAGGCCGTTGGGCTTTGACAGGTGGTGGGAACAGTGGGAATGACACCTCAAACCTTCAAATTTTGATCCGTGGCCAAGTTTCATTGAGATTTCATGAAAGTTTACACTTGTTTCTTGTGCCGGCTATGTTCCAAACCCCCCTGAGTACACACCGCTGCAAACTTTCATAATTAAACCAGCACAGCATGTAAGAGAACCCCGGTGTGCAGAACCTCAAAACCCTCGTCATGTTCTTGGTGCTCGGTGATGACTGATGCACAGGCGTGACCACTGAGCCCGTCATTTCTCCATAGTTACGGTTTATTTACAAGTGAAGATTAAAATCGCTGTAGGCCTGTGTACACGCCGCTGTGAAAGCATGAACAAAGACTTCAGAAGCATCCTTGAGCCTGTATTTACTCAGGACCAGTCTTCAGAGCCAGTGAACATTTCACACATTGTGTTCTACCTTATTTTCTCCCTGCCGCCGCTGTTGTTCTCGTCTCTTTCCACCCTCAGCCATCACCTCTCCTATCACTCCATTTCTTCACCCGAGGGTCCTGTGTTCGCCAAGAGGCCCTGCTTGTGGCAAGGTCTGGCTCTGCCTTTGCTTGCTCTCCTGTACTTTTGTCTTTCTCGCCTCTTCCCTCTGTCTAGTTATTTCTATCTTTTCCCTGCCTTCATCTCTCTAACCCCGGGCTCAGGGGGGCTCAGCTGCCCGAGCAATACGAATTGATCACCCAGAACGAAGGAGAACAGGAGGAGATAAGGCGGGGCAAGACAGAAGAAAGAAACAAAGAGGGAGGACCAAAAAGAGCAGATCCTAAAAAAACTAATTAAACAAAAGAATAAAACTGCTTTCTGATAGGTACATAAGTATAAGTATCATCCTGCTTGTCTTCTCTTTCCTGCCTGTACCTCACCCAAGAGGAGAGGATTGTGGGTAGCTGATGGTACCGGCTTTTCACACGTGAATATTTAATGAGGGGTTCATGAATAATTCAGAAAAGCAAGCATCTGCGTTTGAGCCTAAGTGGACATGTGAGGAGCAAAAACCAGACAGACCCTGACTGCTACCATTCATCGTCGCTGGAAAAAAACCCCATTTTGATCAGTGATTATTCCGCACTGTACACGTGTGTGCGTTTGCAGATAGACTGCTTCCTAAATGAAAGGCTATTACAGGCGTCCCAGTCCAGCTGAGTCCTCCTGCTACTTTCGTATTCTGTTAAGCTCAGAACGGCGGACTGAAAACCAAATAAAAGTAGAGACATCTCTTTCTAACACTCTCTCCATCGCTCTCGCTGCCACTCACTGTTCAATCTTCAGATCTCATTCTCATATTTTCTCCAGCCGCCTTCTCCTTCTCTCCTCCATTTTCATGCTTTCATCTGTCTCCTTCCCCTCTCCTCCATCACTCACTGCACCTCTCCCTCTCTTCACCCTCTCGGTCAGCTTGTTTCTGGCCCTTGCTGGACTCTGGTTAGGACATCGTGTTCCAGTTAACGTGGATCCCATCTCTACCTGCAGTGGGCTGCAGTGCCCGAATGCTCGCTGACCTGTTTTGGAAACACAATCTGACTCAAAACACACAAACTCACCGGGCTAGGGGTTTTCAGCTCAGTGCTTTTTTATTGTTCAATTTTAAATTTTTATTAAACATCTATTTACCTTGAATCAAGAGTAGAATTCAGATTAACATTTTAGCACAACCTTCACTTTTTACTCTCTTTATATGCATGTTTTGTCAGGTGTGTCACATATATTGTCATTTCCAGGATAAAGAGGCCTATTCACAAATACCATCATGTGAAAACGCGAGCGGCGCCAAGAAAGAAAGATGGCTTGAGTATGAAGACACTTTGTGAAAAAGAAAAAAGAAGGTTATTATGGTGATTCAAACATTTTTTTTACCTTCACAGTATGTGAAGATTCACGTGCAGCAAATATTAGCATAAGAAAGAATAGAAGAAAATGTCAGCAGTTCAGGGATTAAACAATATACAGCTGAGGCTTAATACCACTTCTTAATATCGACATAAATGTGTTGAGGACTAAAAAGAAGCTAATTTTGTGCATGTTTCATTTTGGTCTTCTTGTTCTTTCCATTTGGATTGAATATGAGTTGCACTGTCCACAGAGCTCGTGTCCTTGGGTAATAAAGTAGTACTAATCTAGTACTGTAACCGCTGATGCAGAGTGCCAGTCATATCCAGCGAACCGCCCTAAAAAACCTCTGCTCATACACAAACAAACTGCTGACATGAGAAAATACTACCCAACCATTTTCATACAGTCAGACTGTCAAATCCGCTGACATGTCAGATTTATACACGGTGGACTTTGGCGTTGGTGTTATGATGGGGCAATAGTGAAACAGGCCAATTCTTCAAACACGCCAATCTGCAAAAGACCCGCTGGCATTAATTCAATGTAGTTTACTTCAATTTTATTAACATTGCCAAATCACAACAACAGTCACCTCAGGTAATACAGGGAACACCTCAAGAATTAGACGATCCCTATGAGCAGGCACTTGGCGACAGTGGAAAGGAAACAGGATGAAAGCTCTGATAGAACTAGGAAGGGTTTATAAACACTAGGTAAGCATTATTTCCTACATCTACCCAAGTAGATATTAGTGCCTAAAGGTAAAAAGTCAGAACATCTGACTATGCTTCTTCTTGGACACCGCCTAGGTATCCAAGTGAGAGGAAGTCCCGGGACAAAACCAGGACATGCTTGAGAGATGATCAGCAGGCTTAGAAATGCCTCAGTGTCCCACCAGAAAAGTTGGAGGAGGTGGTCGAGGAGAGGGAGGTCTGAACATCTCTGCTTAGACTGCTCCACCCGTCAAACAGACCCCGATAAGCTGTAGAAAATAGAAGAACAAAGTTCTTAATGGAACGCGTGACGAGGTCAACCTTTTGACCTCCAACCTGCAGGTTTGCCAAGGTACAAACACCGAAAGAATCAGCTTGTACTTATTCTATTGATGTCTGACAGAAGAGAGGAACGCTGCGCCCTGGGATGAGACAGTAGTGTAAATTCCTCAACCAGGCTTTTTAAGCTTTTCTCAACCCCTCACTTCATTAGATTACTCTTATAAGATTCATGTAACAAGATTACTGATGTTCCTGGCAAACATTAGTATAATAAGAACCACACTAAAACGACTTATACTGATAACATTGTGAGCCGCAAAGGGGAACAATGATCAGCACTTTGATGTTGATAGCATATTAGCTGTAAATCCAGACGCTACCTCCAAACAGCAAAGAGACACAGTTTACATACTCAAGCTGCTGGAGAACCACACCAGTGAAATCTGGGTTTGACAAGATGTTAACAGGAGCTGAAGTTTGTTGCTTGTGGCTATTTGTTGGAGTCTTTCCTCTGAGCTATGCACATTTACACATCTGGCACCACAGCAACAATTTCATTAATTATTCATAACTAATTATTTTACCCTCAGCCAGGACCTTATGTTAAATGTTTTTCTGTAATGTCACCTAGGTAACCAAAATGGGTGGCGACAGCCCTTAGTAATGGATGTGTACATGTCGTGAGATCTCGATTTCTTTTGAGACTGAGGGAAAAGTCTAAATTAGAAGAAGTATCGGCAAGATCTAAAGTGCAAAATGAATAATTGGGCAATGATCCAAGACAGACATGTGAGCCAAAGTATTTACTGTAAAGAGTTTAGTGACTGTCTGTTCTAGTTTGGCAGAGAAGGATGAGTGCAATTTTTAAGTTGTTCAAAGTGGAAAAATCACATCACGTGCTTCTGACCTCTAGAGTCACATGTACACGCAGACTACACACATAAATTCCGCATTACAGGACATCGTGATCAAGTCCAACACTGTCGAGCAAATACCTCCTGACCTGCTCACTGACCCTAACACACTAATGTCTGCACCGGTGGTCTCGACATGACATGTGTGGGTCTGTCTGTATCTCTCTCTCTGCACACACACACACACACACACACACACACACACACACACACACACACACACACTTGATGTCCTCTGCCCCTGAAGAGGCCTCCCGGGTATACTGTGCTGCTGTCTGCTAGTTTTAATAGTTTCTGCTAGACAGGCATGGACAACGCTCAGCCGCGCTGAAGTAGAAATGCATCGCTGCTGACCTCATATCTGCAAACTCTCAATAAGCCCCATGGCTCTTTTTGGGTTAATTCTGTGATATTTTAAAGGCCTGTATCAAGTTATGCTACACCTGAGTTTCTATGGCAGTAAAAAGCTCTGAAATTTGGTTAAGTTACATCTCCAACCTAAAGCTTTATGTGGTTTCGAGCAGCTCTTTGAACAATGTAACACAACCTTTAGACTTAATTTAAAAATCCTGCGAAAACCAGTGTATGAAGGATACTGCTAGGAAATGCTAGTGTCATGTAGGAATACAGGAAGCGTATGTCTATATTTTTTAGGATCACTAAGGATCAGGTGACCCTGAACGACCCTGTAGTTTCTGCTATAGGCTCAGGCTGCTGGGGGACTTCCCATGATGCAGCGAGCATTCCTTCCTCTCTCCACTCTTTTGACTACTGTTGTGTTTACATGCTACTATTACATGCCATTAATTTTTATCTAGAATCTTCCACAGTTATAATAATTTTAACCTATTTTGAGAACACCCTGTTCATTCTGATTTTCCATAAGGACAATGTTAGAGGATCCGGATGAGGTTAATATCCTAAATGATAGGATCGTGTTATATATTTCTATAGTTTTACTGAAGCTTTATGTATGTATATGTATGAATGTGTGCTGATTATTATCATATCGTGTGATAGTGTGGGTTCCTTATGATATAAAGCAGCTGAAACAAGTCTTGCTGTGTTATATAAATAAAACTGAGTTGAAACTCAGTCGCTCGACTGCTTCATAATGCGATTTTACTAGATTCAGAAGAATAAATCTTTGTACGATGGTGGGTTGTATACATGTCTCTACCTGACGTCTATGATTTTTACACTTTCACTTCACTTTTCACTTTTAATTTCGCTTTCCTTTTTTGGCTTCTCTTTTTCTGTCATTGTCTGGGTGAAAAATACTCCCTTTTATAATAATAAACCACGTGTTACCGTGCAAACTTCCCACAACAGTGAGAATAAAAGCAGAGCACCATGTGTACGGCCTTACATTGTCTCTTTCAGATGTTGTGGGCCTTCTTTTGAACCCCACGGACCACGTTGCATGTTAAAAAAGACACTAAAGTGGTACTCTGTGCATTAAAATGTGTCGGCTGTACTTCCAGACGTGTCGGCCACACTACCATGTCACTACACAACTTTGGTACGAGCCCCAAGCTGAAAAAGCAGTGCTTCATTACTCTTTTAAGGGTTTAATAAGCTTGGGAAGTAAAAGAAAAATATACCTCAAGGGAGCGTATAATCCTTGAAGATGCGTGATAAAAAAAAAATCCCTGTATAGTTCAGCCCAGATCCACAAAGGTGTAATGTTCTATTGAATCACAAAGTAAACCCCCCAAAGCTGCTCTAAGTTGTACACTGTGCAGTGATTTCTCCTCTCAATGCAAATGGAGGATGGAGGGATACTCTCTGGCCACTCAAAACAGTGTCCGCTCCACCTGCAGTGCATCGGAGCGTGCTCCAACTGTAATTGGCCATCGCATCAGTGACAGACAGAGGCCCTCCATTCATCACCACCCCCTCCTCTCTTTTCCATTCGTCTCTCTTTCTTTCTCTCTCTCTCTCTCTCTCTCTCTCTCTCTCTCTCTCTCTCTCGGTCCCGTCGTTGCCAACTCGGGCCAATCTCACCCTCACTTTCCAATTTCTCCCCTTGCCTTCTCCCCATCCTCTCGTCCCTCCTCCACCACCTCTGTCCTCTCCTTCTCCTCCCTCCCTCTCTGCTCCTTTTCCTCATTAAAGCGGGACCCAGGCAGTAGCGGTCACTGCCTCTCATTTATTTTCATTTGAAACTGGTGCAGCTCCACTGATCCTCTGGGGCTGCAGGAGAGAGGGAGTGGGATGGTGTCATTCTGATAACAACCGTCACACATACACACCTCATACACAGTCACACAGATGTACACGCACACACTCCAAAAAAAGAAAGGAGGAATATAACGCATCTGCCGCACACGCACACAGCGGAAATTCACTCATGCGCATGCAAACACACACACACAGGCATACAAAGGGACGTGCATATGCATCCGCCTGCAAATAGATGCACTTTCACACCCATTTCAATTCATTTCACGCACATATTCACACATTTCATGTACCTGCAAGCTCCCGTGCTCTGTTCCCTCCTTCCTCTTTCACATATGCACCCTCTGCCTTCACCCTCCCCTCCCTTGATTGTGCGATTTTGAGAAGGTGATGATAGCAGGGTGTGAATCAGGGGCGATAAACCTGCGCCTATTGTCACCTGTATGATTGTGAGTATTGATCTGCGCCTGGGCATGTGATGCATGTGCGCGCAGGAGTAGTCGCCCTCGCTCGCCCTCACTTCCTGTACGTGTGTGTCCATGCATTGTATTAGAGTCGTGTCGAGAGCGGCCCTGCCTGACACTCTTTGATTGAAAAGGTGCTCGGCAGATTAAATCGTTGTAGCGCGGAGACGAGGTGCGCTCCCTTCACAGAGGCTTCGACGGCTGGTTTAGCAGATTCAAGAAGGCTGGAGGGGAGGAAGGGGGAGGAGGGAACAGAGGCCGTTTTAACGCCCATTGCCCTGACCCATCTGGGAAAATGGGAGTGAGAGGCAGTGACTCTAAACCAACGGTCATAGCTCTAATAGAAGCGTAATATCCTCCACACCATTAGATAGGCACACTGTGTGGGGTGAATGAGAAGGGCTGCTTGGTTTTACTGCCAGTGCTCCAAGAGGAAAGAAAGAAGGAGGAATAGGAGGGGTGGAGCAAAAGAGGACTAATATTAGCTCACATAAGCAAACTCTCAGGGGAAGATGTGCTGATTATTTCTGCAAGTTTCCTCTGACATGAGTTCTCTTTACTTCAATTTATAAAACAGTTGGTAAGGTTATAGTGTGTTAAAGCACACTGGCTCTGAATTGAAATATTAATTATTTGGCTCCAATTTTGGAGGGTAGTCCTGGTGCAATTTGAGGTAGAGGTCTAAATGACCTCACTTTAGTTCCCTTGTAAGAGTCAAGCTCTGCAACTGTGGGCGACATAGTTTTCGGTGCACCAGGAGTGTCAAAGATATGGCCCGTGGGCCAGAATGACGCCACCAAGAGTCCAACCTGACCCACTGGATTGGTACGAAAACTGCAAAGAAAGAATAAAAAGTTCAAGTGTTATTTCCTAAGGATTTTGAACCAGGAAGCATTGAGCTGCAGGCTATTAAGAATTAGAGTAGCTGTCAGAACTTTGTGAGCTCTGAATCATCATCAATTTTATAGCTTTTTACCGACAAAGACATAATTGGACATAATCGCACACCAGAATAAGTGACTAGCACGTCAGGAAATGTACTTTTTTAAGAACACATGACTGGAACTCCCACACAGTCTTGCCCACTGTTGAAATATTTATTAAATCACAAAGTTTTGGTCTGTCAGACCTTAATCAGGTCCAAACAACACACCTTTATCAGATGATGAAAGTCAATCAAACCCCTGAGAAGGTCGGGCAGCCGATGAGACACGAGTAGGTAAGTGCAGGAGTTCCAATCAGCTGATAAATCTAAAACTGGCTTCACCTTTGATATCTACTGTGAAATCTTTTTGAGACACTTTTTTAGGAAAGTGGGTGAATTCCTTGGCAATGTTTTACGAGACCTGCAGTGCTGCCATGTTACTTCTCTTTTTCTCTTTTTGCTTTTTTTACTCTCATGTAGATGAACCATCGTTTTTTAGTGAGGCTGGGAGTCAGCAGCTAGGTGGCATTCACAAATTTTGACACTCTTTGCTTTCTGTATTTTTAGTTCCTATCTCTGTATTGTCCTAAGACTAAAATGTCACAGAGTCTTCTGTACTGGATCAACGTTAACAATTTTAACTACATAACTACTGTTTTATTTCATAACCACTCTGCTGGAGGAAAGCCCCAAATTAATTACTGGTATCTGTCATCACTAATCTGCTGCAGTGGACTTTGTCATTTGATGTTCACGCTATCTCAGCCCACCGCACCACCTATAAACCCACACATGTGCTAAACCACTGGAAAATATCCCCCATGTTTCTCACTGGGAGAAACTGCTTGATGCAGAAAGCGCTCAAAGTCATATTTTTCATCGGGAAATTGCAAATGAAGTGCATGCCTCAAAAGCAGTTTCATTTGTCACCCAATGAAGCATTCACCGATTCAGTCAGTAAATTATGGTGCAATAAATTACTACCTGCAAACATCAATGAAATATGTTGACTCGTTGCAAAACAAGTCAACCTCAGCATGACTGTTTTTCATGATCAGGTGCGCAGCAGAAGCTTGTTTCAATCTTGTATGCAACAGGAGGGGAGTTCAGACAAAGTGTGACTGGTAGGGGAAAATTTATCTGTAATCGGAACTTTAAAAATAAAAATGATTCACTTTGAAAGGCGGGAATGGAGGGGAAAGGCTGGAGAGAGAAAAGTTGGGCGTCTCGACTGCTTGGCTCACATTTTGAAAGCAGGGATGCTTCTTTCCTTCCCATCCTCACTACTGTCACTTCATTACTCTCCTGTTTCAGTTTCTCGTAACGTTTCCCAACAGTTCAACATACAGAACAAGAACAGGCATTTCTCCACCATCCCTCCATAAGACATGCAAAAGAAATTGCACAGATTTCAGTAAATAAATAGCAAGTACAAATTCAAGCTTTGTTAGTTGGACACAGTCAAATGGCGAGTGGTTGAGTGGGTGCGTTTGGTCTTCTTACCGAGATCCCCCATTCCATCTGTACTCTGTTTTTCTTCATTTTAAACAGCCAATGCTACAAAAAAGTCTCGCAAATCATTTTCCACCACTGGTGATGAATACTGATGAAAACTTACAGTACATATTTTTAGTCTTTTAAATATAATAGATTATGTTATAAACCTTAAAATAATTATATAAAAGAAGAATCTTCCAAAATGAACAAGTTTATAATTAAAAAATAACTGGCAACAAAAACAATTATAAGATTCAAATGAGACTTTTATGGTCTACAATAAATTGTTAAATAACTCAACTATGGAGTTAGACCGCCATGTTAAAATGCCCCGAATTTATAAAAAGAATAAAAATCTTTTTATTTTGGTTTTTATAACCAATTAACAACTGTATGGGAAATGTTTTTGATTTATTTAACTCACCTGTTTAAATGATTATTTCAGGCATTGCAACCTCAACTGAGCAGTGGGTGATGCTTGCTGTCTGCTAAGCTTTAGTTTAGCTCCTATGAATTCAAGCACTGGATATTTGATCATTCTAATACACACCAAAATATGTGCGCCACAGTTTTTAGTGAAGGACACTTTGGTGTATTTTTTGTATGTCAGTTAGCACTGGTCAGTGCCATACAGTCTGTTGGGGTTTTGCAGGCTTCCAGTTCAATTCAGTTTTATTTATTTAGCGCCTAATCACAACAGTCGATCTTAAGGGGTTTTATATTGCAAAGCTATGACCCTGCAACAATACAGAATATCCCCACCTATGAGCAAACACTTGGTGACAGCGGGAAGGAAAAACTTACTTTTAACAGGAAGAAAACTCTGACACAACCAGGCCCAGGGAGTGGTGCCCATGTCCTGCCACCGGTTGGGGGTGAGGGACGAAAGACAAAATACGAACACGTCTGGATTAAACAAAATGATACAGTGGTGGCCACAAAAGCTGATTTCAAGCTTCACAAGTCTACAAGCCAGTGGGTGGCTTCATCTCAAATCTTAAACAATCAGGGAGCATTAAAAGTCTTAGGTGAAATAACGGACATCTTTATAGTTTCATCAGATAATAGTGGTTGTGTGTGTGTGTTATTGTGTAGGTCCAACAGAAAATGTGGTGTTTTTTTCTTACTTTAAGACATCAGAATTCTATTACAAGCTTAAGAATCAGCACTGACATCATTAAATGCTACAACTCTTGACACCAAGGAAGCGAGTAAGACTATAAATCATACATATTCATGTACATGTGGGTGGAATAATACGAAAATGTAAATTAGCTGAAAGGCAAACACAGCGACTGCATGAAAAACATTGTATATAAATAAAAACAACTGAACTGTGAATGAAGTCAAAGGTGAATGACACTGACCAGCCAGATGTTTAATTTAAAAGCAGTAGAGGCAAAAAAAAAAATTTACTGTTAGCGACCATTTATTTGCTAATTCTTCAGCTTTAACTGTTTGTAGTCCACACAATGCTGCTAACACAGCAGGAGGAGGGGTGGACGAAGCGGAAGATAGAGAACAACAACAAAAAAAGCAGAAGTACAAGCATTGGATGTTACGCTTGACTGGGCAAACAGTTGCAGGGAAGCAGTGAGAAATATCCTGCCAGCTAACAACACTGTTAGGCTGAAGGTCCAGGTAGGAGGTGTTGCAGACGTCAAATCTCCAGAAAACACAGGAATAAGCCAGCATCTGGACTTTGTTTAGGTTCCCCCTCCACACACACACACACACACACACACACACACACACACACACACACACACACACACACACACACACACACTCATGAACCTCGCTGATGCCAAAGTAACCATGCAGCAGAGGCACACCCTAGCTGGATCGCACGGAGGCAGCATCTGGGTCAGAAAGAAGTACTCGCATGTTCGTTGTTGTACGTGTGAGCACAGATGCGTGTGCGTGCGAGTGTGTACCTCAGCAGCAGCTCGTCAGCTCTCATAGATCCCGCACCGGCGGCTGCAGGAGGGAGGCAGCAAGTGGCATCAACACACACTCTCCCCACAAAGCCCAGCTCGGACGAGTGCTCTAACATCACAAGCAAACTAATGCACTTTATCAGGATACAAGCTGGCAACTCTTTTCTTTCCTCCTCCTCTTTTGTCCTCTGTTCCTCTCTTCCCCCCCCGCTAGATGTTTGCAACAAGCGGCCTCTCTTTGCTTCTCTCTCTTCTGCCTTGTTCCTCTCAGCCTCTCTGCCGTTGTTCCCTCTTCTCTCATAGAGAAACAAGCGTCCCCCCCACCCCCATCCCACTCTCCACCCTCCTCTTCTTCCCTATCTCCCCCTCCCCATACCCCCCACTCTCTAACTCTCGCTCTCTCTCTCCCTGGTAGAGCAGCAGAGCAGTGGAGACCCCGCTGGCTTGCCTAGCTGAAATAATCCCCTGTGACAGCTCAGCTCATGTTGTTATGTTGTGGGCCTATTTGAGTCTAATACTACAGCTCTGGAACAACCTAGCGCCAGTCCAGCTCTGGACTGCCTGCATGACCACTGGGCACGGCCCAGTCCGGCACCGAGCCACGCCGACAATGCCCACTATTCGCATTTACTGCACATCATCTCTGTGTTTCTGGCACAGCTCAACCCGGGCTCAGACTCCAGATATAGAGCTGCAGACAGAGTGGAAAATAAACCAACCTTAACTCAGCTTTACCACCCTTTTATGAAGTTTTTATGAGGTAAATAAATCGTATACATCACAGTAAAGTTGTGTTGCGCCGATGGAAGGAAGCCAAGTACAGCATGAAGTCAATTGTGCACTGAATTTTCACAGTTTATTAAGACAGAATATAAATAACCTCAATGCAACAAGATTAGCATATCACAAATATATGCAATTTCCACAGCCTCTGGTGTAGCTCACAGCCTCCTGACCACTTCCAACTCCCACTATTAAAAAAAGAGTTGAACATGTATGATCCGTCCTCGATATTGTATTTTTATTGAACTGCTATTTGCATGAACTAGTTTACAGCTCAGAACATTACTGACTTGGCCGTACCATCCTGGCAAATATCCATAAATCCTGGTGTTAATTCCAGGTCGTGGAAGAATTTTTGGCCCCTGATTCTGTCAGAGTTTCACCACAATATATAACCTTTTATGAAAAACTGGGTCTGCCAATAAGAAGCATCATTCTCACCTCAAGCAGCCTAAGCTTTCCAGAAAAGTGGAGCAAAACTAAAAACTAAAAGTCTGGGGCGAAGCGGTTTAGTCTCCAGAGAGAAAAGGCTCTCATGGGGAAAGAAACTGGATGCCTTCTGGAAAAACATGGCTGAAAATGTTGGACCTGCAAATCTTTCTTTAAAAATAAAGGAAAATCTCAAAAAAAGATTTATTTTCAAATATTTCAACCTTTTACTGCACAATTTAGTGCAAAGTTATGAACTCTAACTTTCTTAGGATCTATTTCATGTATGTTAATGGACAGTCAGAATAATGACTGACTGCTCTCTGATTAAAACCAAGCTCAGAGTTTTATTGAATATTTCTCCCCAGGCGTCCCACTCTAACTGTCCAAAGCCTCCTGCAAGTACAGGCTGCGTTTTCGAAGGGCCAGCCTCAACTCCAGAGAGACGGCTCGGTCCAGCAGATCATGCCCAGCACAAGGCAGCCCAGACAGGCATGTCTCAGTGAGCAGCCCTCCCGAAGGAGGCCCTGCCATATCAGGCTCCATATACCTGGCACATCACAGCATCTCCTCCCCATAGGAGGCTGGGGCTGAAGACACAGGCAGGGAGCTTCTGATTAAAAATTCATCTCTCTGTTTATTATGATTTATGCATGTTTCAGTGAGCCAGGAACGAAAAAGAGAGGAAAGGAGAACAGCTTCATTAGTGCATATTGTGTGTATGTGTGTGTGGGTACCATGCCCATGCTTGTTTGTGCACTGTGTGTGTGTGTGTGCGTGCATATGTGTGGATGTGTGCGTGTGTGGCTAGCTGGCAGGTGGGGGATAGTTAAAATTATGGATTGTACGTGAGCTTCATTAGAATGTTTGGCATACAGGGCAAAATCGTCTGTCTTCACAAAACACCTGCATTTCACTGAAAAACAACAACAATTGAAATCCTAAATTACCCGGCGTGCACAGGCCATCGGCATTAAAATGCAGCAGACACTTTTGCTAACTTCTAACTTAATTACCCATTTCCGCCTCTGTTGTTTACCATTCAGATCGGATCGGCCTCTCATTGCACTTTGTCTCAGCCAAAAGCGATGGCAAGCGCGCGACGGTGACAAATATTGACACATGGCGAGCTTGTCAACAAAAAAGTGGTGACTAAGAGCGTGAAATACCTGGCACTCTCACATATAATGATCTCATGGATTTTTTTTCCCCGCTCAAAATCCAACATATGCTGCATCCACTCATGTTGCTTATGTTTATTAGTCTGAAAGCTGAATGCATAAAGAGCACAACAACCTAAAGCCTAAAAGGAGCACACAGCGGTGAATGGAACGATGCATTCAAATTACAATGCATAAATGTTGACAATGATGACTGATGATTTGTTATTTACATGGCTAATAGCTCACACTTCTGTAGGCATTCAGTTACTAAAGCTGTGCGAGGAAGCATTTATACATTAAAGCGGGGAAAAACAACTCTGCTATGAGCTTACATTTAAATATAGACCGCTACAGTCCCATTCTGATTGAAGGAATTAGAATATTTATTTTTTTCTGATAATAATTCATATCGTATCAGTTACAGTATTAGGGTTGCATTAGCAAAATGTATCCTTTCCCTTCTCTTTCACTGTTAACATGCACAGCATCTTATGTACTTTGACTATTAGTCTTTCATAGCATGTCCAGTGTGTCAGGTGACATGATGCCAGTCCGTTTCGCACTTTTGCCTCATTCCTCACTCACATGGTTTAGGTTAGTAGACACAAGCTTTTGTGATTTCTGACTGCTGACGTCAAACTGTTGACTCTGCAATCCAAGAATTGAGTTTCCTTCTTCTACTCTTGCTGCTGTGTGGTCTCCATGACCTGCCAGTGGTCTAATCAAACGTGCTGAATCAAGAAGTGCTAACCCAAAACACCGCTTTCAAATGGCCAGTGTTACCAGTTGGTAACAGTCCAACAGCCATTACACCAGTAGGTGGTTTCTTCCACTACTTTAATACCTAATTATCACCTCGGCATGGTTGTGCCTACTAGTTAATCACAAGTAATAGGCCAAGTATTTCAGTATTGAAAGTCTTGTGCTTGGACAGGACTACCTGTCATAAGGTCATTTACATGTTGTAAAGATCACATTTATAGGTTACCAAAAGTATTTTCACAAATGAACTCTGGATAATGTCTGAAGAAGCAGGCTGGGACATAGTCTAAGGTTTCCCTTTTTCTGTAGCATAGACCAGTGGAGAACCTGCATCAGATGTACTGAAGAAAAACATCCACTCATTCATCCATCCTCTTGTGCTTCTCCATTTCAGGGTACCTGAGTACCCAGACATGGGACAACATGCTAATTCCACACAGAAAGGCCCTGGGCACATTGTGGACTTGAGCCCAGGACCTTCTTGCTGTGAGGCTAAAGTGCTAACCACTGCACCACCATGCTGCCTTCACCAGAAAACAATAATAATAATAAAATAATAAATAAAAAAGCACAAAACTAAGTTCCTAGCATAACCGACACACCAGCGAGAGCAGTGAGGGGTGAAATTTCAGTGTGTCGGTTGAATATTTTTGCAGTGTTTCTTGTTTTTTCAGTCTTGCACTTTGTAGTCGGTCCCAACAGTTGCGCGCAGTGACAGCAGTGAAGATTATAACTTGTTTTGATGAGAATGACTGTAACTCATCCAATTTAATAATTTGGAAAGAGGCGTCGTGTTTTCACAACATTTCGGTTACGAGTAATTGATTTGGAAAGCTCTTAATCGGAAAGTATCTCTTTGACAGAAGTCAAAAACTCACCATCATCGACATCCGAAAAAACAGAAATGTCACTCAGCTCGCCTGCATTTAGTTTGGTTTATTATAACGTCTGGTTCTTCACTGCGTCTGAACAGTTGTTCTGAGGCAACAACAACAGAAAAGTGAGCATGTAACTGGTTTGCTTCAGGAGCGATAAGCTGCTCACACATCCTTTGAATCATTCTGTGAGTTGCCAGGTTGTAGTTGAAATTGCAGTGAATGGAGAAAACGTTGCCAGATCATCTATAAAACAAAAGTGCATTACAACTTCTCACGATAAAGTGTGAGAGTTTTGCAACTTCAGGGACAAACGGCAGAACAGGAGGGTCTTAAAACATGGGAAAAACGGGAGTGTTGGCAGGTGTTCAATGTCTGATTCAACGTGTTTATCCTCAGATGCATTTCTGTCAGGTAATGCATGCGTGAAAGTGGCCTGAGCATAAAAAAACTCTACTGTAGATTTTACATGCACACAGAACTCCAACAGAACGCTGTGATAAGAATGGCTGATGATGCACTTTTTTGGACTACAAGCAGGTACACGAGGGTGCCTACCAGCCATATCTATAGGAGTGATAAATAGGCTGAGAACATTCTAAGCTGGTGGCCAAATGCAAGCGAATCTGCTGAATAAGACATCAAAACCGGTTAAATGTATAAAAAAATCCATCATATTAAAGAAAAAACAAACTTCAGCAGCCCTTTAACCTCTCAGCATCCTGCAGGCTGCTAGAGAAGCACTCAGGAGGGCTCAATTGCCAACATATAACACAAACCTTAACGATCTAAACTCTTTACGCTATCCCCAAGCAGCGACCTTGTAGAGGTTGAGAGGTTAAAAACAGCATTCATTTGAATTCTAATTCAATCTAGTTGCCTTTTAATTGGAATTTTCTACACACTTCCTTACATTTATTTACCCTAACGAGGATCTCTCTGAAGGCCCGCATCAGTCTCTCTCTGTGCTTGCTGATGGAAGCCTGCTCTCCGCATATGAGTCTGTGTTAAAGGGCTACTGCTGGAGAGCATAGAACATATGGCGGTGTATCAGAAGCTAAGTGTTACCGGGAACCCCCCGTCTCACGATATCTCAAATTTAGCCTTAAATTAAAAACATTGCCTTTTTTGTTCTTTTTACAACATCATGACATCATGCCTTATGAAGACAAGCATCTTGTTTTTGTCATTCAAAGCGAACGCACGCTGTGGTGCTGACATCGCAGTAACTTGAGGCCCAGTTGAACCGAGCAGCCTCTGTCTCTTTTAAATTGTGTTTACGATTTAATGACCTATTTGTGTTTGTTGTTTCTGCCGCGCGCCTGCCTCCACTCGCTCTCTCCCATCTTTCTCTCTCTCTCTCTCACTTTGTGTCTCTCACTCCCTAACACGCTCTGACAGCAAAAGGTCAATGCCCATTGGCTACATGGGGGGCACTGAGTGATGTAAGGGGGGTTGTCATGGTAACGTGCAGGGCACGGTGCAGCGGTGAGGATGCATTTCGGTGCCAAAAACCCAAGCCCGGGAACCTGAGCGAGGATCAAAAGACTCGAGAGCTCCACTCGCAGGGCAGAAGTGCACGGGGCCGGGTCTGGACCCGGGCAAGACACGACACAGTTTTAACCGTTTAGCTGTTTACTAACCCGGCAAACGGGAGGGGCCGGACTTGGCCCGTCATGACAGCGAAGCAGATCTGCATGCGAGAGACAGACAGCGAGGCCCAAAGACAGTCAGTTGTGAGCAACTCTGGTATGTCTGTGAGCCTGCATTCTGCTGAGCTTGGCTTCACATTAATAAAAGAGGGATTACCAAAGTCTGCAGGCTCCTCTTAGGCCCCTCTCCAGCCGAGAGCTGAGCGAGGTTCGCTCGCTCAACCCCTCTGCCTCCTTCCCGCCATCCTTCGCTCCCTTTTCTTACCCTCCTCGGCATGCTGCTCACGTTCCTCCCATTCAAAAAAAAAAAAGGAAATATAAAGAAAAGGAAAAAAAACCCACTCTCATGTGCCTTTCCTCCTGTCTGTCTCCATCCCATTTCTCTCCACTCAACAGTACAGGAGGGGGGGAAAATGCACCAAAACACAGATAAATTATTTAGATTTTTTTTCCCCAAAGAAAAAGAGGAGGAAAAAAAAATGCTTGACTCTGCAGTTCGAAAGAAAAGGGAAATAGGAAAGGAGGAGGGGTGAGGAAATAAAAATTGCATTAGATACAAGATTCTGCAATCAGCCCTGCGATATGAAGAATTAATCTTATCTTACGTCGGCACACACGGCCAAGTAGGAGAGAGCCTCCAAAGACTTGGAGATGACAACAGGACAAATTCGCCTTTCCATTACGCTGCCATTCATCCATTGTGTCGGCAGACACCTCGCGATAAGCGGATGTATTGTTGCCATTGACAATGTCATTATGGGACAGTAAACAAGCGATGCAGTGGAGGGTCGGGATGAACCGGGTGGGGCAAGAAGGTCACCAAGACAATCTGGAATGAAAGGATGCGAGACCCCACGAGAGAGATAAGACTCCTCCTCGTCGTCTTCTTCTTCTTCTTCTATCTCTTTTCTCGCGCGCTGCAAAGCCAAGGACGGGCATATGCTTAGAACAAAGCCCCGGCACTGCCAGCGTAATCAACTCCTCTGTACTCCAGCAGCAGCAACACAATCTCCCCTGGAGGTCATTCACAGGAAAAGGCTTAGAAGGCAAAATGGCTGCAGGATCACAGGCTATTAAGATGGGAAAATAGGGTGACAGTCACCCAACCTCCCACCTCCACATTCCTCTACAAAACATGTTCAAATGTGAACAGTGACGGCAGCGCGATTGATGCCACGTCATCGTGGAGCTTATTTTTGGACTCTTTGACAACCGTTTGCAAATTACGTTAAGTCAGAGCTTCTAAAACTGTGGGGTGGGCCCCCTTGGCGGAACACAGAGGCACTGCAGGAGAGCGCGAATGGCTGGGAGAAAAACTAAGCAGAATAAAAACGGTTAATTAAGTTAAGGGGAACAAAGGTAGAAGAGTTCACCTCGTGTTTTACAGATTTGGGGGCTGAAAATGAGAAGGCATTCGTGTGCCACAAAGTCGACCGTGCTAACGCTTCAAAGAAATTTTCCAACACTAAGGCAAGGCACTTTTGTGCCACTCTCTGGTCTTTTCTACAGAAAAAAGGGCAAGCCCAAATGAAATCCCAATACCGGGATTATTCTCCCTCACAGATGTGCACACCGACAGCTGTGGATGCCACACAGTCACACACAGTAGCTGTTATTACACAATTTTGTAACTTGCTTTGAGTGTGAAGCAATCATGCAGTAATTGGTCTGCATAAGAAAGTCTGCAGAAGCTGAAATTAAAAGCCTTTGATCAAACTTGTAGTTATGGTGTCCCTACGTGTGTCTGCTCCCAGAGTTTGTGTTTTGTCCAGTTATTCGTTAATCATAGTCTCAGTATACTCTTTTAGCCTCTCTTCTCCTCACTGGTTGTGGTAGCTGCCTGTTCCAGTTTCTGTTTCTTCTGGAAGGGACTTTCTTTTTTCCTACCTCCACCAAGAGCTGTATCAGAGCATCTTCATATCAGAGCATCTGATACTTGGCATTCTCACTAATTGTCAGGGTTCTGTGTACGGCAGGCGAAGGTGAGGATCCAAACGCAGGACTCATGAAGCCAAATTTCAACAGAAAACCACAGCTTTATTGCTGGCAAAGCACAAAACATGAACAGCACAACGAACACTGAGAACCGGAAACACACAGGCATGATCTGATGGTGCGACACGACAGAGAGCACAGGAACACACAGGGCTTATAGACACAGGGGGGTAATCAGGGAATGAGAAACAGGAGGGAGACACAGCTGGGAGAAATTGGACTAACGAGACAGGGGTGCAGTAGAACTGAACACACTCACATGAGACACAGACCTTCACAATAAAACAGGAAACAAGAACCCACTAAACAAAGACGCAGACAGAGAGGCAGACAGAATATAACACATGCAACTCAAACAATACACGAAACAACAAATCCTTAAACACGGATAAACAGAAACAAGAAACTAATAATAATCTATCATCACCACCACCACCACAAGCACTACAAGAGAATAAGAAAACAATCCATAATGCAAAAACACACCAAAATAACTGAAACACAGATTCATCATAAAACCCAACAAAGCACCAGAGAAACATAAAGAACGATCCATCATTCAAAAATAAACCAAACCATAACAACTCAAAATACTGGGCCAAACTGACCCAGAACCGTGACACTAATATTATCGTGTCTTCACCTTACTGTGTCTTGGGTTGAGTGTTCTGAAATGGAGCTACAATTACAAGACTGAACTGCACTGCGTGAACTAAATCTATCCTCAGTTGATTTACAGTTAATTATGTTAGTTCTTAGCAAGCAACACTTTTAAATTACTCTTTTTCTTACATGAGTGGAGCGGGGAACACTGGTGGCACTAACCCCCAGTCTCCAAATTTGTACCCTAATTTGTAATTTGTGATATAAAGTTGAAAATCCTACGTGATTTTCTTCTCGAGTTATTGTGTTGACAACAAATTCTTACAACCTACTGGAATATATTGGAACTTGCCTGCCATTTTTTAGGAGCTGCACCTATGGTATAAGTGTGAAAATCCTGAGTCGCCTCGTTCTTGAGTTACTGTGTCCACGCTGCCCCGTTGGTTGACAATACCCCCTCTGCCTTTTACGACTGAGGATTAAAACTAAAGTTCTCCATCCAATATTTTAAGGTCTTTTACTTACAGTACAGATTGCTGCTATGAACGGAGCCTTGGATTCACACCTGCACCATGAGAATAAAACAAATCAGCCTTAAACAGAACCTCACACTCTTGACGATGTTTAAAGTATAACACCGGGACGTCTTCACATATGCGCTAAGTCTCCACCCTCAGCATATGAACAGGATTGTTTATGGTTTAAACAGGTTTTCACCGTGTTTCACAAAGATCACACAAAACACTGAAGATGAAAAGACACAGCACTTACATATTCGGGGTGTGTGGCTGCGCAGTGCCTGCATTATTTACACATCTTGCCTGGTGACTGACAAGGAATCCAAAAGAATGCAGTCTTGATGCCACTGCCTTTTACTGCAGTTGTTAACAGTTCCCCGTCTCCCACGTTACCCCTCCTGTGGCGCTGTTAGCACCTACAGCAGCACAGTCTGCAGTCCTCTGTCTAAATCGAGCCTTGCTCTAAAGCGACTGCGAGAAATCCTTCTTAAGACTCTAATACAGTTAATGACCTTCAGAACATATAAGAATGCACCAACTTCTGATCTCACAGGGTGATTTAAAGTATCTACTTAATACCAGTCCTTTAGAAATACTCACTTGGAGGCATATATATCAGGTAGGAATGACCTGAAACCACAGAACATTGATCATTTCAGTTAAAAACATTATACAAATTCTTTTGTGACTGAACATTTTTTCCCAGAAGGCCTAGAGAATCCCACAGTTTCAAAATGACACTAGCTGCATTATATCCATCATCAGAGCCGACGGAGGTTTACATTATCCTCGTATGCACTAACGCCAAGCAGGTTAGCTGAGCATGGAGGTGGCAGGAGTGGTCCTGTTCCATTTGCAGACATTAGCACAGAGAGATTAATTTGTCCCCTTCCATTAGGCGGGAAAGCAGCCGTCATGGGTGTTCAATTATCCCTTAACAAAAAGAGAAATAGACAAACACAGCAGCCTTTTTAAATAATAAGCACCATGCAAGTGCATGCGTTGCATAATATGGATGCATATATGTGTGTAGGGGTATTGTTTGCATCTAGAAGCTGGAAGGAGTGCAAAGGGTCAGGTGTGTTTTCCACAGCGGCTGACGGCTAATTACCGGCAAAGTCTGCAATTTCTACGCCTAATATTCAGCTACTCAGCGCTGAAACAGAGCAAAAGAGACGACATGAGAGGGGAAAAAAAAGAGGGATAAAGAGAGGAAGACAGATAAAGGTTGTTGTTTTGTTTAGACTTGCTGTCTTCCTGCCGCTCTCTCCTCCTTTGTGAAGATTTCGACTTCATTAGAATTATAATGAACATCAGCGAGGCTTCCTGAAATATTTTTGGCTCCTTGAAAATAAATGAATACACAAGCAAATCAATTCAAATCTGCCCATTATGCCTGTTTTCTGGGTCGTATAAAACATGCATAATGGGCCACAGTATAAGTCGCGCAGCGCTGTATGTTGCGGGAGGCCGTGATAATAAGCTAACATTAGAGGATCATTTGTCATCGTTTCCCAGAATCGTTACATATTCCAGAATCAATTTCATCTGCGCGGTGACACTGACGAGCTCGTGACGGCGTATTGACGGACTAAGACGCACATCGGGACGTTACGGTGGCAGAGCTAACCGTGTGGCAGAGTCATGTGAAATACTGGTATGTTTTTTGTGTTTGTGTGTGTGCTTGTGTGTTTCGCTGTTGTGCTCCGCCGGTGTGATGATGTTGCTGTGTAGTGAGACTCGCTAATTGGCTCACCTGTCTCTCAGCCATCTGGAGCCTCTCAAAAAAGAGGAAAAAAAAGTCACACTGAGTTCCCCCAACATCACACACACACACACACACACACACACACACACACACACACACACACACACACACACACACACACTGAAAGGCATGCATATGTGCCTTAGCAGAGAAAAAGACAAATGTGGGAACGTGCAAACAAGCGAATGAAAATGGAAAAGGAAAGTGAAAGCAAATCTAAAGATATTTTTCCCCCAGATCGCAATCTTGTAACTGAATCATTACTGTGCTTGAAGAACTAATTTCAGAAAGATCAACACCACCACCAACAACAAAAACAGTTTCTTTATAACGTGCTACAGTAATCATTCAAAACAAAATTAATGTGATAATGATTAATTATGGCAACAGCATTGTTTGCACTGGGTAGAAGTTGCTAATAAAAGAGCGCACTTGCAATCAGGACTCGATTGAAATGCATTTTCAATCATAACAGCCGTATATTCTTATTGTTTTAGGAAATCACTGCAATGCAAAGAAGACACGCCCACGACTTCAGCTTCTCCCCGTCTCAGCGAGGGAGCGTCAGCTGGAAGAAGGAACTCTACTCCAGCATCCCAGAAAACCCCGGGGAACAACGCTCTGACTGCATGTGTGTGTGTGCGTGTGAGTGTGTTCAGACGAATCTGCTTTAATACCTAGTCATGTTCTGGATTGATTAAGAAGCAGCAATAACACCGAAAAATACATTTTCCAATCAACTATTCAATATGATCCAACTTTTTCAGGGGATAAACTAGTAAATTATAAAATAATGATAATAAAAAGATGAAAATGTAGTTCCCATGAAACAAAACAAATGTACCAAAAATACAATATTAAAACAAAAATACCATGTGTTAAAAAAGTAAATAAGAAAAGGCATCTGAAAATCATTTAGGAATAGCAAATCAGTAAAAAATGATTGTGTTATATGCCTGTGTTCAACACTATACACTATTCGATGCTTGATTAAACAAAAATAACAAAATGGAAGAACAAAACCTTGTAATTATATGTTAAAATATAGAAACAGTTACAATGATGCTTAAAATATTTAATAGAAAAAACGAAGTAATGACGTGTGTGTGTGTGTGTGTGTGTGTGTGTGTGTGTGTGTGTGTGTGTGTGTGTGTGTGTGAGTTTTATTCTCTCAGTGCTCTGTGTGTTCCAGGTCAATGGTCTAGATCACACATACAGAAGTCAGTCCCTCCTGGACCACTGTATGTTCACCTGCCACCCAGGATGTCTGTGTGTGCGTGTGTGTGTGTTTTATCCAGAAATTGAACCCCTGTGTCACTCAAAAAAGAAAAAAACTCTCTTGAGACAGATTGTGGGGAAGCGAAGGAAGAAAAGATATCTAAGAGTCCGTCCAGCTCTCTGCACACAGACCCCCCTCTCCTCTCTCTCTCCTTCCCTCGCCGTCATTAGCAATTCTTCATAATTCATGTGTTTGGATGAAAAATGGATGAACAGTGAGCGCGACACTGGCATAGGCTCCGACAATTAAAAACCCAATGAGAATTAAAAAACTGCTGCAACAGTTTCACTCTTTTTTTCTCCTTTGGCCACTTGTAACCACCTGATTAGCATCCACTCTTTCGTCACATGATGGCACCTAAGCTAAGCTGAAAGCCACAAAAAGGGGTAGCAGAAGGACCCAGCGCTGATATTTGGTCGCACATTCTGAACACGCCAAGAAGAAAAGAAGTTTTTGAAAGATGACAGAAATAACAGAGGCGAGATAAACTCGGATCCTGTCCTTTCCAACACGCCACGCTGCTACTCGACAAGAGAGAGAGGCCTGTGTTTGTTGTGTTATTAAAAATATGAGTCATTGCCCTTATTGATGAAATGCAAAAGTTCTGGCACAAAAAGTGGGGTTAAAAAATGAAATGACCGGGAGTGCTTTCAGGAATCTGTCACGCTGCAGCTCCTGCTGGACGTTTTCTCACTGGGGGACAAATTAAAGCTCAGGAAGGAGCCTTTAACACCGACAACTGTCACTGCAGAGGAGAGCGGACACTCCAGCCCGTGTCTTCTGACTGCCAGTTCCTGTCTCATAAATATTCAGATATGGGAATACTTGGGAAGGCGGGGCCAGGAGCGGCGCATCAGGCAGTCTCCGTAGCAAGTGGTGGGGGGAGACCGCTGTTGTCATGTGGCAACCGGGGAGGCAATAACGGACGCAGCGTACCGGGACGCCACATTGTGTGAATCCCTGTAATTACAGTCTCTGCTGTCTGTGTGGGTCTGGCTCTGTAAACAGGAAGTGTGAGTGCATTTGTGCGTGTCACGCGCACCTGCAGCCCTCATGCCAAAGAGGAACTTGAGGCCTTCGGAGAGCTGTTGTATCTGTTCCACTCGTGAGCTTATGCTATTCATACACTAATCAGCACTTGTTTACCACAATTGGTGCGTTTTTTTGACGTGTGTGAGCTTGCTGCTGGCACGCATGTGTGTGTGCATGGGTGTGTATGTTTGTGTGTGTGTGTGCGCAGCGTTCCTCGCCATCTCAGGAGGTCATGTCAGAGCCAATAGTGGGTTTGCGGCTCATAATGACCGATGCTGAAAGGCATCCGTGGAGCCATGCCTGCTAATTATCAGCTGTGTGCCTTCAAAGAACATTATCAGGACAAAGACCTGCAATTATACACACTCATGCACACAATCCCTCCACACCCTTTATCACCCCCGTTTCCGGCATCAGCTCTTCCTCCTCCCGAACTGTCTTGTCTTGATTGCAGTTCTCCTCTTTCTTTTTTTTAAACTCTTCTCCACACCTCTCTCTCATTTACTCCCTACGACTCCCATGATCCTCTTTTTCTCTGTCCCTGCTTCATCCTTCCAGCCTGTTTTCATTTCCTGTAGTCCCTTTATCTATCCCTATCCTCCCAATTCCAATCCTATCCTCTCTTTCAGCTCCCTTGTTGCCACTTTTCCTATCTGTTTCTCCCCAACCCCTCTCACTCCTCCTCCGCCTCCTCTCCGTCTTCCATCCTTGCCCCAGCTCCTCTTCTTCTTCCTCCTGGCCCAAAACAGGCACTTAAATAACGAGCCGGGTGTCAGTCAAACCGCCAGAGAGCTTCATTAGAGGAGGAGAGCACACAGGATCAAATTATACGCCCAGTTCTCTTTTGTGTGATTGTGCGTGTGTGTGTGTTTGTGTGTGTTTGCGGGGATTGTGGGGGGTCGGCGGCAGTGATGGTGGTGGTAAAGGCACAGAGGAAGTAAACACACGTTCCGGAATGACGCAGCTGTGTGGCGGATTAGTGCCTAAGACAACACACACTGGTGCGTGTGTGTGTGTGTGTGAGAGCGCATGCGACATGCGACAGTCACAGCCTCGCTTATTTTCTCCAATCAGAGAGAAAAACAAAAGCAAACTATTTTGCCTAATTATTCACAGCCACAGCCGCCGTCGCTCGCTCTTCCTCCCGTGTTTTGACTCTTTTCCGCCAGTGTCGCGTTCCGAGCCGGATCTTGTTTTTTTTTATCTCAGCTGATTCACCTGCCGTGTTTGCCTGTCAGGAGCAGCTTTAGACTGATACTATTTAGAGACTGTAGTATTGAAAAATCAGCAGATGTAGAACTCATCATCGTGTAACGACATGCTATCCATTTTCTTGTCGCACTTCCAAAGGTACAAAACATTTATTTAGAGGTTAGCCTGGTTCACAAAAAACATTTATATATATATATATATATATATATATATATATATATATATATATATATATATATAAAATAAGAGTAATATTAAAATTATAGAGCCACTGGGTTACTTAAAGGACCACATCAGTGGTCTGACACGATTCAGTCCATTAAAATCGCATATTCTTTATATTACTGCTGAGTATTTTCCAAATATACTGCGAGTTTTTAAATGGATTTCTGACTTTCCAGGGAGCCATTAGATTCAGTTCATTTCACTATGGAGTAAAAAAAATCAGCTCACAGAGACTTAAAACTCACTACGGATAGGTAATCCATCACAGCGAACATTTCATCACCTTCTATCTTTGTTGTTTTCTGCTTTATTATAAAGAGAAATAACTGCCTTTTTTTAAAGAAAAAGAGAGAGATCACATTTTCATCTCTACACAACATTTATCCTTCTTTATTGTTTGCCTGCTACAATGTATTTTTGCCTTTTCGGTTCATGAATGCAGTGGATTGTGATTCTGGAGTACCCTTCAACGCAGCGGTGACCGCACTTACAGCAGCACCTGCTGACGCATTATGGATCCTATAAATGTTTATGAGATGTGCTATTATTAGGGTCTTTGTTGGACAACCAGTCATTAACACCTGTAGTTCATAAATGTAATATTTACTGCAACAGTAAGCATTATCTCTGATTATAACTCAGGTCATAAAGCATTACAGGTGCATTAGAAATCTTTATGAGCTTAAAATGATTCAAACGGATAAAAACTTGCACCGGCTCGTCCGCCCCCACCCTCCGACCTCCCTCCATCTTGTAAGAAATGGGAGGGTGCTGATGGTTTTCGGGGCAAGATATTCATTCTTTTCCTGTTAACTAGGCCTCAGATGAGAAATAGGTAATGCTATTTTAAGATTGGCCCTTATTTAAACCTTCTTCTGCCCTCCCTCTCCCCTCTCTTGATCTGTCGTTCTGTCGCCGAAGGGTTTAGTTTAATGACCCTCTTTGGCCATAGATCTGAGGCACGTCACATCTCTGCCTTTTAATTTCCCCTTTCTCTCTTTTCCTTTACTTCTCCTCTCTCAACCCACGACCTCATCTCATCTACCTTCTGTCCTTCTGCGGTCCCCCCCTTCCCCCCTTTTCACAACACCACTCCAGTGTTGATGCAGCCAGTGCTTGGCCTTAAGCCTGGAGATGGCATGCTTCATTGCAGATGAGGCCAAAGGAAGGCGAAGGAGTGAGGGGAAAAGGAGAGGAGATGATGAAAAGATGTATTACAGTACCTTTGTATCGGTCCAGAGAGGTCACTGGCGTCCTGCCTGCAAGACAAAGACAAAAGATTGTTGAACAGCTGTAAAGAGAATAAAAATGATTTACCTAATGATTTGTAAAAAGACAAATCGAATATAATTTGTGTCCAAACAGAGATGCTGACAAACGTAAGCGTCTATTCCCTCAAACTAAAAGCTTTTTTTTTCTCATTTTAAGTTGCCAGCATGATAAGAAATTTCTACCAAGATATTTAACAGCAGGCACTGAGCGTTTAATTCAGGGCACCCTTCAGTCAGTATTTTTCTGCTCGCTGGACTCCAGGGCTGCCCAGAATTTCTAGGCACAGCTGGCAGATTTCCGGAGTTCATATTTGCCGATGAGGTCCTGGTGGCTTCATCAAGCGGTGACCTCCAACTATCACAGAGGCCCACTGCAGTCAAGCATAAAGCGGATGGTAGGAGAATTAGCAACTTAAATTCTGAGGCTACGGTTCTTAACCGAGGGGGAAAAAGAACTGATTGCCCTCAAATTCGAAGAGTAGAGCAGGAGTTGCAAAGCTTGAAGGTGAGGCTTTTGATTTTCTGACTGAGCTAAATTCCCTTCATCACCTATGGCTACAAACTGTGTGCTGTCGCCAAAAGAATACGATTCCAGGTACAAGTGGGAAAAAATGAACTTTGTTCTGGGCTTTCTGGGCATGGTTCGTTAGCAAACGTTCGCAAGAGGACCCGGAGACTGGCGGGTGGGCGGAGAAACAAGGAAGTTTAATAAAGACTTAGAGTTCAACAAAGGGTGTTTCACAGTGTAACAGGTGAACCCGACAGGTGAGTTAACTTACACTGACGAAGGCAAAAAAACGGAACAAGAACGGGGAAATGAAACACACAAAAGCACGCTCAAACAAAAGAAGAAACAAATCAGACAAAAACAGTCAGGTAAAGAGCGGGGGACTACAGAAGGCAGGGAAACTGAAAACTACGACTGTGGAGGTTTGATGATCTTCTCCACAGCAGGTGACTCGACGTTTAGGGAAACACCTGAGCAGACCCAGGACACGCTACAAAGAATTTCCCTCCAGTGATTGCTTGAGAGAGGGAAATACAAGCAGTTTTGACTTAACTGCCGAGAACTAGAAGCAGATAAACAGAAGAAAAATGTATACATTGATGCAGGATAGAATCTTAATAGAGCTACATATAAACATCATATCAGTGCACATCTCCAGTATGCTTTACAGCTCCAACCTGTTTCCAGTCATGAAACAATTTCCCACTATAGAGTAACCCCCTCCCTATAACTTCAAAATAAAATTATCCAACAAACATTAAGATTTACTGTGAGAGACGTTTCTGTGTGCTCAAACAGTTACTGTATCTCTTGCAGCACAAAGTGGCATCCAGCAAAGGTTATCATCTCACTCGGATTTTCTGTAAATGTTCCCAGGCTGCGGTTGCATCATTTGTAGGTGATTTCCTGTTAAGTTCTACCTGTTTTCAAAGCAAATACATGTGACTGCAGCTTTAAGCTACTTTTTAACCCCGGAGCTAAAACAGTCCGTCACCAATGAAGGCAGCGTTTCTGGAAACCACTTAAGATACTGGCAAACAAAATCCGCAAAGAAGCACACCCCCACTGAGCCATCTAAATAGTAAATTGGTCTAGTCTGTCCTTGGGAACAGCAGAGAAACTTGCTCGTTCCACTGGGTTTTCTCCATAATTCCCTGCTCCTTCCTCTTTTTCTCTCCTTCCCTTTTTGTTTTATCCCTTCCTCCAATTCTCTGTTCCTCTTCCACTGCATGTAAATAAATTGGTCCCCAGGCCCCACCACTAGACACTGTATGCGTGTGTGTGTGTGTGTGTGTGTGTGTGTGTGTGTGTGTGTGTGTGTGTGTGTGAGCGAGCCAGCATTACACTCAGTGCAATACAGACACGCACAAGCAGACACAAGCAACCCTCCAGAGCTCAGACGCACCGAATTAGTCCGGGTTTTATGTCACAGAGGTAAATAAAATAATAATGAATTAACACAATGCGATCATTAATAAGCTTTGTGTGTGTGTGTGTGTTCGTGTGTGTGTGTGTGTGTAGAGGTGGGAGGTGAGAGCAAGTGTGTTATGATGAAATGCTGGGGAAAAAAACTCCTCCTCAACACAGTGGCCAATCACCGCTATCACTACTCTTTGCATTTCAAAGACGCACTCTTGTCCGTTTCATCTCCACAGAACCACAAAACGCTCATCTGTTACACACACACACACACACACACACACACACACACACACACACACGATAGCCACCTCCGCTTCAGTCCATTTTCCCAGTGCCATGAATTATGAAAAAGGGTAAATGGAACATCAGATACACACAGCCTGCACTTACAAGTACACACACCACATACACACAGATGCAAATAAGACACAACTAAACTACTACGCACAAAACTCGACCAGGGCTCTCATATTTTGAAATCTACATACATATATAACCTCCAAACATTTACACTCCATGGTTCTTATTATTTATTAACTCGCATATTACAGCTCGATGCTAAAACATGCTTCGCAACTTAGACATTACAGAAAAAGTCAGCCAGTTATAAAGACTCTAATTAAACTTAATAACAGTAAGTTCAATTAAAGTATGATGACACTAAAAGCACAGTCAAGCAACTAAGAGTTCCTCTCACTTACTCCATATCCAGCTGGGAAGCAAAAGCCAAAACAGGATAAAGCAGACAGGTCTTGCATGCTTTAATTATAAGACTCGTGCTTAAACTTCATTGACACTCAGTATGTGTCTAGAAAAGTTTGAAACCTTTATCAGGGTTTCTGCATCAATAAGAGGCGGTCTAGCCTTTATTTGAGTCTCAGTTTTATAAGAACACAATCTAGATGGAATTAATAACACATAATAGTGGTACTTCTTACATCTATATCAAATTCATTGAGTAATTAATCACAGAGCCAGCTGGAAAAAGTACGTGAACTCTAATCTAGTAACTCCTCCATCCTCCTCCATCTGATGTTGTCTTTAGTTGCCTCTGAGACTTGAACAATGATGAAAGACGACTTTTGGATCATTCCTCCTGCAAAATCTTTTTGTCCATCATTACGTCTAGGATGTCTGGACTGAACAGCCCACTACAGGTTGTGTTAACATCAGGATTCAGATTCCTATATTCCAGAACCTGAATTTTCTTCTTCCTTAACCACTGTGATGTTTGTGTACTTATGTTTTTGGGTCTTCTAGGATTTCACTGTACAATAGAGCTGACTCACATAGAATTTTTATACCAACAGTGATATTTGGTGATTTTAAAATCCAATATTCCAATATATTGGCCAGTAATTTTTTTTTCAGATACACGAAACATAGATTTTTCTGACTTTTTTTCTACTTAGTTACTTAATACCATTTACAGTCTGAGACTTTGCTTGGATCAGCTAATTAATCTGTAGCTTCCCAACGTGTCACCAACAGGAAAGTTGCAGAGTGCCCTCTGGTGGACAAACTATGCAACGTCAAGACACCGTCAATGCTCGTAAATGGCGATAAGCCAAACACAGAGATCCACAGATCGGCAAATAGCTAATATGTGGCTCAATTGCTCAGTGGCTGCAAGGCATCCAGGATTTGAGACACCGAAGCAGCCTTAACCATGATGCATCCTCTACTATGCTTCAAATCTGTGAAAAACATTGACATTGTTGCAGGCTTCCACCTCCATGTATCCCTATTATGTTTCTTCTGAGATCCTATGTAAGTAATTATTAAGCCACCATTTCCAGTAACCACCTTTTAAGAAAGCAGCTGAGTTTTTCAGTAATGTAACTTTGCATGCATTTATTTTAAGGGATTGGAGTGCCAGTTTCTGCTCTTTAAGGAGCGCCTGACCCCAAGTAGTCTTTAAAGAAGTTACTTTACTTTCAAGTTTGGACTGTGTATGATTACTACAGCTTTTTGTTTGTTACTGTCACTTGTTGTTAGTTTTATATATATTCCCTCTGAAAGGGAAATGCACTCTCTTTTGAGACATTTCCTTGAAATAAATATCGTACACTGATTATGATTAAGTCCTTGCCAATTTCATCAGGATGGAATTAAAACACAAACAATCCACAGGTGTTAGAACTGGTGGATATAGAAGCTTTATATTTCTGACTTCAGTGTTTAGTGTTTCAAGGTGTTTCTGAAAGTTCTTTTCTAGTGTACTGTATATTTTGCCGAGCACTCATTAGCCTTGTTTTTGCAATGATGCTCCAGGGTTGACTGCTAACTAAGTGTGGTCTCTGCTGAGACTGTGGAGATAAAAACTTTGAGGACAGTCTGTCAAACAGGAACAGCGTGACTTCAAGCTATCTACTGGCAGAAGTCGGGGACAGGAAACAACATTAAGTATCCCTTGGCTGAATTATTCACATTTGTTAATGTTGAAATTTCAGATTACTACTTGAAAACTTTTCAAAATTCTTACTACAAGAGTGTTATTTCAGCATAAGTGGTCACTTTAGGCCTGGATAGTATTTTAACCTTTCATTGTTTTCCAGCACACCGACTGACTCACACCAGAATTTTATTAGCTGCCCCATTACAGAGCTATTAATAGAATAGCTCTATAAAATCTCTCTGCAGAAAACAAACACAACAAGAAGCTTTAGGCTTGATTTTTTTGGAAATGCTTGTGCCCTTTGCTGGTCTACATAAGTCAACCTGACAAAATTTGGGTCAGAATTGATCACTGGGATGGAAACAGATGGGAAAACAGTGTCCAGGTGGAAAAAAGCCAGACTCATGCTTAATGACAGACAGCTTTTTGGCAATGTATGTGAACCCACGCACAAACTCCTGCAGACCTCACGCAGCTGAGGGCCTGGCAGAGACATAAAACAAGCTGAAAACTTGAGGGGCTTCCTGGGCATCAGCGGACAAGGCGACGCAAAGACAGAGCAGGTGGCAAGACCTGGCACGTGCCATGGGATACTGGGAGACACTGTGATTACCAGAAGATGTGATGCACACATAGCACACACCGCTACACACTGCTTCTGCATTAGTGCTGTGTGAAGAGAGACAGTATGAGCCATTTAACAAACCTATTGAACAGCATCAAACATTCAGTATTTCTCAAACAGCCACACAGTAAAATACTGCCTGATTCAGAAGTACTTGCAAACTCATTCTAAGTCCAAGGCAGCATCTTGAAATGCATTCAGTTGAAAGCCCCCAAAATACTTAAGCCACAGTCATACAAATCACAGAATGACCATTGTGAGGGCACCCATTGTGCTCCAATGTGAACTTTTTGGCAGTTCGGGTCTGACTCTGGTAGTAACCAGAGCTTCTAATGATTGGTAGCGATTATGATTATGATTGGTAGCGACTTGCCAATCATAAATGCCTCTTTTCTACTAGTACCTACTTGACTCGACTCTACTCAGTTTGGGTTGTTTTCACCTTAATGTGGGTGGGGTCATTATAGCAACATTGCCAAAAGTCCCGTAACGTCATTTGTATGCGAAAGAAACACAACACAATAACGGATGATATACATGCTGCTCAGTCTACACCTTTTCGTCAGACTCGGGGACTGCCAGACTCATTTTCGTCATTGAGTCATCCTCCTTTCAAAAATGGCAGTTTCGATTTTTGTTAAGAAGTGACTCTCATGACTCATCGAGTGATGCCACTGACGGGCCAGTTGCTGGCAGTGCAGTCTGTTGACACGGACTCAGCTTGCTTTGAACTCCGGCAGAGCAGGTGCTAAAAAAGCAGTACCCAGTACCAGGTACAACCTGGTACCAGTGGAAAGAGTGGAAAGAGGTAAAAGTAGCCCATAACTAAAGCACACCCGGTTCTTTTTTTTTTTATTAGTCCTTTATTTATCCAGGTAAAAAAAAATCTCATTGAGATTAAAAATCTCATTTCCCATTTTCTAAATGTAATCCTAATGTTCCAAGCCAAGATATATTGTGTTAAATGAAACTCTAAAGCACACACAGAGGCCTTAAACTCACCAGGAAAGTTAATTTTCTCAGACTTCTACACAATCTGACTTCTACTGCCAACCAAAGGAGTCTCACCCTACTGGCTGCTGGAAAGAATGCAGCTATGTGGCATTTGTGCACTTCTTAGGCCCCACAGTCACATCTATATTTTATGGAGACTCAATAAAAATAAATCCAGCCATTTAAAAAGCTAAAACAAGAGAATAGTTGGCATTTCAGCTTGATAGATTTAAAAAAAAACCTTTAATCTATTATCAGATTTGTTGTCAGTTACCTTTGCGCCGACTGTCTCATTAGCAGTTGTAAGACTACAGTAAATCAATTTGATATTTGCTTGTTCTAAAAGCCCCAGGAGGATCGCTAGCTGTCTCTTGTTTTTCTCCCCTGCTTCATCCTCCTCTCAGCAGCCCATCTGTGTCATCCTAACACTTTCCGTTTTAACGCTTCTCTCCTTCTCACCTGCCATCGTGCATTTCACATATACCCGCTTCACAAGCTGTACCCACAATCCCCAGCCAATCAACACACCCCTAACACACATCTTTAAACACTGATAAATGCATTCCCACACTTGACTTTCACACTTTCCTAAGGCTTCGCACTTTATTCATCATCTTAATCTTATCTCCATCGCCGGTGTGTGTGTGTAAGTGTTGAGGTGTGTGTTGCGTCTGTTTCTAAGTCAGCCATTGTCACTCTGAAAAACAGTGCCAGGTCTTAAGATGATGTCAGATACAGGCTGCTGGCCTGTCTCCAGATGGATCTTAACTCTCCCACTGGAGGATGAGCCGGGTAGATGGCCGTGCCAAAGTGCCAAAGGGGGAAGGGGACTGGATGGCATCAAGACCTGAGCAACACCAATGAAATGCTGTTTCATTAATCACAGTCTGACTGACGCTGCATTCAGGTGTGTCCAGAATAGCACAAATAAAGGGTTAATAAAAACACTGATCCTGATTCTAGTGTCTTATTGTGTGTGGAACTGTTTAAAACAATGCATTTTGAGTTGATCAAGAAATATTCCCCTCAAAACTGTAAAGCTGAATGGTTTCTTCCTTTTAACGACACTTGAATTAAAAGGCTTAAAAGAAAGAAGTACTGCGTCCAAAGAAACTACTCCTCCTTCTTAATCCAGTCCTCTGTTGTCCATCTGTACCCCCAGTATGTTCCAAGAAAATCATATTTCTGGCTAAACGTACCGCTTCTGATTCATGCTATCACACTCCTAAAAATCCCCGAAATGCTGGAAGAAGCGTAGCATTCAACCATATTTTGGCAAAACTAATCTGTTTGAAGATTTTGAGCATGTGGACGGACAATGTAGATGCTGGCTGAACAGCAGGAGTGGTTTGAGAAGGTCTGTGAATATTTCATTACAATATTTTACCATAAAAAAAAAAAAATCCATAGTCAAAACTGGAACTGACCGATGACACCATTCCAGCAATGAATGGAAATGATAAATCTTTTAGAATCGCCAAAATAAAAGGATGAGACATTTGATAGTTCCAAAAGCATACTTTTTATACTATGGTCTGGGTAAACTAATTTAAAGATTTGAATGAAAATACAAAGTTAATGTCGAAAGATATTCCAGGAAATGTCTGATCATCCTGACAGATTTGGGGCAATACATCACCATAACACAGATTTATGTACTGAAAAACAAGGTTATGCCCTGAACCCCTGACAATAAAACTAGTTATGTGTGGTTACTGTAACATAAAAAGAATGCTTTTGTTTCTCACATTTGACAGAAAAATCGTTACCACGTAAAGCTTTAAAGGGTAGTGAGATAAACTGTATTTATCTTCTTTAATAGACATCTAAAGAGATGAATAGCTTATGGATTCAACACAAACAGTCTCACATATGTAATGTGCTGTTTGTTAAAGAAATTATAATACCCTGTTATACCTCAGTACATCACCAGAAGGGTTCTCTGTCATTCCCAGTCCTCCCTACAACACCTGTTCTGGCTCTATATAAGGTGGAGGAGCTTCTCCTGAGAAAAAGTTCAACACTAAGGTCATGGTCCTGAAGAAGCTGAGAGCAGAGGCTGGCAGATTAAGAGGACATAAGGTACTGCAGCAGGGACTGTTGGGACAAGACCTGGCAGTACAGAGTCATGAGAAAGTGGTGTACATGGGGGCAGTCGGTACGCTAAGCTTAAGGTCAGCATGATGATGTCAGCTATTCTTTCAGTTTTATTGGCCAATTTCAGACACAGGACAGTAAATAAGCACCTGGCCCCTAAACATACACATAAAAGACATGAGGAACTTTTTTCCAAATGAACTTTGTTCCCCTGTTGAGGAAGAGCAGAGGATGTAGATACTGCCAGGCTTGGTGATAACAAAGCAGACATGCTAGTATTTGATTCGATCGTAGAACTCTCAATGGAAAGTGTTTATTGAGATTTGAATTTCAGTAGCTGGACTACACCCCACAGACTTCCCTTTCAGTCATATGCCTATAAATGCCTACTTGCACCACACACCCATTCGTTCTCCTTTCTGTGCCCCACTTCCAGCCTCTCTCAAAGGTTTTAAGGGACTCTCTCAGCGAGGCCTTTCCCAAATCTCAGTCTATGGCCTAGCTTCTTGCTTCATTATCAATAAACGTTTGTCATTTGCATTAGGGTTGGGGACCTTAGTTTCACTTTTCAGACCCGGAAGAAACATCCACCTTTCATACAGGATATGAGAGAAATGTTTTGCAAACTCATTTAGCCATTTTATCAGCTGCCAGTAACAATTTCCGGTTTCTACTGTTTGAATGATTAGCTGCATTCTGCAACCTTCAACTTGCCCAACAGAATTTACCAGAATCCTGCAATTACCACTTGTAGCCACAGGGGCTGCTGTTGCCACTGCTGAGCAGCAAATTCTGCACATTTTTGATTTAGCACATCATAATGGAGCTCTGGCATATAAAGGCGAAACCTAAAACACAATGATCACTAATTCGGTGTGTAAACTATAAAAGATGAATGCTCTAGCAAACATTATTTTATAGTTTAGTTCTGTTACTTTACAGTGTAGCGCTGGAATTGCTGGAAAATTGCAATTACACTGTAACATACTGCAGTAAAACAGTGCACGTGTGTGCTGTTACTACAAAGGGTTTGAAACAAGTGCCCCAAGAGACTTCATTTACTGTGTGTGTGTGCACCTGTATTTATGAGTGTGTGTTGACAGGACTGCATGCGCTCATGCATGCACGTGTGACATATTGAGGACATTTAAATGCAGCGAGAGAAACGACCTGAGTGGTAAAGGGTGAATAAAGGGAGAAGTGGCAGTAGTGTGTTAGGCCTCATTTACCTTGTGATAGTCAAAGGGTATGCAGGCAGGCTGGTTGTGGCACACACACATACACACACACTTGCTGTATGTTAGTGTACAGCTGTACAGCAACTAAGGAGACTAAACTCAGTGAAGGAGATGCTTCTGAATCATCCATCACGCTTCTGGGAGACAAGAGAAGACCTCCCCTCTTTTTGTCTCTCCCTCCTCCTCTTTAATAATAATCCCCCCCACCTCACCCCACCTCTTCCCCCCACCCCTCTCTCCATCTCTTTCCCCATTTAATAACAGCACAAGAGATCAGCTCCATTAGCCCGGACCTCCTCACACATGCAAATGAAGCCGGCGTTATGGAGGCATGCGTCACGCATTACTGATGCCACACTCCTCGACCCCATCGCTCCTCACAACAGAATAAAGGCTGCATACATGTGTGTGTGTGTGCTTGTGTGTGTGTCTCAGTGAGAGTGAGTGACTGAAAAAAAAGAGAGAGAGAGTGAGGGGGTGCATGTGTGTTACAACAGTGGTTAAATTGAGATGCATTAAGGTTTTGATTGGGGCGACGGACACAATGCTAGTGTGTGTGGAGTCGAGCGCAAGGCCATTACCAGGTGGCCGGATGATAAGATGGTGCAAAGTGAACGTGGAAGGACGAAGGTTCCAGGAAATGGGATAGAGGGGGGGAATTAGATGTGAGGAGGAGGCCTATATGAAGAACATTCAGTATAACAGCTAATTAAATCGACTTTTCCTTACTCAAAGCTTATATTTTTCATTAATTTAAAACATTTCACAGGTCTTCACTTCTATAGGTTGCTCTCGGGTTTTTATAAATACAACCATCTCACACCACTCCACACGGAGGGCATTTCAGCAAAGTTTTTCAGTGATCTGGCTCATGCTCATCCACGTTAAGCAGCACAACTGTAACTGCTAACCTAACAGCTTTCACACCACACAAGCCATGAGCACTTAGAAGCAACTTAAAAGAGCTATTTTTAGGCTCCGTGCTATTTCACTTTGTTTTACACATGAAGCTGCAGTCGTGATGAATCCTACTGAGCTCACAACGTGGGTGACCTTTGCTCATCACGCTAATGCAGCACTCACCGCTGATGCACTTCCGAAGGTGCCGCTTTCACTACATCTTCAGTGCCAAAATGGGATTTTTGGACACACTTCTAGTTAATGAACCCAGTGACACTAAAGTTAACCAGGATTTCCACCACTGTATTAGAAACTGGGAAGCTCACCGATTCTAGTAACCGGAAAACCAGATGTTTTCAGACATGAGCTACAACCATCGCTTGTTTTTGTGCCTAATTAAGGTAAGATAGCTAATTTAAAGTTTTTACACACAGAAAACCGATCAGCTGATTTATTAGATTTATAAATTATTTTTTAAAAATGTAAAAAGAACCAAAGAGGCAAATGATACACTTTAATACTGTTTGACCTGTTCAGCTGGTATCCATTTACATTCACTAATTAGGTTATGCAAAATCATTCATGGCTGTATGCCTACTAGATTAACCGTGATTTGGTGCTCTCCCACAGGCACAACCTACATTATTTTCTCCCTAAGCTGAAAGTGGGAAATAAAGTCCAGGTCTCTCTCTCTGCCTCTCTCACTCACCACACCAACAGGAGCATGTCTGTACAGAAGAAGCAGAAGAAGAAGAAGCAGAAGAAGAAGAAGAAGGAGGAGGAGGAGGAGGAGGAGGAAGTTGCATCCATGGATAGAAAATGCTAACTTTAACTCAATCCATGTTTTGTGTTTGCGTGAGATGTTACAATATGATTAGGTCACATTAAAAAAAATTCTAGATGTTGTCTCCTAACAACCAATACTAACTTATACTTGACAGAATTTTCATGTTGATATAATTAATCTGTAGATGTGTAGGCAGATGTGAGCCTGCCATGTGAAATATGTTGCACATCAAAGCACATGACAAGTATTTCACATTTTGTCACAATTATACTTGTTTAGGGTGTAACACACTACACGGTTAGGAGTTACTGTAATTTAATTACATGTACAATTAACATTACAGAGCAACCTGAAAGTATAATGAGTAGTGTGACACATTTCTTTCATTTCATTATCATTTTTATACAGCTTGCAGTCACCTCAAGAAAACAGGTTACTCTAACGGTGGTTAAATGGGTAGTTAACCATTTCTTTTGAATGATTTTCAATAAATTGCGTTCTTAGTTCTTGAAAATCCTGCAGAGGCACTCGAGGTGTAACATCAACCAACTGATGTGAGGTCTGAGTGGATGCATCGGTGCAGAGCTACACATTTGAGGAGCTTGAGGAAGCGAAACGAAATAGACACAAATATTTTTGAATGGAAGGTTATTTAAGAAAGCGCTACAAATGCTCTCCATTTATTGCAAGTCTCTGGTGTTCACTAAAGAAAATATAAGTGTTGACAGAGAGCATAATAAGGAACCTCAATCACGTCCTGCTACCTTGTTAGCCTTGACGGATATCCAACATAATTGAGCTGAAACGATGGTTTGTCATAATTGGAAATAATTAAAGGCTCTTTTGTGGCAATGCTGTATTACCTGAAGCTTTCATTAACAGCTTCAATACTAAGACCTTGCTTTTGTCCACTTGAGAAAGTGAAATCAGTCACTTATGGTCTTTCAAAACTACAGATTCGATGAAAAAACTTCACTCTCCTAAACAATCATTCCTGGCAGTCGGTTGGCTGTTACTTAGCGCTAAGGCCCCAGTGACAAGGTGCCTCATAAAAGGCCACCATATCAGATCTATTGCTGTCCATGTGAATGTGGACCGATAAAAGAAGACGGGGAATAAATCAATATCACGAATGCCAGTTCATCAGATTGGAGGGTAGCTCAGACGGTGAAATGTCAAACACTAATCTCTTTAATAGTCTGATATTACATTTTAATCCCAGTCTGATTCCTTCACTCTTTCGTTCGGGCTGTCTGTCGATGCCTGCGAAGGAGGAAGGTGAGAGAGACAGTAAACAGAGAAAGAGAGGTATCAAAACAGAGTTGAAATTGGGTGGATTAAAAAGACGGAAAGAGCAGATTCCAGACAGAGAGAAGAAAAGAAAAACAGCAGAGGACGGGAAATGGTCGGTTTATGGAGCGCTGTGGCACGCTGCCACTTCAGGTCTGAATTTACAATGTGGGGCGATGGACTGTGAGAGACGGAGAGGCAATAAAGCGATGTCGATAAGAACTGAGGACAAATTGATATGATCATAACATGTCACATTAAAGACAGGCCTGCCATCCATCAATATGATAAAAGGCCTTGTTCATTCTAACACTAACACCACAGCCATTGATCTCAATGCTTCACTTAGCCAACCACTAACCATTTATGATAACTATCATTATGCAGTTACGAGGATGTTGATGATCTATCGGTCCATGCAGTCCACAATGACAAAGATAACCCTCACTAATCTGCTGCACTGGCAAGCCTGAATCATGGAGGGAAATTAGGTAGAAAAGAGAATAATTTCCCTCAATTCTTCTCAATTATGTCATAAAATAATGTGACGGTGATGAAATGACAAAGTGGGCGGAGGTGGCTGTTAATGGTGATTTAAAGAGAGGAGCCAACTTTTCCTTACTCTGAGCTTACCGGAAAGATGGAGCGCTACTGAATTCAGAGAGACAGACAGCGAGAGCGAGAGAGGAAAAGCAGCATTGACGATAACACCAAACATGCTTTTAAATCACCCTTGAGCAAATCAGTAAATCAATATCAATTAGGCTGTGAAAGAGCCCAAATGGACAACTGGCTTTGTTTTAACTAATGAAGTCTGTGGAGAATCCAATCAGTCCTGCTACCCCTCTCTCACTCTCCGCTGCCACCCCCACTTCTCATTACCACCATCACAAGATGAAAATATGCACATGAACAAATACACAAATTCTGATGCACTTCGTGCTGCATATTTAAAACTACAATTTGTCGATATTAATGTTTTCTTAACAGCCTCACATTGACCAGCAACTATTATTGATTTCTTGGAGCGTATTATACGCGTTGACTGAGTACCTATCTGCACAATCCAGGCTTTGCGCATGTCAATATCTTTGTGCATGTCAATATCTTGTCCAAAGGATTTCCATGTACAGTCATCAACAGTGCACAAATGTATGCACTACTTATAATCTTTGCTTCTTGCTGGGTGAGCTCATGATAACAATCCCATGAGCCACTGTCATTCGGGACCTTGAGAAAGAGTCAAACTAGCATGCTAGTCTACTCATTTTCCTAGCTAAGCTACCGAGCTTGTAGTTGTACAGTAGCTAAAAAAATTCTACTATTTTCTACAAATACTACATAAAAGTATAGAAATAACAAACTCAAAATATCCTTTATTTCGTCAGTTCTGGCTTCTTTGTTTGTGCAGACGTTTTTTCCTGATCTCTGCCATCAAATATTGAATATTTTGGCTGGTGTGGACTTATCATCGGAAGAAAATAACAATCTGAAGACAGGAGAAATTACTTGTATTTTGAAGCAATCACAGAAGCTCCATCCAAATACAGTGAAATTACCTCATCTCCCATCATTTTGGAGCTGACAGCTAGAATTCCTGGACCTGGTTGTATATGTATGCAACCCTTTAGCCAACCCTGTCAGTCAGTGGTAGCCTTCGCTGCCACTAGTAGCTGTTCCAGCCACTCGCTTCTAAGTTAACAGGTAGTTTTACTTGGTATTCATCCATCTTTTATTGCTGCAGGATTCCAAATTTCACTGACGGACTGCTTACATTTCGAAACATCTCATCTCTAGCAAAGATTGGACAAAGTCCATTAAAATCAGTTTTCCAGAGGAGGTCACACTAAGTGACAGATAAAAGTTAGGTAAGTGAAGAAAAATATGGAGCCCTTGAGAGTTTGAAATCAATACCAAGATATAAGAAAATCTGCTATATTAGCATTTAAGCTAGCCAACATCTGGCCAACTGTCTGGTGTGCATCACTGCAGAGGCCACTGATTGCACCTGTATTGATTTAAATAGCACTAAAGACCCATTGTAGTCACTCATCTCGTCACTCCTTTGCCTAATGCCGCCTCTTATTGATTTTTTCAGGTTATTTTGTTTTCCTTTTAGGATCTCGTGGGGCGATTTTGGCCCTCAGTCATGTATGCACGTGCTAACCCTTTGCAGGCATTTACTGTGATAAAGGTAAGATAAAGTCTGATCAAAGTTGAATCAGGAAGTTGATCTGTTAATAAATGATAATATTATTATCCTTTGATGGGTGCCTCATTCTTTTTTAGTGACATTACAGCATTTTTGTGCCACTGATTGTGATGCCATGAGGTGTGAATAAACCAAAAACAGTGAATCTATGAACTGGAATGCTAAACAACAGAAACACAAACCTACTACAAAGTTATGCAATGCTAAAAGAAGCTGCTGGTTTGGGTGATTTTTCTCTTCAGCCTCATCACTACCAGTCGATCCTTTCACATTGTCTTCACATCCTCGTTTGATATATGGCTATGCGTAAAATATAGGTTATAGCCACTTTAATGTTGAGCTAAATGAATGGAAGTGTTTGAGTGCATAAGTATCATTGCTACAGTGATTAGGATATGGTTTTCACTGACTGACACACACAAACCACCACATTCCCAAAGACACATGCACACACACACAGAGACACCATCCCTGGCAGGCAGCATGCGGCGAGGCTGCTCAGGGTTGCCATATCATTTTAAACATCCATCAGCTCAGCAGAGATATCATATTAGCTCCTCATCTGCATACGGTGCAGACAGAATGACAAACGAGAGGGAGGGAGGGCGAGAGAGAACGCGCTTCTCCCCCTCTCCTTCATTGCATCTCTTACATGGCTGCCTTCCACCCCTCCACTCCCCTCTTTGCTCCCTCTATCTCCTTATCCCTCCCTTCTAACCTCCTAAATTGGATCACCACTGCCAGCAAAGCGTGTGTAAAAGTGTGTGCGCGCATTGTTGCGGTGTAATCACATCTTTTAAATGGAAAAGGGATGAATCTCAGGAGGAACGATGACCACTGGACCCATATCTGACTCCCAAGTCCCCCCCATTGGCAGTCTTTGTATCTCCGTATACTTCATCACACTTGCTTTCACTGAGTAATCTAAGAGTCTTGCAAACTTTTACACCTTATACCGCCTACGTCTTTTACTCTACAACTTTCTTTCCACCAGTCCTCAAACTTTTCTAAACAGTTTGCTTCCGCAGAAACTTTCAGCAACATTTTAATAGCAATGGTTTTTCTCTGCTACACCACAGATTATTAACAATTTTGAGCCCATTAGAGATTTTACTGTCTGCACGTGCACATCCTCATTTTGCAGTGGTCTGAGAATGACATTTCTCTTTAGATTTTTTGTAATTGTAAGCCTCAATTACCCTGTTCATAACCTAGTTGTTGCAAGTAATTTAAACTATAAAACAAGCTCTGATAATGCACTTATGAATAAGTTACTGTGCAGCATTGAGTCTAACGCTTCTTTCATTTAATATGCTCAACAGCAATGTAATTTTCCACTGATGAAAAAAAACAACATTGTATCCTGTTGGAAAACAGTGAATATTTAATGGTGATGTTATCCTGGACTACTTGGTGTAAACCTAATTTCTAACCAATAAAACCATCGCAAATTTCTTATTCACAGCCTCCGATGATTGAAGTGTTCCTTCTAGAACTCGCACTTTATTGGTTTACACTTTTGCATCATTCCTCACTATGTTGCATCGGGTCGCAAATCCCATTTTTTCCACAGAAATTACACCGCACTGAGGGAGTAAATGGCCCATTTCCTGTTGTCTTTAATGCTTATTTTTGTTCAGTGAGTTTAGTTATGCCATTTACAAATGACCCTTGCGTCGAATTACCAAAAATAGCAGCACAACTGATTCAAAGGCATCATTACCAACATTCCCACAATAGCCCAAAATTGCTGCTGGTTGTTTTCCCAAAACTGGGAACCAACTGGGAGCTATAACATATGATTGTTTCTTCTATATGTAGTCAGGGCTGCACTGTACTGATGAAATAAAGGAAATTTGCTTTCCTTTTTATCAAATGACATATGTTGATTCTGCCTATGTTTATTGCATTTGTGACAACTCCATTTTAATGTTGTGATCCCATTTGAAGGAAAGTAGCACTGCTGCTAGAGCTCTTTGTTTTCTTCATAATGTCTATCATTATTATTAGTAACAGCAGTTCTGGACTGATACAAATTACTGATATCACTGTTTCCAGTGACAAATGGGTGAATGCATTTAACTAAAGCTCATAGGGTTAAGACTTTTGGCTCTGCAGTATGCCATGTTTGAATTTATCAAGGGTAATCCAATCCGACTAGCATCTCTCGAACTCACTGTCATCCCCTCAGGTTCTGATTTCTAGTCAGTCCATTTCACCCACCTTTCCCACATTTTGAGCTAAGAATAAAAAATTTAAAAAAGGTTGAGGACGTGTCATTCTTTGCCCCCCCCCCCCAAGTCACAGACATACAAAAAACACTTGAGAGCGGAAAGGCGTTATCACAGAAAAGTAGAACAATGCTCAGGAACACACTGGTACACAACACCGTGACAATGGCTCAGAATGCTGCAACACAACAGGGGAGAGCGAGAGAGAGAGTTTGGGAATGAGAGAGAGAGGGATGAATGCAGTGGTATCCTCAGATCTGAAGGCAAATCCCCCTTGGTGTTAGTTCTGCTCGAGCGGCTGGCACTGACACATGAATATTTCATACTGTTGATGTTTAAATCCCATCATTTGTGATGTAGCATGTGAGCGTGTGTGGAGATTCAGTGAAATGAGGAAAAAGAGGAATGTGTGTACACATATATGTGTGTGTGTGCGTCTGTGAGACAGAGAGGCAGAGTGTGTTGATCTATAATGCATAGTTTAAGTAAGTTCACTTGTGATCGGGTCTATTGCGCCTGTGTTTCAGTGTTGTGAAAGAAGTGGATGTGCTTGTGCCTGTTCGTTTGCCTGGAAGCGCAGATTACCCTCCGTTAGCTCATCCGCATGCAACTCCGACCATGACACAACAATACAGCTGTGATATACATGTTTGAAAGCATAAGCACATGTGCATGCCCGTGCAGACACTCAATTATTCAGACTGATTCAGGAGCTATTTTACAGTCTAGTTTCTGACATTCAAAAAGCACAAAGCTCGAACATAAAGACCTCATCTCCAGCAAGCTAAAAAGGCCCCGAAACAACAGGGCATCACTTTTGGTTAATCTAGTGAATCAGCAGTCACTGGTTGAGTCACCGGGTTGAAAAGGTAGCACGGGCAGTCAATAAAAGAGCTGTTCAACCATTGGGTAAGTTCTCTTTAAAGACTTAGCTGGATTGTAACCTACCACTCTGCTACATTACCCTTATCACATTTACCAACGGAGTACTTCTTCACACGACCACAAGAGGTCCTTTATAGTTTCTGGATTGGACCCAATTTATCTCTAATTACAGTGGATTGCATTTAAAAGAGGGTTCCTATAGTGGCCACATCTATGGAACTGAAAACTGTGGTGGACCTGTCCTAATTAACAGCACCTCCCATTTAATAAAGGGTATGACTTCACATGTTTGGGAGCCTATATAAGCGGTTTCATTTCAAGATGGCTTTTTCTCCTCCCGGAAGGCCGATGTCTTTTAGGGACCCAGCTTGTTTTTGTTGTTTTTCCTACTTTGGTTTGACTGTGTTGTCCTGTGGTCGTACCTAATTTAAGTCACATGCTGGTCAGCATCTAGTTTTCTTTTGTTCTTCCTTTTTTCAGGCTACGATCTTTGTGCGTATATTCTTTTTTTGTTATGTTCTGAACGACTCGGGCATAACACAGCTCAATTCAATGCAGGTGTTTAGTGTTCTGAGTCACAAAATACATAAATGACATCTCTATTCTGTGATTTAGATTTTGTCAAAAGAAAGCTTTGTGCTGGTCAAACAAGCGCATCTCAAAATATTTGTGTTGTAATTAACACCATACACAGTCAGTCATAAAGTCATGGCCAAAACAGGTTACAAAAGGCTTTTTACACAGCATTTAAAAGCTGTAAAGCCTAACATAAAAAGACTTCTTGGTGGGCTTTTATTTAACATCTATTATTGCTCATTTTATTTGTCTTGTTTTAGCTGAATCACTTGCAGTGTACCCACTAATTAGTGAATCAATTTGGCTTTATTTGTAGATTATGGTTTTATTAATGGATCAATTTATCTTCCCACTGTGTGCTTGTGTCTGCATTAAAGCCACTCAAAGCAGACCAGACCACTTCTCTTCCAACTCATCCCTCAGGCTCATTACTTCATCTCTCTTCCTCACCGGGTCCCTTTCCGACTCCTGACTCAGTCTCTGCTACTTTGTCTTTTTTCCAGGTAAGCGACGCGATCAAACTCAGACTCTCCATTCTGACTTCCAAATGCGCAATTTCCCAGCTAATAGAGTGTACTCAGAAATGACTAATCGAATCGGAGCTACCTGGAAAATTAATTTGCCATTATGTTCTTCCAAAATTGTAATAGGGAGGGCCAGCAACCTTGTGTAGTACTGCCGCAGGGGAAAGTAAACAATTAGAGACTCGTGACTAATGAATTCTGTGATTAACGAGTATGTCGGAGGTAAATCTCGACAAGACCGACACACACATGCGAGAACGTATGTACAAACAGTTACACACTCGGAGTGAGGCGCCCTTATCTATACACAGAATTCATGGTTGAAGTGAAATATTCCACACTTCTTCCAAATTCTTTTCTCTCCCCCTTCCACCTGCCAATATCCTTACCCTGCATGGTTAAGTGAAATAGCTGGAATATCCACTCACAGATTGTGACTGATAGCACGCGTAAGCTCCAGCAGCGCGTGCGTATATGTGTGTTTACATGTAAGAGCAAGCAAGCAAGCAAGACTCATGCTAGGTTGGAGTGTGTGTGGCAAGAGACGCATGATAAGGCCAATCTGGTTTGTGTTACAGTCCCAGATAAAGCAAGAGTGGTGAGGGATAGATAGCGGAGGACTGTGGAGGCACGGCACTGCGGTGGCAACACACATTTATACCACCACTGTGCCATCTGTATCTGAAAAAACGAGCAAAAAAGCTTTCTGAAGAATTCCTTCATAAACAATAAATGAGAGGAGGATGAGGTGTGAGTTCTATACACTCTGCTTCTATCACCAAGGCTCTATTATATACAAAACCCAATGGACCGAGCCCCATCTGGGGAGCGGGTAATGACAAATATAGAAGGAACATTAGGATTAGATGAGAGTGCATGTGTGTGTTCATATGAATGTGCATCAGATGCCCAAAGCGAAAGCCACGGGCTTAATTGAAGGATGTAGTGGCATAGTGATAGATAGAAAGAGACAGAGGAGACAAGTTGTGTGTTGCTCTGTGTGTGTGAGAGAGTCCCACAGTGGTGTAATGACTCCCCATGGGAGCAGGACCCGGGGCTGAGACTCCCTTCTGACTCCCTGCTGTCAACTGAGAGGAGGGATAAAGGAGGAGGAGGAAGAGGAAGAGTGATGGCGGTGAAAGAGAAGACGATGGTGGCGACAGCTGCCGGCTCCTCAGGACAGTAATTAGTTGGCTGAGAGAATGACACACACACACAACACACACACGCAACCTGGGGCCGCACGGATGTTGAACCCACTACCCGAAATCGACAATGGCACATCCCACCTGGCACAAGCCACCCAAGCCTCACACCCACAGGGGTCTCCTCTTAGCGCCAAGCAGGGCTTTTAGGAAGAGGAGAAAGGAAGGAGTGAGGAGGGGTGAGGTGGGCTTATTCAGCGTGACACCTCCAGTCACATCTCAGTAAACAAGCCATCGGACCCCGGTACCCGAAACCCAGAGCGTGAGTGGCAGCTCCAAATCACACATGACAGCTTGACTGACAGGCCGGTATGGGAAAAGGGAGGGATGGAAATATGAAAAATAATAAGCTGTAATATTATCCAGACAGGAGCGATGGGGAGGGTGGAGGGAAAAAAAGGGAAGGAGAGAAAAGTGATTCGAGGAGATGAGGGTGCCAGGAGTGGCTGCAAAGAAATCCAACTATATGCTATATGTCGAGTTTTAGTAATGTAAGAAAGCATCAGGCTGGAATTTAAAACTGCTTTTCCTACATTGTAAAATAGGAGAATATAGGTATTTTCATTGTAATAACAAACAACCATGGAAAAATAACTAGCATAATGCAAAGTTATTTGCACCAGTCTAATTTCAGGTGCTTGCTATTGTCACTTATTACCATCGCTCACACTGCTCCTCCTGCAGTGAGGCTGACAACAGATGGCTGAAGTGAAATAACATTAATCTACAGTTGATGACAGCATGCTATGTTAGCATAACAAGTGTTAAACCAAGTGGGGAAGCATCATTTTCAGAGCTTTACAGTAGCTTACTTGACCAACGTGTCGACTATGGCAAAGACGCAAAGAAAAACTGTTACTGTAGCAGGAAATATCTTCAAAGTGCTCCAAATCAACCAAAGATTATTAGCGTAGCTCTTGATTAGCTTGCTCCTATCTAAGCCAGTTTTTTGAGTGACCAATCAAATTGGTGCATACCCAACTGCCGTATTATAGATGTGTTATTCATGGCTGAAATGGTGGCAAATAAACAATAAGGAACTTTGTATTAATAATTTTATTGAAATTTCGACTTATAAGTGCATATTTAGGATCTTTTTAAGCACATTATATACACCAGATAGCATATGTTGTAAATAATAACATGTTATCACAAAATCCATCTGGCTCCATTCACTTTGATGGCAATTAAAAGAAGAACAATATGTTGTGGCATCATGCGATCACTGTGTTTGCTTGCATGACTATAAAAAATAAGTTACCTACGTTTTGACAAAGCATTGTTTTTCCACCATATGACAAGTGAAACACTTTCTTCTTATAAAGTTGTTCCCAGACAGGGCAAAATAACTTTTGAAATAAAGCTGAGACCTCAATCACAGTTTTAATATTAATGATAAAATATATCAATCATCATCATCTGTCTCACTGGGAGCGGTTGATATGACTGTCCCTTATCTCATTATAAAAGTGCTGGTGAACTGGCATCAGTCAAACCCAATATAACAAAGTAACTGGAAAGAGAAATTAGTCCTTTGTGGGAGCCTGGTGATGGGAAAGTAAGAAAGAGGCCGGAGGAAGAAGTAGAGGCTGAGAAACAGGGGTTAAAAACGTGAGAAGTGGAGAGGAGAGGAGGGGAAAAAAATTCAATATATTTTTAATCTAGCGGATGTAATCAGATTATGCGTCTGCCAGGAGCGACATATTTCATAAGGAATAACCAGTTTCGGGGAGGGAAGGGGAAGCGGAGTGGCGAGGAGGAGCGGAGGAGACGGGCACTTTGGCTGGCCGATCTACATCGACACTGACAGATTCTAATAAATGCGCTGGGAGGCGCCCGGAGAAACACAATGCCGTGTAATCATTTTATCATGACAAACCGGAATTCCAATGCTGTCCCATGTGAGCCCAGCTGAGGGAAAATTGAATTAACTGTGAATTGCTCATGCTTGGGGAATGGGGAAGAAAAAAAGGGGGATGTAGGACAGAGGACAGACAGAGAGTAAGTAGAAGGAGGAGGGTTTGGCTTGCTGTACTTTTGGCAGAGTTTCTGGTCTCTCTGGGTTCGGTTGGTTTCATAGCAGAGCTCTGGTTTCAGCAGCTGCTAGCTAATGACGCTAACTCAGAGATCCTATACTCGTGTTTTCGAGCCCTGCATGACTTAGCTTAACAGAAAACGCATTACACACTTGTGAAATGAGATGCAGATGCCCTCAAGGATCCGAGGGACGGGACTATTAAAACAATCACAAACATCTGTTAACACATGTTCAACCACAGTCGTGGTTCAGCTTCTAGAACTTCTATGAGGTGAAGAATGACGAGAATAAATAGGTTTATTCCAGATTTTAGGGAAATTGGCACTTTTGTAACCACAGGGACCAAAGTCATCTTTGTGGCTATGGCAAATTATTGCCTTCAGCTGCCACTTAAATTACTTCTTAATAGTAGAGTAATGCAATATGTCCGTTTCTAGCTTGCTAGCTTGTACTCTGAGGATTTTTCTAAAGCTTTTGTAGCCATGCGTGCTAATTTTTGACTTTATGTAATCACTGAACATCTAAACATGTTGGGCACATACGCTGTAATATAAGCAGCATTAGATCACATGTGAATTATCTGTCAGCCATGCTATGTGACTTTTTAGGTCTTGTTTGGACATGTTATTCCTCTTCCCCCCCCCTGATTTTCCTGATAAGGAACATGGGACTTTATTTAACACAGAGTTGGTAGATGTTTTAAATGTCTCCAGCTGTAAAAAAATATTTCCTACACACAGAATCCCAGTGATTAGCAGTACATTTCTGCCAATTCTCATTCCTGTGGTGTCAAATACAGGCCGCAAGTATCCAAAAGATGAGCACAAAGGGTTCCTTTTGCATCTGCGCCAGGACACATGAGAGTAATGGCAATGGTAGGATGGGTCTCACTTCCAACTTGTCACCTATGGACACTTGTTTATGGTCTCTTGGAATCATATTTTAGCACACTGGGTAACTTTAGGCTTCATGGTTCGCCATGCAGCCTAAATGTTGTGAGGGAGAGAGATAACGCAAACCTGTGATCCTTTTCTAACCTCATAGTTGCACTGAATATACAAGAAAAGAAGAAAGAAAAGTAAAAAGCAAGTCAATATAAACCCATGTGCTAAAATCTTTAGCTTTATAATCAGATACAGTGTTTATGTGAAACACATTGTAGTTTTATCTAAATTTATTAACTAATAATAAGTCCTTTGTAATTGTTGACTGTACTCTTTAAGTCTGAGTCATATCTGGAAGTCCAGTAAATGCCTTTCCTTTGATGAAATGTGCTCATCTTTTTTCTTTTTTTTTTTAATCTCTGTGGAGGTATTTGTTCCTCTTGAGCACAGAGGTAAAAGATCATACACACAGAACAGAATCTGCCATGCTGCCGCCCGTAACTTCAGATTAGGCCTTGTCAGGGTTTCGGGGTCGCTACGGATACAACCCAGATGCTGCAGCTATGCAGCAGTGTGTCGCTGTGGAAACGGGAAGTGTTGACTGCTGAGAGATAAAGGGCTTGATTCTTCCCCCCGCTGAACACAGCCCAGAAAGGCAGGAACATGGTTAGACTGAAGAGAGAAAAATGAACACACCACACTCATCGTATTGGTGCATGAGTTGTGTAAGTGAAAAGAAGAGCCTTTTTCTCAAAGTCTGTCACACTCCCACACAGTCCCTTTTTTCTGTCTCCTTCTGCTGTCACTTCATCGCTCCTTAATCATTAATATCACAGCTCTGACCCCAGCCAATGAGGATGAAGCAGGGATTTGCATAATTAGCCCCACTTGGTGGACAAGTCCCACTCCAGACCTTATGAGAGCGTCTCTAGTGTGCTTGCTCAATTTGACATGTAGGAGGCCGCATACAGTTAAGAGGGGGGAAAGTGCCAAACAGATGACATGTACATGCTGTAGGTTTCCTGATACAGGAGTGTTGCCTCGAGATGAAAAGAAGACGTTATCGTATTGCTTTTGACGCAGCATTGTTAGAGCCAAGATGTCAAGTGAATGACAACTTTCGAGAAATTGGAATTATACTAGTTGAATTTCTCAGAGTATTAAATGTTGTTCAGTTCCTGGGTGTGCTTCTTACACTTTAGTCCTTCCTAATCAACAAAGACATCACAAACTCTTGGCCAAATATAAGCTTGATATTTTACATTTAGAAACGAGCCGGTAGAGCAATTTGGTTTTAATTGTGTTGTATAAATAAAACTTACTTTCTTATATTTACCCACAAATCCATTGCAAGTGTAATACAAAATATTATTTATGCATTCACTGTTAACTTAGTACCATAAATGGAAAATGGATTTAAATGGTATTTAATAATGAGGTTAACGTACAGAAGAGGATGTGTTGTTGTTTTTTTAAATTAGTATTTTAATGTCACGTGATTCAAGTTATCACATTCTGAGATATAGATATTTTTTAAGCTTATGTGACAGCCTCAGTTTTTAAAAAGAACTACGTCTCTCAAATTAATGAATTAAGCCGAAGTGGATTTGGTTTAAGTTGTCTTCTTTATACTTACTTTATTTATTAACCTTTATTTCACCAGGAAGATCCCATTGAGCTTAAAAATCTCTTTTTCAAGGGAGACCTTATTTTTCTATTACTTCCTAATAGCAAATAAAAGATACAGGAAACAAACTGCACCCCAAACCAAGAACTGTATGAAATATACGCACGGCGGAGACAATGATGTGAAGAGAAGTCAAGTTTCATTATTCAGTGCATCTAAATAAATTTAACAGATATTATAACCAAGAGGCACAGTGAAAATCTTTTCCAGATCTCTTGTCCTCCCTTGACCCATCACTGTAAAGTTAGATGAACCACAAAGGCGACTGACATTTCTGGGGAGGTTGCAGTGGACAGCTTCTCTGGTGTCCTGGATTGTTGATTACCTGACAGGAAGACCACAATATGTACGTCTCCCACAGTGTGTGTCTGACAAGGTGATCAGCAACACAGGGGCACCACAGGGGACTGTCCTCTCCCCCTTCCTCTTCACCCTCTACACCACAGACCTCAGCCACTGCACAGAGACCTGCCATCTTCAGAAGTTCTCTGATGACTCTGCGGTGGTTGGATGCATCAGCAGGGATGATGAGACAGAGTACCGGGCTGTGGTCGACTCCTTTGTCACGTGGTGTGAGCAGAATCATCTGCAGCTCAACGTGGCAAAGACCAAGGAACTGATCGTGGACTTCAGGAAGACCAGGAAACACTTGACCCCTGTTTCAATTCAGGGGGTCAGTGTTGACATTGTGGAGGACTATAAATACCTTGGAGTACACATTGACAATAAACTGGACTGGGCTAAAAACACCACAGCACTTTACAGGAAGGGCCAGAGTCGTCTCTATTTTTTGAGGCGACTGAGGTCCTTCAACATCTGCCAGAAAATGCTGAGGATTTTCTATGAGTCTGTGGTGGCCAGTGCGATCCTCTATGCTGTTGCATGCTGGGGGAGCAGGCTGAGGGTCGCAGATGCCAACAGACTCAATAAACTAATCCGTAAGGCCAGCAATGTTGTGGGGATGGAGCTGGACTCCCTCAAGGTGGTGTCGGAGAGGCGGATGCTGTCCAAGATAAAGACAATGTTGGATAACACCTCCCACCCACTCCATGACATGTTGGTCAGTCACAGGAGCACGTTCAGTGAGAGACTGAGATTACCGAAAAGCACCACTGAACGACACAGGAAATCATTCCTGCCTGTGGCCATCTCCCTGTACAACGCATCCACTTAACACACTGGTTACTGCTACAACTACACATGTTTCTTTCCAACTATTTATTTATGAGTGACTTATGTATGTATGTATGTATATATATGTATATATTGTACTATTCTTAGTTAGTGTATTGTCTGTCTTGTCTTAATGTTGGTTTAAAATGGAGCACTGTAACAAAAAATAATTTCCCCCAGGGATCAATAAAGTATTCTGATTCTGATTCTGATTCTGATTTCACCGAAGGTTCTTGGCTGTATATGTCATTTATCTGACAAATGTAGTTCCCTTGACATTTATTGCATAACTTTTTATTGATAAAAACCCTTTCTGCCCCAAGCAAATGTTCAGGATTTTTCAAGAGTACTGAGCAACTTATAAAAACTTCAGGCTTAACCCCTGAGACGACTATGGGAAGTGAAACACAACAAAGAAACATGGGACGGATTTCCAGAATTAAACCCAATTATGATTAGTGATTGGATATAGCATTAGGGTGGCTTTTGTTGTGATTTGGCGTTATATAAATAACATATAATTGAATTATAGCTTACTTGAGCATTTTTTTAAAATCTTATTATCATGTAGCTCAAGCAAGACTATTTTTGGTATAAAGTACCCAAAACAAACAAAAATAACACTGAACATCTGATCTTCTACGTGTTATCTTTTTAAATTGAAATGTACCTCTAAATCAACTAAACCTTTTCTCAGTGATATATATATATATATATATATACATATATATATATATATATATATATAAGGGAGTAACATATTGGTTTATCCTCACATTTATTCAACATTTATCATCACTGAAAAGGGAACATTATACATGTATTTTTTCTTGCATGCAATTACTGCGAAAAGCAGTCATTTACTTTTGGTTCAGTAAAATGACAAGGTTGTGCTTTACAGCTTTTTATTTGATCAATAAAAAGCTGACCAAGCTCTGACCACATCTGTTTCTAATGAAATAGGGATTGTTATCGATTTAGCAGCCCAATGCACTCATGGGGTCACAGATTTACTAGTCTAATGTGAATATAAGAGATAGAAAAATAGAAAAAAATGCAACATGAGGAACAACGTAGGACGACTATTTAAGAAAGAATATGCCAAACATTTTTGCAAGCCTAACTAATAAGCTGTACCATTTCAAAATCATTGAAATTGAATCTAGGCGCTGTGTAGTACCTAAGAAGATTAGGACTGCAATCGCATAAATCCATCTTGTTAAACAAAACTAAATATCTTTTGTCTTTCAGATGAATTTAAAGGAATATGCATTTATGGAAAGATACTACATTATTGTTTTTATTGTTAATATTAGAGATCTAACCTTTTAGCAGTGAAATTCCTGGTACTTAAAGCAGAGCAGAGCGGATGAAGGAAGGGACAAATGTATGGATAAAAGGACAGATGGATGTGACAGAGAGTAAATGTGCAGAAGAATACCATTAAAGAAGGCAGCACTGCAAGAGCACGTCCAGACAGAGTGGTCTGAAGCCCAGGGGATGTCAGCTTTTATCACACCCCCACACACAGAAACACACATTCAAAGCAAAGCACTGCTCTTCCGCTTGACAATTCCCCACACCATTAGCTCTCGTAAAGATTTCTTTATTGGTATATGTCATGCTCTGAGTTTTCCTAGAAAACAGCAGTCGCTGGTTACGAAGTAATAGCCTTAATCAGCAGCTGGCGCCATGCCTGAACCTGGCCTCGTGGCTTAATCATCGCTGTTTCGTTTTCTCCATGGATACAGAGGAGAAGCCCCAAAACACTCCCGCTTTATGACAACATGCCCCAAAAAGTAGGAAAAATGAGACACTGTGTTGTTGAGAAGAATTAAGCTGTTATGTAAGTTGAAACCAGACAAGAGTCTGCTGATACACAAGAATTACATTAGGCTGATCGCATCTTGTTTCACTTCACTCTGACACAGCTGGTGTGTGAGACAAGAAAGAGAGACAGGCCTAGAAAGTAGAGCTGAGTGTGACGGGATGAAGCCACTAAAACGGAAGGCAAAGCAAGACAGTCAAGGCAAAGTTATTTCTCAACAAAAGCATTTTTTTAAGAAGGCGCATTTCCAATAAAGTCCAGGCAAATGACACAAAACTGAACGGAGAGCCTTTTGGAAATTTCAGAGAGGGAAGGTAATCTGTGGCAAGGCATAAAGGGAATTTACGTGGGCGCTTAAGTCCAGCTGTGCTGTCTGTCTCTTTGTGTCTGCTAAAGATTTAAACAGCGGGAAACCCAATGCATAAGGCCTGTGCAGCTTTCTTAGTATGAATGTATTAAGCTAAAACTGCCAGGCTAACAACCAACACGAGGCAGGGATTAAACAGGGCATCGTCCCTGCTCCGCTCTAATAGGGTTCAAGAGAAAGAAGCTCTGAGAGCTCCAATTGACCCATGGTAACCCAAGCACTTCATGATCTTTCTTCTTGTCTTGAATATAATACTTGATTAAGCTCTCAGGACCAAAACATTGTACAGTTAAATATTTCAAAAAAAGGGAAAAAGAAGAAGGGAAAATTCTTACCAGAGCATGCCTTTCACAAGCTCGGGGAGGCTGGGGTTGTAAACATTGATTTATAGGCACTCCTAGTGCAACGATGGCATGTTTAACAGTAAACTGTAGATTTATGATGCTGCTAAATATGCCTGGGCGGATGTGAACATTTGAGACTTAACACCTGCTATTGCAGGCCTGCTTTAGAACAGAGAGGTCACGTATAGACCTGGCACATTCAATGCTTTAGTCATAACATTATATCAAAAAGCTGAAGGCTGCCAAATAGTGGAAATCTCACAGATGGTCAGAAACGGAGCAGCCGTACCCTTAGGAATTTGTCTTATATAAGGCAGATATGTGCTATGAGATATAAGTTAGCATGAGCACATGCAGTGCCAATGTTTGTAAAAATCATCACTAATTTTTACCCCCTTTTTTGTAGAAGTGCTGGCTTTGGTGTTAGGCTTATGATGCTCACCTGTGATCCTCCTCTTCTATACATACTATAGATATAACTATGACTCCTATTGGGCAAAGTGAATGATAACAAAAATGCTAAATGCTAATGCGTATCAGCAAAATTCAGACACCATTTGTGCTGACACTGATATATCCACGAAAGGCCAATATCAGTGAGTGGATATATTAGTTAAGCTATATTTAAAATTACTCAAAACTGCCATAGAGTGTTTTATGGTTAAACAAACTAAAAGTGCATCGTATGCCCAGGTTAACAATACACCAGAGTTTAACTTTGGTACATGAATGAATTTGTTGGTTGAACTGTATTACATTGTCGAACCAGGTATTGTGTAAGGCTGTAGAACATGTTTTGTATTCACGATTCAGTAGTGCTTCAAATTCATCCAAGCCTAAAGAAGAAATCTTGCTGTTACCTCATAGCATTGTCAAGACAAATTAACTTCTCTATTTCCAGGGAAGGCATTCAGGGTTACTGTAACCCTGAATGCCTTCATCCATTTATTCTGTTGCTCAGTCTGTTCAACATCTGTAACTCTCAGCAACACTTCCATCCCAGCTGCTGCGGCCTCAGGTTGAGAGACTGCCGTGGATCAAATGTGGAAGTGGAGCGTGAATGGTGGAGAGCTTGAGGGTAAAGTCCTAAGTGCCTGTACCTCTCCTCTAAGTCTCATTCTCCTACTGCTACAGTCATTTTGAGCCGATCAACCTGTGAAAGAGTGTGAAATAGCAGCCCTGGGATCTCATCCATCAAATCTACCTGGAAGACCAAGGCACGATGGAGAAAAGTAACCACATTCAAAACTGTAACTGTAAAAACAATGAAAGAGCCAGGTTTTTATCTTTGCAGAGCTACTATCAAGTTAAAGATGTCCATCGTGGATCAGATCACCGGATGCCAATTCAGGCTGACAGATCACGGTAGAGTGCTGCCATCAGCACGAGTCTGTTTGTGAGATTAATGGCGATGAGCTTGAAAACAAGGTCTAAAATTGGTTCATGTCATGTTTCCCTGTTTAATGCTGCTGCACTGAGCTCATAGTGCTAGTCTTCTCCACAGCCCTCTCCATCCCGAAGAGCTTTAATCTCCCAGTGGGCCTCTGGGCGACCCATCCAACATATTTGCATACATCTGCATATTTCCCATTAGGCTCCACTTGTTGCCTTTTCATGGAAAACTGGGCTATGGCGATGATCACCCTCAACGGTAATGGTGGTATCCTTCTTTGCCTCTTTCTTTTTTTTTCTTTCTCCCAAACATTTTTTACACTCCCTCTTGATCCCTTGTTTCCACTCTCTCTCTGTCTGCCTCTCTGTCATCACTGTGATCAGAGTGCAGTATGGAGGTCTGATCCGGAGACAAAGGGAGAAGCTCTCAGTTAAATCAGCGGCGGCTAGCTATAGTAAACCATCTGGGGCCAATGACAGGCTCTGGCCTGAGAGAACACAATAACAAGACAGAAGAAATGAATTCAGCACACAATGACCACGACTGAACCAGACTAATTAGATTAATATGTGATCAACTATTCAATTAGGCCCATTCAGCTGCAGAGCTCAAGAGGTATGGGTACATGCAAATTAGATGAGCGAGCACAAATTGAGGAATGAATTGATAAAGTGTGTTAACAATGTCTATACGTACACTGAGTTATTCATTCATGTATACTTACAGGGGAGTGATCATTACACGTCTTTTACAACTGTCACCAAGTATAATGGCAACACATCACTTTAAAAGGCCATTCGCTGATGAGCAACTTCCTGAGTTAAAGAAAAGTCAAGCTTAGTTTCAAACATGTTTTCTAGCTAATGCCATCCAGTTCTTAATTTTCTTCAATGCATCTGTATTTCTCAGATTTCTGCCAAAAAGGGGGATAACAGAGTTTGAAGTGAGTGCGTGAACTCCACAGAATGTACTGTGGTAAAGAGCACTACACTGATCAGGTTTTCTAAAAATCCTAATCAGACTTGTTCCATTATTTTCACCAACGCCCTCTCATCAACTCATGGTTTGCCTTGTTATTTGGTGGAGCAACTCTGGCCTTAACCATTTAGCCCTTTTCAGAGTCACTCAGGTCTTTTTTGCTGCTTAATTTCTCTTCAATCCAACAAGCTGATTATATAAATTGACTATGTAGCTGATCCTTCACATGCTGCTAAATAATTACTCTCTAATAGTTCTCTGTTAGAGAACATTATTCCCTAGTTGTGTGCCAGTGTCAGCAGACAAAACTAGAGCTGACTAGTGATGAGTCACTAAGTACAGTTAACAACAGTTAATAAGTCATCCTAATTGACAAAGACAAAGAGACTTCTTTTGCTAGAATCTATTAGCAATTTTAGTGGTTCTGATTTTTACAAAATTGTTACAAACAAATAAAACATTGGAAATAAACAGTGCCCCAATTACTCCGGATACCGTGACAGCAGTTTCTAATGGAGCTACTTCCTGTAAAAATAGCTTCATTTCCTTTTTGAAAGCTGGTGGTCTAAGAAATGTGGGTTGGAGTTAAGATCACAGCAACTGTGTCCTACACGTAATTTATTATTAATGTTGTATATGTCTGTGATTCTGAGCATTTTTGATGATAATACACTCATTTTAAAATATTAGAGAGTGGCAGGTATTTCAAATTTCGCTTAGATAGGCTCTATTTAATCTTTTGGAAAGCTCAATCTGTGTGGACATTAGAAGGGATCACTAAAGGATGGCCACAGAGTACTAGACGTCTCTATCTTTATGCCACCACTTGGTATTAAAAAACCCCACCGTGCTAGTTACAATTTCTATGCTGATGATACACATTTATATTTCTTCTCTGACACCATGACCATTGCTGATAAGTGGAAGGGATCACCTTTCCCTATTAAATCGAGAAAAATAGTATTATCAGTGGTCAGAACTCATCTCGGGACGTCCTCGTCTCCTCTTATCTGTGTTTTTGTTGAAGAAAACCTCAGTTTTCAGATATTTTTCAAGCATGTTTTTATTTTTACTAGCCAGCAGCACTTGCTAGGTTCACTAATTCACTAACTCATATTTTTGTTCTTTGGGAGCTACATTTTCATTTTATAAGACAAAGTAATCAATTACAGGCACTATGAGCATCATTATGCATATGCATGACAACACATTCCAGTTAGACCAAAGTAGCAACGCTGTAAAAACTGTTTAGTAAATTGTATTTACAAACAACAACATCATCCACGTACATGTAACGTAATGCTGCTGTTCATTTTAAAATCAGTACACATATTATATATGTAATTTGTGTAATATATGTAATTTCAGTGTTTTACACGATAATTTCTATTATTTTATATTATTATTAAAAAAAATTTCTTACCTCGCTCAACAAAAACAACAAACCAAATAGAAGAGAAAGGATTTACTGTTTTTAAAACTGAATCTAAATTAGAATTGTAAGTTTAATTGTCACTTTTAAGGATTGTAGGCTATCCACTCTTTATGCTGGTGACTCCTTGTTATTCCTTAAAATAACAAGGAGCCTTAAACCTGGCTTCATGTCTTAAAAGTGGCTAATTGTATGACAACCTACCAGAATTGTTGCTCATCTTTTAATTGTATATGGAATCACTTTGATGCTTGTTCTGAAAAGCTCCAAATAAATACACGTGATTGTTACTATTGCATGTGGTATGACTAGACTTTACTTGGGGTACATGGGGAAATCTGTTTGTATTATTTATGTGTGCCATGTTCAATAAGCATATGCAAAAATGCCACGGCATAAGTGATTTCTTTTCAAAGCAAGAGTAACTAGAAGTCATATTTAGCACCACCTGTTGGCGCTATGTTTTCTGATTAAAACATGATTGGAAATGCTTTATTAGCTTACTATAACAGGATGAGTGCCATGCTTTCAAAAGGAAAGCACACTAAAGAAAGTGCCATTTACCAAAAACCTCAGCATCACCTTTCCCTTGCTGCTTAATTTTCTGTGGGGTGCTAATCAAGCGCCTGTCTCTGCTCATGAATTTAGAGGGAAACCTCAAGCATTTAAATGTGCATTTAATTGCGTTGGTTCTGGAAGCGTCGTTAAGTAAGAGCTGGGAAATACATTTCTTAATGCGACTTAGTGATGCCCGGCAAATCAAAGACCATCAAGCGAATTAATGAGGGTGAGCGGTGAGCACATTAAGAGTAGAGACGGAGCGCTTCCATAAACAAATACATATCTCTCAACTAGACAGCAGGGACAGAGGGATAATGTGGGAGACGTAATAAATAGACTTCCCTGTCTATAGGCACGGCACACTATCCATTCCAGCACAATGTTCCCCACTTTAATTGAGTAAATGCACACATGTAAACACATACACCTTTTCTTCTGCTATGTTTTTAAAAGGCCGACAGATGCTTCTTCAGCAGCAATCCTTTGCTCCTCAATAGAGCTGAAAAAGCTTCTAAAGAAGAAGAAGAAGAGCAGGCAGGAGGTGAGGGGTAGCGGCAGTGGTGGGGACGAAGCAGAGATGAAAAAGAGGAGAACCAGAAATATGAAACCTTCCTGGTTATTAAAAGCTGTCTTGCGAGGGCAGCGCTCCTGTCGTTAAGTACTCTTTCAATTATTAACGGAGCCGCCGCTTTCATCAGCTGGTTGGCGAATGCCAATACAGCCCCAACACACACTCCCACTGCTTGCTTTCTTCTCTTTTTTACTTGGCAACAGGCAAATACACACACACACACACACACACACACACACACACACACACACACACACACACACACCAGGCATTCAGCGGTAATTGTTGGAGAGCTGGTGAGAGGACAGGTCAGGCAGTGAGAATGATTACATAAAACTGGATGTTTTGAGACTGACTGAGAGCTCTGCAGCATGAACAGATGGCCACAGACAAAGAAAATAACTTTATCATCAAGAAGAAATTCAGAAATTACAGTCACTGAATTATTTTTTTTCAACCTGAGCGAGCCAGCCTCTGGGGGGAGCTGCAGGTATACACTGGTGGCCAACCAGCACTCAGGTCAGGCCCAATTTGGGGTATTTTTCTAAACTGTCAAGTGCCCGTCAAGCTTTGGCAATAAAGGAGAGGAGATAAGGAGAGAGATTTGAGATAGTTGGGATTGAGCTGTGGGCAATAAGAGGGAAGGAGGAAGCTTTTAGGGTGTTATCCAGGCTCTCTGTTTGCAGCTCCAAATGTTCCTGTGCCTCTGATGAGACGGGCTCATATGACAGATTACCAGCACAAATGCTGCTCGAGGGAAAGCTGGCACAGGGGCAGAGCCAAACACAACACCAAAAGATATACAACTGTGTTCGCTCGAGTATGGTGCGAAAGGCCGCAGAATGATTTTCACGCCTGATGAAGGAACGAACGTTATAAGGTGTTTTAGGATCTCATCTTACACATTATCAGATACTAAAAATATTTGCCAAAACATTTTGTCATAATTTTCTCAGCTAAAATTCAAGAGTGGTCTTTGCTTAAAGAAAACTAAAAGGAAAAATGATCCGTCCATAAACATCTAAACCTCTAAGCCCCGCCCGCCTACTATACAAACCTTCTGTTTGACAGGGGCAGCCAAAGAAAGGACAACATGCTTAAAGGGGACAAGAGGGGACTTGGTACAGGATTAGTCTGAGATGTATGGGATTCAAAGGCATACTAGGTCATCTTTAACCACTTGCAGTGAAACATTTCCACTACACATTTACCAACTTGTTTTTAAGGGATAATCTTTAAGGTTTCAGTTACAGACAGACAGGATTAAACACGACAGAAATGCCTTTGCGGTGTGTGCGGTATGATTATTCCTTCGGTGAGAAAAAATGGGCAGATTAGGTTTTGTTGCTCTACTGTGGGTCTATTTTGGACTCTGTTTTGAAGTGATGCCCAGTCATTTTGCCTATTGAAAGTTAGCAGAGTAGGGAACGCTGGACTGATGGTGGGGGGAACACGGCTTATCGACCATGGCCGGGTGCGTTTCTACTCTGGAGATGGGACACAGGGCACTGGGGCGTGCTGACGAACATCCCCTGGGACTCCTGTCCAATTACAGCTCAAAATGAGCCAGGAGAGCAGCGAGATTGGGCTGGGCGCACCAAGGTGATGATGGAAGGAGGGAGGGGGCTGAGAAATGGAAAGTAAGGGGGCCAAGGATATGAGTAGCACTTGAAATTAATGGGGCAGGGTGGAACAGGACTCCCAAGAGCGAGTGCAGGGCCCGCTGATGACATGAACTTCACCCTCAAGCAGCCATTAGGGGGCGAGAGGTTCCAGTAATCTCAGAATTCAGAGGCTCAGAAGGTTCCCCAGATTTGATCACTGCTTCTGGGCTAAGCTGGTGTCGCGAGTGGCCTCAACGTGAAGCAGCAGCAAGTTAACTGTGCATGACACTATTAGAGTGAGTCAGACACCTCTGAAACCATGATCGCATAACTAAACTGGGAATTTTTGGTTGCAATCCAGATTTCATTCTGGCCCACATCACATAAAAACTGACAAATTGAAAAATTTCAGCAAAGATTTTAATAGAAGCTGGCGTTCAGAGGGCTTTCATTTGAAATGTCATATTTGGACGACTCTGCTCCGAGAGCTATTAAGCAGAAATGTGTTCGTCTATAAAAGAGCTCTTCTGTGTGTGATTGCCATTTAATAGCCGGCCATACGTTCATGCTCCAGTCTTGCTTTAATGTTGCAGCGCACTGGGGACTGTCAGCGAGCGAGGGGGGAGAAGAACCCAGGGCCTTGAAACATCTCATCCAAATTACCGTCATCTTCCAAAGCACAGTGTCGAGGGGAGGAGATGAAATGCTGTCATAATGTTACTGTGGTGGAGCTCATTGCCTTCGCATTCAGTGTGCATGGCCACAAGATATGACACAGACAAGACTAATAGCAGCAGGAGAATTACAACAATAAATCTACTTTTGATTACATATTCAGTGCTGATTTGATTAACATTTAAATAACGCCCTGATTTGATTCTAATTCTAATTCACGATGCCAACATTGCTTTTCAAAGGCTTCCTCAATGGCAAAAGATATCAGCTCGTATCACTTGCAATCCAAAAATAACCCGCTATCAGTTATATCCTCTCAGTAACAAAGTGGCACAGACAAGTGCTCTCTGTTTGACACACAAAGAAAACATGACTGTCACAGAGCTGAGAGAGGGAGACGGGAGGAGGGAGAGAGAGGGAGGAAGGGAGAGGTAGAGAGGCACATTTAAAGTTTTGCCAGGAGTCAGCGGTGCTTTTAATACATACAGTCACATCAATGGCACATTAAGAAAGTGTAACCACGGCAACAGACACCGGGATTATGTTAAACAGAAGCACACAAAAGACCTAAAGATGCTTTGTTTAAAACAGTGGCAATGGTTTGAAAAGAAAAAGATGAAAACAAAAAAGTAGCAAGTGAAGATAAAAATATATATATATAAATATAGTGAAGGTTGAAAGGGCAGAATTTTCACCTCTTGATTATTTCATGAGTAGCTGTATTAATCACACTGGGAGGACATAAATATTCAATTCAATTCAATTTTTTTTAAATATAGTGCCAATTCACAACAACAGTCGCCTCAAGGCACTTTATACTGTAAGACAAAAAAAAGACACCAACATTTAAGTGAAGTACACGTGTTCTGGGGCAAAAATCGAACCTTTACAATCCCAATCCTCACATTTATTGATTAAAACTAGATATCTGGGCTTTATCAACTATTGGTTATAATTACAATCATTCAGTGAACTGACTTTCTCTACTTAAAAGTAGTATTTGGCTCATAATCATCATCCACAGGTCCTATTTTGAAGTCTTGTGATTAGTGCTCTCACAGATCACTTGGTTTCAAAAAACAAAATGTTACTGTTTCCTCATTAGCTAAATGTACAAATTTTGTAAGATAAGATAAATCATTAGCTATTGAGCATACCACATATAAGCTTCCTTTTATAAACACAGAATAAACGAGATTTACCAAACTGCGTCTGCAGACATATTAGCAAAGTGTTTACAGAGGTCAAGTTAGAAACCTTCATGACCTCTACTCATAGACTTCTTAGGCCCTTTTTAACTACAGGTTTTGCCCTCACTTTTGGGACCTAACGATGTCCATGTACTATATTATATTTTACTACATTAGGAGCAATTTATCCTTGTTAACAGCCGAGCTAACATTAGCTAAATGCTCATAATTATAGCCAAGCAATTTACTGGTGGTCTACCTGCTAACATGGACAAGTTGATAGACGTCCGATATAGCAGCTAACTACTCGAGGTGAAAGTTCCTTTTATAAAGATTTTCTATTCAGAAAACAGCTTTATTAGTTTACTATTGCCGGAAAAAATAGACTTACTTATTTTTAAGCTAACAGCATTGTAGCTACAGCAGAGCCAAGAGTGTTAGTGAGGCAAGGTGTTCGAAATTAAGAAAAAAGTTCACTACTCTTGATTCATCCCACGCCTTCACACATTAATCTATCCACAGGCTGTTAGAGGCCTAAGTAAATGTGGAAAGGTCTCATTTTTTCAGAGAGATTATATGCTGGCGATAAATATGTGTTTAAAACAAGAAAAATACTGTATGGTTGACTTTTAGATGACAAAACACATTTTATTTAATATATGTATACACAATATATCATAAAATGAAAAAAAATTCTAAAGGGAAAAGGTAACATTTCTATTTGATATGCATATCTGTTCTACACACAGACGCACACAGTATGAGGTGTAATATAATGACCAGGATGGCTCTGGGGCTCTTTCTTCAGTCATCTGACTGTGAGAATAACATTAGGCAACAGTCCACTCCAATAAAAACACGCAGTTTCTGCAGCTGCAGTAACAGTGTCTCGTTTCCTTTATCTCTCCTCCTCTTTACCATCAGCTCCCCCACCCTCACACCCCCATGACATTTCCATCTCCGTCCAATTTTTTGGTCTTCAAGAGCCAAATTCATCCAGGTCAAGCAAAACTAAGGCAGCTTGGTGCTCAGCAGCACAGTGCTTTAAAACTTGTTGCAGTGAAGTGAGTCAGTATTCTTCACTGAATAGTGCAGTGGGTGGACAACATAAAAAGAACAGAGACGTTCAGCTTCAGCCGTGTGGTTAGGTTTATTTTTAAAGCTGCACTTTGTAGCTTTGAGGTGTTTCTAATATTTGTCAAACCCTACATACAGCCAGTGAACTGAAGTTAAAGTTGTTGTAAAAATGTCTTGTTAAGGCCCATTAAATAATCAATGAGTTACCTCAGAGCCAACTGACTGCCAAAGATAACAATGTCATGTCCCCATAAGCTAGCCAATAATAGCACAGTTCCAACAGAAATCTGTCACAATGCAAAATGTTGCAATAGGAATGCTGTGTGTCCCCCCCCACTTCCTTTTTTCAGTTAGAAATGTCTTTTGATGATTGTGAATTTCTTGAAACTCCAACAGTGAGTTTTGAAAGCCTAAAATTTCCATTCTTGAAGTCCACAGAGCAAAGGGCTCCCAAACAGTCTTACTGCACCATGAAATTCTGCGGCTTTAATGCTAAAACCACTGCCCTAATTCACAATAGACATATGTTGCAATAATATTCCAAATTAAAAATGGCATTTCTGTCTAAAGTTAGATAATTCATATCTAACATACCGTAAGTGTTTTAGTGCCACATGACACAAAAGCATTCTGCTGTGGCTGCATGGCAAAATGCTGTAAAATTGTGTGCAAAATAACGGGATTAACGACAACACTAGCAAACACTTTGATTTTAATCTGAGTCAGGTATAACACTGTTTTCATTTTCTCTTCATTTTGACCATTCGACATGAGAGCTTTGCAATTATCTCAGCAATAACAAGAACTCTTATATTAACATAAACATAAACCAATCAGCCAGAACGTTAAAATGTCTGACAAGTCTAGTGAAGAACATTAATTCCTTCACAAAAAGGTACCATTTTTCTTGGGTCCTGGTATTCAAGTGGTATTCCCCAATGGCAGTTGCCTCCCGCAGCAGGAAAGCGTACCCAGCTACTCGGAAACTGTGCTAGGAACCCAACAAATAGCCTGAGGCACTGACGTGGGATCACAGACTTTAAGGACCCAATATCTGGAGGTCTTCCCAAGGGACCCGCTCTAAAACAGAGTCAATGATAAGTCGAACTTGGAGAAAAAAGGTACGACTTGATGACAGAATAATTATAATAATAACAATTAGCAATTTCTGCTTATCCATTTGGGAAAAGGGTTTTACCTGACCTGAACATAATTTGGACGTAACTCAATAGGGATCCCAGTTAAAGTCTAAGATAGCAAGAAGGGGATGGATGTCTCGAGAATTCCAATGGCCCCCAAAATTGGAATCTAAATACTACTGGGCAAAGGTGAAAGACATTCCAGTCATAAATTGTTGGTTGTACATGAATGTTTGTGAAGCTTATTGGGCAATTCAACGAAGATCCCTGCAGACATAGAACTGGAAACCTTGAAATGGCCTTAAATATTTGTGGAAGTATTTAAATAAAAGTTATCACTAAAACACAAAACATGAGGTAGAAATATATTTTAGTACATCCATCTGCTTTAAGCTCTTGACATCAATGGGGTCATAGTTGACCTGCCTACGGTTAGGGATGGGTTTTGTTTTATGCTAAAAAGGCAAGTTGCTTTTACATTTACCGTTTTCATTTGGATTTTCAAAACGGGCAAATATTCTATAAAAAGGGAAGAACCATTCACCAGAACCAGTCCCTACCCATAACTCTAGATGGGTTGCCAGTGACCTGGTAGGTGTTAAGAAGTTAAAGATGCAAAATTCAACCAGGTTTTCAACATGTTCAGTAGAATCTGTTAAATGGAGGGCTTCTTTCTTTTGCCCAGAGTATGGAGCAAATAGCCCCGGTGGTTACATCATATAAGATTCCTGCTATATGGACTCCACCCTGCAGTGCTGTTCCCTTTGCAACAGCATGTATGCCTGTGCATGAGATGTGTTCAATGGCATACATCGAATAAAATGTGTAAACGCCCAGTATCGTGTCTCTGCTCTGATTTACCTCCTTTATTAGAACCAAGTCCTGTGTCACCCTACCCGTGTCGGGGGTTTAAATGACAACTATGGTTCCTGTTTGGAAGCAGGAGAGGAAAACAAGTTTTTCTCTGCCTCCATCATGATTCGATGATTATTCAACAAAGCACTACTTATCTAAGGGCAAATTTGGCAGCTGGTGTGCCTTCGTAAACCTAAACAGTTTCAGTTGATAGTGATCATGACTGTGATTAAAGATGCCTGTCGAACCTCTGCAGTCAATCAAATGACTTCCTGTTCTGTTCAGACGGTTTTTATTTAATAAAAACAAAAACAAAACAAAAGCAATCCCCCGTCTCCATTTCCATTTCGTTTTTTTTCCCCTCTCGAGTTTTCTCTGTTTTTAATTCTCCTCTTGCCCCCCCCCCCCCCCCCCCCCTCCCCTTTTGCAACACTCCAGGGTCACCATCTGCATGGCAACACTCGCAGCGTGACACTTCCATAACCCAGGAGGAGGAAAAGAAGCACAGAGCGTGGACCTCTCTCTTTTTCTCTCTTTTTCTATTCATAGGCCACCCGTAATTCATTAGCTCTCCCTCTCATCCTCTCTATATTTTCTCTCTGCAGTGTGACCGATGCAGGCTTCTGAAAGCTTGTTTGGATATTTTCTGGAATGAAGCTGCTGACAGTCAATTTTTTTTTTTGCGCTGCTATACAGCATGTTTTAAATTTAACCTTTCTCCATACTAAACCTCATTCATAAAAGGCAGTTTTTTGTGGGGTTTTTTAATGTGGGGCAATAGAAACTTCCCTTTGGGAACACTAAAGTACACTGCATTTCACACACCATGTAAACCAATATGTAATCATTCTGCTGCGTTTATTGGTTTATCATTAACTTTTAAAGTTAATTTTTCAAAATAAATGCCAAAGTAAATTGAGAACATATCCATCTACAAGACGAATAATGATTTCCTTTACAGATAGCCTCTGGTGTTGCACAGTTTCAGTCTGACCTATTGGCGTGACCCCTGCAAAACCAAACTCGCACTATGCTCGGTCAGTTTGTTTTTGGCCTCTGGTTATGCGTTGTCTCTATTTTTTTACTTTTTCTTTTTCTTTTGCTTTGCTTCGCTTCAAGCATCCATCAGTCACACACACAAAGAGATTATCTCCTTTTTTCCTGATTTCCACCAGGCAGAGTGCCAATGTTTTTCTTTCCTTCACTGACTCTCACCTCTCAGCCCTCCTCCCCCTATTTTCCTCCCTCCCTCCCGCTCTCCTCTTCCAGCTTAGCTTTTCTTTTTGGTTGCGAGGGAAGGCTGTTTATTTATTCAGACAAGATCTATTCCCCCCCCCCCCCCCCCTCACCTCCCCCCATCCCCCAGTCTTTCTCTCTTTTTCCTTTCACTCCCTGATCACCTTCCTCTTTCCCCCCTGGTTATGTACTTGTAGAGTATCACTATGAGGGGGAGAAGGGGGGAGAAAAAAAGGGAGAGCGGGTGAAATCTGCCGTGGAGGTGGAAGAGAAATTTTTAAAAAGAGAATAAAAAAAGGAAGGATGTAAAAAGGAAAGGTGGAGGAGGGAGTGTGCTCTGTACTTCCTGTGTCTCTTAAGCCATACAGAATAAAGACAGTTGTATGTCAGTGGGGGAAACACTCATACTGGTTTAAAGCTTCTTTATGGGCCCAGCCACGGTGCACATGGCAGCAGTACCTTTGAGAATAAGACTATAACAAAGTACAGCAGTAAAATACAGCCAGAGGGAATGATTAGTGTACGTGTGCAAGAGAGAGAGAGAGAGAGAGAGTTGGCAATAGAAGGAGAGAATGAAAGAAAGACATGAAGAAAGAAAGCCATGCTCCAGGTGGTGCATTATTAAACAGATTTGTCACTTAGGGCCAGTGGTGTTAAGTGTGTGTGTGTGTGTGTGCGCGCGTGCATGTCCGAGGCAAAGAGCAGTTAAAGATATAAACATATATGGACTTAAAAAAACATGGAAATTTATCTTTTAAAAAGAAAAAAAAAAGTAAAAACGAAAAAGAAAAACGGTGGACAGACAAAAAACTAAGAAAAAGAAACGGACAGAAATGAAGAACAAAAGAAAGAAAAACAACAGCAAAAGGAAAAAACAGGAAGGAAGAAAATAAACGGCTTTGAATTTGTTCGACATTTTTGATTTACACATGCACGTTACCTCATACTCAGTGATTATATGGTGACTTTATGAACACACACACACACACACACACACACACACACACACACACACACACACACACACACACACACACACACACTCAGGAGAACATGACATTGATTTAAATCAATTTATCCTCAGGCCTAACTTCTTCCTGACAAAACCCAAGCCTCCTCTTTGCCAAGGCTTCACCCTAAAATTTAAGCAGTTGTGCGACTGTGCTAAAAATGCGTGTCCCCACAACATGAGTAACACAAGTACAAACACACACAGTCATGTGAGGTGTGTGTTACAGTTGCGTTTTAAATCCCTGCGGCTGCTGTTGACTAAGCTGATCTTTGTTGCAGGGGGGAAAAAAGAAAAAGAAGCAGCTACTGCATATGCCGTGACAGGCAACAACACTTGTTTTAGTCAAAAATAACATTAAAGAGACAGACAATGTCCTCTGTGTGTGTGTGTGTGTGTGTGTGTGTGTGTGTGTGTGTGTGTGTGTGTGTGTGTGTGTGTGTAAGCCTGCGGTAGGTAATCTTACTTTTGGAAGAAATCAAACAAAACGAATGCTGAAGCCGACAACTGCAAAGGACAGGACGGGAACAGAGAGTCCGTGCAAACACACACACACACACACACACACACACACACACACACACACACACACACACACACACACACACTGTAGCCTGTGAGCACGCTGTTCAAAAGGCTGCAAATGATGCAGGGTTGCAACTGAAATATAAACTTCTAAAAGGCCAAAAAAAAGTGCTCAGGTTTTTGACTTTGATGGCAGGAGGAGGCGCGGGAACGACTCCCGAACACTTTGATATGCAGCACATTGTACAATTTGTGCATTTTATCCCTCCGTCTCCTCTGATACTCATACACAGAAACTGTACTTTAACAACAAATGCGCTGAAACTTCACATTCGCACACATTTATCCTCTTAACATTTCAGGATTTTACTGCCGAACCTAAAGAGATCTATTATTACTTCTAGTATAACTAACAGCTAAATCTATAGAATTTGTAATATAATACTCTCTGCAAATCAATTAAACTATCGCTGTCAAATAAATTCTAAATAGAGAAAAACAGTATTTATCACTGATGGGTAGCACAGTATCTTAATATATTATACTTAAGGAGCAGTGAGATCTGCGCTAATGCAAATCCCATATTGTGAAAAGCTGTATGTTTAAAATATCCCTTCATATCAGAGATGGAAAAGAATTTAACACCAAAAAAGTAGTTTTCAGTGAGAACACTCTTTATAAAATGCAGTCTTCTCCATAACAAACACCTGCCCTGGAGGAGTCTTGCCTCCTCGTTCCATTGTTATTCCCTCCTCTCTTTCCTAATTCCTAGTCTCTCCTGCTCCTCTGTAGCTTTTCTAGTCCTCTTCTCTCCCTCTGTCATCTTCCCTCTGTCTCTTTTGTGTTTTGTGACGCACTCTTTTTGCTCAGCTATATAATTATCTCTTGCTGATTCCAGGGGCTGGTTCGGAGAAACTCAGCCCTCCCTTTCATTCTCCTTCAGCCCGCCCCGTACGCCTCCGTCACTCAGACGCTGAGTGCTGTATTGTTCTTCTCCGCTACAAAGGCTTGACAGACAGCTGTGAGACACAGAGAGTGGATTCTGAGTCTGCCCCGCATCCCACCGACCCTCCCGTCTGCTGCCATCACTTTCATTTAAACTTGTCACTTTTCCTTGTATCAGTGTGATGGTTGGAGTGCATCGTTAGGCACGCGCACACACACGAATTAGAAAAAAGTCTAGACAGCAGTATTTAATGAGCAAACACACGGTGCATTTTAAACAAATGGTGACTAAACTTTTTTTTTCTTTTTTTTAAATTTGCCCTCTCTCATTAATATCACTCGTCCCGCATCTGACTTCCATCCCTCCTTCAAATCGAACAAGCCTCAGCGCCACCTGAGGAGCTGCAGTGCTCGCCGGAACCTTTCGAGGTCTTTCCTCTGAGCTGATCTTTGTCAGAAGCCGAGGCGAACGCCTGGAAGACAGCTTGTTAGGATTCCACATGAGCGAATCCGTGTCATTATTCAACATGCATCAAATGCAACCGTAAACACTGGGGTTTGGGGAGCAAATCGGAGCAGAAGCTTCCCTCGTCTCAATGGAAAAATTTCAAAGACGATTAAATAAGCCAACAAACGCAGCGATGGAAAGATAGGGAGGGAGATGGCTGGAAGGAGTTCAGCCCGATTTTGTATTTTGATTCAGATTCCAACATCAGCAAATTAGCTGTGTATGACTCTCACGATGAAGTGATGCCTGCCTCAATGAGCATAATGACTTCGGTGTCCCGTGACAAGCTTTTCTCCACCACAAAAAAGGATGAAATTCTGAGGTAAACGCTGGAAAACTTGCTTGAATTTAAAAGATAAAGATACGTCCTATCTGCTGCTGGAAATATCAGGGGGCGCCTTTCCCCAGAAAAAACGGTTTTCGCTCTAACCCTTCAGTTAAAACCAGTGTAATCCTGAACGTAGGAAAGGTCCAACGTCCAGATAAAGCAGCAATACACACTCTCTCATGCCGCAGTCACACACACTATCAGAGGGGATTTAAAGATTCAAGCAGTGGTCTTGGTAATTAGGCGGATGGATTTGCGCCTCTCCTCGCAGTCTGGCGGGATATAAAGCGACACATAATGCAAGCGGACAAACTCTTTAAGTGGATTAATTAAAACCAACACTGCGGGGTCAAAGGTCAAGCCCCCTTTCTCTGTCAACCTCCCGTACTCTCGCCTTCCAGCCTCCCTCGGAGCGCACTCGGACTGCGGGACCTGCATATGGATTTAAATGAGTGGATGAAAAAGGTCCCCGATGAGACGGAGCAGTGAAGGAATGATGGTGGAGTTTTCTGGGTTTATTTTCGGTTTGAGGCTTTAACATGAAGCCTCGTTTTCATATTTGTGCTGAATACACATGCTCGCTTTGCAACTTAACCCCTAGTTTGGCTGATTTATCTTTAACTTCCCGTCTCTGAATATGCGGCAATTTTTCATCCGCGTGGTAATAGAATAAAAACCTGAGCTCCCACTTTCCCCTCCCTAATTGAATACAGAGCACACCTCGTCTTTGACATGCGTGTGCGTGTGTGTGTGTGTGGTAGCTGGATGCAATCAGATGGAATTAATATGCATGCTGTTTCTCATTATGGAATAACTCAACTACACTTCAGATATGTGACGTGCACTGTGAGAGGCACGGGCTGATTTTCCAACCTCCATCCGTGATTCTCGAGCAGGAACAGAACTGTGTGACTGAATTCAGAGGAGCAGACACGCCCTGCTGATGATCGCACGCGTGAACACACATTTGTCACTTGCATTAACTTCATATTGCATTTAAACTAAAATCAGACTCGGCAGCAGCCGCATTAATCAGCCAATTCTGCTAATATGCATATGATGCTGCCTAATTGTGTTTCAGCAGTGAGATCTTTCTCATGTGTTTGGCTAGTTTGCTGTAACAAAATCTTTGAAACGACATTTATTGTTTTGGTTTTTGTTATTTGGCTTCTTAAATATTAACCGAGGATCGCTCAGTCGTCACTCAGACAGAAATTGGGGTTTTAGCCTTGTGCTAAATTTTTAGGAAATGATATCCAAGTAAGCGCTCCTTATCACTTCCCTTTGTTTGAAGCAAAACACACACGTGCCGTCTTCACACTGCTGTGGTTACGGTATGAAGCGTGCGTGTCTGAGCGTGACGGAGGTGAGTCTCATTAGGGAGAAAACAGCGGCGAGAACGCTGCCGAGGTGCTTCATTATGGTAGACGATTGAGAAGTGCTTGTTTGTGTGTGTGTGTGTGTGTGTGTGTGTGTGTGTGTGCGTGCGTGAAGGACTGGCGGATGTAACTGTGCGTGTGTGTATGACTGTGACCCCGAGAGAGTGTGAGCGTCGGGCCCGGCGATAAGCTGGTCTTTATTAAGATGCATCGTCTTTGGAGAGAGGGACAGCTGCTCTTGCCTCTAATCTGGAAGAACAAAGGTTTAATAAAGAGAGAAGACAAGAGCCAGAGGGGAGGTAAATACTCCCGTCTCTTCTTGCTGTCCTTCCTCACACCATTTCCCTCTGCCTGCCTTTTCCTTGTTTCTCTTATACCGACTGATCCAACGCCAGCTAAACTAAACTGGTGCAGAGATTACTGTGCACAAGTTCGCCCAGTTGAATCCCAAAACTTTCACCTTCTCGCTGACCTTTGGCTTCCCACCTGTTGAGCCAAAATGGCCGCTATGAGGCCAATATGCCGGTGGCTAAAACAAGCTAAAAGCGTCTTTTTTTTTATGCTGCCACGAGAAGTGTCCCAGTTAAGCAAACAGTCTGAAAGGAGAGGAAGAGCGTGTCCATAGAGAAAGTGTCTGCTGTGGCTATTTCTGAGCAAGTATGAGTCTGTGCGCCAGGTCAACTGCATGCCCTATTTCTCAGCCTGAATGGTCATCACCGCCTGTTTGGAAATGACATCACTTGCCCCCCCCTCCCAGTCCGTCAGCAGTTCACCGAAATATGCCTGCTCTACATTGCTCCGCTCATTTTCTATTTTGGATTTGTGGATTATGGTGGTGGGATGGAAGAGGTGGTGCGGGTGAGGGGATAAAAAAAAGATAAAAGAGAGGAGAGGCAGCATTAAAAGAATAATTTGAGGGTCCTGAGGGTTCTGTCTCCTCTCCTAGTCTCTAAAATAGAATCTGTGATAGTCCCGGCTGCTACCACCGACTCTGTCGAGGGAATAATGACTTATTTATCAAATGGCTGAAATATTCAGGGACAAGGCCTTTTAAATTTCAGCATTTAAATTCATAGGCTTTTTCTGCTGAGATGCTTAATGACAGTGAATGTATTCAGTGTGATCTGCAGGTCCGAGACAGAGCCTAGTGTCCTGCCTATGAGCCTAATAGGTGTTTGACAGAAAAGGGGAGAGAGGGTTGCGTTTAAGGGCAAGGGAAGCCAAGAGAAGTTTAACCTTTGACCTCACGTGAGGCTCAAGTGTGTATCGTCGACCGCCTTCCGTGCCAAGAAGTAAACGGGCTGTATTGCTGAAAACATGTTTTGCAGCAGTAGAGATAAAAATTTAATGTTGTCTAAAGCGCGCTGGAGCAGGCAGGCAATCAGCCATGAGTAAATGTTTCAAGATAAATTCCTAGAGGGGTATACTATTTTTTCTGGCAAAGCGCGAGACTCCTCAGCGTTCGGAGGGACCACATCAGCAAGGGGGGGCGGGGGCAAGGGAGGGGTGATAAATGGGTGTTATTCTTACTTCTAGGATGAAATGGAGGAAAGTTTGGGGATGACGGCTGGTGATGAAGCGCCGCGCGGGGCAGCAGCGGAGGTTAATGAGATGTACGTGGACACACGGCAGCTCGTACGCATCAGCCTCATGACAGAGCGCAGCAGAGGAGGAAGAGGAGCTCAGAAAGTGGCAAGAGCTCCGTATTCGCGGCACATTAAAGCCAAACGGCGCAAAGCGTGCGTAATTACGCACCGCAGCGCCACTGCCATGGTGAGAAGGCGGCGACCTCCCGCCTGCGCTGCGTCCCACCCTCATTCTCTCCAGAAAAAAAGAAAGAAAGAAAAGCAAAGAAAGACACACACCGCACTCCTGTCTCCGTTTCCCCTCTCTGCTAGCGGACTGTCGAGGCTGTGGAGAAACTGGCCGGGCGCTTACCTTAACACGTTCCAGCTTTTCAGAGGGTCCAGGTCTGAAATTATAGAAACCATGGTCGACTGGCTGGGCAGCACCGGGAGAGGGAGGGGGTGCGGCTGAAAAAGATCGAAAGAAAAAGCGGCGCTAAGGCTGTAAACTCCGTCAGCGAATGACAGCGATTGCTCGGATGCAACCCGTCCTGGTTGTTCAGTGGGTGATGAGCGCTGTCACAGCTCTCTCTCTCGTTCTCGCTCTCTCTTTCTCTCTCTCTCTCTCGCTCTCTCTCTCCGCCCCCTCCTGTACAAAGCCTGCGCTCTGCAGACGCGTCTCCCGAGCTTCCTCGGGTTCCTCTCTCGCAGACAGGCGGGCTTCTGCTGGAAATGCTGGAGATGTACAGCAGAGGAGGGTAAATCCTACCTGAGAAACTCATTTATTCATTTTCATCTTCAAACAGTACACAAGGACAAGCTGGAGTTTATACACCTCATTTTCACTGTCAAGTGTTCTCACTGAAAACTACTTTTTGGTGTTAAACCTCTGAGGATGGATTTTATATCGATGGGAACGACGTGTTCAATTTTACTTGCTTGAGTTTTTATGAGGCAAATATGAGAGAAATAACCTGCTGTTTTCACTGAGAACCAGTTAGATCATCAAAAGAAAAGAAAGAAGCAAAGAAAACACTTTATGCAAGAATAACATATCACAGTTTAACATGTCTGGATATTCCTGCTATAACTGCACGGGACACTTATCAAACCTGAAATTATAGAAAGGCCATTAAATTAACTATATTTGCCAATTTTTACTTGATCATTTTTAATGTTAGAGAGATAAAGAAACAACGTGTGGTTTGATGCATTATCCATAGAGAATTGTTGGGTGAAATGTTGCAATGAAGTATTCGACACAAGCCTGCAAAGCATGGCTGCGATGATCTCTGCACACTCCTGTGAGCACTGACTTCCTGTCTGACACCACCACATCCTGTTGATAACTGTTTTTTCTCTTTTTTTCGCTACCCCTCCCCTCCACTTGACATGGCAGCAGATGCGTCATCTATGGCAAAGACTGACAAGGCAATGGCCAAGTCCCACCTCTTCTGGGCTCCTATCTGTTTGCTCATTGGGGGGAAGAGAGAAAAAAAACAGATGAGATCTGAAGGGACAAAAAAAAGAAGAAGACGAAGAGACAGAAGTGTTTCAGATAATGGTCTGGGACAACAGAACAGAGTGAGACTGAAAGTCTGCAAAAACTACTGTAGCTCCTGCACAAGCTGTTTGTTTTCTTCAGGTTCATGATATTTGTCACACAACAGTCACTTTGACAGGAAACTGCCACCATTTAATTTTAGATTGTTTAAAAAAACCTTTGAATGAGACATTTCTTTCAGTTTAATCAGCTTTTTAAAAAACCCTTTTAGTTGTCCAACAAGACTGTTTAAACCTTCTGTAATCAGATGGGATCCATCATCTAAAGTTGAAGCCCCTTCACCCCCCAAGTTCCTAAAATTGAGGTCGTAAGGTTTCCCATCGTAATAATGAACTAGGAGGTAATTTCCAGAGCACAAATACTAATTTACATGCAAGCAAACAAGGAATTGAAGGTTGGAGTCGAGTACATTGTAGGTAAGACATAACAGTAATGCAATGCTACAGCCCGGTGCTCTCAGCATCAGCAGCCATACTGCACTGGCTTTAAATAGACTCAATTGGACATCTGCTTCACAGAGGAAGGAGAGGAGGAGGATGGCGAGAGCTGACAGCATCGCGCTCCTCTTCCTCTGTCTCTATTTCTGTCGCGTGCTCATATAGAAACTGATGCTCGCACACAGCAGACACAGCATAGTTCTCCATTTCTGCATGGAAATCACGTCGGCAAGCACCATATTTACCAGAGTGGCCGTTGGTGTCGTTGTCAATGCCTGCATAACATTGACTGTTGAATTTAAATAATTGAATTTACAATTCTTTAAAGCTTATTTCAAACGTTTCTGGTGATGACATGATAGCCAAGTGGTCTGGGTGCATAGGCCTTGAGCAGCAAATCTCTGGCTTACGTTAGTCTCCTCCTTTGCCCGTCAGTTTCCTGTTTCTCTCTCTCTCTGTCAGCTTTTGCTATCAAGTCAAAGTCTGAAATGCCAAAAAGAAAAATGCAAGTTTGACTTTGAGTTTCCACATTTTCTTTCTTTGTAAAGCTTAAAAAAACCCCAAACAAACAAACAAAAAACACCTTATGTCTGTGTGTTTACTACTCTAATACAATCGATTGATTTGTGAACTTCATTATGAGCCATGAGAGCCATTATTTCCTTTCAGTTTTGTTTTGATAAAATACAATTGCTGTTATAAAAAATTGAATTGGTGATCATTAAAAGAAATGTTTCGCTTTCAAAAAACTCAGTTCTGCCTGGGTGACTTTGGTCAAAAGAGGGTTATCATTTCCAGCTGCTGTGATTTAAGTTTAATGAAACTAATCAGCCCCATAATGTACAAGTTACATTTTTAGAATACCAGATTCTCTCCTGTTATTTTGTTGAAAAACATAGCAGACATTATACTAATCCTCCACCAATAACACAATTTTCCCATTAATACCGGTCTTTTTTGTGGACATGGAGATCTTGTTGGTTAATAATGACAACTTAAAAAGAATGTGGGAGATTGATATTGGGGTCGCAGCAAAGTCACTTCCAGCACTCCTGGTTTAAGCGGCAAAATTACTTTGATTAAAGTTAGTTAATTTCAAGAAATTCAGATAAAAAACTGAGAAAAGCCTGCAAGCTATATCAGGTCAACAACTTGTGTTGCATTAACATGCCTTAGGCCTCGGTGACTTAGGCCCAGAGACTGATTGGAAACCCCCTGGCAACCTTTAGTTGCTAGGCAAAAATGTGTATTCCCTGACCAGCTGAAAAGTGGTTACTTGAAGCTGTTGCTCCTGTTGCTGGGTGAAATTGGTTGCAAAGAGGGTCCATCTATCCATCCATGTTTTTCTGCTTAATTGTGGCCAGAGCTTAACCAGAGAAGTCCAGACCTCCCTCTCCCACGCCACCTCCTCCAGCTTTTCCAAGCTGTTCCCAAACCAACCGAGAGATATAATCTCTCCAGCATGTCCTGGGCCTGACCCGGGGCCTCCTCCCGGTGGGACATTCCCAGAACACCTCACCCAGGAGGTGCCCAGGAGCCATTCTTGTCAGACACTCGCACCACCTCAACTGACTCCTTTCAATGTGGAGGAGTAGCGGCTCTACTCTGAGCTCTTCCCAGATAGCTGAGCTCCCCACCCTCTCTCTGTGGCCAAGGCACCACCCAGAGCTCATGACCGTGCATGAGGATAAGGTCATAGACTGACTGGTAAATCGGGAGGTTTGCTTTTACGTTCAGCTCTCTCTTTACCACAATTGACTGGTACAGCATCACCATCACTGGTGCCGCAGCACCAATCCCCCTTTTGATCTCTCACTCCTCTCTCCCCGCACTTATGAACAACACCCTGAGATACTTAAACTCCTCCACTTGGGCAGTGACTCGTCCCTGACCCGGAGTGGGCATGCCACCCTTTTCCGGCAGAGGACCATGGCCTCACACATGTAGGTGCTGATTCTTATTCTCGCTTACTTGGGGTTTTTCACTCATTACTCCCCAATCTATGAATATTAACGATGTGGAGAGTGGCAAAGAAGTAATCAATTAAAATGTGAGTGTCCTGCTCGAACCAAAGTTGCATAAAACTAATTCCTCTTTAGTCCTTATGCTATAACTAAAGACCGGTATGCCCGAGTTTTCCTGTATTCTCTCAGGTGTAGGCCAATGTACCTGGGCTGGAAAAGATCACAGTTTGGGGTTAAACAGAGAACCTTCATTCTGATAATAAAAGTAACATCTACCCTCCACTCTATGTAGACTCTGTGACTATGGAAACCTTTTCATTATGCTACTGTATGCCTGCTAGCGTCATATAATACACTTTTTAATTTGTGACAGCAAATTGCAGGATTTGCTGTCACAGGATAGCAGCAACAGTGAAAGGGAAGGTTTACAAGATGGTAGTGAGACCTGCTGGAGGCTGAGCTGGAGCTGAAGATGTTATGGTTTTTACTGGGAGTGAGCAGGATGGGATTAGAAATGAGTACATCATAGGGACAGCTCAGGCTCAGGGTTTTAGGGACAAAGGCGTGGCTGAGATGGTTTGGACAATCACAGAAGACGGAGCGTGGATATGCTGGACAAGGGATGTTGAAGATGGAGCTGCCAGTTGGGAGGAAAAGAGGGAGACCACGGAGAAGATTCATGGATGTAGTGACGAAGGATATGCAGAGGATTGGTGTGGCAAAAGAGGATGCTAAGGATAAGAAGAAGAATCGATTTGAATTTTTAAATTAAAACGAACGAAAGCTTCATGTAGTTTGTAGGCCTGTAACAGAAGATGTTCTTCTGACATTTGTAGCAGTCGGTTTTAAAGGTGATACATCTGCGCAGCATATGATAAGTAACTGACGCTGCTTAAGGAGGTAAGCATTTATCATTAGGCTGAGGCTTACATCTGTCTCTCACATCCTTACTGGCAGGAGCTAGCAACGGAGGGAAGCTATGAGACATGTCAGCATAATGAAAAGGACCCCGGGTCACATAACTTATCCTTTGCTCTCATCATAATTACTATCACCAGTAGTAGGCACTCTAACAGTGAAGCTCTCGGATGTACTGGGCTGCAAGCACACACATCCTGTAGACGTGTTCTTTTTTTAAATATCATAACAGCCTCCTCACCACGGCAAAACAGGTGAGTCAGGAAAGTGTGAGAAAGGTGCAGCAGCACAGCACAAACCAGAATTCACACTCATGTACCGCAGCTCTGTGAACAAGGTATGCAAATGATTACAGTCAGCTGCCTGCGTGTGAAAAGACACCCGCACTGTCACCGCCCGTTTGAACTCACTGATCCCATTATTTAGAAAGCGATAGAGAAAAAACCAAACCTGCGGACTCTTACTGGCACACACGCACAGTCAGGTATTTACACACATGTTTCCAATACTACAAAACCACATGTTCGCAGACGGAGCCAAAACAATATCAGCGTGATAAACACATTGTATTTCACTGAGCTTCTTTATTCAACAAAAGAACAACAACAATAAAACGGGCAGATTTTTGGACAAGCCTTGGGGTTTATGTCATCATTCATATGTGATGTGCATTCCAAATCGAAACAAAGTGAGTGTATCTTAAAGCCACCCACTGAATACAGATTCACATTTTACCTCAATCCACTTAAAAAAAAAATGCGAGGAGAAGAGAGAAAAAATAAGCAGCAGAGAGGATGTGGATGAAATAAGTATGGGGGGATTATTTCATAAACGACAGAATTTTCTTTTCTGTGTAAGTCATTTGATCCTGTCAAATATGCCTAAAGCCATACGCCCACGTGCTCATTGTCTGAAAAATGCTTCGTTTATGAGAACCCCCCACCCCCCCTTCAAACAATGAGTGGAGCGCTTGGCTGCTCGGCTCCGCATCAGCCACGGCGTTCAGAGAAACCAGGAGAAGGCAAATGAGATTTAAATCGGGGGACGCAAAGTGGCACACACACGCCCAGGAGAACGGCCCAGTGAGCCTGTTTGTTTGTTTGTCCCACGCTGCAATCAGTGTTCTAAATTGCAGTAGGCCTACGTGTGCTGTGTTTACATACAGGATAGCGAGCATAGATGCAGAACAAACAGACTGGCTCCTTTTCTTCCATCTGGACCCTTTCTATCTCTAACATCATCTCAACTAATCTCCATTTAAATGCTGCACTTTACACACACACTCACCGGGACTTTTATTTATTTATTTTTTAAGCTTCCCGTGCACCATATGTGTTATTCCAGCACAGTCTCGTGTTTGGGAAGTAGTGATACATGTAATCCGTTTGTTTGTGCGCATGGCCACAAACCACCTTTTTTTCCACTGCAGTCAGCATGAGTTGAAATGAATGTAACTCAGTTAGAGGCACACTTTGTGTTTGCGCAACTAACTGTTCAAAACTGTCCGAAAGGACTACAAAAATGGAGCTTTCTGATATTTTAACAGGAACCGTGCTCTGCTACTAAATATAAACAAGTAAGCTGTGTGAAACTAAACAAACAGGAAGTAAAATAAAACTTTTTTGTTGTTGTTGATCCAAAAATCTATGGCTTATACCACCGCCTACTCCATCTTCAAGTGGATGTAGCATTTGTAACCGGAAGCGCTACAATCCATATTCATGAGTGCGAAGCAGACACAACTTTTGCAAATATTTGAACTGTACATGACTGCATTGGTTATTCATCAGTTATGGTGTTTTCCTTTTTTCCAAAACAACATTTTCTCTGTCCATTTTGAAGGTGTCGTTGGTAGGACTTCAACAATTAGCTTGCTAATTGTTTTGATTTTACAGCTCACGACTTCTGGTCGCTTCTGTCGCACGTTTCTCACTAGCTTTGTTTCAAGCTTGCAGCTGTTGGTTTGATCGTTTGTTTTTTTGGTAACTGAAAAAGCTCTCAAATGATACCTCCCACTACCTGCTCAGCACCAATGTAATGCAGGCAAACTTAGTAACTATTTAGCAATGCAATTGAACAAAGCCCTGGCATTTGGTCCAGGTGGCACAACGTGATCACTTAACAAATAAATAAATAAATAAATAAATAAATAAATAAATAATTGTGTGTCGGTCCACCAGGAAAATGCCCGATATGCCAGATTACCAGTCCAGCCCTGCAACTGACAGTTGGAGTAGAGTACAGAGCTAAACTGAGAGTGAATGCTGAACTCACACGTCAGATGTGCACAAACACGACTCCAAGTGTATGCTAACGTTGCTCATTATCTGCTGCATGTGTAAAGAAAAAACTGCTTGTTAACAAATTTGCTCTACTAACTTTTGAGATGACAACAAGTCAGCGCTGTGTTTACACTTGTTGCTGCTGTCTCAGAGTGGCCACTGTTTCAGTTAATGCACGATGAATCTCAATCAACCTAACCAAGCCCAAGTGAAAGTAAAAGCAAAACATAGCCCATGAAGCTCTCTACTTGCTGTTCTTGAATTAATCTGAAGGCCACGTGAAGTTTCGAGGTGTGCGGAATTTGACTCTGCAGAAAGTTGGCGACCTCTGCGCACCATTTGCCTCATCATCCACTGACCCCACTCTGTGATTTTATGTAGTTTTTGTACTTCCAAATTGCTTTCACTTTGTTATCCTTTGTTATCCACTTTGTTATCCCACTAACAGTTGACTGTGCAATACTTAGTAACAAGGAAATTTCACGACTGCACTTTTTGCACAGGTGGCATCCTATCATGGTACCATGGTGAGCTCCTGAGAGCAACCCATGCTTTCACAAATGTGAAAGTATGATTGTAGAAGCAGTCTGCATGCCTAGCTGCTTGATTTTATACATCTGAAGTCAATGATTTTGATAGGTGACTAAATATTTTTGGCAATATTTTTTTTCTCCGATGAGAGCTAAAACGTCTTCAAGCAACTTAAAGAAGTCCAGACGCTTTTCTTTCCAAGCTCCTTAAACACAGTGTATCATGGCTGACGTAGGCAAGGAGCAGGGACAGTTTGCTGGTCCCCTACAAGGCTAACACAGAGACCGGAACCACACACCTACAGCCAATTTATAAATCACTCAATAACCTAAAATACATGTCTTTGAACCTGAAGATGAAGCGAGGACTCTGCACAGATTCAGGGAGAGTAAAAAGGTCCTACTACCTACTGTTTTAAGCCTACACTTCTAACCACTGCACCCCTGCGCCACCCAACCTTTACATTATCATTCCATATTTTTAAGTAAAGGACCTTATTTATGGCAAACCATATATTTCAAAGGAACAAGCCTTTTTCCTTCTCTTGAAAATTGAAGTGTTTTCTTCTGTGCACTCCTGAATACATGCGTAAGTGTGTGGGATTTATTCAGGTAAAGTGGTGAGTCATGCGGAAAAAAAGTATAGTTGAAAATTGGAATGTATGCAACAAAAGTATGTGTGCAGAAATTCGGAAAATGGACACTGTTCTAAAAGTTTCTCCGATCACTCCTAAATTTGTCAAATTATCATATGATTTTCAGCCAAACCTGGCAACGCTGCCCATGGCTCTCCATCTCTCTGTACCCCAACCTTTTCTCTTTTTTTTGGGAGGACTGACAAATGATGTGCTCAGAGTGAGTGGAAAGGAAACGGAGAGAGGAAGGGAAAGCGCTTGGCAGAGAAACGTCCAAGCGAATCGGGCAAGAGAAAATGCAGAGAATAAGTGATTGAACCGGTGTGGTAGAGCGAGTGGGTGAAGGAGCGAGCGAGAGAAAGGGAGAGAGAGGAAAGAGAGGAAGAGGAAGAAGAGGAGGAGGTGGAAGAGGTGGAGGATATATTTAGAGCTGCACCTAATCAACTTCTCCGTCAGTTTGTGTCTGTGGGGGTGAAAGAGAGAGTGAGGAAAGAAAAGTGCGCACACACACACACACTAGGGTTCAACACTGAAAATCAATATGCAGCCCACTCGCTCACTGAAAGCAGCGGCCAGAGAGAGAGAAAGAGAAAGTGAAAGGCAGAACAGGAAAATGACCGGATGAGGAAGCAACAGCTGAGACAGCACAAGTGGAGGACAACTGCTTTAGTTTTATCACTGCACATAATTCATGCACAACAGATACATCAAGCTTTTCTGTTGTGCGGCACTCAGGTACCACGTGTACGTTAATTCGAATTACTGGCTGATAATTTCTCTTGCTTAAATTGGCGTTGAAGTAATCCCTTCCTGTTGAAATATAAGACTTCAATAATCTCAAGCTGTTTTCACACCATTTTTCACACTTTGTTCATAGCTACCTCTTCAAACACACAACAAACAGCACAAAGTGTCAGACCAGTTTGACACCATATATGACATAAACATAAACAGAATGCAATCATTTGTAGCATTTTTAGTTAAAATCTACACCTTAAATTGTTTGCAAAGACAAAATAGAACATCCGGAAACAAACAGTTTAAATATAAAGTGAAGTGAAAAAGAAGGTTTTCACAGGACTCTGCAGTGCTGTGAACTCTGAGTAGACCCCATGATTCAGTAACTTTCGTATTAAGTATCTTAAGATCCAGTAACTTGAAGTAATTGTTTTCTGTGTGACTTTATCAGTCTGTCACATCATTGTGGAGGAATTTTGGGCCACTCTTCTGTACAACATTACTTCAGTTCACTGAGGTTTGCATGCATTTGTTTCTGCACAGCTCTCCCAAGGCCCAGTATTTCAATTGGGTTGAGGTCTGGACTTTGACCGAGCCATTGCCGCACCTTAATTTTTTTCTTTTTCTGTTCTTGGGATTATTGTCCTAAACTGATTTGGACCAAGCTTTAGCTGTCACACATATAGGGTCACATTTATGCTGGAACTCTAGAGCACTTTGGTATACATAGGAGTTCATGGTCAACTCAATGAGCAAAAGGTGTCCCGATCCTGTGACTGCAAAACAAGCCCAAATCATCACCCATCCACCACTGTGCTTGATAGTTAGTGTTCAGTTTGCAGTATTATGTCCAAACACCTGCACTTTGGTCTCGTCTTCCAAAGAACATTGCTTCTGATGTTTTATGGTTTGTTCAGATGCAAGTTTGTAGACTTAAGCTGTTCATTTAGAAAGAAGAGGCTTTCTTCTGGAAGCCCTTTTAAACAAGCCACACTTGTTCAGCCTTTGTCCAATTGTGCTGTAAGGAACTTTTAATGCACAGACTGAGGCCTGCAGTGTGTGAGATGGAGGTTTTGAGTGTTTTTGCCATTTCTCTGAGCATTGTAAGGTCTGATCTTGGAGTGAATTGGCTGATTGTGGCAATGTGTTAACTCACCTGAATGTCGAAGTCCAGCAAACTGGCAAAACTTCTGCTGTTATAGATGTGCTCACACTTGCTCATGATGGATTAATCAAGTGCATCAACTGACTTCTACTTACCCTCTTAAATCCTATGGAAGCAGTGAGGTTTTACTTAGTTATTTTGAATCAGATGCAAGCAAGACATAAAAAAGTCTGGGATAGACATTTTCCACAGTATTTCAGCACTTATACGTTTTAGCAGAATCTCTAAGTATTTGGCCCCTGAGGAAAGCAATTGCTATTTTCGCCTTCTTGTTGTCGGGTTGCAATTCAGGACCTGTTTTTGTCTTTTTTTTTGCCATAATATGAAAAATATTTGCAGTGGATGAATCAGAATACAGGCAAAATAAGCAAGGCCTTTCCTGAAAAGCCTGCTGCTTGACTGGCACCATATGTTTCACCACAACCTGAATTTATGGTTCAGCCTTCATGTAAACGCAAGTTATCTCGCTCTGTTTACTAATCCCCATAACCTTGCAGATGTTAGCTTTGTGTTACCTTAGCAAGCTAGACGATTCGTTACCTTTTTTAGCCTCAAGGACCCTGAGTTATTTGAGTATTTATGATGATTCAGACAGCAGAGCTTGACATCAACCTCTTAACATTCATTGGGTGTTTTGGGAGACAGCTAGGGTTTGGGTTTGTTTAACAGGTTGACAGAGAATTCTCAGTTGTTAGGAGCATCAAATAAATAAATAAATAAAAACCTCCAAATTACTTCAAATAGAAAAAGTATAATAGCAATATGCCTATTTACCGTGTATGTAAAACAAAGCAAAACCCTAACTGGGTATAGCTGGTGTTGAATTAGCCCAAGAAAGAGGCAGCATTTCTAGAGCTTATCATGCTTTTCCTTTGTGTAGTACAATTTTAAATTGCATTTCTGGATATAGCATTAAACTGTGTTCCCTGACAATAGTTCTCAGAATTAAACCCATGGAATAATTTCTAGTATCATCTACTTATTCATCACGACTCCTTTGAATTTCTGGCATCTTGTAGTAGAAAATTCCAAAATCTTTGGCAATTTTATGTTGAGAAATGCTACGCCTTCATTTTACAAGACAGCAACCTCTGCCTTCACAGATGGTGCTTCCTTTGGCTGGGAGTGACAATAACCAACAACCACATAGCTGCGAGCCACAAATCACAACTCTGAAATGCAAGCTACAACCATGTTCTAGGTGTCTTCTTATTGTCTCAAACAGATGCTTTGCTGGCAAGTGATGAAGTCTACCACTGCTCTCAAGCTTGCATACTATGGCTGCTAGCATACTTCTACTCAGTCTACCCCCGATGGTTTCAATGCCAGTCAAAGGCATACAGTAATCTAGCCATTTACATCACTGAGGGTGTTTTTTATTTGTCTTCCCTTTTCTATAAAATTGCTGCTCACCTCCAGGTTTTATCTAAAGACCATCTACATAAATCCTTATGTGTGCATGTGCACGTGCTAAGATATTGATAGCTCAGACTTAAGGTCGATACTGTGTAGGCAATAATGAAGCCGGGATGTAGGAATGATGGCAACAAGAGCATTTAACAAGAGGAGGAGAAGGAGGGTTAGAGCTCATATACAGTAGCCCCACCCCCACCCACCTCCCCGCCCAACATCTCTCATTAGCTGATGATCGATCCCCTCTCTGTGTAACCCACACAGAGAGAAAACGCAATTAGAGCCTTGACCAAATGATTGTGTGAACTGCTGATCGATAGGCAATCACCACCTGAGAGGGGCAGGAGGCCGGCTATGGAGGGGAGAGAAGGGGCCAAAGGGTGAACGGGTGAGTTTGGGGTGAAGAAGTGAGAATGAGGGAATGGAAAAAGTGAAGGGCTTGTGTAGAAAAACAATCACGGCTAATAACAGGGGATGTGAAGGCCATTCTGTGAAGAGGGTCACATCACCTTAAAATATCATAAAAAATTAAAGCAGTAAAGGTCACTTTGAAGGTTTTGTCCGAGAGGAAGGAGACAGAGACAGCTGTACATGTCTGAAGCTGGAGAGTGAACCCATATTTTAGCGATACCACACCACACACTTACATAAACCAGATGATCTTATTAGGCTTTTTCTTTGCTATCAATACTACTTTTTTGAAACGTATTAATGAGGTGATGCATCTGCTCAGTCTCAGCAATGTAATTTAAGTATCGAGCACGTTAAAATTATATTTAGCTCACAGCCTAATGGAGGTATAATGGATATAGACTCCTGGTGATGTTAAACATGAGTTCATCATTCTGCAGTTAACATTGATCTGAGTGGGTAAAGTATTGAAAACAACAGGCCCCGTGGTTAACATCGGTGACCTCGCTCTCTCCACGGACATTGTTACTGCTACAGTTTCGAAAAAAATCAACAAATTCCCATAAAGCTGTCGATTCTCCCTGTACCTGCTGCCTTTGGCTTGTTTTTATTTTATTTTATTTTTTTAAATAAATCTTGTAATAAAAAGTTTAAACTGTGAACAGAACAACATTTTAAGCTTTTGGTCTTTTGAAGATATAATTGTGCACGAGACAATGCTAACTTCCTGGTTTGAGACCGGATGTGGGGTTCTACATTTCCGGTAGCTTTACTTTGCGGTCAATCGCTACTGCGAAGATATCCTCCAAAATCATGTCCAAAACTCGAAAACGGAAAGATCGCGTTAAGTTACAAAGAGCAGAAGGTGGGAACACTCACCACTGTTGTGTCATAAAAAATCTAATGATCAATTTTGACATTTAAAGAGTTTAGATCGATCAGTTGTTTACATCACTCAACACAAGCAGAACTGCATTACTGCAGCAGAAGACACATTTCACATTCAGAAGCACATCTCTGTATAGTGACTGGTCTTATGATTTAAACAGGCAAATGCTCAGCATTCAAACTACAGGTGAAGAATAGTCAAACCAGATGTTTCCCCGTTATGTCGATATCAGCTAGTCAAGTACACACCTACACAGCATGTTAACAAACCGTGAAAAAAGCCACACAAAAATGAATGATCGCTGGTAACGGTTTCTATACATTAGTATTTGTGACTTACCTTCAAAATTACAGCGGTCCCTCGCTAATGACGCGGTTCACCTTTCACCTCGCTGTTTCACAGATTTTTTTAGTGCAAGTTTGCACGTTTTTTTTTTTTACATCACATTGTGTCCTGCGTCCTGATCGCTGCAGACGATCTCCTCCGTGACGTCTCTCCTGTACAGTACAGAATCGCTGCATCGATCGCTAGCAGTGTGACTCTGAAGTGCAGTACTGTATGTCCACGAAACGTTTTGCACCGTCAAAAAATAAAATTGGCTACTTGATTTCACCTATTGCTGGTTATTTTTAGAACATAACACCCGCGATAAACGAGGGACAGCTGAGAAATATAACATTTGAATCCCTTTTCTCTTTTGCCCTGAGGCGCGGGGGAAAAATATCGACAAGTCGATGAACATCATTTACAGATATATTGGGTAAATGCCCAAGACATCTATAGAAATGTAAATCGCCGCTTGATTCATTCATTTGCTTAACTTGTTTTGGACCGTAAACAGGGCGTGAATAGGACACCGGAAACAAAGCTCCCCACAGGAGTTTCCGTACCGGAAGTAGCATATGCTAACGTGCACATAGTCAATTAGTTTGTTTTTATTATTATATTATATTATACAGTTTCTCAGTCTGTTAGACATTGAGTTTGGGATTCTTTAATTACCTAAAACAATAACAGAAAACTCCTCAAATGGACAGAAAGTGTGTTGGTACTTTGTTTGCCACAACAGTGTGGTACTAGGTACTGATTTACCGAAGTATTTCTATGACAGCACGCAGATTTCATTCTCGCTGATACGCACGCTCACTTTAGAGTTCATAAACACACCAAGTGTCATTTGTCGGCATTTGTGTTTAATATTTAAGGAGTAAATCTGAAACTGTGCAACAGTGTGTTTCCAAAGTAGTAGCTTTTGAGGCCAAAATGTAACTCTGATTAAGTTCTCTGCATATGGTAACATCTCAATAATCTCGGTTCCTCTGATGTTGCCCGTGTAGCACGTACTTGTGTACGCAGCAGCAAGAAAGTCAAAAACGCGAACTGATCTGGAAAGAGGCAAAATGTAGACAAACTGCTCTTTAAAACAGTAAAAGAGAGGCCATTAAAACTAGGATTTAACCATATTTGGTTTCATGAAGTGGCTGTGGCTCAAGTGGTATACAGGTGTGATCCTAGCTGCTCCAGGCTGAACCCCAAAGTATGCTGGTGTAAGATGCTGGACCCTCAGCTACTCCTGATGCTTTCCCTGGTGTGTGATTGTTAGATAGAAGACAATTACATGTAGAATAAAGCGCTTGTATTATTATGTGTGTGTGAATGGGTGCTTTGAGTGTGCAACATAAGAACCAGTCTACTTACCACGTGCATTTACCGTCCACATCGGTCTTCTTCTCAATATGAATAATTCCCCATAAAAATGTATTTAATCGTTTCTATCTATATCTCGTGAAAGATTATTCCTGTGTGAGGCAAACTGGTGTCAGCAATCCACCAGCAGCACCCAGTAAAGTAAAAAGTCAACACATGGTCCTGAACAGGCCAGGAATGAATGATCTCCCAGCTGACCAACTTGCGAGTCCCTCCATAAAGGTGAACACTCAGAGCTGCTTTGTAATGATGTGCAGTAACCTTTTCCTCTCTGGGGAAAAGTGGAACCAAACAACATAACAGAGCCACCGGGGTCCCTTCACTGCAGGGGTCAAGGGTTCTGTTCACTCCTTTAATTTGTCATCCATCTGTATCTTTATCACTGCCCTCTTTTATCTTTCGTCTTTGTAATACTACTTCTGCTTATGATTGCTTGTCATATAGACTGAAGTGTCCACTTCAAAGGTCAGAAGCTGCACTTGAGGCAGTGGCGTGTTCATTTCTTTTTGTTTTGAGCAATGATCCATTTATAACAATTACTGCTATTGAAAGCATGACTCCTGTGGGTTAACTGAAGGGAATGGATATGTGGGAAATGATTTTTTCCTATTAGCCTGTCACTTCATACGAGATCTATCGAAGCAACAAAAAAGAAAAGAGAAAGAAAGGAAAAAAACAATCAGGGAACTTCTCGCTTTAGCGGTCAAAAATGCTCCAAGATGAGACCAAAACCAGTGCTGAGTGTTGCCTCATCACTTAAGTGTTGCAGCTTGTCACATTTGCACGCGGTTATGAAAGCAGTGGGCACAGTTTACCAGGAAGTGTCCTCACTCTCACTTCCTTTTCGGCGCTCTACCAGGGAGAGGTGGCCTCATTGCTTCCTGCATAAATCCTGTATATTTATTCTCTCTCCTTCTTTCTCTCTCATTTCCTCCTCTGTATCGCATTGTCTTTCACTCCCACTCTTTCTAACCCCTCTCTATCCCAGTGTCTCTGTTTCACGCAGTTCACCCAATTTCCTCTCCATCTCTTTTCTCTGTGTGAATAGCTTAAAAAGCATTATGCACCACACTGATTCACTCATATCATGAATAAAATAATGCTACCAGTCACACAGGGTCTAAACCAGGCTTTGACATGGGTTTTTTTTTCATGGCAGATACCAATATCAGCATTTTTTATTTATTTATTTTTGAATAGAGCTGCCAGTAGCAAGACATATTGAGCCAACATTATGTATTTTTAAATGTCCCTGTTTTCAGGCCAAAATTTATTCATGCTATTCATCCTCACTGGACAAAAAAACAAGTATTAATTCACCACAGACTTTGTTTATTATACTGTATTTTGCAATTGCAATTTTATGTATTATTCTTCATTTGCAATGTGATCATTGTTGAATAAAAAGTGGCCACTGGACTTTGTTTTATTCATTTTTTTCACTTGCATGCCAGAATTAGTGCTACATTGTTAATAAACCAGGGATCCCAAGATCCCGTGTAACTTTTTCCATACAAAATTATTAAAACATGGAGATCATTGACTTTCAACGTTCCGAAAATATTTTCAATTCAGTAGATGCCACAAGATACTTTCTTTGTGGCTGAGAGATTAAAATATCAGAGAAAGCCTGATGATCCTCTATGAGCACATATTTTGTAATGGTTGTTTAAAACTACACAAAGCAAAATGTTAATCACATGCAGTACTGATACGTTAAAACACATGATGTGTGCCTCAAAGGAAGTCCCCCAGAAGGCTAAAGTGTAATTTACGGTATCTTAAATGTGTCACTTTACACACACATTTCCATTCAGGTAGTGTGCCCCCAAACTTCATCCTTCTCCACAGCTGGCTGCTGGACCAGCAGAAGTATAAGCACGACCAGTTGTACCACATATTTTGTACACTGCCTCCACTGACAGAAGTCTGTGCAGGTAGACAGGGAACCCTGGAAACATAAATGCCTTTTAAAAAGGGACAGTTTGGGAGGGCCTGATTCGTAACTATGTTGTGGTTTTACATCATGGAACTGTGTCTGTCTTTGAGCCCAAACTGAGAGATGGTTCAGGGGAGGAAACTGAACGTTGAAGGTTCTGCCTCCCTGTTAAGGTTGTGTTGTGAGAGAGGTATCTTTAAAATATGACAAGGCCTGATCATTCATGGCTTTGTAAAAAAGCAGAAGGATGTTCAACTCTGGATTTACAGGAAGCCAATAAAAGGACAATAGTATGGGGTTCATATGATGACTCTTTCCCTTCTGATACTTGGGTATTTTCAAATGAAAGCTGAAAGGGGACTTTTAGGACTATAATCCATTCTAGAAGTAAAGTAAATACCAACCTAGAAGCTAGATCTAGTCCAACTGCAGAGACCAAATGTAATACTGCAATATCAATAACTTAACATATTGAACGTGAACATTAGCAGCCCCATTAGTCTTTGCAATCACTAACTCAAAACTGTCCACAGTCCAAGAGAACGCCTCCCACGGATCGGTTCAATATGTGACCCGATTCATCGTTTTTCTTCATCATCCTATTGATGCATCAGTGAAAAATGATTTCTGCATCATTAACCAAGAAAAAAAGCTGACTTATTAACCAAAGCATGCTGCTCTCGCTAACATGTCTGTTACTGCATTTCAAGCTTTTCATGTGCAGTTTCATGTCAGCCGTTGCACACATTGTAAAAAATGTCAGGTTACATCACCCCACTTACTCTCTGCAGTGGTGATGTAGATAGCAAGGCCTTTTGTTTGCATCCTGGTCTAAGCCTACTTGGATACTGACCTTCTGATATTAATCTAAAGCCATTGATGCAGGGGGTCTACATGCATATATATAGATGCCACTGCTTTAATACACCTTGGCATTGATTCTAAAAGTTGCTTATTCTCTGCTGGGTGGAGAAAACATCCAAGGATCCATTTTTTCTCTTTTATTTGGCTCTAGTCTGTATCTATACTGTATATTTCCACTATTTGTCACATATGACGTGATTACATGAACTCAAGAGCACACAGGACTTGCGGTTTTGATGGTATGGCAAAGGGGAAAAAGCCAAGAAGGCTGCACTCATAATAGTATATGTGCGGTCAGTACTACAAACATTTGATTTATTCCTCTGACTAAACGTTCATCTCGCAGCTGCCAGCACCTCTCGCTCTACAGTAAATCTTCAGTGCAAAGATTTTTCTCTCTCTTCTTAATGTCTTGTGTTGTTTCCTTGGGTGACTTATTTAAAGCCCCCCTCCAGTCAAAAATATGTTTTCTTCTTTTCCCTACACTTGTTCGTGCACTCCAATGTCAGAAATTCTTTGTGTAAAATTACAGTATGTATGTTCAGAGTCACTAGAATGGATGCTAAAATATCCACATGCTTACAAAGAATCTGTGTCCAGCACTTAAAGTTGTGAAAATGAAAAAAAAAGTTTGCATATTCTTATTTTCTCTTTTATTACTTTGAGCGAGAACGAGCACTGTTATTTTTTTAATAAACAATGTCTTTTCTTTTTAAAAAAAATGTATCTTTAAGTGCATGGCAACATTTAAACTATGTAATTTCAACATCCATTCTTATTAAATTGCAAATATAGAGCTTAACAAATTTATTAGGTTTATGCCGCAGCTGCGTTAACTTAAGTATTTCTGTAATGATTAATCTACCAGCATGTGCTAGATTGGAAAGATATTTTTAAAATAAATAAAAAAGATATAATAATGATTATTATCTATAAATGTAACATTTACTGTTTTGGAAAAGAAGCAGGCTGCGTCAGATTGGTGACCGTTCCATGGTGCACTCTGCCTCTCCCCCTTTGAGAGCTGGGATTGGCTCCTGCCCTGCTGCAGCCCTTATAAAGATAAACAAAAAAGAATGGATGGATGAAAAAATAATAGTGAAGCACCTTATTATTGTTTGATTAAGACACTAAATTACAGTTATTTACTTTCATTCCTGAGCAGAAAAATTTGTTTTAGTGGTTGAATGTTATGCTTGACTAACTTCTGACTTCTCAGAGAAGTCAAGTGTGCCGACTCAAATGTGGGTATAAAAACATTTAGTTATTATTTTTCTAATAAATGAGTTTTAGTTTAAAACAGGTTTGATGGATTTGTAAAATATTCATTATCCATTTCCTTGTTTTTAATGACAGGTGCTGAAGCACTGTGTATGTGTGTATCTATATGTGCACCAAGAGTAGATCATATACACGCAAATACACTATAACTATCTACACATACTATGGATGTTATGTGAGCATGCAGTCGAAATGCGCATAATTTAATCAGTTATTAAATATAAATTCAGTACAACACATCGCATATTAAGATTTTTATGTTTGCTCTGCAAAAGCCAGACACCAGTGTCTCAGCCATTTCTCATGTTAATAAAAGGCTAATATCAGTTCCATCACTTCTGGTCAAATCCCATCTTATCCTGCCGGGGAGACTGCACATAAAGCACTTATGAAGGGAATAAGACAGTAAATATCGCAGCAATATACCACACAAATCCCAAAATATCAGCGGCTGCAAAAGTATTCTTCCCCCCATGGCCTTCCCATTGATCCGACAACATGAATCAGTACACGGAATCCTTTTGCTGAACAACACCTGATGGGAAATCTCTCTTTGTCTCAGGCGCTGTGGTCATTTGTGCCAAAAGGTCAGAGGTCAGAAAGAGGAGCAGCCAATTAAAGCCCTGCAGATTTGACTCAAAGTGGAAACAATCTCCAACCCCATCTGTAGACCTCTGCCTCAAGGGCTTGTTTGCCAATAACTAGCCTGTGTGTGTGTGTGTGTGTGTGTGTGTGTGTGTGTGTGTGTGTGTTGCACTCATACTCGTCTCTCTCATAGTATATTTTTCTACATTTAGTTATGAACTGCAACAAAAATGTTCACGTGAATGTTTAAATCTTTTAGTACCTTCGTGCACTGACAACATGCACACTCTTCCTCAGTCGGGGGTGTTGGTCCACGTGCTTACTTCTTATTTGTTTGTGGTGCAGAGGTCACTACAAGCCAGCACACTCCATTTCCCAGGTTGCCGCGGGGCTGGCCAAGGGCAGAGCAGCGCGTATTTCGCTGGCTTGATGAAACATGTCTACCTCAGTATGTGTGCGCCTTGTGGGAGGGGTGGAGGGTCAAAGATGAATGTGTATATCAGTGTGAGTGAGTGTATTATGCTCTTTCTAGTTCAAGATGGCACACCAGCAACTCAAAGCCTCATACATCATCCTGTAGCGGAGTGGCAGAGTGATATTTATGGGTGTCTGATGCTGTATATAGTACGTGTCACAGAAAAGGAGAGAGAGTTAGGATGAGCTGAAATATTACAAAGGGAGAGGGAGGTAGCGAGATTTCCTTTTTCAAGTAAAGGCAGGCCTTGCTGAGATTTATTCAAAGCCAAAAGGGGAAATGTTGTTGTGTCAGTATACAACCGATTCAGTATTAACTCAAGTATAGCTTTATCTAAGAAGAACTAAGTGACTTCAGCATCTTTGAAAAGCCAGGCTTTTCAGCCGATATAAATGGAAATATGAAAAGCACTTTAGAATTTGTTGCTCTCATTCATGCGTTCACTGGAAGCTGCCGTGACCAAGGACGAGTCACCTTACCCCCATTGACTGTATATCCAAGACAGACACAGGCCAAAGCCTTGAGGCTTTTTAAAAAAAATAATCAAACATCACAAAACCTTGGATATTACTGAGAAAACAATAACCCTGCATGCCCATATAACAATTACCTATCATTTACAAGGTTGCTTGTGCCTATTGCCTGTTGCAATCTAAACTGAGACCAAATAGGACCGCAGACGACTACTGGGCTCCAGATAAAGCTCCGTTTCCTGGAATGGTGAGACTAAGTATTGGGCTTTTAAAATGCACATTTAAGTCATCTGTCCTACCTGTGTTTGATTAAGTAGTGGTAGTAATTCAAGTTCAATAAAAGCCATGCAATAGTCCAAGCTATTTACTTACACCTTCTAATACCATGCATGATATTTAGCCTTCCAGCATTACCGCTGTTAATGACTGTGCAGGTTGTACAAATGCATCTGTTTGCTGACCGGGGCTAAGTTTAGGTCTTCTACGGGACCATAAAGTTTCTCTTCCATGGAGTCTTTACTTTAATTTTTAATTAGTTTTATTGGGTTTAGACAGTAAGTATGTAAAATGTATTTATATAGTACCATTTCACAACAACAATAAAATACAAATAGTAAATCCACTAAAACATCCACTAGTCACACGCTGGTACATTACTGAACATAGGTCTTTATTTATGTGTTTTTAGGTTTAAGAAGTCCACCATATGGGAGAACTCCATATCATCTATGGTAGTTTTTGTGTTCCTTCCCCGAAAAATTTTAGCCGATCATATTGTTGCACTTAGCACGCCCAAAGTAGAAGGTTAAGACAATTTCGCTGGTCACCAACACAGATAACTGCACACTGGTGTTACCAAGATGGGTGCTGAGGCACAAATCTTGCTGCTCAAAGGACTTTGGTATTAGACGCTGAGAGCTACAGTTCGCTACTGTGCCCAAATGCATCTTTGCTGTTCTGCTAGCATGCTGCTAACATATGCTTCCTGTGGAGACAGGGTTAAATGAACAAGTCAGTCCAAAATCAGCCAAAGTTTATTCCGTATCATATCACTACGCCCTCCGGTGGCTAACAGTCAAGGTGAGATTTAGTACTCACCCCAGCTCAGATTTGATTGAATAACTCTTTGTTGCTGATTTGTTTGAATAATCACGGCAATGCCAAAATGTGGCCCAAGACGAGTGAAAGATTGCAACATTCTGACATAAATGAATGATCTCTTTCTAGTTATTACTGCATACAGCAACAGGTGATGCTGTATACTTTGCCATCAGACATTTCTTCTGCACACAGACTAATAAATCCTCTTTGTTTTGTGACTGCGCTGTAAGTCACATTTCACACAAAGTCAAAGCGACAAACCGAGTTAAGGAAATTAAATTATGTTTATTTTTTGTTCCTGCAGCTGTATTATTTCATTATTACACAGTGCAATCAAAATTACTTTCAAAATGATAAATAAGGTAAATATTCAACATACAGTGGCTTTTGGCTTTCAGTTTAGTCATTCTGTTTTAGTGATTTGACGGAAAAAAAATTATCCCAGCCTGACAAAAATAAGCCTTCAGCAAGCTTGGAGTGGAGTAGGAGGTTGTAGTCCAGGGCTAAAAACAAACTCCTAACTAAGCTAACGGCATTAATAAGAGCCAGAAATGTCATCATCTCTGGATTTGCGGTTTATAGACTATGACTTCTTGCTTCTAAGCAGTGGGTGGGAGAGAAAACTGGCTGCCAAGATATTGTTTCGTAACATTCGGCACCACTCTTGACAACCATGAGCTGGTTTTACTGGCCAGTGAAAATCGTTCCTTCCTTGTCAGTCCCACAGCAATGCCTTCCCACACACACTCACCTCTGTGGAACCCGCTGCAGGGCCGAGCAGGGGGAGGGAAGGGAGGGAGGGAAGGCTCTACAAAACAAACCTGACTGCAGGTTAGGGTTTGGGGGGGGGGGATTGTGTCATCACTGCCAAAGTACAGCCGGCTATAGCTCTGGTCATCCAAATGTGTTAGTAATAAAGTTTTGAAAGCACACATACACGCTGACGCCAGCATTATAACTGAAAGAACACGATCATCTGTTTCTCGTTGTTGAGGAATCTTCTGAGCCGCTTCCAGAACTGCGTGCTTCCTCCCCCTACGCTTCCTTTACTCCCTCCACAGCATTACAAACTAAATTCACCCAATGTTAAATAAATTTGAAGCATTAATAAACAGGACTAATAAAACCTACTAATACTAATATTATTAAGAAAAGGATGCCAGTTTCACCCACTACTGGGGTTAAATGGGGACCCTGTCAGTCATTTTGAAAGAGACGGACACACACAGCCTCAGCAAAATGTGTGCCCAACCTGCTCTGATGTCCAGGGCATCAAATCCCATACGGTAAAAAAATATATTTTAAAATACATTTTGAAATATATTTCAAAATATACAAAAAATGGCCAAAAAATATATGTGCTAAAATACATTTTAAAATATATTTATATATTTAAAATGTATTTTAGCACATATATTTTTTGGCCATTTTTTGTATATTTTGAAATATATTTCAAAATGTATTTTAAAATACATTTTGAAATATGTTTATGTATTTTGAAATGTATTTTAGCACATATATTTTTTGGCCATTTTTTGTATATTTTGAAATATATTTCAAAATGTATTTTAAAATACATTTTGAAATATGTTTATGTATTTTGAAATGTATTTTAGCACATATATTTTTTGGCCATTTTTTGTATATTTTGAAATATATTAATAAAATATATTTCAAAATACAATTTAAATTTATTTAAAATCATTCAAAAAAATATACATTTAACCCTTCATATATTTCTAAGAAAACACATTCACATGTAACATCTGAAAGAAATCTTTATTTGATAAGATAAGATAAGATAAGATAACCTTTATTAGTCCCACACGTGGGAAATTTGTTTTGTCACAGCAGGAAGTGGACAGTGCAAAAGTTATGAGGCAAAAATTAGAATACAATAAGAATAAATACAGTACACAGCTGTACAGAATAGAATAAAATAATATACTATATACAGTAGAATAAAATAGAATAAAAATATACAATAAGATAAAAATAGAATACGAATGCTATATACAACTGAGTAAAAATACAACGATGCCAGAAAAGATTATTGCACTTAGTGTTATTGCACATGTGTGGATGTGTGTGTTTGTTCAGTTAAAGTCTTTGTTGTGGAGTCTGACAGCAGTGGGGAGGAAAGACCTGCGAAATCTCTCCGTCCCACACCGTGGGTGCCGCAGTCTCCCACTGAAGGAGCTGCTCAGTGCTGTCACAGTCTGCTGCATGGGGTGGGAGACGTTGTCCAACAGGGATGACAGCTTAGCCGCCATTCTCCTGTCACTCACCACCTCCACTGGGTCCAGAGGGCATCCTAGAACAGAGCTGGCCCTTCGGATCAACCTGTTCAGTCTCTTCCTGTCCCCAGCAGAGATGCTGCCGCCCCAGCAGACCACACCATAAAAGATAGCAGAAGCCACCACAGAGTCATAGAAGGTCTTCAGGAGTGGGCCCTCCACCCCAAACGACCTGAGTCTCCGCAGCAGGTACAACCTGCTCTGCCCTTTCCTGTAGAGGGCGTCTGAGTTATGAGTCCAGTCCAGTCTGTTGTTCAGATGAACACCAAGGTACCTGTAGCTGTCCACAGCCTCAATGTCCATACCCTGGATGTTCAGTGGTTGCAGTGGAGAATGCTTGTGCCTGCGGAAGTCTACCACCAGCTCCTTGGTTTTACTGGCGTTGATCTGGAGGTAGTTCAGCTGGCACCAGTCCACAAAGTCTTGAGTCAGTCCTCTGTACTCCTTGTCGTCCCCATCAGTGATGAGGCCGACTATTGCAGAGTCATCAGAGAACTTCTGCAGGAAGCACTGGGTGGAATTGTGGGAGAAGTCTGCAGTGTAGATGGTGAAGAGGAACGGAGCCAGAACCGTTCCCTGTGGGGCCCCCGTACTGCAGACGACCCTGTCCGACACACAGCCCTGAGTCCTCACATACTGTGGTCGGTCGGTGAGGTAGTCCAAAATCCAGGTAGTGAGGTGATGGTCCACTCCAGAGTTCACCAGCTTGTCCTTCAGAACCGAGGGAAGAATAGTGTTGAAGGCACTGGAGAAATCAAAGAACATGATTCTCACAGTGCTTCCAGCGGTCTCCAGGTGAGCGAGGGAACGATGTAGGAGGTGAATGACGGCATCATCCGCTCCAATGCCAGGCTGGTAGGCAAACTGAAGTGGGTCCAGTGATGAGCTTGTTAGGCGCCGAAGCTGAGCCAGGACCAACCGCTCCAGGGTCTTCATCAGGTGGGATGTCAGAGCCACCGGCCTGTAGCTGTTGAGGTCCTTGGGGCGTGAAGTCTTTGGCACTGGTACAACACAGGAGGTTTTCCAGAGCTGTGGGACTCTTCCCAACCTCAGGCTCAGGTTGAAGAGGTGCTCCATCACCCCACACAGTTGGTCCGCGCAGGACCTGACGACCCTCGAGCTGATGCCATCTGGGCCCGCTGCCTTCTTGCCATTAATCCTCCTCAGTTCCCTCCTAACCTGGGTGGTTGAGAGAGACAGGCTGGAGCCTTGTGTTGAGTGTGTATTGGATGCTGTTGTTGGGGGTGGGGGGGAGTGAGCAGGGTGAATAGAGGAGGTGTGAAGTGTCTGAGGTGTCAGAGGTGGAACAGCAGCAGTGGGGGTGGGTGAGTCTGCAGCCGATGTTGTAGACTGTCTCATGGTTGAATCAAATCTGTTGAAGAAATGATTCAGTTCATTTGCCCACCTCACATCCCTCCCAGGCAGAGAGTTCTGCTGTTTGTGGCCTGAGATGGTTCTGAGGCCTCTCCAGACTTCACCAACGTTGTTTTGCTGAAGCTGGTTCTCCATCTTCTGCCTGTAGCTGTCCTTCCCATTCCTTATCAGTCCCCTCAACTCTCTCTGCACCCTTTTCAACTCCTCTTTGTCTTTGGATTTGAAGGCCCTCCTCTTCTGCTTGAGGACAGCTTTAATTTCTGGGGTAATCCAAGGTTTGTTGTTGGAGAAACACCGTACAGTCCTGGTAGGTACGGTGTTATCCACACAGAAATTAATATAGTCAGTAATGCATGTAGTAAGGCTGTCGATGTCCTCTCCATGGTCGTCACAGATCACCTCCCACACAGTCGACTCAAAACAGTCCTTAAGAGCCTCCTCGCTCTCCTCTGACCATCTCTGCACTGTGCGGGTGGCTGGTGGCACCCTGCGCACTAAGGGCTCATACACAGGGACAAGGTGCACCAGGTTGTGGTCAGATTTGCCCAGTGGAGGGAGAGGTGATGAACTGTATGCCTCTTCAGCATTGGCATACAGTAAGTCCAGTGTTTTATTGTCTCTGGTTGAGCAGGTCACATACTGGGTGAAGGTGGGCAGTGTGGAGTCCAAAGAGGCATGATTGAAGTCCCCTGATATTATGAGAAGGGCTCTCGGAGATTGTGTTTGCAGTCTGCTGACCACTGAGTGGAGAGTGTCACAGGCTGCATCCGCGTTGGCCGAGGGGGGGACATACGCTGTTATTGCGATAACATGCGAGAATTCCCGGGGCAGATAGTACGGACGCATGCTAACGGCTAACAGCTCAATGTCTCTGCTGCAGAGTTGTTCTTTCACAGTGATGTGCCCAGGGTTACACCATCTGTCGTTCACAAAAACTGCCAGTCCCCCTCCTTTCCTCTTACCGCTCTCTCTCGTCCTGTCCGCTCGCAGCATCTGAAATCCCGGTAGTGTCACGCTTGTGTCCGGAGTTAGCGGTGTTAGCCACGACTCCGTTAGCATCATGATGCTACATTGCCGGTACTCCCTCTGTGACCAGGTTAGCGACGTGAGCTCATCCATCTTATTGGGCAAAGATCTTACGTTTCCAATGATTACAGAAGGAAGAGATGGTCGATAACGTCTCCTTCTCGGGCGACGGCGCTCCTTCCCAGCACGACACCCCCGTCTTTTCCTCCTCAGCTCGCTGGGAATGTCGGGTCTGTCCGCCGGCAGTACCGCTGCGGGACGCAGCGCTAACAGCTGATCCTTACTGTAAACAAAGGATCCCTGCTCTGGGTCCCCAGACACGCGTGAAAAAAGTAGAAATAAACTAAGAAAAACGACCAGAACTAGCACAAAACGGTAGAACATGGTTGCAGAGTCTAATTACTGATACGTTAGTTATAAAAAATTACGAGAAGAAAAGATAAGAAAGAAAGAAACTCAGAATGAGCAGAGCTGCTGTAACAGGCTGCCGCACACGGGGGGCGCCGGAAGTAATGATATATATATATATATATATATATATATATATATATATATATAAATATATATATATATATATATATATATATATATATATATATATATAAATATATATATATATATATAAATATATATATATATATATATATATATATATATATATATATATATATATATATATACACATATGTGTGTGTATGTGTATATGTGTGTGTGATTGTATGAACCTAAGTCAGCATACTTAAAATGTAATTTCTTTTCCTTTTCCAGCAGTCTCAGTTCCCCCAGCTTTCACGGCAATCCTCAAAGCCCTTCTGGACACGCTGGGAAACCCCTTCCTTACCGCCACTGTAACAAACAAAAGTCACAGTTCTATTACTTTTATCAGAGTTAAAATAAAAATGTGATTTATGTTAGCTGGCTTCATTTAGCAAACAGATATTTCTGTTTATATAGATACAGATATTAATACAGATATATTTTACGCATAATTTTACCTCTTTTTTTTCCTAGATGGGAAGTCTATCCAGTTCACATTACAGTAATGCTAACACCCCTTTTGGTCGTCTCTCCTTACCTTCCAGCATTCATAAATCTGTTGACCTTCTTTGTCTGAGACCAACCACTACAATGCATCATCACCTATTTGTATTGGTAACTTACTTTACAACCTATTTTAATGGTTGCAAAGTAAGTTACTTGTGCTGTATGCAATTTTAGATACACAGAAAGTCTTCACTTACTATATATGGCTGTCATAGTGTCCTTATCAAGGGCAGTTCTTCACTCTGCGCCGATGTCCGTTTTGCTCTGTCCTCCTATAAAAAGCATGAACATTTGAGTGTTTGACTAGTTTTAGATTTCCAAAAATTAGATTTTTGTACAACTAAACATTGGAACTACAATATATGCTATTGAGCGATACTTTTATGGGTAATTTTTGGTAAAGAAACTGGTGACAGAGTTGTAGGCTTTTTAAAGTACTATTAGCTAACCATTTGAACTGACTTTCAAAGCTGATTACCTTTTAAATTGCTGTGGATCAAAACCTCCAGTGGGAAGGCGGCCATTAGATGAACACGCACCATTGAACCTGAAAATAACAAAAACAAACAAAAAACAGAACAATATATAAGAGTCCGGTAGGGTAATAAATCTCTTCTGAAGCAATATAGTTCATTTTGGGTGAAAAACAAAACATTCCTCTAAAATATATATACTGACATCAGCAATCAACATCATGATTGTAATTATTTCCTTTTTAGTACATCTACTGCTGTTTGCATGTGTCAAGCACTACGACTGTATCTATGCATATAAATTCACCATATATATCCAGCAAAAATGTTTTGTTATAGTCAAAAGGAAAACAAACAAAGGCATTCAATCAGAGGTGAGAAATTAATTGGGAATATGAATTATAGGTGAACTATTCTTTACCTACTAGCAATCAAGCTTCTTTAACCAAGAAGCTTGAAATATTTGAATGTAAAGTAAAGTAAAATAAATAAATAAATAAATAATAATAAAAATAACATGATGTAATTAAAATGCACAACTTACATTAAGGAAATCTGCATTTGTATCCACAGGCTAAAAGTAAAACAGTAAATGTGTTAGTGATAGTACAGGTATTTGTAAAAAAAAAAAAAAAAAAAAAAGAGGCAGTAACTGTGACGCTTCTAGTGGGATGCTAAATGCAGAGATTTATATTTACAGTATAATACTGCATGTACGGGTAGCTGTGTTGTGAACTGTAACTGAATATTAGAGAATCTCAGAGAAATTAAATGTATTTATTTTTTGAATTTATCAATCATAAAACCGTCTGTTTTGAAGGCCTGTTACGATAGCGACTTTTTGTTGGTCGATATATTGCCCCATAAACAATTGCGACAAGTTATGTCATTGTCATTTTAAGACCATTTTATGTCTTTGAATGTATAATCATAATATAACACCACCATAATGCAAGATCTACACACTTTCAATTGACAAACCAACATCTAATTCTTAAAGTATTTAGATCATTGAAATTAGGAATCAAAATATTAGATACCTTAAAAACTTGAATAAATAGTAAATTTTCTAACAAATAGAAAACAATGTTATTTAATGTTATTGTTTTGTTATCATTATATTTTATTTTTGTAAATATAATGGCAGATAAATTACATCATCAACAATTATTGAGGTCATGTACATGTATTGTGTGTTAAGTCGATATATCGATTATTGTGATAGGCCTACTGTTTTGGTATCATAACGAGCTTGTCAAACATGCATGACAACTAAACAATGTCTAAGCAGTAGTATTGGTCTGAATGACAACAAACATAACTAGTGTTTTGGAAAATCTGTTAGAAAACAGTTATTTCAATAATTATGATTAGCATGTGACACAGACACCGCATAAAAAACTACAACAACAAATACTTACTTTAGGAGGATGGGGGAGGGCAGCATGAGGTTGAGACTTTGACATCTGTAAAAAACAAATTCATGTATTACAAACAAGTCACTTAAAAATACATTAATGTGGCAGACTGTTCCCTGTTCAGATGCAGTACAATCAGGGCTGTCACAACAATCTGTAGCCAGAAGGAGAGGTAGGATTTCTGTGAAAGCCAAATTAAATGTGAATAGGCTTTGATAGTTATTGAGAAGGCAGAATAATAAGAAAAGGCAAAAGTACGTCACAATATAATTAATTAAGTTACATATTTTGATTACCAAATTATGGAAGCGTGGAGCTGCCACCCAGGCAAAAGAAAAATAGAGCTGTATCACGTTATGACGTGAAATGTTTATTGTTCTAACATTATGCTTTTCATGTTTGTATAATATAATATCACGTTATTATAATATACATAATTGTCACGTTCGCACAATATTGTACGGACGTGATAATCCGGTTGTTCAGTCTGACGTCACTAGCCGTGTCTGGGTCTAAACTCCGCTGCAGGTCCATATATCAAACGATCACTATGGGATTACTGAGAGTTGAAAAACTGTCTAAAGTCTTTCATCTTTAATAAAATGATCAGCGTTCTGCTCTACCAGGTGTAACAATTGAGTTTAACATCCAGGCATCCATGAAAACGGAATTTATGACATTTAACGGAGTTAGAAGTTAGCAGGGAGTTAGCTCGCTAGCTTCTATCTAAATACAATATAGCATGTCCTGACTGCGGGGTTTTGGAAACAAATTAAAACGTACAGCTCTGCTATCACTTCCAGCATAAATGAAGACAGAAAACTAAACAGCAGTGACGTTTGTAGGGTTACTGAAGTTGGGCTAGCTGGTATATAATGATGTGCTACGTGACCGCTAGCGACACAGCTATGTTAGCATAATATAAACAAGCTAACTTTTTTCCACTCGATAAAAGTTAACGTGAGTGTTCTCGGTGGTCAGGAACAAATGTAATCGCATGGCAGGATGCTGTAAAAGGACCAAACTTCAGCCAGGAGAACAACTGAGATAATCCATCCACAATACGAGGTTAGTCATTCATATACTGCTGCATGGGCTGGGCTGTAGTTACATCGTAAGGTTTTAAAAACTGAGCTTAAATAAATGATTAGCGGTAATAAAAGCCGAGGGAGGTCAACAGTGGTCGCTGACTGTTTTAGGAGCTTTTTGAGATCAAATAGAAGAAAATACATAACATTAAACATGTTAACAACACAAAAGCCATATTAAACGCAGACTACTTTAGACCCGGAAGTAGGATTCGTCGCGTCATCACTGAACAACCGGATTATGTACATTTTTCGTACAATGTTGTTCAAACATGTTGTTCAAACATGATAGTATATTGTTAGAACGATAAACTTTTCACGTTATAACGTGATATACTTATATTTCTCTTTTGCCTGGGTGGCAGCTCTACGCTTCCGTTCCAAATACACGAGAATAAAGTAATATTATATGGGAAAAGGCACCTGCTAGCTTGATGATGGAGGCGTCTTAGACTGGCCACCTGCCTTGGCTTCTTGTCGCCACTCCATGAAATAAAGGTCCGTTTCCTCCATGCCGGCTAATTATTCATCCTCATTAAAATCTCGTATATGTTCAGTTGGCAGAATTGAGAATTTTACATCTTCCAACCACTTAATTAACGCGAACATAATCGGCTTGTTTCTTCCCGTCTCCTGTATCCGGCCGTTCCTCTCGCTGTCAGATTTCGCGCCTCAGAGACGTCGTTATTTTTCAAAAAAAAAAAAAAAAGAAGAAAGAAAGAAACAGCAACAACTACTAAAGAGAGTTTTTGCACGTTCATTGCACATTTGTGGGAATGTTTAAATATTTAATTTTTATTAATTACTTTTCATTATATCTTTATTTTTTAAACCACCGTGGCAATGCGCATGCGCATACACTGCTGCACGCAAAGGGCTTTGGAGTTGACGTAATGTCGCAATGCATTGTGGGAGCGCAGCACCATCTTGGCAGGTCACGAATCAAAACAAGATTGCTACGAACCATTCTGAAACGTAGCTCAAAAGAAAATGACGGTATAGAGACAGATTCTGTCCAGATGCAAAGAGACGGTACTTGATTGTTGAAATGTGGACCCGTATGAAATATAGCCGTGGAGTAGAAACCCTGAAGACCAAACCGCTATTGACTTAGCATGATCTACTCTCATACCTTGTCTGTGGAGTCAGGGCATACACGGCGCACCAATTTCGCAATTATAAATCTCTGGAGGCGCACATCCAATTCACCAAGGACTGGGTACAAGATTTGGCTATTTTTAAGCCTCCACGTTGTGAGTACGGCGTCATTCAAGCAAAGGTAAGTCAGCTTGAGTACTGCGAGTAAAATGCGTTTGATTCCCCCCAACATTCAAATTAGTGCTAGCAAAAATTCATTCGTGAGGGGGAAATTACAGTGAGAACATGTAGAGGCTCTGTTAGAGGGATAACATAGTGAGTTCAGTGCATTGATGTGACATTGTCCTGAAGGATTTAGTTATTCTTTATGGTTAAAGAAATTGCCCTAATTAATTCATATTTATTATAAATAATCCTAATTACACATCTTGCACACAAGAATTTCACTCACATGTGCTGTACCAATGTACCTGCACATGTGATGTGACAATAAAAAGTGATTTGATTTGTGATTTGATTTGATTTGCTTCCTTGTTTGTGTCCTGTGTCACTAAAAATACATTCATTACATACTTTAGGTTCATTTTTTGCTGATAGGTTTCTAAAAAGAAACATGCAGATTTAGAATATAACATGCAGCGTTCTATAGATGGATACATAAAAACACTTTATTTGTTACATTTATGATAAATGGATTTGAAAGTAAATAAAACACATTTGTGTCGGACTTGGCTTATTAAAGTTCTTGTCTTTAAATGAACTTTGTCTGTGTGTGTTTTAGGTCCTGCACTCTTAAAGACTGAATTGCAGCATTGCAGCCACAGGTCATTGTGAGCATCACAGGGAAGGTTGAAGCCGCCCACTGCAGCTGTATGGCTAGAGTCGTGGAGACTTGCAGCCATGTCACTGCTCTTCTGTTTAATGTAGAAGCAACAGTGAGGATCTGTGGCACAAGGACTGTTACAGATGAACCTGCATACTGGGTTTTGCTGGGTAATATGACCAAGATACAGCCAGAGGTTGGCCATAAGATAGACTTCTCCTCTTCAGCTGCCCAAAAAAAAAGGTTCTTGATCAAAACATAAACAGACCATTCGTTGTGACAGGTAAAAGAAGCCATCCTCAAAAAAGAAAAGTTCCACCTGCTACTGTGGAGGAGTTGGATCAACTGATGGGACAATATTTTTCCAAGCATAGTTCTGTTCTGAATAACCCATAATGTTTTAATTTAGGGGGCCATGTAAATACTTTGCATTTACTGAATATGTACTTACTAAATACCACTGTTCAAAAGTTGAATAAAGAAACAAAGAAATGTTTGCCTATTTTTAATTAAAAGCACTTTGTCGAACATCACATCAGTTACAATGTAGAAAAAATGTTATGTATAGTTTACAAATGACAAAATGTTCACATAAAATCATGACAGCATTTGTATAATATCACCCACTACTAGCATTCTGTAATTTACTGTCTCTTTTGAAAACTTATCACTACATAAACAGCACAAGACTTAAAAGTATTTAACAAGAGCATTTTTCCCTGGTTTTACTACCACACTGGGGCACATGTTCACCAAAACGCAGCAAACCTTTGCCATCTTATCCAGGAAGGTCACCTTTTAACCCTCACATGGAAGAAGTAATCTGATTGGCATGGTGGTATGTAGCATGTAGTTTGAAGCAGGGATTTCATAGTGCCCCATGTGTAGTGTTGGAACCCAGTCAGGATTTGTTTCATTCATTTCATAGGCTGGTTTGTTGCAATAATGCCAAATAATTAGCAACTCTATAAATAGAAGGTAGTTCTGCATGTTTGTTCTAAGTTTGTGCTATTGAAAATAAAATTAACAGGCTATAAATAATAATATGAACTTATTTAGAACTTACCTGAATGAAAATACTGGAGCACACCAACAGATATCTGTGGCTGGTAGAGAACTGAATATCAGCTCGTCTCGCAGCTGCTATCCAGGCTAGACGCCTTCTTTTGGTAACATCCAACACATAAGCTCCCTCATGATGTTTCCAGGTGAGGAAACAATGAAAAGAGAGCCTGTTTTCAAGCTTATTCCTTTGTCGGTATAGTGCAATCTAACATTACAACCGACCACACAGCAAGCATTTGTTTGCCCTGCTAATATGGCGCCTTGACCAAAAATCGTGGCTACGCCCCATCCCGTAAGATCACGCTCCAGAGCCCTATTAACGTACGGATCTAGAAAGAAGACGCTGCATTTTTAACTCTGAGGGAGATGGAGAATGAGCCTATTTCCAAAACAGTGGAGTGTGTTCCTTTAAATACTAAATTGTATATATTGTCAAAAACTAAAGTGTACATAGCAGTTGTTGTATCTTGTTTACTGTATCACTGACAGATAATTTCAAAGTCAATGAACGCTACATTATAGTGAGATATTGTGTAATGTGAAATACTGTAAGCAAATGAATAAACAACCTAATTCGTGATAGACCTTTGACTCTGTTTTGTTTGAATCCAACTGTTTTTTGCAGATGTGCATAAAACATGTTACTTTTAGTATTGTTATCATTATCATCATTATTGCACTAAATATATTTTAAATAAAGGATACTTTGATATACATTCTACTGTAAGGTTGGAAATGTATTTTCTTCACCCTAAAATATGTTTTGAAATGTATTTTGGTTTGAAAGAAATACATTTTCAATTTCAAAAATATATTTTTTTGGAGCATCACAAATACAAAATATATTTACCATATATTTGAAATATATTTTGGCCAGGAAAAATGTATTTTTTTACCGTATGGGATATTCCTCTAAGCTCCCTTTAATCACAGCTGAAGCCAGCACTGTTTTTCAGTGTGCGTGTTAGTGTTGTAGAGTGCTTTAACCCGAAACCACCAAGTCTTTTCCTAAACCTAAGCAGCAAGTGAAAGCCGAAGTAAGAAGCAAGTGCAAATGAAACCGATCAGCCAGTGATAACGCAGTGAAACAAACAAAGTGCTAAACGGGACATAAATCTGTGGTCTCCTGTCTGGAAAACTTGTGACCTACTCCACCAACACTGCTCTGCTGTTTCAATGCGGACTTTGTTGCTCTTCAATGAGGACTGTTGTCTCAAAATATCCAATACTGGCACGTGCATCAAGGACCTGACATCAAAATACACAGTTTGCATATCTCTGTGGTGCCAGTGGCATCTGACAGGAGGGCAGTATTTGATGTCATAAGATGGGAATGCACTAAACTGCCTGTAGCATTTGGCATCCATAGTTCTATGCAACCCCCCCAAAGACATTCATTTTGCTTTATGTACAAAGTGAAATACCCTTTACAGCAAGGGTACATTAATTATGTACCCTTAATCATTTATGTACATTAATCATTAATTAATTATTAGGAGCTCAATTCATATATGACCAAACTCTGATAACATAGAAACAAATGAATTTTAGTCACTTGTGATTAGGTGACAACCTGTACTCTTAAAGCAGGAAAAACAAAATTGAGTATATTATACTCAAAAATCCACTTTATTCTTGGAAGGGGGAGAAATGCTATCCAGTCGTTAAGTGATGACGTGACGAATCCTACTTCCGGGCCTAAAGTAGTCTGCGTTTAATATGGATTTTTAATATGGATTTTTGTGTTGTTAACATGTTTAATGTTTTGTATTTTCTTCTACTTAATCTCAAGAAGCTCCTAAAACAGTCAGTGATCACTGTTGACCTCCCTCGGCTTCTATTACCGCTAATCATTTATTTAAGCTCAGTATTTAAAACCTTAGGATGTAACTACAGCCCAGCCCATGCAGCAGTATACGAATGACTAACTTCGTATTGTGGATGGATTATCTCAGTTGTTCTCCTGGCTGAAGTTTGGTCCTTTTACAGCATCCTGCCATGCGATTACATTTGTTCCTGACCACCGAGAACACTCACGTTAACTTTTATCGAGTGGAAAAAAAGTTAGCTTGTTTATATTATGCTAACATAGCTGTGTCGCTAGCGGTCACGTAGCACATCATTATATACCAGCTAGCCAAACTTCAGTAACCCTACAAATGTCACTGCTGTTTAATTTTCTGTCTTCATTTATGTTGGAAGTGATAACAGAGCTGTATGTTTTAATTTGTTTCCAAAACCCGGCAGTCAGGACATGCTATATTGTATTTAGATAGAAGCTAGCGAGCTAACTTCCTGCTAACTTCTAACTACGTTAAATGTTATAAATTCCGTTTTCATGGATGCCTGGATGTTAAACTCAATTGTTACACCTGGTAGAGCAGAACGCTGATCATTTTATTAAAGATGAAAGACTTTAGACAGTTTTTCAACTCTCAGTAATGCCATAGTGATCGTTTGATATATGGACCTACAGCAGAGTTTAGACCCAGCCACGGCTAGTGACGTCAGACTTAACGACCGGATATGCAGTTATCAAATATGATGAGATTAAAAACTGTAGCTGTCGGTCATTTAACCCAATCTGACGTTTCAGTTACCTGTTTATAAAAGGTACCTATTAGCAAAACAGGGTCAAATAATTTCTGTCAGACATGGTCAATTCAATTATATAGCACCAAATCACAATAATAATTGCCTCAGGGGGCATTATATTGTAAGGTCAAGACCCTAAAAAAAAGAGAAAACCCCAACAAACACACAATTGATGCCCCCCTTTGAGGAAAGGCTTTGGCAACAATGGGAAGGAAAACATCTCTTTCAACATGAAGAAACCTCTGGCAGAACCAGACTTAGGGACATCTGGCGTGCCTGTCTGGGTTGACGGGAGGAAGACAGGACCAAGACTCGCAAGACAGGTTCCTAAAGTAAGTACCAGGTCAATGAACAACCTTGCAGACTGGAGAATGCAAACAAAATGTAAGTATGATCTATATGAGAATATGAAAAGTCAAAACTTTGATCTAAAATCTTTGTTCTTTAATTGTTTAAATGAAAAAGACTTTGAATAAAAAAACAAAAACTAAGCTCCATGCAGTAGTAGTTTTGGTTGATTGCATTTGTGGGACTCTTAGTAGCACTGGGTGACGATGTTATCAAAAAATGAATTTTAAAATCTAAGTGCAGGATTTACTATAAGGATTTCTTCAAAACTGATACGATTTTGAAGCATTAAACATTAAATTCTGCACCGATGCCTTTTTAAATGCTGCACAGGCAACAGAGTTTTATTCATCTTGTGAAATGAGATTTTTCAGCTGGTTAAAATGGCATCTTGTAGACACAGATTAGAAAATCAAAGATTAGAAAATTAAGATCAACCATCTGAGGAAGATTATTTCCACCTTATTTCAAACAAAAACTCTGCATTTTAAAGAATTCATTAACCCGGCATTTACATGCAAGCATCCCTCGTTAATACAGCTAAAATACAGCACATTAACATACAAACAAACCAATGCGTTTGTGCGTTTGTATGTTTGTATGACGCTCCGTTTTATGAGCATGTTTATCTCTTTACATCTGAGGAAACCTAAAAGGTTGACAAAGCACTCACAAAGTGTTTGTCCCTATTTATATGTAATTATATTTAGTTTCACCATATTTAGATATAGAATATATACATATTCTACAACTTAATCATTTTATTGATGTAAAGATTCACTTTCAGAAATGTTGAATAGAAAAATTCAGTTTTGTACAACTGATCAAACGGCATTACATTCACCACACGTACCTAACACTGATAATAATGTGGAAAAATGGTAATACCTACTATATATATTAGCAGTCTCACTATCAGAGCAGTCGTGTGTCTGTAGAGAGTGATGAAAATGAAGGTTGTTGGAGCTCCAGGGTTTGGTATACATCAGGGAAGACGAGAGCGAGGAAAGAGCAGGAGAGGGAGGGTGTCCAAAGCAGAGCTGTCAGAAATCCCCGGGTCAGAGCTCCATGGAAAAAAAAAAGACCAACTCAGCTTTCGTGTCCAGCGAGTGCTGCATAATTGCATCACCAAACCTTCAATAGTCCCTCCAGTGACAGATTGCATAAGCAGCATTTTCTTTTTTCTTTTACACTTGTCACACATGTTGTGTGTGCTAACAGTGGCCTGTGACAACAAGGTGACACACGAGTGAATCAGCACGGCTACAGCGTGTTTCCGTCCCATTTATTTCAAAAGCTTCGTCAAATTTTCCTGGAAGCCTGCATGGCTAGATCATCTGCAGGAAGTTTTCTTCAGGCCTTGACATGTACTTACTGAGCATTTAAATCTTTTCTCCAAAGACCTTTCAGCCCTTCAGCGTGGACTCTGTCTTGTCACATGAAAGCAGAGAGGGGGAGAAATTATGGACATACTGAAGAGATCCTCCCAAAACCTTTGAAGCCCTTTAAAGTTTATATCCCAATTTGGGATCTATCAGAGGCTTCTGAACCCTCTCAACAGCATTTCCTACAAGGTAAAGAAGTACAGCAAAGACAAACAGGGAGATAAGGAGGGAAAAGGGAGGAAAAACATGTTGCTTCATGCTCAGCTATGTTCTCTGCTTTGGTAAGTCAAGACATAAGAAGAAGGTGAAGAATATATCTGTCTCATCCTTTAAAGAAAGACTGTTTTTCTATGTCTAGTACTGTTTTAAAGCTTTTAGCATCATATGAAAAAGCTGCTTTTAGAAGCTTTAAGAAAAAGAAGTGCACGCTCCTCTCCTTTGTTGTTCTTGCCCAGCGCTATAAGACCTCTCTCTCCACCCCCCCACACTCGCTCAAGAAATCATATGGTTGATATTCTTTATGCATGCACATGCTTTCATGCCCCATATTGGATTTGCTGATAAAAATAGAGAGAAAATGAAAAGAATATTGCACACTAACAATTTTGACGTGGATATTCAAATGTGCTTTTCCAGCGGAGTGATACAAGTGCTGCTCTGAGGTCAGCTCCAATACCGCAGGCCCAAATCAACATAAAAGGGGAACCAGCTCTCCATGCCTGATCCAGAGTCAGTTCATCAAATATTAATGCTGCGTGTGGTATTCCTGGGAGCGTAGCCCGACCCGAATACAATTACAAGCAATAAACAGCAGTTCTGCTTTAATCACAAGAGCAACGTTTACATGATTAATGCAATAAACTCCAATCTCATATTGCTGTTATGAGCTCAAGCTGAGAACATAGTGCCAACGTTGTGATTATGCACATGATTATGATGATTTTTTATATTACCTCTTTTCATTTGCCTTTATCATGGACTCCAGGATTCTCACTGTAGGTGACATGGTGTGGATCTGCAGAGGAAGCTTGCTGAAAGCGCTGAAACCCAGCCAGCTTGGAAGTAAATCCGGGCTGTGTTTGAAGCCATCCCAATTCTGCCTGTCTCTCGTCTTCTAACATTTCTGCACAAACATATGAAATGTGACACTTATTTATCATATTCCCAAAATTCTACTTTCCAAAACGCCCCCTGTCCAAACCACTGTGTCACACGTTTCTTAGCTTTGCACCTCAGTTTGTCTGGAAATGAATCAATGCAGAAGGTCACAAGAGGTGAGAACAGTGTTTTGGGAATGTTTTTTTAAATAGATTATGCGACTCTAAAAGGGAAACTATGACACTGAATGGTGAGGAAGAAGAGAGACAGCCTAGTGAGATCATTACCGAAGTTTCCAGAGCTGAATCAAAATGTGAACGAAAAAAACTCAAAGAGAGTGAGGGTGGCAGCAGCAGAAGTACAATAAAAGGAGTTTATAGAATAACCCCCCCCCCCTCCCCCCCCTTTATCTCTCACACACACACACACACACACACACACACACACACACACCTGATTACGCAAACACACTCCTGATTCGGCAAAATCAGTAAGCTAAGGAGGACAGCATCAGTGTGATTGGAGGTGGCTGTTTGAGAAGTGAGCAACAGTAAAGAGGCTCTTCACACTGATGGCTGGCCTGACTGCTACTTGACTCACTGTGGCAGACCTCTGTAACAAGATGCCATAACCCACACGCCCTCAGCCTGCACGCACACGAACACATCTTTCGCTCTGACCATCCTGCCGTCCAAACACACAATGGCAAAACATATAATTTGTCCTCTGAAAACACTGTGTTTTCTGATCTGACACTCCTAGCAGCAACACATCATCACGTGCCTTTTAGAACCATTGCAAATCACCGGCTACACACGAGTCACTTAGCTTGAAACAATGTGGCAATGTGGCGAATTCAGGCATGGTGATAACTGCAGTGTGTGGGATGAAATGTGGACGAGATATGAGGTCATATATATCCCATAATTTAAAAAAAATTAAATAAAACTGTCTACAGCATCATTAGAAATCTATTTATCTCATTATGTATCCCTTTTTGATGCATCACAAATGTAATGTAACAACAGAAAGAGAAAAATGTTACATAATACTAATATTCTGTGTTTAGCACACAGGTCTGACATGGACATGTTGATGCCTAATTGATGCAGTTCTCATAAAACTGACTGAGTTGAATTAAAAGCATCCCCCATGTCCATCCACTTTCTTTCCTTTATCCAATTCACGGTTGCTGGGGGCTGAAGTCTATCCAATAGGCTTCCCGGTACACCATGGAACGGTCTCCAGTGTTTCAAAGGGCTAACAAATATCCATTGATCAAAGCCATAGAGAAGTATTTTAAATGTACAGTCATTCAACGAGCTGGTGCTCCTAAAGGTTCGTGACCATCTTACAGCTTTTTTTCCCCAATTTAAAATGCTTTTCCTATTAACAGTGCACTGATTGCAACTGGTACCTCCCACAAGGATGGCACAGTCACGGTTGGGCGACACTATTCATCATCTAATCCAGTTTACAATGAATAAACCTGCTCCTGACTAGGTTCGACCTCATGGATACATTTTGGTTACAGCCAATCCAAACAACAGCTGACCTGTAAAATCAGGGCTTACTGCACATCATCAAGAGTTTAATCAGCTACACTTTCAATCCACATACAGAGAACAGGCCTTTGGGTCAAAAGGTAAAGGAATAGAGTCCTTCTGAAGTTTTGTAGGCACACCTACACCAAAGTCCTTGCAACAGAACATTTTTTAGCCCTGTAAAAATGTCCTTCCTAATTCCCTTCTCTTCTTTTGTTTCTACTATAATTACCAAGACTGTTACAGGGTTTTATCAGTTAAACAAAAAGTGCCTTTTTAGGGCATTTGCTGAAATAATGGACGCTTTATGTCTTCTTAGAACTGTTTCCATCCCTAAAGTAGAGATGATCCACAAATAGCAGCATTAGTCATTTGTTAAACAAGCTACAAGAGATCTATGTTTATATTCACCAGCAAAGTGGCATTATGCTCCAACATAAAAATCCTTCAAGTGCTTGCACACTTAATTGTATCAACAGTCCGTGCACACAAAAGTCTGCATTATCTTACTTGCCTCCGAGGCTTGCACCTTAAACCAGCACTGCCAGGTCTTCTTGCTTTTGCACAGCACAAACTGGGACACAGAGGAAAAAACAGCATTGATGTTGTTTTTTTTGCATAACTTGGATAGACATTTAAGAACTTCATATCGTACATATCATGGATAGAGTTATGGTATTGAGCAGAGCTATGCCTTTTCTTTATTATCTTCGGAAGGAAACTGCTGATAACAGGCTTGCTGTCCTGTCATTTTTATCTTCTCTTGGACATCATGAATGTGTTCCATCTGAATTGCCAAACAGTCACATTGAAATATATTCACTCCCTCATGGATATCATTTAAAATTTGAATATACTATATCTTTATTTCTAAGTCTCCCATCTTTTCCTTTCTTGCCCTGATGCAGCTGTTGGTCTTTTTTTTTTTTTTCCCTTTTCCAGATAGGGAATAGATTTTAATGACGGTAGTCAGAAAGCATCTGTTTTGTTCATACCTGTATTTTGGTTGCCTTACTCCCTAATGCATTATCCAGTGTCACTTGTAATCATGCTGATTTTTCACAGAAGAGCCCAACCTTGGAAATAGTTTGTGAAGTCACCGTGTCTGGGAGGCAATATATTCCATTTGATTTTATTTTTCTGAAATCATAACCTTCCTTTACTTAGGTTTTCATGACCTGAGAAGTCCCTCTCATAACACTGACCTTATTAGAAGCTTCTTCTCCATCTGCTCCCTTCAACTTTAATACATGCTTGTTTCCAAAAAACAGGAAGCAAGAAAATAATTGCCAAACACATGCTGGTTAAAAAGTACAGGATACCATTTTTTGGGGTTCTTGACATTTGGTGGTGCAGTTAATCTTCAAGGTCATCATAGATATAAGCTAAATATAATGGCTTTTCTATGATTTGAGTCACTGTATATTAAGAAGTCAAACCACCATCCGTAGAGTAAGCTGGGAGTAAAAACAGCTCTTACTTTTTTCTCTCATACAGCTGAGTGTCAGTCTGTACTACAGCTTGCTGGATGGCACAGTTTGAAGGACAAACAGAAAGGTGCCTCACTCTCTAATTGTGAAACACTCACCACTATGAAGATGTCATGCATCCAGGCTCAGATGCCTATAGTAATATATTTATCCCACTCCCACAGCTAAAAACTGGATATCCATCCAAAGAGCAGATATCTAGTTGATTATTCAGCACACACTCAGCAGGCGCTTGTTTTTTGATACACTTTGTTGGTACTGAGTTGGGCCCTCTTTTGCCTTCAAAACTGCCTTAATTCTTTATGGCAAAGATTCACAAAGTGTAGGAAACAATCCTCAGAGATTCTGGATCATATTCATCACACAGTTGCTGCGCATTTAAGTCACTTTACTGCTACACCACCAAACTACTGAACTGTGGAGACACCTGGGTACAGTGAACGTGTCGCGTTCAGGAATCCAACTGACTAGATGATTTTAACTTTTTTGACACGGCTTGTTAAAAAAAGGATGGACATAGTCAACAACCATACTCACAATGCTCAGTTGATACTAAGAGGCCTAAAGTGTGGCAAGAAAATATACCCCCACCACCAGCTTCAACTGTTGAAACAAGGCTGAATGGATCCATGATTCCATGTTATTTAGGCAAATCCAGACAAACTTCCAAACAGTAGAAAGAACCAAGGGTCATCAGACCAGGACGGTCTTCTATTGATCCGTTTTGATGACACTGTGTGTGCTGTAGCCTTAGTTTCTTGTTCTTAGCTGACAGGTGCAGCATCCCGTAGGTTCTTCTGCTGCTCTAGTCCATGTGCCATTCTTCTTTGACCTCTGGCATCAACAAAGCATTTTCACCCAGAGAACTGCTGCTCACTGGATATTTTCTCCTTTTTGGACCATTCTCTATAAACATTAGACATCTTCCCCAATCTGATGCTGGGTTTGAACTTCAGCAGGTCATCTTGACTGTATCCTGTTACATATGCATTTGTAATATGTCACAGAAAATATATTCTAATATATTTTATTCTAATTTTGTTTCCTCATTTTGAAATGAGGGTCTGTAATGTAGCCAAATATTTGACCTGCTTTCAAGTGAAAGCAATAAAAGGTACTCTTGAGTTGTCCTCGGAGTCGTGCCAAAGTGGAATTAGAGTTGAAAAAAGTAGCAAATGCTCCAAATGCCACCAGGTTGGTAAGTGTTGTGTTAATTGTTTTGCCAATGAAACATGGATGGACTTAAACCCAGCCAAGTGCAACCATCCCGTTGTGTATTTTTAGAAACCAAAGAGGTGAAAGCTTCTGAGCAGTTCATTGGCTTTTGAATTCAGGTTCAGATTTTTGAGGAAAATTCCCACTGAGCCTGCGTGAAAGTGGCTAACGCAGTAGAGTTTGTGTGTGCATGTCACCAAAATGCCTCATCATATGATGGGCAACGACCAGAAAAATATTTACGTATATGAAACAATTTGGCTTTGCAGGGCATTTTTGTGTTTGCAGTTCGTAACAGATAGCGTTTGGATGAATGGATCTGAAAATGTGCACAAACTGGTACAATTCTGTGAGAATAAGGGTCTTGATGTTAGCGATTTTTTCCCCCCAAAGCGGAAGGATGATAGTGCTGTTTTTAAAGATCTGTTCTGAGTGTGTGGCTGTGATGCTTGCAGTAGATGTGCGCTGCAATTCATTTTTAAAATTTGTAAGGATTTTTAAGTCTTCCTGTGTGTCCCCAGGCTAAGATACCTGCACAGCTCTCTCTTCCTCCCTCCTGCTCGCTGCTTTATCCTTTCATCCTCTTCTGTCCGTTTTCATCTGCTGCTGGAAAGGGAAACTGTGTTCCGTCTGAACTGCCAAACATTCACTTTGAAATATATCTGCCTCTCCACAGAATCCATCAAAAATCAGCATATATCTTTATTTCTCTGTTCCCCCCGCCCCCACCTTTTCTGTTTCTGTCCTTGTGTGGCTGATGATCAACTTTGTTTCTCAGGCTGATCTTTATCTGAGTTGTGTGCGTGGAGATTTGTGATTGAGCCCACGTACTGAACATTGGCTCATTGCCCGGCCATAAATCTCTACTCTCTGAGTTTGTTCCAGACCTGGTTCATTCCATGCAGCCCTTCCTGACCGTGATGGAAGAAAACCATAAAACACCCTGGTGGAAGTCACATCTCACCCACTGTGCTTTTTATGGCCAGTTCTTATCTTTGTACTGTATATAGGACTAGCTGTCATTATCATGCAGGGTAATTAAATGCCGTGAAAAAGCTGGATAACAGGTGTAGCATGCCACTGGGAGGATGTCAAAAGTTGGGTGAGTTCCCAGATTGGCCTTAAGGGAAAATGGAAAAACATGTGACAATGACTTGACGGAGCTTGAATAACTCTTCACAATACATTGCTAAGCACTCATTTCAGGAGTGGCAACACAGTAAAATCTGTGTGGAAATAATCCGTGCACTCAATATTTTTCCACCAAACTTTTTACTTTTTCTCCTACATTTGTTGCGAGGAGTGACCACTACATACAGCTCAGCACAGTTCAGTGACTCATTCCACTGTCTTGGCTGATCAAACAAGGATTATATAGTCTCTAATTCAGCTAAAACAATATGATCTCCCAGTCTCAAACACTTCCAGTGAACTCTTGTATTAGAAGGCCTAACAAAAAAAACAAAAAGTTTATATGCCTTGTATTTCTGTTAATTCTCTATTGATTTATCGCTAATAATAACCAGAAAAGGAATAAATACATAATAATAAATATTTAAAGCCTTATTTTCATTAATAACTGAAACAAGTTTATTCATATTATCCATATACATAGTAATGGTGCTCTTTAACTGTACTTAGGCAGTGTACATTGCCAGAGCTAAATGCTAACGTGCATACAGTTCATCCTGAATGAACCATAAATGTCAGTTCCAAATTGGCAATCGATCCAGTAGTTGTGACCTTTCACTGAAAACCACAAATGTCACCCCTACGAGTGGCATTACATAAAAAGTATGGGAATCACAAAGTCATTGGGATTCATTGTCTGCATATGACGAAGGTGTGATTTATTTTTTTTAAACTTTCCTTTGCAAATGTTTAACAGCTGTACAAAATGTTATTGCAGTATTTGTAAAGATATTTCACTAGAAACCAAACCTGCCAACCTTGTGCAACCTTGGCGGTGCTAGGTGAAAAGTTCTGAGTCAGAGAGTTAGAGATGTTAGGACATCCCCAAGGGTAGGTAGAGGATACCCAAACGTTTTCTGCTTTTCCTGGATTTCCTCAAAAACCATACACTCACTTCAGCCAATCAACATGACCTATATCCAAAGGGTCAGCGTCAGCACACATGCTAAAGCATCACGAGAGTCAATTCTGACTTCAAATCAAATTTAAAATTCCTCTCCCCACATACGTCTTGAACAATCAAGCCCCATCTTAAAAACCCTCATAGTACCCCATCACCCCAATAGAGCACTTTTCTCTCAGACTGCAGGCTTACTTGTGGTTCCCAGGGCAGAGCCTTCAGCTTTCAGACCACTCTTCTGTGGAAACAGCTGCTAGTTTGGATTTTGGAGACAGACACGTTTAAGATTAAGCTTGAAGCTTTCCTTTTTGATTAAGCCTTTAGTTAAGACTGGATCAGGTGACCCTGAACCCTCCATTAGTTTCTCTCCAACAGGCCTAGGTTGCAGGGGGGCTTCCCATGATGCACAGCGTTTCTTCTTCACCAACCTGTTTTCACTTTCTGCTTATACAATGAAGAATTATTATTAATCTCTGGCTCTCTTCCACTGAGTGTCTTTTATTCTGCCTTCATCCCTTCACCCCAACCAGTGACAGCAGATGGCTGATCGTTCCCCAGACTGTTTCTGACGGCGGTTTCTTCCTGTTAGAAGGGAGTTTTTCCTCCCCACTATTGCCAAGTGTTTGCTGGTAGATGGGCTCATCTTTTATTGGGGGTTTCTTCGTATTATTGTAGGGTCTTTATCTTACAATACAAAGCATCTTGAGCCAGTTGTTGTTGTGATTTCACACTATATAAATTAAAAGTGAACTGAACTCGACAGAATGTTGTCACTTTGATAACCTGACAAGAGCTAGCACTGTTACAGTACATGTCTCAAAACTGAAGAGGAGCTTTATTTTATTCTGCCAAGTCATCAAAATGTTACTGAGAAAAGCTTCTGCATGACTGCAAAACAGATACAACATATCAGAGTTGACAGTGACTCTGTAGCCTTGTCTTCTCTTTCAGTCAGTATTAGATATGAAGACGAGTTAAAATATGTAGTTAAAACACATGGATGTGCCTGTCACTGCTCCTCGTCTGCATCCCAAAGACAAGAAATCAAATGGGCAGACATGTGCACACACACACAAACACAAACACACACACACACACACACACACACACACACACACACACACACACACACACACACACACACACACACACACACAAACACACACACACCTGTTACAAGTGGATGTGGATGTTTGTCCTTCTTCTCTCCCCCATCCAGGCTAATCTCCCATTAAAATGGCACTGACTCTGCGGGCTGTGTTTACTCTGACCCCGCCGGATATGAAGTGTGTATTCCTATTATTTGAGGTTTTTTTTTTTTTTTTAAAGCAACGCTGTGTTGTTTGAAGTGCTAATTCTGTTGTTCTGCCTTTATCTTGTGATCAGAGGGCCTTCTAGCCTCTCACTTCACACCTCTGGAGGGACAGGAACAGTCCCAGGTGAAAGCTTTTCACTGGATTGTCCTGGTTTTCCAGCAGCTTTAAAATTAGATTAAAAAAAAACAACCCTCCAACACAACAAAAACAAAACAGTACTCCATTATGTACTACAACAACAAAACCATTGCTGTTTTTAATTGAACTTGAGAGAGAACTTTGAAGAGACCCAACTTCTTACAGATCATTGCTTCTTTTATTGTGGTATAATGGGTGACAAGAGTTATATTTGCAATGAAGAGAAGATAAAGCAGCATTTCTTTCCAAAGTTATTTTGCAAATATCAAGACTTTCCTCTTCGTTTTATTCCATTCAATTCAAAAGGCTTCACTGGCACGAAAGTTTTACACACAAAGGGTATACAGTACAATAAACATAAATGCCAAATATGTCATTGACAGGATTTAAAGTATTTGTATAGATGATCTCATTTCCTTTAGAGTATTTTTTTAATTTTGACATCTTATATTCTTTGAAATCTGTAATTACAGAGTTGAATCGACTAAAGTAGATGTTTCATTATTTAATATTTGTCTTACGGGTCACGAAGAAAAGTGTCTCGCCCTCACCTCCCAAGCAGTGACCACATATTCTGATTGTTGGTGGCAATAGTTTTTCCTGTTTTCCTTTTTCGGTTACCAATTTGTGGTCGGTAAGCCTGTCCTTGCTTAGAATCTGTCTCTGCTTTTTATCTCTCACAGCAGAGAGATATTCTGCCAAGTCATAATCGCTTTTAGTGCAAGATAACATTTTAATCTATCCTGGCTTGAAGTTTTTCCCGTTCCAGTGTTCCAAACTGGTTTAATTTCTTGCATTGTGTTATAACTTGCATGCTTTTACTGATGTTTGGACAGCAGTGTTGCAGTGAGACTATTCAGAATGCATCTCAGAGGGGTTAGTTAGACTAATCACCATCCAACATAGGGGATTCTTTACTTGTGAAGGGCTGTATAATCGAGTTGAACTGAGCCCTAAAGATCTCTTTGAAAGTTTATCAGTGGGTAGCTGCCCAATTCTGCTCTAAATGCATTTGTTGGTGCATTTCTGCTCATGTACATGTAAATGAACCTGAATGGATGTAAATATTAGATTTCCATGAATGGCATGACTGAAAACCTATGCAGACATATCTTTTAGATGTTCTTTTTTTCTGTCCTATCCTACAATGTAAGATCCATCCATCAATCTGAAAATCAGAAACCTACACCCAAATTTATGTGAGGTAAATATTGACTTGTACTTGACAAACTTCTTGCACAGTGCACAACACTAGAATAAAGTTGGAGGGATCCAAGTGTTGGTAGTATTGTCGGTGGGTGGGTGAGCAAAGACTGTGGGGGGCCTAGCACAAAATAAATAAAATGATAACCATGCTACTGATCGTACTCCTAACTCGATGCACCAATTGGCAGAAAACTGTGGTTTGGTCTCTGGGTGATAGCCTGGATATCAACTATATTTACCGGTGAAGATGCACATGCAAGCTGGGTTGGTTTGATGCAGGAGTCAGCTGTTTGAGCTCTGTGCCAATTTGAGATCCATGGTGAGGTCCAGCTACTACCTGCACTAGAGAGCACGCAACACAAGTGGTCAAGAACAGAATTTCTGAGTGGCTATTTTTAGATTTTTTATGTGCTGAACTTTCCAAACTTTAGATTACACCTTGCAGTGTATTCACTGAGAATGATTATTTATTGTGATCTGGTTTTATGAAAGCTCTGCAACAGATTGGCAAACCATCCAGGGTGGCCCCACCTCTTCACCCATGGCAGCTGGAATAGGCTCCCAGCGAACCTAAATTATATAAGCAGAAGAAGATGGATGGATGGATGGTTTCATGATAGCCATCTACTATGTTTAGAATTTCCTGTAGCTTTTGCTCAGAAGAAGACTACAGAACAGAGTAAGCGGCATAATCTTCTTTGGGTGAGTAATCTAATCTTTAATGCACACTTAATTTCCAATTCCATTGATTACACTTGATCATCCAATTTGGCTGCTTTACCACTATTCAAAAGTTCACAAGGGGATTCTTCATCCTAAATAGCATTAAAAGATTTCTTGAAATGTGTAAAAGATATGCACATGTGGTATTAGGAAGGCAATTTGGAATATGAAATATTTAGCAGGATGTAAAGGTTTTCTTTAATTTACCAAGATAACTGCTAACTCATGCTATGGCAGTTGGTAGCATCTTATTTGTCCCAGTTCTTATGAATTGGAGAAATGAGTCCTTTGCGCCAGATGTCAGGAAAACATCCTGATTATTCCCAGCTATTGTCAGGGATCAAACTGAGTGCAGTGCTTTAGCCAAAAGAACAAAGGGGAAAGTTATTTGACACTAGCCAGACTCCTTCATATTTAGCAGTTGTGGATCAGAGTCCCAACTAAGGGAATAAAAGAAAGAAATCTGGTGTTAATTTTAAAACCTACAAATAGTAACCTAATAAAAATAAATATAATTTTCTATAGGAACTGCAAATCAATAATACTTCAATGGTCCAGAGGCCAAAAAAGCTTGTACCTGATGATCTACATTGTGGCTCTGGCAGAAAGGTTTCACAAGAATTTAGGCTCTAGATGCAATGTTTAATGTTCAAGCAACAACACTTTCAGAAACTAATACTGCTTCACAACACAAAATTACAAATGCACAACTTAGAACAACTCAATGAGGATGAAGTGCAAGTGGCTTCCACATCTGGCCAGCATGTCTGTTTAGTTTTATAGCAAAACATTTCCCAAGGACGTCTTTTGATTTGCATTTACAAAACCATAACAATGTTGAATACATTACTGCTCTAATTGTATGAAGGCAGATAAGAAGACAATTACTGTCTTTTCTCAGAGCTAAAGGGCCTTAGACACAAGAGTCACACATGAAGAGGCAACCAGAGACCATAATGCCAATTAAATCGGTGACTTCTAGTTACGACAGTCTTTTTTTGTTGGAATAGTAAATGGAGACATGTATAGAGTTAAAAAGAGTTGGAATAACAACTGTCAAGTGAAGGATTCTTTTGACTGATATCATCTATGGGCGATGATGATGGACGAATTTGAGTTAAAGCAACGCTATAATAAGAATCCTTCCGTGTTTTGCAGATAAGACTCATGCATAATCAATTTTCTCCAGGATTCACTGGAGAAAAATGGTTAACTCCAAAGCTAAAGCTTGGAACACCTCGGCCAGTGGGAAAATTACATGTATGTCAAGAACATCTGAAGAAAACCAAGATGGACACTAAATCAACTGAAGAAAAAAAAAAGAAGACTTCCAGTAAGGTTGAAATTTTTCTTAATATCTTTGCTAACATAAGTGTGTCATATATATATACTGGTGTGTAACTGTTTATTGATGGCTTTTTTCTTTTAATCTCTTTTGAAACTTGTTAGGAGGCAAAAAGCCTCGATTTATGATCCTCAATGGAAAGTCTGACATCTGTATACCAGATGTCAGACTGGTATACACCCTTTTGTGATATAGCATTAAAAAAAAAAAAGGTACATATCTTGACAATATTTTTGTCAGCTTTTACAGAGTGTGATAATCCATTTAGCAATGAATCCACTGGAACAACGCCTCAAATGCATGTACAGTGTTTATGTGTGTGCATTCTCCCCATCTCTCCAACTCTGAATATAACTCATCTGAAATATCTCAGTCAGGGCTGAGCTGAGCAGGTGACCCAGAAAAGTGCAAACAGAGATGGAAAGAGAGAACGGAGGAAGGAAGCTGGGAAAAAAAAGAGTAAGTCTGATATTTATAGATATGAGGATAATGATGGTACCCAACAGAGAATGTGAACAGTGAGACTTGTGGATAAAGTGTGTATTTGTGTGTGTGTGTGTGTGTACAGTGTCAATGAGGATACATTCCAGCACTAAAGCCTGTCTGTTTGCAGATAAGACTCGTGCATCATCAATACCCGCCCTGCACCGTTTCATCAGATCAAACTCCAGCCAATATGTCTACTTATTCCTCTATTCTGATACTTGCATTTCTTCTTTTCAGCTCCAGTCGGGTAAATTGTCATACTTTTGAGTTTATGTCTTGAGATGCAGAGGTTTGCAGAGATTGTCTTTAGCCAAAAGAGGGTTTTACGCAAAAATGTAGACGACATTAAGTAAACACTCTTTCAGACCCTCCTCCATCTTGTAAGGAATGCAAAGCATTACATTCTCTAAGGAACACCTCACCTCATATTTCTAAGACTCCATACTAAACAAAAACAAACCAACAAAAGAAAAAACAAAACAAAAACCATAACTGGTTTAAATTTGGTTGTGCTGCCTTCAAGTTTGTCCTGTTGTGCAGAATGCAACTTATTTCAGTACCGCTGTTATGTTTAGATTACTCCATTGAAGTGCTGTTATGATCACCTGCTTGTACTCTGTATGTTTTTAACCATGGACCCTGAAACCAACATAGACAGCAAACAACTTCTGTTACAAATTCCTGAGACTTCTGTTTATCCATCCATCTTTTTCCACTTATCCAGGGCCGGGTCGTGGGGGCAGCAGACCAAGCAGACCCAGCCCAACCTCCCTCTCCCCAGCCACCTCCAGCTCACCCAGGGAAACACCGAGGCATTTCCAGACCAGCTGAGCTACATACTCTCTCCAGTTTTGGGCTAGAAAGTTAGGACATGCTTGGAACACCTTGCCCAGGAGGCATCCTCATCAGATGCCTATGCCTCCTCAACTGGCTCGTTTTTGTTTTGAGGGGCAGCAGCTCTACTCCGAGTCCCTCCTGAATGACGAAATTCCTCACCCAGCTCTAAGGAAGAGGCCAGCCTTTAAAGAAAGCAGATTTCTGCTGCTTACATCTACAGTCTCAATCCTTCAGTCCCAAGCTCAGATGTGTGCGGAGGGTGCAGGTCCTGGCAGTTGGAACCCTGATTATTGAAGATGGCTACTGGGACAGGGAACTACACCTCTCTGGTGGAGAAGGAGCCTGAGTGTGTTAGGTTGAGGAAATACTGACTAGATGTAGTCCGACTCACCTCAATGCAGATTAGGCTCTGGAACACTGTGCTACCTGTACGCTAGCATTTTAACCAGTATGTGAGAGAGTTACTTCCCTGTGATTTGGGTCAGAGGACTGCTCTTTATTGTTGTTTGTACTAATTTGCCAAACGACAGAGTACCCAGCCTCCTTGGAATCACTAGGTAGGGTGTTGGATGGTGCACCATCGGCTGAATCCGTCATCCTATTGGAGGATTTCGGCGCTCGTATAACAATGACAGTAAGAGGAGTTGGACTTGTGTCAAGGATAAAGGTTCAGAGTGTCCAAATCTAAAGGTCTGTTCTTCATGAATTAATCCCTCTAGAAATATTGCGGAGAACATTTCTGTATTTTCAGTGCACCAACACAAACTTTGATCACCACCCACTAGATTTGTCTCCTTGTGATTTTAAAAAACTAAACGGAAGCTGCTGTTCTGATAAATTGAAGGCGATCCAAAGAAAATCCCAGAGACAGAAGTAAAAAAGGGACAGAACTAGCCTACATGGAGTGCTTGAAGAATAGGAACCCTGGTGGAAGGTGACAAAAGATGCACAAGAAGATTACATTGAAGGGAGGACTGTATAAATATAAATTAGTTAAAAATAACAGTCTTAAGAGAAAAGATGGTAACAAGTGAACATTTGACAGGAATGCAAAGTATTGTTAATTTATCTAATTATTTAAGATCAAGGAAACAAAAACACTGGTTTATTAAGTCTGCATCTGCTATGGTTAATTTTTTTAAAGTATTGTGATCATATACAGACAATATATATGTTTTCTAAAAAGAAAAAAACCCCCAAGAAGTTAGTTTTCCGAGTTTTGTGGCAAAACCCTAAACTTAAGTAGATAGTTTTTAGTTTTCTCTCATTCATAATATTTTCTAGCTTGTCCCATACAGAGCTCTGAACCAACCAACCAGCACCCTTCACTGATTTTTTTTGAAATTCTTTGGCATGAAACAAGTCAAATGCAAATATGCCAGATGCCAGCAGGAGCACGTTCAGTCCAAAACTATTGATACTGGCCTTCAGAAGCCCATATTGGTCAAACTCTATTTTCGGCATCCTTTACAGGCAACATGGATCCCTTTCTTCTTCCATCCATTGTCCCTTCTTCCCTCCTTCCTTTGTTCCGTTCACCAGTGTCCTTCCCACCGTGTTGTCATGCAGAGCCAGGCGGTAGACTGTAGGCCTGCTGACACTCTGTTCCATCGCTCAGACCCACACTGTCACCTGCCTCATTAGTGCTGAACTGGTGGAGAGAAGACACACAAAAATCTGCAAGCCACGTGAAACGCACACACACGGTCAACAAATGTGAATGTACGCACATGCTGCCAGATACACAGCCAGACATTCACATGCACAGGCAAGCATCCATACACTCAACTGAGAATGAGAAAAAATAAGGAGGGAAGAACTTGTTCTAGGTCACTGATATGTGTGACAGCAAGCCAGAGTCTGTGCAGCTGAAGTCTTTTCACAGAGCCAACTGTCTTGCTGCAACAGCGGGTTTTGATTTTCCTCTTGTCTGACAGAAGTGACTTACGGCCATACCGGTGTCTGTTAAAGACCCCAGGAACCTTGAACAGGAAGCGATGTGTAGAAAGTCCAGATAAGTCCAGCAAGCAATCCTGTAGCTAACATTCAGTTAACATGGGCTGAAAGCAATTTTTCCAGTTTTTGTGAACTAAACCTGCCAATAGCCCATTTGCTGTGCCAATATTCATCTTTTGTACATTTTACCATTTTCATGCTAAAAAAATATTCAGTGTTTTGTCCTGAATTGTGTTCTTGGCAGAATGGAGCGGCCTCTGCAAAACAGCAATTATGAGACACAGAAACTCATCACTAAAGCGAGACATTATAATAGTAATGATGATGAACACATTCACGCGTACTTGTGTGGAATCTGATTAAAATGTCACATTAGAATCAGTTCAGGTTGAAGGTTCCAACATAGACGGCCAACGGCGTATTTATCAACTATGCGGTAAAAGCCACATGAGGCTATAATTCTTATTAAATACCAGAAAACAAAATAGACGGTAATATCAAAAACTGAACAACAACTTTGCTCTGCTGTCCTTACATCCTTACCATTAGTGGGCATCAGTGGCGTCATTTTAGAATTCATTACCGTTTTCACTTAATTCCGACAGGCCAAGACTCTCAAGTCTTTTTATTAACCTAACATTTTGTTTCTATGTTTTCTTCCTTGACAATTACTTTCACTCTACACAATTTCCTCAGGCGAGAGGATTTGATTTTCTCTAACCAATGACTAGAGGCCAATGTACATGGCAGCTAACAGTATTGCAAAAAAACAAAAAAACAAGTTTACCCTGCTCCTCTTTTTGTTGTCCAACAACCATGCCTCGGGTGTCTTGAAAATAGGCTGGCACCATGTAAAGTATCCCTATCATAGCACACAGCTACTTGACAACAGCCTGACAGTTCCACAAATATAGCTGAATTTTAAATTGTTAGTCTTCATCGGAAACAACTGATTAAAAAAAGAAAAGAAAAGAGTTTTATCACAATGCCAGACAAATCTTGGAGTGCATAGACTTAAAGGTTTGGAAGGGTTAAAGGTTTAGCGCTTGTAAGTTCTCATGTAAACAAAGAGATGAAACCATGAGATTTTCCACACTACCTAGAGAAAGCATGTTCACTGATTTCAAGTATCAACTTGGGCTGCGAGAGAGAGACTCCTACTCAAAACAATTACTTTTACATGAATCAAAAGTAGACATTTTGAGTAGGAGTTTATCAAAAACAAAAAACCAAAAACCCTACAATATATTCTTAGATTTATCTTATATTCTTGGCAGAAATTCAGGTTGGCATAAATAATTCAAATTCATATTTCCTATTCATTTCTCATTTGGTAAATGCACAATTTGTACCCCCACAGACGAGTGGACCAAAAAAAGCAAACTAAACTTGATGACTCAGTATTTTAAAGCTGGCAGTTAATATCTGGAGTTATGAAAACAGTGATTGCATGAATGATATCAGAATTTATTTTAAACACTTACATCCATCCATTTGCTTCCGCGTATCCTTTCCAGGGTCACGGGGGGCGCTGGAGCCTATTCCAGCTGTCATAGGGCGAGAGGCAGGGTACACCCTGGACAGGTCGCCAGTCTGTCGCAGGGCTAACACATAGAGACACAGACAACCATTCGCACTCACATTCACTCAGATTCACACCTATGGCTATTTAGATTAATCAATTAACCTATACCCACTAACTGCATGTTTTGAACATTTATGTAGTTAAGTCAAAACAATGGACCAGCAAATGAATTAAACTAGGCCCTAATGTAGCTAGCTAGTTCATTTTTTGTTACTGTGTAACTGATTTGCAGAGTTAAAAGAACTCTATCATTTGATGCATATTACAGGTAGTAATTCTGATTTACTTCAATGTCCTTTACAATCTTAACAACCTATTAAAAAGCTAGCTAGAGTGGAAAACACAGGCAGCCAAGCTAGTTTGGTAATCAGATGCTAGCTCTGCATCCGCCCTTCTTCATTTCTTTCTTTAGATGGTGTCATGATATTCATTTAAATTGTGTTCTGGGAATTGAATGCTTCTAACTTTACACCTGCAATATATTTAGCTACACTACACTTCTTGTGTTACTTCATTGTTGCTGATCTGCCTTTGTGGCTTTCTGTGGTCCTTTGTACGCTACAACCTAGCTCACCTTTAGCCTCCTGAGAGAAAACTGGAGATGTTTTCAAAACCCAGAGGTGAAACCCGAGACTCAACACATGTAGTGGAAGAGAACATGCCTGTTTTGTGTTATACATCCCCTTCTGGTGGTTTTAAAGCTGTGTTAAAGTAGAGTTGGTGTGGGAAAGGGAGGGGGCTCTTCATAAACATGTGGCCATGATAATCTATGGCACAAACTGACCGGCATTTCACAACAGCCCATTTCTGACATCTTAACTCTACTTCAAAACCCCCTTCAGACTCATAACACACTCAGTTGGACCTGGAGGTCTCCTTTTTGTGAATGCACATGCCTGCCTGTGTGTGTGTGTGTTGCAGTGGGACTGTCCATCAACCCTGCAGGCCAGAGGAAACAGATGCTTAGTGAGGCGCCGGGTTTACACAAGACCAAAAGGATCAAACTCAAACCACATCCAGCAAGGAGATTATTGTTCAACAACAGTCACACACACACAAAACAGAAAGCAAGTTATACTGTTAAACTCCTGTGTTAGTTCTGTGATACGTGAAGTTGCTAAAGTACACCACAAGCTGATATTGAAAAGCCTCACATTTATTGAACCATTCAATCACACAACAGATAATGAACAATTGAGATGTCTTGGAAAAGAAATAAGTTGTGTTTTAACAATATGTCAGTTTTCTCACATTCAGACATCCATCTTCATCCGCTTTATCCGAGGCCGGGTCGCGGGGGCAGCAGCCTAAGCAAAGAGGCCCAGACCTCCCTCTCCCCCAGCCACCTCCTCCAGCTTATCCGGGGGAATACCAAGGTGTTCCCAGGCCAGCCGAGAGATATAATCTCTCCAGCGTGTCCTGGGTCTGCCCCGGGGCCTCCTCCCGGTGGGACATGCCTGGAACACCTCACCCAGGAGGCGCCCAGGAGGCATCCTTGTCAGATGCCCGAACCACCTCAACTGGCTCTTTTCGATGTGGAGCAGCAGCTGCTCTACTCTGAGCCCCTCCCGGATGGCCGAACTTCTCACCCTATCTCTAAGGGAGAGGCCAGCCACCCTTCGGAGGAAGCTCATTTCTGCCGCTTGTATCCGCGATCTCGTTCTTTCGGTCACTACCCACAGCTCGTGGCCATAGGTGAGGGTAGGGACGTAGATCGACCGGTAAATTGAGAGCTTCGCTTTTACACTCAGCTCCCTCTTCACCACGACGGACCGGTGCAGCGTCCGCATTACTGCAGCTGCAGCCCCAATCCGTCTGTCGATCTTCGGCTCCCCTCTCACATTCAGACAGCCAGCAGTAATTTCATAAAAATGGGCACAGCTTTTTGACTTAAGCACCCTATTAACGTGTCATTTGGTGGGGTCAATTCTTTGTCGGTATAAAGACTATAAAAGTGATGATTCAGACCTGAGGCTCAGACTCAGCCACTTTAATAGCATGATCCATTCTTCATGGCTTGCAACAAAATACTTCCTGGCACAAAACAGAGAGAAAGGTGCCCAAATTTTATCCGCCTTCACTGCAATTTTCACACACAAACTGAAGGGTAGATCGGATCCTTCGGTGGATATGTGCACCTTTAACACCCCTGTCATAAAATATCGAATAATCCATCACCTATTAATATGAACTCATTTTAAATGGTTAACAATTTAGTGATTATCAGTGTTTCCTATTTGTTTTATGCGTTTAATATATTCACCACAAAAATTTGTAGAAAATCTGCTCCCTTCAAGTCAAGTCAAGTCAAGTCAAGTCAACTTTATTTGTCAATTCTGCCACATGTACAGGACATACACAGAATAGAAATTGCGTTACTCTCAAACCCTAGTGATTAGAAAAATGCAAATAAAATAATTAAAAAGTAAAAATTTAAATAAATACAATACAATTTTACGTATAACAAAAAAAAGCTATGCAATATACAATATTCAAGTAAGAAGGCATAGTGGTGCAAAATAGGCAAATAGTGCAAATGGAGATTTAGTAGTGTACGGTAAGAGATAGTGTAACAGCAAAGTCTTATGAGGTAATGGCAGTCCAATGCTCCACAAAGTGACTGGAGCAGGCCAGTGAGTGCGTCAGAGTGTGTGTGTGTGTGTGTGTGTGACAGAGTTCAGTGAGACCGTGGTGGAGAAGAGGGGAGAGGGGGGCAGAATCGGGAGGGAGTTTAGCTTCCTGACAGCCTGATGGATGAAGCTGTCCTTCAGTCTGCTGGTCCTGGCCTGGAGACTCCGCAGTCTCCTCCCTGACGGCAGCAGCTTGAAGAAGCTTTGCATTGGGTGCGTGGGATCAGCCGCTATGCAAAGGGATTTTTTAGTGAGACGGGTGCTGTAAATGTCCTGGAGGGAGGGGAGAGAGACACCAATGATCCTCTCTGCAGCTCTCACTATGCGTTGGAGGGTTCTATGACAGGACGCATTGCAGGCTCCAAACCACACAGTGATGCAGCTCGACAGGATGCTCTCGATGGTGCCTCTGTAGAAAGTGTGCATGATGGGGGCTGGAGCTCCTGCTCTTCTTAGTTTGCGGAGAAAGAAGAGACGCTGCTGTGATTTCTTGGCCAGTGCTGTGGTGTTGTACGTCCAGGAGAGATCCTCTGTGATGTGCACACCCAAGAACTTGGTGCTGCTCACTCTCTCCACAGACGCTCCGTCAATGGTCAGAGGAGCATGTTGGGTGTGCATTCTCCTGAAGTCCACAACAATCTCCTTTGTCTTCTCCACATTCAGAGAGAGATTGTTGTCAGCACACCACGTGGCCAGGCGTCTCACCTCACTTCTGTAGTCGGTCTCATCCCTGTTGCTAATGAGACCCACCACCGTTGTGTCGTCCGCAAACTTGATGAAGAGGTTGGAGCTGTGTGATGGAGTGCAGTCATGGGTCAGCAGAGTGAAGAGGAGGGGGCTCAGCACACATCCCTGCGGGGCCCCCGTGTTTAAAATGATGGTGCTGGATGTATTACTGCCGACCCGTACTGCTTGAGGTCTTCCGGTGAGGAAATCCAACAGCCAGTTGCACAGTGAGGTGTTGAGCCCCAGCTGGACCAGTTTTTGAGTGAGCTGTTGGGGGATTATAGTGTTGAATGCTGAACTGAAGTCTATGAACAGCATTCGAACATATGAATCTTTTTTGTCCAGGTGTGTGAGTGCCGAGTGGAGTGCAGTGGAGATGGCATCATCGGTTGAGCGATTGGGCCGATACGCAAACTGGAAGGGGTCCAGGGAGGGGGGTAGGACAGTCTTGATGTGCTGCATGACTAGTCGTTCGAAGCACTTCATCAGGATGGGAGTAAGTGCAACAGGACGGTAGTCATTAAAGCAGGAGGGAGATGACTTTTTTGGGACCGGAATGATTGTGGTGGCTTTAAAACATGTGGGGACGACAGCCTGGATGAGTGATATGTTGAAGATGTCTGTGAAGACATCAGTGAGTTCCACTGCACAGTCTCTCAGTGCACGACCAGGAATGTTGTCAGGACCCGGAGCTTTACGTGCATTGATCCTGCTGAGGGATCTCCTCACGCTGTCCGGGGACAGAGTCATCACCTGGTCACCAGGAGGGGGTGGGGTCTTCTGTGCAGTGGTGCTGTTTCGGACTTCAAAGCGAGCAAAGAAAGTGTTCAGCTCGTTCAGCAGGGGGATAGTACTGTCACAAGTCTGTGGTGGGGGCTTGTAATCTGTGATGGTCTGAATGCCCCGCCACAGGCTCCGTGAGTCTCTGCTGTCTTTGAAGTGATGGGATATTTTCCTGGAGTACTGTCTCTTAGCCTCTCTGATGCCACGGGAAAGGTTGGCCCTAGCTGTCCTCAGGCTTGCCTCGTCTCCATCTCTGAAGGCAACATTCCGAGCTTTCAGCAGCCTGTAGACCTCTCCTGTCATCCATGGTTTTTGATTGGCCCGGACAGTTATGGTTTTCGTGACTGTTACATCCTCAATGCACTTGTTGATGTAGGCTGTAACAGTCTCTGCGTACTCCTGGAGGTCAGTGGTGTTGTTGTAGGTGGCAGCCTGCTTAAACATGTTCCAGTCTGTGGTGTTAAAGCAGTCCTGTAAAGCCTCTGAAGACCCTTCTGGCCACACTTGTATCTGCTTACGAACCGGTTTGGTGGTTTTAACGAGCGGTCTGTAAGCAGGCATTAGCATGACAGTGATGTGGTCTGAGGCGCCGAGGTGGGGGAGGGGAAAAGCTTTGTAAGCTCCTCTCTGGGTGGTGTAAACAAAGTCCAGTGTGTTATTTCCCCTTGTTGGAAAGTCTATGTGTTGTTGTATTTTTGGAAACACGCACTTTAAGTCTGCATGATTGAAATCCCCAGCCAGGATGAGAAAAGCATCAGAGTGTGGATCAGCGGATTCCATATCACCCTCTTTTTCTTATGCATGGGAGCTCAATTTTAACCTTCTTTTGTCCAATATAGCCACGATCCCTTTTCTGAACATGTCCAAACCATCTCAGCCTCACTTCTCCAACTTTGTCTCCAAACAGCTCAACCTGAGCTGTCCCTCCAATACTTCTAATTTTATCCATCCAGTTTACTCCAAGAGAAAATCTTAGCATCTTTAAATCTGCCACCTCCAGATCCTTCTCCAATCCATACATCATAGCAGGACTCCGTCCATCATGCAAACCTTAAGTTTCACATGACGTTAACACTCATCTCCACCAACTCCAACCTGCCTGCTTACTCTTTTTCACCCCTTTGCATTTTTAGCTCTTTGTCTCCAGTGCATACCTCCACCTGCTCAGACTCTGTTCAATTCAGACTTTAACTTTGTGTTTTGGGAAGTGCTATACCATTTAAATAAAGTTATTTTCATGATCTTGTCTGAAATTCAGATATTTCTTCAGAAATTGCTGCAGGATGGTGCAAATTGACACAGGTATTTGGCGACCTGCTGTTATATATAAATGTAACCAGACTACAAACAGATGGAAATCAGTGGTGTCGAGTCCTCTCTATTGTAAAGAGGTGTTACAGAAAAAGAGTTGCAAACACTCACTGTCAGTCCAAGGTGGTTTTTACTGACCAATTCATAAACAATTTAGTAGTTGCTAAATTTAAATTCCTGTACAAATTCTTTCTGTGGTGATTTAGATGTTTCACAATGGTGAGAATATGTGCAGTTTAGTACAGCTCCTGATCCAGATGCAGATGAAAACATTTTAATTTCATAACATTTGAGAGCTGTACAACCTTGCTGGACGTAAACATATGCTCTCACTGAGCATCTTTAAAAAATCAAATATTTTTGTGTGGTTTGCACAAAATTGTATGTTGTCAGTAAATATGTTCTATCTGCAGGTTAAATAAAATCAAAACTGACCTTCAAATCCCCATATCAGTCCACTATAAGAACCAGCTGTTAGTGTCACAATCATCTGACAAACAACAATGGCTTCATAAAAATGGAATCCTCTCTACCCCGCTCGCTCTCACTTTCTCTCTTACACACACACACACACACACACACACACACACACACACACACACACACACACAGAGAGAAAGACCTTTTTGCTTTGGAAACAAGCATTAATTTGCACATGAACTCTTACACAACCGTCATTGTCATGTCTGTGTTGAGTCCGATAGAGAGAGGAAAGAGAGGAGGTGAGAATAATGAGCCGAATAACAGAGCTCTATCAGAGTAAACAAACTGCTGCCCAGGTCGGCGTGTTGTCAGTGTGTGTGGGAGGAGAGACAGGTGGAAACAATGTACTCTTCACCTGGGTTTAAGGGTTCTCCAGGCGGGGATGAGCAACGCTGGATAGCAGAGTGGCGAGAAAGACTGGAGAGGAAAGCAGGAGGGCAAAAATTCTGCTGAGGCCTCCAAATAGCACAGTTACTACAAGCACAGCAGGCGCTATATACATTCTTTGAGTTTGACTACACTATGTTGGAGAATATCTTTTATGAAATATCAGATATTGTAGACAACTTCTCTACAGCTGAAAGGAACATTGCATTCTTGACATATTCCATTATTCCCTAATGGTTTTGGTTAATCAATTCGCCGTCATTTAAAGGTATTTCTCAGAGATTCCCTGACACTTAATATTTGTGTCACCCCCCCCCAAACGCTTGTTCTTTGTTTTCTTGGACAGTTTAAGTGCCTCTTGATGATTGTAATGGTTCCAAGGCTTTTGCATTGTGACAACATCACAGTTTCAAGCCCTGTAGTTCGGGACAAAATGTTCAGATTTAAAGATGCTGACATAAATGTCAGCCAACCAAAGCATAATTCAGATATATTAGTCATAATACTGAGCACTTTAAATCCTGGGTCAAATGAACCATGGTGTTCATACAGCAAAGTGACAAAAGAAAAACGCACTGTAAGATGCTCTTGACAGAAGCATCCAGAGCACCCAGACTACTCCTGACAATTATGTCAAGTTCTGTACCTGTACAGTGAATGAATACCACCCTTCCAAAAGATACAACCTTTTGTATTGCGTGTGTGTGTGTGTGTGTGTTGATGATGGTGGAGTACACTGATTAATATGCCACTCCAAAATTTCAAATACTATTCTGTTGTGGTAAGACTGAGTGTCATTAAATGCATTTCACATCCATGCATCCTCTTCTGCTTATCCTTATCAAAGTCACGGGGGAGCTGAAGCCTATCCCAGCTACCATAGGGCGAGAGGTGTGGTAAATCCCAGACAGGTAGCCCGTTTGATGCAGGGCTGACAAAGAGACAGACAACGATTTGCACTCATGTTCACACCACTTAACCCACCAACTAACCCAGAGGTTCCCAAAGTGTGGGGCCCGCCCCCTAGGGGTATCAAAGCTTGGACACTGCTTGCATAATGGACAGGTTTTTTAACGGGGCTCCCACACAAACGCAAAGTAGGAGAAGAAGCATCACCAAATATGTTTCCAAACCAACTTCCTTCCAAGCCAAATACTAGAAAATATGGTGAAGCATATCTTCCCTTTGGCTTCACCTGCACAAGTGCCAAGGTAGGTCTCCCCTGCAGAATTAGTTTTCCCTGTCGCTGGGTTCTCCAAATCACGGACAAACGGTATCCCACATTCTTGATTTTTAATTCACAAACACTTCTTGCAATAACAAACTACTCCTGACATTTTGGAGATATTAGCTCTTTATACAGTAAAGTTACAGTGGGATACAAATAATATCAGGATGATCCTGCCACAATTTGTTCCCGGACAAACAGTATCCCACAGCTGTTTATGTTTTTAACCCTCTGGGGTTGACGGATGCGCCGGCGCGTCGAAATCACATGACCAACTTAAGACATCACAGCTACAAGATGCAGCGACTCTGAGTTCAAACTATATACCAGTTGTTGAATTGTGTCGATGGGCCACGTAAAACCAGAGTTATGATAAAAAATACATGTGATGTTTTTTCTGAACAAAACAGTGGTGTTTACAGCGGGAATGATGGTAAAAACGGCGTTTTCACAGACAGCGCTAGCAAACACTCTCCGCTTGCGAGTGAAAAAAGAAAAATAAAAAACACCCCTTCCCTATTGGTTTAAAAGTTTAAACCATGTCAGCCAATCAAAAAAATGATATGGCTATAATGGCACTTGGTTGTTTAGGGAGAAGGGGAAGTTTTAGGAGTGACACCTGCGACGGAAATCGGGCGAGCGAAAGAAAGACAGAGAGTGAGTTTTTATATGTGAGACATTAGTGACGTTTAGTGTGTTTGGGGGCAATAGTTAGTGTGTTGTGTAGTTATTGTTTTGTGTGTCAGTTATACTGCTGAATGTCACATTTGCACCAAAAAAGCCACCAAAGGCAGATTCCAGTGTAAACGCTGTTCCCACATGGAAAACTGGACTGATACACCTCCTGCTGTCAGACCTGCAGGGTTTAGGCCTGTGGTGTTCTCCCCTGTCTTATACTGAACACAAACTATTTTTTTGGAGTGGGACAAATAATTTACGTGCCTTCTTATTTGATGCAGCACACCTGATTGTTCTGTAAATAGATCTAAATGGTTATATAAAAAAAACACCTGAGGCCTTGGCTGCAATTTTAGGTAAATAGTACCACATAACTTTGTTGTTTGCAAGACTTGTGCATAATTTTTTAGAAATGTACAATTTCTATTTGCATTTCAAGTTGTGAAAATGATTCGTTAAACATGTTTGTGGGTTTTACAGTAAAAAATATAACTTTATTTTGTCTCTATCTGCCATTCTGCAATTCATCTCATGTAAACAATAACGTGGCGCACAGCGTGATATGAAAAAAGGCACATACCTTTGACAAACTCTGTATTCCTCGTCCACACGTAAACACAAAAAAGGAGTTTTAAAACATCTCCATTTGCGGTGCCAAACGCATAGAAACAGTTGCGTTTTCAAAAATACGTGTGTGGACGTAACATAAAAGACTTAGTAGTGTATTTTATTACTACCTATAATTTATTGCAGTTTACTTGTATTTGCTTAATTGCTTACCAAATGTTACAAATTTCAACGTGTGGTTGGAGGGTGTGTTTGTGCGGGGGGAGGGAGGGGGGGCAACAGTTTTCTTGTAAAACAAAGGGGGGCCCAGCAAAAAAAGTTTGGGAACCACTCAACTAACCCAACCCCACAAACTGCATGTCTCTGGACTGTGAGAGGATGCCAGAGCACCCAGTGAGCATGCTCCCTTCCAAGGGCTGCATAACAGTGCCTTTCTTCCACTTCCAGTGTCCAGTGTTAGCAGTAGCTTAGAAATGGAGTCTGGTAATCACTAATGTAAACAAACTGGAATCAGCTTCTAGCAGCAATAATTTGTAGTTAGGTTTTTTTTAGTATGATTTCATCAATTTCAGACATCATTGTGAAGCAAATTTTTTTCCACTTTTCTTTTCAGCTTTCCTTTAGTTAATTGAGGTTTATTGGCATCTGTTTACACAGTGATGTTAAGGTCCCACCACAGCATTTCAATTGGGCTGAGGTCTGAACTTTTAGGCCACACCTTGACTTAATTGTCCTATTGCATGACCAGTTTTGGCCAAGCTTTAGTTGTCAGACACATGGCCTTGCATTTAATCAAGAATACTTGACTAAGTCACTGCAAGGTCCCCATGCATTGTGGTTAGAAAACAAGCCCAAATCATCTCTCCACCACCATGCTTGACAGGTAGTATGAGGCGTTTGTGCTGATATGTTTTAGTTTTCTCCAAACATGGTGCTGTGCATTATGCCAGACATCTCCACGTTGGTCTCCAAAGGACATTGTTCCAGAAATCTTGGTTTGGATGCAATTTTGCAATGCTAGACTTTGCTAGCGTTAATCTTTTTAGAGAGTGGAAGTTTTCTCATGGCAACTCTTCCAAAAATAAAAAAGGCCATCTTTGTTTAATGTTTTTTCCAATTGTACTATTATAAACAGTAATATTGAACATGCTAACGGATAGTAGTGCAACGGATCAAAAATCTCACGGTTCGGATCGGATCACGGTTTTAAGTCACGGATCGGATCAATTTTCGGATCAGCAAAAATAGAAAAAAAAAAAGACAAAAATTAGACTTGCCATTTACGTATTTTTTGCCTATTAAAAAACATTCAACTGAAGACTCATTCCACGCACTTATATAAAAAGAAATTAAGGTGCAATGTGGACATTATGGACCATGCTGGGCATCCTCTGCATCCTCTGCACAAGGCCATAAACAACCAGAGGAGTCTGTTCAGTGAGAGGTTGCTTCTCCCAAAGTCAAGGACCAGCAGACTTAAAAAGTCTTTTGTCCCACACGCCATTAAACTGTTTAACTCCTCGCTGGAGGGGAGAGGGAGGGGAAACGGGGACAAAGGAGGGGGAACAAGTAAGCTGTAGTGCCTTTTCACTGTGCAATAGTTTTAGTTAATATCCAACGGTGTAATAGAATCATTATACTTGAAATGTGCCGTTCCCTTGTATTCTTATTCCTATTTATTCTATTTATCCCTTTTGTATACTCTGTATTTATATATGTGTATATATGGTATATTTCTGCTCACATTCTGCAACTTCCGTCGGTGCTGTGCTACTGGAAACTGAATTTCCCGGAGGAACCCACCCGAGGGATAAATAAATTTTAATCTAATCTAATGTAATCTATAGGGCAGTACAGGGCGTTGTATCTACCACTCCGCTGTGATATAACGTGGCTTTCCGTTGCCCTGGAGGTCGACCCATTTGTAGTTAGGGCAATAGAAGATGCCTGGGACAGTTCAGCCATAACTTTTAACTTCTCCTGCTCATACATGCTTGGAACGATCTTGTCACACTGAAGTGGACGCGCAACGAGATATCATAGCGTGGCTCAAGCACGTTCATCACAGTTTAAACCCCTTGTTTTGCACAACGGAATACGGCCTCCCGTCTTCAGCTAAACACCCCAGTAGCTTTTGTAATAACTTTAGCCCGGTCGGATTGGGCAGCAAAGGGCTGCTTAAATGCTGCAAACTCTTCTGCTCCGCCGCTTGGACCGCTAGCGCTGGCCATAACTACCGCTTGACAGACCCACCACGCGCACCATACACATACTTTTTTTTTCTTTTTCGAATGTTCGGATCACATGTGTACCGAACCGTGGAGTGGGATCGGTTCGGATTTCGGATCAACGTGATCCATTGCACCACCACTAACGGAGGCCTATAGAGTCCGAGGTCTAGCTTTTGGGTTTTTTTGCGGCTGAGCATTGCACGGTATAACTTTGGGGTGAATTTGTAAGGAAGTCTGCTCATGCAAAGCCTGGCGACTGTCTTGGATGTTTTCCACTTGTGAATAATCTTTCTTACTGTAGAATGATAGACTTTAAATTGGTTGTAAATGATCTTATAACCCTTTTCAGATTGATGGGCAGCAACAAATGCTTCTCTAAGATCACTGCGGAAGCATTTCCTCCTGGGAAATGTGTTAATCCATAACGGATTTTTCCAGACCAGCAAACTGACAAAACATCTGCTCGTGATCAATTAGTACAGAGCATGTGATTAGCAGTACCTGCTACTTACCCTCTCAATTCTATGGAAAGTGTAAGAGGGCACTTTTTGGCTTATTTTTTGTTAAATAAATAATGACATGGTGTAGTATGTCATGTTTTTTAATATGTCTGAGGCTATATTTACCTAAATTGTAATCAGTCTGTAAATAAAAACTTCTTCAACAGGTTTGACCAGCCCACAACCCCCCCACCCTCACCTTTACTACAGAGTCCTCTCCCCACTCTCCTACCTCCCTCGCTTCCCCCCCTTCCTGACACCATGACACCCCCCTCCTCCAATCCCTCTCTCAGCAGCAAGACATCTCCCCCCCTCCCCTCCCCCCAAACATCTCCCAGTGTCACAGTGGATCAGGTCAGGAGACAACTGAGGAAGCTTCGCCCCAGAAAGGCAGCAGGCCCAGACAAGGTGTGTCCTAGGATGCTAAAGGCGTGTGCTGCTGAACTTGGGGAGCCGCTACAACGAGTCTTCAACCTCAGTCTGCGACTGGGGAGAGTGCCCGCCCTATGGAAGACATCCTGCATCGTCCCGGTCCCCAAAAAGAACCGGCCCAATGAGCTGAATGACTTCCGACCGGTGGCACTGACGTCACATCTTATGAAGACTCTAGAGCGGCTCTTCCTCAACCTCCTCCGACCACAGGTACAACATGCCCAGGACCCACTACAGTTTGCATACAAGGCGGGTGTCGGAGTGGAGGATGCCATCCTGTACCTCCTACACAGAGCCCACTCACACCTGGATGGGGGAAAAGGCACGGTCAGGATCCTGTTTCTTGACTTTTCCAGTGCCTTTAATACCATCCGGCCCTGTATGCTTCAGGAAAAACTGAACAGGATGGAGGTGGACCCCTGCCTGGTCGCTTGGATCTCCGACTACCTCACCGACAGACCACAGTACGTCAGGCTGAAGGACATCACGTCTGACACAGTGGTCAGCAGCACAGGAGCACCACAGGGAACTGTGCTGTCCCCTCTTCTCTTCACCCTGTACACCTCTGACTTCTGCTACAACTCTGAATTATGCCACATTCAGAAGTTTGCAGACGACACGGCCATCATGGGGTGTATCTGGGATGATCAGGAAGAGGAGTACAGAAGTCTGGTGAGGAACTTTGTCGCATGGAGTCACACAAACCACCTGCAACTCAACACCTCAAAGACTAAGGAACTGGTTGTGGACTTCGGGAGGTCCAGAGAAGGTCCACTGCCGGTTCAGATAGAGGGGGAGGAGGTGGAGGTGGTCAACAAGTACAAGTACCTCGGGCTGTGGGTGGACAATAAACTGGACTGGTCATGCAACACAGAGCACCTGTATAAAAAAGCCCAAAGCCGACTGTACTTCCTCAGGAGGCTGAGGTCTTTTAACATCTGCAGGAAGCTCCTGAGGATGTTTTACCAGTCGGTGGTTGCTGGAGTATTTTTCTATGCTGTGGTGTGCTGGGGGAACAGCACAGCAAAGAAGGACTCATCCAGGCTGGAAAAACTGATCAGGAGGGCTGGCTCTGTGGTCGGCATGAAGCTGGACACTCTGGTGACAGTGGCAGAGAAAAGGACATTAAAGAAACTGATGGACATTATGAACAATGCTGGGCATCCTCTGCACACGGCCATTAACAACCAGAAGAGTCTGTTCAGTGACAGGTTGCTTCTCCCCAAGACAAGAACTAACAGACTTAAAAACTCCTTTGTCCCACACGCCATCAAACTGTTTAACTCCTCTCTGGAGGGGAGAGGGAGGGGAAACAGGAGGACAAAGGAGGGAACAACTAAGCTGTAGTGCCTCTTCACCTCACTGTGCAATACCTTTTGTGCAATACTTTTGTAAATAGTCAACAGTGCAATAGACCTCAATACTCGAAATGTGCAATTCACTTGTATTTTTATTTTTATTCCTATTTATTCTATTTATCCCCTTCGTATATTTTATTTATATTGTCTCTGTATTTATATATGTGTGTGTGTGTGTGTGTGTGTATGTGTGTATATATATATATATATATATATATATATATATATATATATATATATATATATATATATAATATTCTGTAACTCTGAAACTTCTGTCGGTGCTGTGCTTTTTGGAAATCGAATTTCCCAGAGGAACCCACCCGAGGGATTAATAAAGTTCTATCTAATCTAATCTAATCTAATCTAATCTAATCTAAATACATATGTACATTATGCTCAAAATAAAATACTAGATAGAGATGTTTAGTATTGTTACAGCTGAAATTAAAAGCATTTCTATGCAGTGTATAGTGCACATACTATAGGCTGTCTATTATTAACCATATGGGCATAACAATTCTTTTTTAAAGAGATGTTCCTGAACAGGTGGCTACCTGTTGAAGTGGCTTTACATTTACATATTATTCTCAAAGCAAAATGCATGGCCTTTATAAATTACTGTTGCTGTAGTCATTGACTTAAACAGAAATAGTTTCATTGCTGTACTTTTATTCAATGAGTTGCATAATTACAGTTTTTGAGTGAAAAAAAAAAGCACTAATCCTTGTGTACATTCAAATGCACTGCAGACATTTTCTTCTCTCGCACACACACACACACACACACCATGCTGGGCCTGTGGTGCCATGCCAGAGCGGAAGAGCTAGTCGAGCAAAACCCAGGGCAGCCTGGGATCCTGCCAAGCCCAGCTGGTGGCACAAGCAACTGATGGGAAGAGAGCAAAGAGGAGGAAGAGGACGAAGAAGAGTAAAGGAAGGAGGGGCGCAAAGGAAGGACAGAAGCCAGGAGAGTGAAATGGTTTGGAGAGTGCTGGTGAAAGAAACTAACCACTCTGAAAAGCAAAGATTCTGGCATGATGAAGAAAGAGAGAGAAAATGCTTTAGAGGGGGATGGTATGCACGCAAACATGCGTATTTATGTATGCATGTATGTGAGAGGTATGTATTTTGTGTGGGAGGTAAGAGATGATATATTGGAGATGGAGGAGCAGAGTAAAGTGGGGGCTGGGGGGACTCGAGTCTATAAATTCTGAATGCCACTAAATCTTTCCATTATCCACAGATAAGGCAGTGACAGATGTTTCTGAGCCCAGATAGAATTTAAATCGTTCAAGTTTGGCTGATAGCAAGGGGTGAAGAATGAAAACAGATAGGTGGAGAAAGACAGGCCGAGACAGCAGCCAAGATAGAGACAGAGCACTGTAAACATCCTTCGCTTCTCCCTTTCCCTCCCTCCCTCCCGCACACTGCTCTCAGCTGGAGGGTGTTGCCCCCATCGAGGAGCTCTGACAAGGTCAGGGGTGAGGCAGCGCCGCCCCCAGGATGAATTCAAATGAAGAATGTGTGTTTATAAATGTGCTTGAACTGCAAAAAAATGTTTGTGAATATGACCGGTGGCGTGCAAAATAACTTGCATACAACAACTATGTGGGTGTATTTTACCGCTAGTACTGCTGTCAGGTAAAAGAGAACTTTTATTTAAAAAAAATTGTATACTTTTCCTTAACTTAAAATATTTGGTTTTAAATGTCACGCCGATAATATTCACCATATATTTTAAATTGATGCAACAACAACGCTTTCCTAAACAAAATAGAAAACCATCAGAAACAGCATTCAGATCAATGGATGCCAAATCTCCAGCGAAACCGATTCTAATGAAATTCTCGTAGGTGGGTTAGCAGCTTTGTGGGGCAGGATTTACCGACAGACACCACTGCTCTTGAGAAAAAGGAGGAAAAAAAAGCCTTGGGAACGTTTTATTATTAAAAAGAAGCTGATGCAACACTCTGCACTGAGGTTGAAAATACACACAGACTCAGCACCGAAATTAATGTTGAGACAACCGCTTTGTGCATGAATTTTGAAATTACAAATGTGAAAATCATTCTGCTGTGATTTCAGCATTCATCTAATCATACGTTAGCTTTTTTGGGGGGTAAAAATATTGAAATGATGTTAGGCTTGGCCCAGAACAGCACTAAGAAATGCCTCTAGAGAGATAAACACACTCCGATAGTTCTCTGTTCAGTCTTAGAACGGCAATGCATAAATCAACTGCCACACAGAACAAAAACCCCAGACAGGTTTTTATAAGCATTATGTGGTTACTCGTCTCTATAAACATACCAATATGAAGAATCTGTAGGTAAGAGAGAAGCTTGTCGATACCAAAATCTTTTTGCTTTTCATTTTTAGATCATTTGCAGTCCAAATGCTATCAAACAACCAGTTGGGTTGGTAGTTTCTGGTTTCTCAATGTCCCACACCTTCTATATTCCCTCTCTCTATATGTGATCATGTTTAGTGTTAGTTTTCATGTTCGATAGATTAATTTTACAGCATTAGCTCAGTTTTTTAGTTACTTCCTGTTTTAATTTGGTTTGTTTTCTTGTGTATCTGGTTTTACCTTCTGCTCTTATCTTTTCCCTCCTGTCTGATCATCTACCACACCCTTGTGTTATGCTGATTTTCTCCACCTGTGTCTCATTCTGTAATCAGTCCAAAGTGTTTATAGTCTTATCGTCCCTTATCGTTTGTTGGATCAATGGCTTGTTCTTCAGGCTTCCATCTCAGCTTTCAAATACTTCTTGTATTACTGTGATGTTTAACTAGGACTATTTGGAACCTTGGCTGAAGATTCATGTTCATGTTTTGTTAATTTCCCTTGCCTCCAGATCCAGCTTTTTTGGTCCTCCATCTACCACAGCATTACAAATATGACATACCATGGAGACAGAAGGGTGGATTGAGAAGTGGAGAAATGAATGATTGCTTGCAATTGTAAATCATGCTAAATGCTAAATGAATGGCCACTTATATAGTGCTTTTTTAGACGTAATGAAAACCCAATGCCCTTTTAAACAGAAACATTCATAGAGCTTTATTCTATGCATTTAGGCACTTTATTACATATTCATCAAGTGCAATTTGGGATTCTGTACCTTTCATCTTTCTGTATCAAGGACAGTGAAATATACACCAGAAGCGCTGCCGAGTGAACCGCTGACCTTCTGCTCTACTTCCTGAGGTACGAGTCAGGGTTTGAGAGCATTCACAATCACTGGTATTAGTACTTTTAATATTTTTAAAGCTGTTAGCTGCTGTGTGTCATATGTCTTTAAAATAAAGCTATTTTTAAGTTGATTTATTTGCACAAACACAGGTAGTACTCACAGTAGCTTGTATAGCTTTATAGCCGCCCACAACCAAGTTGGCTTCAACATGCTGATAGATTTTTTTCCCTCCATTTCAACTATTTTGCTGGTAATAAAAAATGTATAAATGACTTGTGATTTTTAGTATTATAGTAGTAAAAATGCAAAGTTAAGTTAAATGATTCTGAGTCATTGTGTTTCAGGCAAACAGTCACACAGCCATGTGTTAACATGCCGTTAGTCTGGAAGTTCTTGACTGTGATTAAAGACACAAAGTAAACTGCCCGGTGACTCAGTGTGTCACCCTCAGTGTAAAGCTTCAGTAAGTTTTGTGGCTCTAAAATTTATTTTGGTCAAAACTTTGATGGTAAAGGTTGCTGACCCCTGCTCTAGCCATGTATGTTACACCAGGTCAGACATCAAAGTCCTTACCTTAGTCCCTAACAAATCTCTTTCTCTACAGGCATAGGAAAGGATCATAGGAGTGCTATTGTCATATTACATTTGAGCAGGCTTTGGTTGCAGGTAAACAGTCCATGTGGAGAAAAAGATGAGGTTTGCATTTGCAAAAATTCAATCTTGAAACCATCATCTAACATATCACAGTGTTTTAGCTTTATAAAATGTATTCAGAAACTGAAAATAGCAAACGTTACACGAAGTCTTGGCCTGGATATCTGTTGACTACACTGACAGCACTGAAAAACCTTCGATTACCCTGAGAGTCTATGCCACCAGATGGGTAAATGAGTTCACAAATCGCCCTTACCCTAAGGAATTAAATCTAAAATCAAGATTTACCTACCAAACAGACCTTAAAAGGGGTCTAAGGGTCCTCACTTTTCTTAAATGTCCTCAGTCAGGTAGTCAAAACCTAACCAGTCCCTGCTTCTTTAACTAGACATTGCCCAAATGTCTGTTATGTGACTTTTGTTAAAAAGGCGAACTGAGATATCGGTCAGTAACCCCAGTTTGACACGCTCTGTGTGTGTGTGTGTGTGTTTGTGTGTGTGTGTATGAGAGGCATGTGATCTAACTGTCTCCCTGCGTGAGAAGAGAGAGAGCAGAGCATACTGAGTCAGTGTTCAACCATGCAGCCTTCTTGGAGACACTCACAAACAGCCCATTTCAACACACACACACACACACACACACACACACACACACACACGGACGCACACACCAGTCTTTGACGACACACCATGCTAAAGGAGACCATTGTCCTGTGGTGGAATACAGACGGAGAGTCCAGAGGCAATCTTCACAGGAATCTGTTCGGAAAATAGTCTTTACTACACCCTCAGGACAGCAGTTTCTCCACTGCCATATTATGCATTTCTCGATAGCGACCTATCTCTGCCTACAAATCCTTTACTTTGGAGGGTCCTCTTGACCACGTGATTAATGAGCAGCAATAAGGATGCTTGTCAGCACTGGCATAGATCAGAGGTCAACTTTGCTAGGGTTCTAAGGTCGCCGCAGCAATGTGGGGGGCCACTGTGCTGTCCACTGTATGTCTCCAGGAGAAAAACCCACTGGACTTCATGAATATTACATGAAAGCCCTGCCATGACAGGATGGAGGGGAAAACAAAAGGGCAAGATTTCATCTAAGAGAGAGGGAGAGTAGGGAAAAGACGAATGGAGGAGGGATAAAGAGGGTCCTGTGAGGCTCAACAAAGACAGGCTTTATAGCAACGAGGGTCAAATGGGCGTTTTATTCATGGTTTCCCCCTACACACTGAGAGGAGCTCCCTTAGGACCCTTTAAAGGAGAGAAGATGTGTATATGTGTGTGTCTGGGGGGGTCAAACAGTTTTCCCTCCTGGCTGAGGCACACTTGAGACAACCTTTGGTCCCCAAATATCCACACTATCCTATTCCAAGTGACCAAAACACTGCACAGAGCTCTTGTGTGTGTGTGTGTCTGTGTCTGTGTGTGTCTTTGGGTGTCTCTGTGTTCTGTCATTTTTTATAGCCTTAAGCTCCTTATTCCCAAGAGTCTGGCAGGTATGCTTTGCTATTTCCTCATGGCTCTAACTCTGTGTATTGTTCTGATTGGGACAAGGTTAGCAGCAGATGTTCAGTCTGCAGCGGACTGCCAGCGTCGACGACATTCCTCAGTGGCGCTCGCTGGCAAAGAGCTGACTCCATGTTCTCGAGCCGAGCCAACACTGAGTCTGTATTTAACAGAATACATTGCAATGGAGGAAATTGCAGAAATGCCGCCCCGTTTTCCCTCCACGTGCAGCACATAGTGCTGACAAAGTTAGCTCTCTGACAATCAGCTGTCATATGATTCTGCACAGAATATTTTAACATCTTTCAGTGTGTTGATGTGCTTCTACAGCTACAAGCTCACTGCTTTGATACAGTCTTAGCACCATCATTAGGATGACTTTTTTTCTACTGCTAGGTAGCTGTTTTGAGTGTAAGGTTTTACACATTTTTAGTGACTTGTTAGTGAACACTGTGAAATACTTTAATATTTTGCAGCAAAGGAGGCATGTATCTAGGTAAAGCAGAATAAGGATAAAAAGAAGAGTCAATATTGGGATTGTATTCATCTCCCTGAATAAATCTCACTGAACAAACAACCCCTCTGGGTCTGAAAAAAGCCTATAAAGCAGTGCTGAAACAACACTTCCTCCAATGGTCATTTGAGGCTTGGCTCTAAGGAGATGCAGTCCTCGTGGATTCCACTATTATAATGACCAGCTTCAAAGAAAACATGAACATATTTACAGCCTGGATCAAAAAACCCTTTTGGTATCTATAGTCTGTTTGCCAATCTGTGAAAATATACACACAGATTAAAAAAAAACTTAATTGCTTAAAATATATTTACCTTTAAAGGTCATTTGGCTAATCCTAGATGCAAAGTATTTATAATGCAATGTGGCAAATACTATGACTATCATATAGTATACTATACCATACTATCAGAAAGTTCTGATGAGTAAGAGTAATTGTTTTCCGTGGGACTTTTTCTGTCTCTCACATTGTTATGGAGGGATATTAGTTCACTTTTCTTTACGAAGTTGCTTCATTTCATTGAGGTTTGCAAACATTTGTTTATGCACAGCTGTTTTAAGATCCCTTATATGTATTTATTGGCATACGTAAGAGTTCATGGTCAACTAAATGACTGAAACGTGCCCAGGTACCATGGCTGCAGAACAAGCTCAAAGCCCACCTCTCTACTACCGTGCTGAAAGTTGGCATGAGGCGGTTGAAGATGTGTGTGGTTTGGGCCCAACATGAAACTGTAAATTACAGCTAAACATTTCAACTTTGGTCTCATCTGTCCAAATGAGATTGTTCTAGAAGTCTTTTGTTTCATTTAGATGTTATTTTGCAAAGCTAAACTATGCTAGCATTATCGTTTTAAACGTCTTCTAAACAAGCCATTTTTCTAACTGAACTGTCATTAACTTGAAGACTTAACATCCTGAGGCCTGCAGAGTCTGAGATGTTGTTTTTGGGTTTTTTTCCTGGTTCTGTGATTGCTGATTGTCTTGCACCCCACAGTGCTAAATTTGAAGCTTTACTTAGGATGGATGGTCCATGAATGAATGTGTAACATCACATCTTCATAACAAAATATTTATTTTGTTATTATAGCAAATGTGTGTACAGCTTACAACACCGCATCTTAGTAGCAAGTATAAATATCAGTAATGCCACTCACTACAATTTATAGAATGATTTTGCCATGCTAAGGGTATCCATTTCTGTACTAAACTGGAGTACGGGTAAACTGGAGACGTAAAATGTTTTCGTGAAAGAGATTAAAATGAAGAAATCTGCGCATCGACTAAACGCGTTCACACACGAACAAAACACCATCACTATCTCTACATCATGGCACGGACAAACAAGCACTCTTATTTGCTTTATCACGATTGTCATTTCCCCTGACACCTCCTACCTATTTTCCGCTATGTCTAATATGGCTGTAATCACCATTGTAAACCTTGTGTCATTGTGAGGACACATATAATTAAAAGAGGATTAGCAATGGACGGGCCCAGATGCCTTCTGCATGTAATTAACATTCAGACAATGTGGCGGGCATACAGAGAAAACACCTGTGTTTGTGTGTGTGTTTTGTGTGTGACGCGGCTGTGGCTATTTGTGTGTATGTGTGTGTGGGCGTGTCTAAAGATGTGTATTGGTCCGTGTTTTTTGAGGGAGATTAGCCTCAGCAAATTCAGTCTGACATCAGCCAATCAGGGCCATTCAGGGGGCTAGCCTATCATCCACGGCAACATGTAGGCTGCCAGAAAATGGCATTAAAACAGGCAACATATTTACATAGTGAAGGTGGGCAACACTGACAACAGTACAGGTATCGTTTAAAGGACAAAAGTACAAGAGTTTTCTTACAGCCTTAGAATGCTTTTGAAACTATGAATACCATATTTATATTTATTTATCCAACATCTGCTAAATTAAAAACAATCATAGCATTAAGCAGAACCTGGATTAGTGGAATTGCACTAGGACCATGGGATCACACGTTTTTCTGACCTAAGCACTGCTCAAGTTGGACTGGGACCAAATTCCACGGTGCTTATGGGATGTCTTCTTAAAGTGCGGGTCTCACCTTATGTGTGTAATTTCTTACAAAACCTTGTGGATTCATTTTATTTTCCTTTTTGATACAGACGGACATCAGCTGATGCCCTCAATTACAGATAAATGAATTCTATGCAGCAAAGTAAAAAGTTGGGTTGGTGCATCCCTAGTTTATGTGTTGCGTGAGTGCGGTAGTGTTATTTGCATCTACTTAGGCGCCTATTTTGCAAACTTATTACATTCTGACAGATCAAATGGCACCAGGACATGCATTTGATAACCCGAAATTCACACGAGGTTGAGCCTTTGAGGATTCAAAGGACAATTTTCGTCCAAGATTGACTGTCATCAGACTTATATTGGTCTATCCTGACGTCAGTAAGAAACTGTTCCTGAGCTGTGGGATGGTTTGCTGCCACGTGATTATGCTGTGATCTGACATTGAGATGAGGGGATCGCAGTTGCTCTTTGCAGGCACTGTGACATTAAAGGTGATCGTCTAATGGAATTGACCTTTCAGCTTTATCTCCCTATCATGCATATATGAAGAGGATGCATCCACGGTCTGCATCTCTGGGTGAATATGTGTGTGTGTGTGCATGAATGTTTCATATGGCATGAGGTGGGCAGGCATGCTTCAGAATGTGTGTCTGACATATTTGTGCCCCATATAACCGCTTGCATGCTTATAATTCAGTATCCCGGTGTGCGCGCGTGTGTATTTAATGCCAGTGGGGTCGTCTAGCATTACTCGAATGACCACGAGATGAGGTCAGAGAGAAAGAGCACAGTAGAGACGTGAGAGTGTCGTCCTGCTGCTGTGTAGGGGAGAAGGTGACTGTTGCTGAATCAAGTCATTTGCTGGTCTAATTCTAAAATCTAGAAGCTGGCTTCCTTCAAAGAATCTCCATTCCTGCATCACACTAAAATGGGATAAAAAGAAACTAAGGAAAAAATATCATGAGGCGCGTACTGAAGATATTTTGGATATTTTGCATTGAAAAATTTGGAGGGTCCACCTCAATGAACAGACACTGTCTTTTAAACTATTACTGAAGTGACCTTGATTTGCAAGAAGAGGCTGAAGACTAGTAGTCACATAATGGTTAAACATTTATTTCAGAGGATTTTCTTCTGTGCATAATGTGCAGGTCTGGATAAAATGCTATGTAATTTTAATTTCTACACAGTCGTCTGGCGTGAAAAGCGGCTTAAATCAACTTCCATTAAAATTCTTATGGCATAATTACGTACAGTACTGTATATTGTGTATCCAATATAATATGCTACAAGCAAAGTCATGCTCCTCGTGGCACTGAATTACTCTTGCAATGCTGCTTTCTGTGCTTCTGGATAAGAGGCCAAACTCAGATAATAGAGTGCCGAAGGTTAGTTGATGCCAAGCGACGGGAAAAATAAAAAGAAAACATTGACCTTAACTTTCCTTCCATAACTAATGCACAAAAAAGTCACAAGGATGACACCTGCACCAAGTTCAGGTAATTTGAATAAGTTATTAATTGATATAACGATCACTGCAAGGCTTTCATCAGACATCAGTACAGTAGGTTGTCTTGCTAATAAGGTGACTGTGTAGAGAGATATTTTATTTAATAACACTTGCATGCTAAAAGTTGCTTAAAACATCTTTATAAATAAATATATTTACATGATAAAATAATAAGGCAGCTGTAAAATACACAAAGTACTGTTTTTTCAATTACTGGAAATGCTAATAGGTTTAAGAGTGATACAAATAGTGATACAAAGTCTGCTGTTCAGTTTTACAGCAAAATACAGTCCCTTTTCCTCTGTGATGCAGGTGGTTATTATAGCTATTTGTTAGATTTGACTGGTGTGGACATGTCCCATTCTTTCCACCATTTATGTGGCTCAGAAAAGTGGTAAGATTGAGCCAAAAATGAGCCACTGAGACTGGGGAGTGGAGAGTCCCGATTAATCACATCTATAATCGGATGTGAGCAGTTGTTAATGTATTGAATACAGCAGTATGTCTGCAGCTGTATGGTGGAAGGAGGTGGGGTTTTGGGGCTGTGGTGATATTATATCATCTAAATTCAGGATACATATTTGAGGACTTGCAGCGAATGTTTTATAGTAAAGAGCTGTTCATGGAGAATAACATAGCTGTGAAAGAACAAAATAACACAGCCTTCTATAGGAAACAGCTGACAGTATTTTACTTTAAGGCCTATTATAGCATCGTATTAACAGTACAAAGCTGTTGCTGTTGATTGGAGTAGGCACACTAAAATAACAGTGTAATGCCAGTACTTTATTGTAATGTTATTTTGAAATTTGCAGTGCACTGCTGAAAAGGCGAGTCTGTTTTTCTGTTGTGACAATGTCTCACCATCTTCAGAATTTTAATGATACTTGCTTAGATTATTGTTCCCGAGGTACAGTACTTCAAAAGGTTTATGCCACCGAAATGGTTTAGGTATTCCTGAACAGAAAAATTAACTTTAGAAGTTGAACGTTATGCTCTTTTCATTGCTGAGTTCTCAGATTTGGATATTAATAATATAACTCATGCTGCTATTTGCCTACTAAAGATTTAATTTTAAGGTTTAAACAAGTTTTTGACAGATTTCTAACGTATTTGTGTTTTTCTGTTTTTTTTTTATGAAAAGGGAGCGTTAAAGAAGGCAGCACTAGCGAGCAACCATGCATAAAGCCCTTTGCTTTTTTGCTCTTGATCCCCAGAAGGTGAGAAGTAGACCTTTCTCTCCTATTTTCTTTCACTTCCATTCTTATGTGTGTGCTGTAAATGATGATCAGTCTTTATCCTGATTGGAAAAATATTTCAAAGTTGTTGTTTTTTTTTTAATTAAAATGATTATGTGAGTGTTGGCACTTCGCGTCCAAAGGGCTTGTCCTTACGAATGGTTTCCAAACACTTGCCATAGTTTATTAAGGTTCAAGATTTTTAGTATTCCTTCTAGTCTTAAAAATCAAAATGAGAACTGGAGAAATGTTTGGATGCATGAGGTTTAGAGGCAACACTTGAATGTCCATTCCTCTTGTCTGCCACTGAGTGCTGAGTGGCTCTGACTGCTCTAAGAGAGCACTCTGCTTCTCAGGGCTAAATCACTCAGGACTCATAAAGAAAGGACTCGCAGCTCAAATGCCGACAGCGTTAGCTGAGCACACAGGCAAATGTCTGTGTGTTTTGAAGGCCTGCTGCTCTGGTGCCTTTCTGTCAGAACATTTTTATTGAGCATAAACATGTTATATCAATAACCAAATGCATTAAACGTGATGTTAAGGTATAGTTAGAATTTATTTTCATGTATGTCCTATATGTGGACATTTGTGTTACTTTTTGTGTCTTATTATAAAAAAAAGATTTCACAATCTTATTTTTCTGTGTGTCATCATAGTTTGAACTTCTTCAGGTGCACATTAGTTTTTATTTTTTGCATTTCTATTCAATCCATTGTTGACTAATATAATGGAATACAGTGTAGTGGTGTTCATGCGGACATGAGGCACATACATGCGGTCTTATGGACTTTTTAATGTTACAATGTTCGATCCATTGTCATACCTAATGAAAAACAGGTTAATGCTTAATAATAGATGTGACTTAATGATACTTTAATAAACATCATGATTAACAGTTAATGCTGTAAAAGTTCTTATAAAATTCCTACCGTCAGTCTGAAAAAGACATTACCTGTTGCTGCAGAATGTCGTCAAATGAAACTATCATTTAAAATGAGCTGTGAGCATCTCCCTACTTGAAGAGCATTTCTGTTTGTATTCCTGAAACGCCTGTCCTCCCAGATGTAAATAGATTGTGAAGAAGAAAGAGAGGGAAGACAGAGAGAGTTAGAAGAAGGGAGCAAAGGGAGGCGATAAGCTTCAGCCTGTCAATCAGTGAGAAAGATAAAAAAAAAACCCTCATAGTCCCATCAGCTGCGTATCTGAGTCTGGGTACTTCTACATTCAACTAGAACTCAAAGACAAAGGAACTCACTCAACAGGCGTGAATGCACAAAAGTGCTTTAAGATGTGTCCACGTAGATCTGGTTCAGGTGAAAGGTGTAGTAGTAGGAGACTGACTCTCAGAGTAAAGCTGGAAATAAACCTGAAGAACATCAACAACATCTTGCCAGGGGTTTGCTTTTATTCACCTCAGATTTCACCGGTCAGTAGCATAAGACCATTACAAGCTGGATGAATTTGAATTTCATGATTAAGGAAACTTTACTCTGGCCTTTACTCTTCTAGGATTAAAACATCATAATATATGTGGCCTAATTCGACCAATTACTTTGTGTATTTACAACATGTGTTGAATTTCCAGATGTGTACTTGCACTTTTCAAGACATGCACATCAGCATGCAGCTGTGGAATCTATGGTTGAGTAGCTGCTGTGGCCCCCTCAAGGCAAAGAAAGGCAAGCAAGAGCTCATTTACTCATTCATATCACTCAGAAAAACGGAATACGGAATTTACAGAATAAAGAAGATGTAACTGAAACCACATCCACAAATCTTCAAGGAGAGCAGAACTGCAAGGGAGGACACAACAACGAGGGACACTGAGGAGTTAAATACACACATGAGGTAACTGGGGAGAGAGGAAACAGCTGGGAACAGAACAGAATCCAGCTAGCGAGATAAAGGGAAGGAAAACTAAACACAACACACAGATGAGAGACTATCAAAATAAAACTGGGAGTAACAAACAAGGACTAAGACATACGGACGGGGGAGACAGGAAGGTAAACAAACAGTGACAATACTGAGCCACACACGGAAACAAGAGGGAGGCAGGAATAACCAGGGATGCATAAACCAGACTAAAGCTATAGAAAACTCCAAACATCCACAAAACTCAAAACGGACCATGACAAAATTTTTGATATTGCCAGAATTTGTAATCAGGATATCTTTGATTGCTAGATGTTGAAATTGCCAGCTTTGAATCACATTCATTGTGTGACAAATTTTGGGTTTTGGATTGAAAGCCAATAACCTTGTAGGGTCTTTACCTTACGATATAAAGTGCCTTGAGGCACTCACAATGTGCAAGCCATGAGCACTGCTAACAAATACAGAAGTCTAGTATATAAGCAATAATATCTGCTGGCACCAAAATAACTGAGAACAGATAAACTTGATTTACTGCTTAGACAGACGAGGACAAAACCTATATATTTAAAAAGAAATCCAACATCTGAGGATAAATTTTCATTCTTTCATTTTGCAATTCTGTTTTCTGCAGGAGCCCAAAAACCTATTGATCTCATTATGTATAAAAAAGTAAGAGAAAGCGACCAGACGAGGCGTGGTGGAGTACGAAGATTACAGCAGGACTGCGTACACCCCCAGAATTACCCAGCCTCCATGGCTCCAATCTATTTCAATTGGACATGGCTGCTATGTGTGTAGCATCGTCTCTTACATACACTTCTCAAGCTGCATAGCCCATAAACAGAGTGGTGGACTGCATTCTGATTAGACACACACAGACACACACACACACACACACAGGTTCAGGTATGAAGGCATAATGTCCATGTCTGTATGTAAAGACACACACACACACACACACACACACACACACACACACACACACACACACACACACACACACACACCAGCTGTTTACTACTGTCAGGAGTAATAAAAACAACATGAGTCAGTTTGAGAAAAGCATTTGTGAGAGAAATCTAAAACTAAAACTCCATATGGTCCCTGTGTCTCTGTCTCTCCATCAGCTTTTTCTTCCCACTCTGCAGAGAAAATGCAGCGTTGCATGAGCTTGGTGGAGAGATGACAGATCATCGCAGACACTGACAACCTGTATAACACTCATAGCTTCAAAATTACACTCAAATTTTCAGCTTTGAGACGCAACTCGGGATGAATTAAGGCGAGAAAGAGAGAGCGCGACGGAGCCAGCCGCAGAGGATGACAGCAATGTTTATTGAGTTTTTTTCCTCACATTATGGCATGTCACTTTTAACAAGGCCCTATCACAATATGTTACAGGCTACAGATATCCGTTCACTTCCAGTTTCATTCTGTCTTGCCTGGAATGATTCAAAGGGATTAAAATGAAGTTGCCGAACGAGGAAAAGTCGGGTCATTGAAATGCAAAGTACGTATTCATTTTTTCCTCCCTCGGTCCATTCAGCAGTGACGACTTTAAGCGGAGTTGCATACCAGCCTGAGCTGCAGGAGGAGAAACAGCAGCACTTGTGCTTCACACAGAGAGAGAGAGAGACTGTTATAGAAATGTAACACATTGCCATCTGCAGGCAAGTCAAATCGGCAGGCGGGGAGTCAAGCACACACATAGAAACATTCACACACGCAAGCAAGCAGATGAACCCGCTGAGAGCGAAACAAATGTGTCTAATTTAATCAGAAAACTCATCACAGAAAATAAATTGCACTCCTGAACTTGTTTATTATTCATTCATTCACTGTTGAGGCCGGACAAACTGCTATTTTACACAGAACAGAAATAAATAGGAGCTCATGGAGCTCATGGTGGCGAACTCTGAAGTGAAGCGGATGGCCAGGGCGTGTAGTGTTATTGAGCTCATGCTTTGAGGAATAATTGAAAACACGCAGGATAAGTTCCATGTTTATTGATCCCACATGAATTTCCCTCCGTCTAAAAGGAAAAAGAAAATGACAATATCCTGTGAGCAAAAAAACAAAACAAAAAAAATCTTTAATTTCACATTTGTGCTATATGGGAGATCAAACCTGCGCACAGGCTTGAGCACAGTTATACACCGACTGGAAACCACTCTGACACATGTAGACACACACTCAGACACACACACACACTCTCACACAGAATGAAATGAGAGCCGTCAGAGGACCAGTGATGGAAAGCAATGGTGACATCAGCCGTCAGCCAACATCAGCCCCGGGAAGATCGCCGTGACAACCACAACATCGACCCCTCCGAGAGATTATCGTCAGCTGCTGCCTCACGGCTACAAGCTGCACAAACACACACACGCACAGCTTGCCCAACTGACAGAATAAAAATTAAACTTAATACAATGATTTGCAAAGAGTAAGTATAAACTGCTTAGTTTTTAATTTGGCTCACCAGAGACTCGCAGCGACAGGACAGTATTTTGGAACAACTTTTTTAAAAGAGAAAACAAATAATGCAAGAAGCAAGTCCAGGAGTGAGGCAAAAACACGTTTTGAATGCAGGAGAAATGAGCGCAGGTTTTATAAGGGTCTGTGTCTTTGCTCTCCTTTTTTTTTTTTTTTTTTTTGCCTGTCCCATTTGGTTCTTTAGCCATCAGAATTGTTGTCTGAAGACCAACAAGGATACCCAATGGATTTACTTTGCCAAATGGATCATCGTGGCATTGCCATATTGGTCCATGTGATCGACCTTTGTTTTTATTATTTATTATATTTTATTTTCAGATGTTACAGACGGGACAGACATGAGTGAGGGATAGGAAAGGGAGAGAGAAAGAGGAAGGAAAAGAAAAACAGAAGGGAAGAGGGACAGTGAGAAAGGGGGGGGAGAAAAAAAATCTCCTGGATCACCTGTTGAGAGAAGAAGAATAGAAAACAAGCAAAAAAAACCCCAAAGCAACATACTAAACACAACACCATCGCATTAATCTAGCTAAGTGTAACCAGCAGTAAATACTAAATATTCAATGTTGTTGTGCAGCACGCAGGACAGACAGCGCACAATGTGCTTTGAAGTAGCAGCCAAGAAAGGTGTAATTTAAGTCTACGAGCAGTGAACACCCGTGCGCATACCTGTGTGGATCAGCGCGCTTGTATTCAAATGGTTTCCACATGTAATGGTCTGCAAGAGCATGTAGCGAGCCATAGCCCCGTCCCACAGGGCATGAAGCAGGCATGGAGGAGATCCAGGCCCCAGACATCCAGAGGCCTCAGAGTGCGAGAGCCCAAGGAGGACCACCGGAGGGGCATCCGTGCCACCCTCATGGGAAGGGCTGAGGATCCCCAGACGAGGCGTCACCCAGTAGCCACCGAGCAGAAGCTAGAGGGGGCTGCACTGGCGTGCCCGCCGGCAGCCAGCTGTGCCAGAGTGAACCGAGCCGCAGGCCCAGAGGCCGGAGGGCCCCCCGCACCCCGAAGGAGGCCTGACCGAGCAACAGGCACCAGGCCCCGCCAGGTATCCACCGGGAGTGAGCCGGTACATACCTGAGTGCCCAGCCCCGGACACCAAGAACCACCAACGCACCGACCCCTGAGGGCATCAGTCACCGGCAGGGAGTGTGGTGAGGGGAGATAGGCCTTGGAGGGCCTGGGAGTTCCCAGAGAGGTGGAGTCTAAGACCCGACCTGACATATAGACACAGACAAACAGGCACACACAGACACAAACATGTATTCCCACCCTCATGAACACATATACAAACACTCAGCACTCACCCAACGTAAGGATTGACATAAATGGACATGTACACACAATCACACTCCCCAAACATACTCTATACCCCGGGTCCAGGTACCCTCTCCCCCAGAGGGGGAAACAGAACCCAGACCCAAGAGATTTTACCCTTCCCCCGGGGTGGAGGCAAGCAGACCGTCCCAGGCTCCGCAGCAGCAGGGAGGCCAATCGGACAGCTAACATCTCCTCCCAGCCCCCCCGCCCCAATGGCTAGCAGAGAACGGGGGTGTGTCTTTGCTCTCCTAAGGTGAGGTGACACCTGATTTTGCACATTTGTTCTGAATCACTGGCATATCATTAGAATTCACTCTGATTGAAAGCTAAATTGTGAAGCTCTTCTATGTGGAGGCAGGTATGATGTCCTCATTCAACAAATACAGGCTGCAAGCCATGAAGACATGTTTTTCCAGGGAACGATCCTGTCAAGCCTCTCCATGCGACATCTCTCGACAGGTCACCAAGAAAGTTCGAAAACCAAAACGCCTTCATTTTTATTAAATAACATCAAAAAGAAACAGCAACAATTATTTAGTCTAAAAACGACACTAACAATGCTACATGTTTCAATAGATTACCAGACATCCACCTCATTGTGAGTCCATCCACAGAATTATACCCTCACAGAACAGTCAGCCGAATAATACCAAGGACCAGTTGGCAAGTAAGTGCAAGGCTATCATCCACAGTGGTGATTAACAAAAACCCCCAAAGGAAAATAAAAAACTAAAGTTAGTCTCCAACTATGCTGCTAAAAGATACTTACTCACAATGGGTTGCTGACTGGGTGATGACTGGGTGTGCATGTTGAAGTTAGTGAGGATAATCTTTCCCAATACGGCTTAGTAGGGCTGCAACCAGATCTTTATAGATACATACTGAGGTGTTAAAACTCGTCATTAAAGGTACAGGGGAGGGGAATGAGTTAAGGGCTCGCTAAATAGTTCTCTTAGTAGCCCTATCCCTACCTTGTTTTTGTGCTTATCCCAGATGCTGACATGCCCTAGGTTTCCTCTCATTTAGGTGTTCCTGGAAAACCTCATCTGGCCCATTTTGATGCAAATGAGGAGGATTTCCAGGAACCCACTGGATGTCTCCGGTGAGATCCGAGCTAAAGTTGAGGTCAGCGACACAGTTCAAGTAATTTGCTACTTGCACTTGAATTTTGTTCTTTAGGACATTACCCACAACTTGTGACTAAAGGTGAAAGTCGAAAAGTACAGCAAGAACTCAATTTGAGAATCTTTTTTTTTTTCACAGCACTATGCACCTATCAGCAAACACTGGGTCTGTCTTAAGGTATCCACATTTTAAGTGATGACATATCAACCCGCCCATTACAGCTGCTTTATTGTATCTTGTTTTATTTAATGTAAACGAGTCCCTAAAAGTAATCTGTGGTCAACGTCAGCCTCCCAGGTTTCTTATTAGTACTGGCGAATAAGACTAGGCTAACAAGGATTTCAATGTGGACATTAAGCGCAGGATGAGAAATATTTCATAGCAAGTCATCCAAACCACCAACAGCATATGAATGACTAACCTCGTGTTGTGGGTGGATCATCTCAGGCGTTCTCTTGACTGAAGTTTGATCTGTTGTCACTGCTGTTCCCCTGCTACATGATTGCATTAGCTGTGTAGCTAGCTGCCAGGTAACACACCATTACATGCTAGCAAACTCAACTTCAGTAACCTTACAATCATTGCTGCTGTTTAGTTTCCTGTATTCTTGTGATAACAGAACTATACGTTTTCGTTTTTTAGAAATCCCTCAGTCAGAACATGATAAATCATCTTTAGATGAAAACTAGTGTTGGCGTACTGATGCCGCTCCCGATCCTTTTTTTCTGACCTGGTGAAAAACCAAAACGAACGACTCGAGACAGACTTCTTCAATTCAATCAACTTCTTTATTTCAATCCCTGCGCAGGAGGGAATCAGCTCAGCATAAAGCAGATTCGAAGGGCAGTCCTTCGAACTGTTACATTTATATTATTCCAAAGTTCCTTATTTACCTTCCACCTTTCCTGTTATTCTGATATCACATTCGCCTATACGTCATACACAGTTTCAATCAAAACAACTTCTTCCTCCCTCATCTATCGTCTTCAACCTTTCCTTTTAAGGTCTTGCATCTTTAACCCCTTTCCTAAATGCATGTCTTAATTGTTTATGTGTGTGTGTGATGTACATGTTTCTATCTGCAATGTGTGTGTGTGTGTGCGGGTCATGTCAAGTGTCATGAGTGTGCGCTTTGTAGGTGTCAAGTGTGTTGCGCCAGAGGTTTACGCTCTCCTCCTTAGTTCTGCTTTTCTAGTCTATACTTATCCAAGGTGTTCGACTGTTCTTAACGCTGCCCTTTTGCCCCCCGTTATCTACTGTAACTTCTGTACTATTTCTTAGTATCTCACCTATGCATCTTTTTCCTGTGATGTTGCTTCAACTATTCTTACCCCTAAGGTCACACAGGGGCCTGCTTAAAAGTATAATGTTTAAACAGTATAATGCTAAAAAGCTATATAATGCTATATAATTCCACACTAGCAAGCTAACTTCCTGCTAATTTCCAACACCGTTAAACTTTGTAAATCTTCTTTTTTCATGGATGCCTGGATGTGAAACTTAACACCTGTGAGTGCAGAACAAAACGTTAAAACTTTATTGGCGCTGAAAGATTTGAGCCATTTCTAACTCTCAGTGATATTGAAGGGGTTTTTTTGGCTATGGGAACCAAATAAGCATTTGGACCCAGAAATGGCTAATGATGTCAGATTTAAGAGGCGAATAGGTTTAAAAAGATGTTTCTGCACATTGTGCCCTCGCTGTCATGAGCTACACGTGACTGGATGAACAGCGCTTCTGTCTCCCCTAGACACTCCTGACAACTCAAAAAATTTTAATACCCTTCCAGCAAATGCTTCCAAAATGGATTGTGCAACTGCACAGTAAATAGAAAAACATGGAAATAATGGATGTACTACTACCCTTGCTTATGAGCACAGTCCTTAACTTAAGATTGCAGCTTTCTCCTAACAAAAAATGTGGAGTCTGTCTTTTCCAATTCTGTCACCTTATTAAAATTACAGAAGAAGGATGAAGACCATTTTAACATTTTGACGTCGGTGATGGTGGTAGTGGTGATTACCACAGCAGGAGTCGAGGAAAAGGAGAAGGAACTAGAGCTGGCAGCACATCTCGCGCATGGTTACCATTTGTGGAAATCACAGTTATCTGTGCCTTTGCTCTATTGGCATTCAGTCGAGAATAAACATCACCAGAGCAAAACTACCACTTGCTCCGTCATTATCACCAGTAAAGCATGCAAGACAATATGCAAATACATTCTCTGGCATCTTCTCAGATATATATTCAGTGTATAGAAAAAGAAAATCCTGGATATTAGACTTCGGCTGGTTCATTGGCTCAGCTGGTTGTGTGTGTTTTTAATTAAGCACTTCTTTAGTTCAATAAGCCAAATATGTATGGTATTCATTATCCTAAATTAACACTTATGATTTTCCACATACAAACTGATTTACTTGAATCCAACAAAATTATGATGTTACGTTTCTTACTTTGCTTTCTTTCCTGTTTTTTTCCCCAGTCATTCTAAAATTGATAATGTACATTCTGTGCTCCATTTTCTTTCATATTCAAATGTTGTACTTTCGACTCTGTGGCAGTCTCTCACTGGCAGCGTCCCTGCATAACCAACACATCCTCAGCAGACTCGACATATTTTAATACTTGTATTTGATTTTTGTCTTACTTCATCATATTTGCTCCATTTCTGCTTCATAATTAATCTTTTGCATTGGGTGTCTGTGTTTATTCCAGCTGACACTAATCCGCTCCTTAAAAAATAAAACAACTTGTAAATGGACTTCTCCTGTGGTGCGACAGAATCCTCACACAACTTTAGATTTTGCGCTCACTCGAATTCCAGGGTGCGTTGCGTGATTTGGAGCTCACGGCAGCGGTTTGTACTGTAAAATGTGTGAACTGGGGTTGAACTCTGCAGCGCGTGGTGAGAGTCCCCAGTCCCCTGTTGGGAAGGGAAAGAGAAAGAGGAGGCAGAGAGGCTCCTCTGGAGATAAGACTCACAGACTTAATCCTCTTGATGAAGCCTCAGCCTTAGCCCCGCTCTGTTTATCTACCATTCAAAGGCTCCAACAGGACCGGATGGGAACATGGAAAATAGATTAGGCTTCTCCTGTCTAGACACCACACATGCGCACATACGTACAGTAATACGCACTGCTATAGTGACAAATGTTGACAAGGCAAATGACAAAGTGTGGTGTCATAGAAAATAAACATTTCAAAGACAGCAAAGTTATTGCAAGTTTTCCAAATTGATTATTAAGTGGATTTTTCCACACACATCTGGAGACTGGAAGGTGACCGGATGTGATCCAGAATCCCAAATGGGCAGAATGTCATACTTTTCAGTGCTTTTCAAATTCATTAGTTTATCTCATTGCCTTCTAAATATGCTAATTGAAAAGAACATGAACATGTTGATATTCAATCACACAACTATTAACAAACATGCATGTCTTCTCTTCATTTCTTTTTGCATGTGGACAGCATTTTGAAGTGAAAATGTTTAAATCCCAGCCTTAGAAGTGAAGTTGAAGATATATCTTGTGCTAGTGGTGGTTGTAATCTAGTCAGTTCAGTTAGAAAACTGCCATTAGAAATGACTGATTAATTACAGAAGCAGAATACATTTAAAGTTTTTCATCTAAGCCCCGGGCTCATCACTCCCTGTAAATATTATTCACAGAGAAATTGGGGAGTGATGAGTAAGGATCCCAGTGGTCTCTGCAGGTGGATGCTGGAGTGGCTGAAACAGCTTGCAGCGATGCAAGGATGCAGTGTGAGCAATGGGGAATTCTGCATCCTTAACAGACCATCAAACTGGGAAGGTGTGTTTGGTATGAATGAGTCACGTTAGTGTTTATGATGCAAAATGAATTACCTGCTTGGACTTGCTCACATACTTTGCTTCATTTATCTACACCGATATGTGGTTTACGGTAATACAAAAAAAGCAACTGGATTTAATGTCTCAGAATATAGTTTGGTTACCCTGTTTCATTTTTTAGTCTCTTACTCCAATTGCATGTTTTCATGCTTAAGAAGAACAATGTGATATGGTTGTGTAAATTGGGAGCATTTCTTCACTAGCAGCCTTTAACTTGTACCACAGACAGGTAGTGAAAAAATTCAATACAATATGATATTTCAGGCAGACATGAATCTTAGTTGGGTTTTTTTTAGTCATGGTGTTTCAGTGATATAAAGTACAAATATATGTTAACTGTTTGCATTGTGTTATCAAACATTCATATATTATCTGTGCATTTTAAGAAAATGAACAAGGCCTGGAATTTGACTCTAACCTTTTTGCTTCATTTAACACCTTAAAATGAAATTCAGAAAGTTTATAACTCAATAGTGGCTAATTTGCTGTACTACTTATGTGTCATGGTAGGACAGTCCCCACCGATCGACCTGCCTGTGTTTGTTTTTGTGTGTGTTTTCCTCTCCGTTTTCTTCCTCTCCATCCTGTGGTGATTGTTTACGTGTTGTGACATCTGACCCGGAAGCACCTCCGCGCTAGAGCCGCCACACCTGAGACTAATTCGGTGTCCAGCTTCTTCCAATCGTCCACCGTCTTGAGCAGAGCTACTTAATGGTGTGGTGGGGCGACAGTCAGCGCTGGAGTATTGCACTAAGCCTGGTAGTAGCCCAAGCATTGTGTCGTGAAGAATGTGTACACCTGCAAGAAGAGAGACTTACTGTCTGTTGTGTTTGTTTCCACTAGGAACGGAGGAGGAATGTATTTTTTGGAGGTGGATCACAAGCACTGGTGTATTTCTGGAAAGGGGACAGAAACGCACTACCACGCACTATCGGGGAACTAGGAGAAGAGCACTGTGGATTGCTTGCATGTTAAAATGTTAACTGAAATAACTTTCACTGTAAAAAGTCTTTCATCAAGAGCTCCGCATCTGGGTCATCTAATTCCACTCACTGTGACATTATGTATAACTACTATATGTGGTTATATATATATATATATATATATATATATATATTGAGCAGAGCTACTTAATGGTGTGGTGGGGCGACAGTCAGCGCTGGAGTATTGCACTAAGCCTGGTAGTAGCCCAAGCATTGTGTCGTGAAGAATGTGTACACCTGCAAGAAGAGAGACTTACTGTCTGTTGTGTTTGTTTCCACTAGGAACGGAGGAGGAATGTACAACACGTAGGGCGTACAACACGTACGCCCTGCCCGTGATCAGGTACCCTGCTGGGGTAATAGGCTGGCCAAAGGAGGAGATAGAAGCCACTGACATAAAGACAAGAAAGCTCCTTACCATGCATGGAGGGTTTCACCCCAAGTCCAGCACCCTGAGGCTGTACGCTAAGCGGAAGGAAGGGGGCCGGGGACTGGTGAGTGTCAGCACCACAGTCCAGGATGAGACAACGAACATCCAAGAATACATTGGGAAGATGGCCCCAACTGACCGAGTGCTCAGTGAATACCTCAGGCAGCAGAAACCCAAGAAAGAGGAGGGAGACGAGGAACCATCATGGAAGGACAGGCCCCTGCACGGTATGTACCACCGGCAGATAGAGGAGGTGGCTGATATCCAGAAATCCTACCACTGGCTGGACAAAGCTGGACTGAAAGACAGCACAGAGGCACTAATCATGGCAGCACAAGAACAAGCTCTGAGCACAAGATCCATAGAGGCTAGGTTCTATCACACCAGGCAAGACCCCAGGTGCAGGCTGTGTAAAGATGCCCCAGAGACAATCCAGCACATAACAGCAGGGTGCAAGATACTAGCAGGCAAGGCATACATGGAACGCCATAACCAAGTGGCCGGCATAGTGTACAGGAACATCTGTGCCAAGTATAATCTGGAAGTCCCGAGGTCAAAATGGGAGATGCCCCCAAGGGTGGTGGAGAATGACCGAGCTAAGATCCTGTGGGACTTCCAGATACAGACGGACAAAATGGTGGTGGCTAACCAACCGGACATAGTGGTGGTAGACAAACAGAAGAAGACGGCCGTAGTGATCGATGTAGCGGTTCCGAATGACAGCAATATCAGGAAGAAGGAACACGAGAAGCTGGAGAAATACCAAGGGCTCAGAGAAGAGCTCGAGAGGATGTGGAGGGTGAAGGTAATGGTGGTCCCCATGGTAATCGGAGCACTAGGTGCGGTGACTCCCAAGCTAGGCGAGTGGCTCCAGCAGAGGGATAAACCGCCCGCAGGGGCGTGCTGGGTGTTTTATATATATATATATATATATATATATATATATATATGTATATATAAATAAAAGGGCATTAGACTAGATTAGAATAGAATAGCCTGTTATTGTCATTGTACATGTACAATGAAATTGTGGCACTGACTTTAGAGAGCCTTCTTTCTGGCAATACTTGATTTATGTAGATTATAGTCAGAAGCTAGATTAAATAAGATAATCCAAATGAACAGAACATGAGCACTTAAGTTAACCCTTTAGAGCCGATCGGAGCGGGAACGCTCTGTTATGCGTAACTATTTTTAAATCCCAGTAGCACTGCAACCACGTAAGCTAGCGCAAAAATTTTTTTTGCATATGAAACCGGAGGAGTTGTACTTACATCTGATGCCATCAGCTTGTCCTAGGTCACGGTTTCCTTCCACATAAAGCTTTGCAAAAACTGCATAAAAAGCGCTTGCAGGAACAAAAACATAATATTCCAGAAACACGCTTTACCGATCTGATCAGCTGTTCAAAACACTTCCTACGTTGGAATAGACGTCAGCGCGAACTTTTGCATTTCCGCCATTATCTGCCCGAAACCGGAAGTGACGTCATTTTCGCGGAAATGTAGTCTTTTTTGCGATCAGGGCCTCAGGGCCTATACTGCTCTTTTTAAAAGTTATCTTTGACTTTATGACTTTCTGTGTCGTTTCTGGGATTCTTAGGACTCATATTGCACTGCTGGAAATAGTTTATTTTGATGCATATGCTGCTTTTTTGCAAATTTGCAGTATAATATTTATTTTCATTTTTCCTGCAGTGTATAAAAATTGGTGTATTTCAAAAATAAAACTATGAAGACACTCAAAATAAATTTCCTGTGGTGGGAAACTATTTTGTGCAACTTTTTTGTATTTACAGTTTTGAGGGATAAGACTCTTAAATTTCTCTAACTACAAATATATGTTAAAAAATCAAAAACGATTTTCAATTTTTTTGTAGTTTATTGCACTTTTTTGCAATTTATGTAATTACTATGCACTTAATGAATACATATTATTAAAATCTGGGCTATAATGGTTGTATTGATGTATAGCAACTTGAAATGCTCCCAAAAATGGCTCCACAGCATGTAAAAATATAATATAAGCTCTGGCGGACTTGGTTCTATGGTAGGTCTTAAAGGGTTAATCATGAAGCTTATGTGTAAGTCCAGTAGGGAGGATCTGTAGTCACTACTTACACTCCTGGATATCTGTGTTTTAGTCTCTTCTTTACATCACTTCTGCTTTCCCAAGATGTCAAACTCAATTTTCTCGTTATCACCTCGGCCTGTCATTTTCACTGCTCTTCTATCATTCTACCTTTCACTCTCATTCGTGAAACCACCCTCCTCTTTCTCGTCCATATATTTTGCAATACATAGATGGTTGAGGATCTCTGAGAGATCTCATCCTGCTTGCTCAGGGGTCCTGTCTTACATTTTGCCATTGCTGTACTAAGCTTAGCTTTAACATTTCCTTTAAATTAGCTCTCTTGGTTCATTATTCTAACAATTATAAGGTAAGAGAAACATAATTTGGTCATGGTTTGAATTTTGTTTATCAGTTTTGACTTCTGTGAAACAAATTTCTCTCAAAGTCTGTGCTTAGTTGCAAATTGTGCTTCAGTCACACGAGACAATTCAAGCAGGAAAAGTGAGAAGAGTTATTGTGTGATCAAAGGATTACAGGGGATTTAGTGAGCAAAGAGTTAAACTTCTTGGACTTAAAGTAATGTGGGGTCATTGTTGCATTTAGTGTCCAAAAAGGAGGAGATCAAGGTAGGGTATAAAGAAATAATGGCCTGACTGAAGTCAAATTTAAAATACTGGATCAAAGTGATAGACGTTTTAGTGAAGTTGTGCAACACTGTACTTTAAAGGGATATAAAGCTGATGAACAATAACCTTTCATTCACCAAAGAATATCATTCGTATGCAGACTAGAAAAGCCTGTTTAAAACAAACAAACAAAAACACACTTTTAAACAATTTACCATTTTCTATAACTAAATCTCATTTCATTTGTTGGATATAAACTTAACATACTGGATTCTTACAATTATCCCTGCTCAGTCTATTATGCCACTATCACAAATTCAGGACTCCTATCACCTGCATATGAAGCACACCATCAGCAATGTGGGGTTTTGACTCTAAATGTTCAGGGTGACGACTACGTGACGATTTACAGGACTCACTGCACCGTGCTCACAGCTTTGAGCCACCCATCTGTGCTAATTACACGCTTGTCCTGATAAGTTCTTCACCTCCAAATAAATCAACACTCTCAGGGGCAACTATTATAACCACATCAACTGCAAAATAGCACATTATTTCCTTCACCTTTGAATTAAGAACAACTTAGAGTAAATCAAGCGACACAAACGTTAGTCAATCATACTTTCCTCCAAAAATTTGGTGCTCTGCAAGTGACAATCCTACAAATATGTAGACTAGCCTGAAATATAACTATGTCAGATAATCTGATGAAAGTGGAACTATGACTGTGTGTTTGCTGGTCAAGAGCAGCTGCCCCATAGAGGCTGAAAGGAAGCTGCCTTTCCTGTTCAAAGGTGTAGTTTGACTTTTGAGAAACTGAGGACTCTGCAGGCCTTTTAGGTTGTGAATTCCGAAATATACCCCCATCATTTGTTTTACTCTAAAGTTAATGATGATTTACAAAATTAACATGATGTATTGAATACGGCTTGAAATAATGTATTGAGGTCATAAACACAGATGGAAGAAGTTTCCTGAGGCACGGAGACAAATAAGAAGTAGAGTTCATTTGTTAATGACTTTAATATAATCTGACTTCTCTTTCTAACCACAGCAGTCACCCACTGCTGGTATTAGAAAGAATCCACGTTTATGCTAGTTACAGTTGGGCTTAACTTTTTAAACTTGTGTTCATTTTTTAATGGAGAGCTGATATGTAAAACATGTAATTTGACCTACACTGATTTGATTTGCCTCAAGTTTTTGCTTCGCTCATTGGATTGGATCTGGAACTGACTCATGAAGGACAGTGGACCAGTGAAGTTAATGACTATGAAAAAGTCACGATATGTCAAAAGCCATAACCAAAACAACACGGTGACCTGCCACATTATCAGAACATTAGCTCAGCCCCATGTAAAAGCAAATATTAAAGTGTCTAATGTTTTTTTTAAAAAAATGTAGAAGCTCGAAATGACAGGAAAAAAAATGCTAACTAACTAAAATCACTTAGAACTGAAAAAATAACAACAAATAAATATTAAGTCCTTGCAAAAAACTTTCTCTTTGTGAAGTGTCCAATTTTGAAATTGGAAGGATTATCTCAATTTTGTAGCTCAGTTGGCTTCCTTTAAAACAACATTGCATCATTTGTAGTTGGTACAAAACAGCATAGCAGCCTACATCAGTATTCCTACTGCCAAGTCGATGGTCACATGTAGTTCAAAGTGTGTAATTTTATTTTGTTTGTAGTATTTCAGCAAATTAGGTCACATTTCAATGTTGAGGGCAACGCTTTTGAAAAGATTTCAAAGAATGAATTCTTTTATGCTTCTTTTTTTCTTCAAAAGCCCTGAAAAAGCATAAAAGAGAACACACATGGACTCAAGGGTGCTACAAGTTATCATTTTCTCACTTTTAGAATACTTCTAATTGCCTTTGATTACTCATTTTGCTCCTTAAGAAAAATGTGGGGCATTTTGCGACAAAATCCCTGAATTTTTCTATTGTCAAAAAATAGTATGCAACTTCACCTGTTGTTGTAAAATGATTTTGGAAATAGCCCTAGATTTTATCTTCTGTTAACACAGCAATTTCTAACACAAAACGTAAATTATTATGCAAGAAAATGTTTTGTGGAACTAATTTATATAAACCTCACAAGTTATTGTGTGTTGATTTCAGTCTTTCTCACTCTGGTATAGAAGAGATGAATGCGGGTGTGTATTATATCTCCAACAAAGCTTTTGTCTTTGGCATGCAAAACAAACTGAAGACTAGGATTGGATTTTGATATTCTGTTCCAATTTGGAATTGGCTCAGTGTTGGCAGAATAAATGTCCCTGCAGTGAGAGTAATAAAACTGTACATATCTAAACTAAAAGATCTACCTTAAAAGACTACTTAACCACATCTAAGAGGGATTCAAATGCATTTGCACTCAATTAGAAAATCTTTTAGTGGATTTCAATTTGATAAAGCATCATCAAACCTCTCTCCCTCAAGTGGATTCTCAATTTAAGTTAAAAGGCTGATTATTTATTGTCGTACTCAGTTTTAAACACTTTCATATTGAAGAGTAAAAAAAAGACTCAAAACATTTGGCAAAGCTTTGAAAGATGATACCTCAAAGCCTCGTCCGTGAACGAGCTAATTTCTAGTCACAGAAAATTACGCTGCAGAATCAAACACCTACCCTGACCCTACTGATTAATTTTGAGCAGTGTATCAGTGATCTTCTGTATCAAAGCTAATAAGTAATTTATTCCAATTTGCCCTTTAAACACAAAACCTTATCCACAAATGTGAGTTAGTGGGTCCAGATGATTTTAACTAAGACGGTTAACAGAAATGTGTATGTGGCGGGCCGTGGTTCGTGCCACGGGGGGAGGCTGATACACCTGAGCTCAAGCAGCTTATCATGCCTCCCCTACATAAAAGAAGAATGAACTGGTCCTGACGTTGTTGTTGGTGTGGCTGACAGCTGAAAAGCTGCAGCCGGGTGTAAGATTTGACAACTGGAAATAAAAGTATGATGGAAAGTTTGAGAAGTGTCATTGTGTGCAATGTGTGGTCAGGTCATGACGGACCTGGTGCCAAAACCTGTGTGGCGTAGCGGAACCACAACCAGGCCAGCCAGGGGAGGCGCTGTCCTGAATGGTGGCCGAGCTGGCGGCCACGCAGAGGGAGCAGATGGCGTTGTTTCGCCACCATTGGGACCAGCAGCAGTACTGGTCCAAGCACCGGATGCAGACAACAGAAAAAAGTTGCAGACAAAAGCTACCGGTTATAACGACAACAACGATCAGAAAATACAAAAACATTCTCACTCCATGGCATCAAATAGTAATATTTTTTTTGGATCTGCGCCTCGATGTGCTATTGCCCAGAACTAATGGTCCCGAGAAAGTCCGTGTAAGAAGGCAGGATGGCTGTTTCATTAAAGGTTTTTCAGTCATTAGGCTACAGTTCATTTACTATTTGATATATTTGTATGTTAAGCTATTTGTTTTGACTTACCTTTCATTTGTTTCATTTCATTTCATTGTTTTCAATTGCTGCTGTATTGTTAGGAGCAACTAGCAACTACCCTGTTAAGTTTAGGAGAAGATTGTGCATTGGAGTAAATATTTCTCTTCTCAAAATTTACCCTGCATGTTGAAAACTGATGCTGAAGATTACTGAGTGTGCTTACACTTGACACAAGGGATCATGCACAAACGTCTGTATATAATTGTTTGGAAATAAGTGGTAGAAAAAGGTGGACAAGCAGCCAGGATGATTAAGCCTCAAGGCTTGGGATTTTAAACAAAATTTGAATCAAGAACTTGGGAGAGGTTCACAAGGGACAGACTGATGCTGGCATCAGTGCATCAAGAACTTGATGCATCAAGAACTTGATGCACTGAGAAACATAGATATCTTCAGAACAGAGGCTACAACTGTCTCATTCCTAATATCAAGCAGTTCCTGAAGCATAGAAAACATCAGAAGCATCTTACCTGAGCTAAGAAAAAAAAAACTGGACTGTGGTCCAGTTATTTTTGCATTTCATTTATAAATTAAGCTGCTAAAGTTTGGAGGAAGACTGAAGAGGCACAGAATCCAAGGCATGAAGCTTCTGCAGTCTGTTAGTATTTTGGGTGACATATTATCTACTAGTGTTTGTGTGGTTGGACCACAGTTTTATCAAGTCCAAATTCAACACAACCGTCTACCAGGAAATTTTGGAGCATTTCATGAGTCCAATTGCAGGTGCCAAGAAAACTACCAAATGGTTTGCTGATCAAGTTATTACTGTGTTTAGTAGGGTTGTCAAAAATAGATTTTTGCTTCCACTCAATAGTAAAAAATACTACTGGATAGACACTCATTTCCAACAGTATTGATGCCAGTAGTGCCTTCTTTGCCTTCAGGTGACATACAGCTTCACATTCAGTTCACTTCACAAGCAGTTCACATTCACAACACTGAGTAACTCCAGAATTTTAAGAGGTCAGTAAAGCTATAATTTCAACAATACGTAAGAATTCAATCATGTCATAAAATCATAAATGTGAACCTGGCTGTGCACATTTATATGTTAGTCACTTAATTATTACCAATATTAGCCTCAAACCCAGCTCCAAGGGGTCACGAGCTAGTGTAGTTCTAGTGCTGATCTCAAGCCTGAGTAATTGGGATGGTTGTGTCAGGAAGCACATCTGGTATAAAATGTTATAACAGACTGTGTTAAATTAGCAAAATAGTGCAATTTCACTCTAAACACTGCTACGTTTCTTTCAGACTGAAGCCAAGAAAAGCCTAGCACCAACTAGCTAGCAACAGTAACAGCCTACCTCAGGTTGCATTTATTCATCCTATAATTATGTTACACTACATCACTCAATCTAAAAAATAATGTTGCCACAAAAATAGTGTTGTGTTGTTCTAATCTTTATTTAAGAACCCCCCCCTTCCCCCAAACCCCCCCCCCCTCCCTCCCCCCCAAAAAAACCCCCCTCATAATCTTTTGCCTGTGGCATTGGAAATTGGTATTGAGTATCAAGTATTTTCCAGGTATTGGTATTGAATTTAGAATTATAGTATTGTGACAACCTTAGTCTTTTACTGGCTAGCCAACATTCCTGGCTAAACATGGAGTACTGTCAAGAGGAAGACATAAAACACCCAACCCACAAGAACAGATGAGCTAATGACCACTATCAAAGCAAACAATAACACCTCTGCCATACCACAAGCTGATCGCCTCCTTACCATACCCTACTGATGCACTAATTCATGATAAATGAGCCACAAACAAGGACTGAGTGAATAAAAGAACATATTTTTCTGATGAACAACATGCATTTAAACCAATATATTTTTTCGTTTTGTAGCTGATTAACCCAGTACCCTTTTAAAACACACTGCATGTGGGGATTTATGTAAGTAATAACCAGCATGCAACATTGAGTTTAGTGTGAAATTTCTGGATGAGTGATGAATGCTTTGCTTTGAACAACAGTCTGAGTACATGACATCAAGCCTGAAATGCAAAGTCACTAGACCCCAATGTACTTGTGCTTCTACTAAACATGCTCCTTTCAAGTTAGATTGATGCCCCTCGAGATATATACTTCCATTTGCCACTAATTGCTTGTCACCGTACAAGTCATTCACTGAATTTGAATTTCTGCAATTTCATCAGGTCATGTGTTTTCATTTGTCTATCTGTTCACAGCCATTTATAGAAATACATTTGGGTCAAATTCCACTATTTGCCATCAATTCAGAGGCAATTCTGTCCTGGTAAATGAAAGACATGGAGGAGGGAATGTGTCTATTACAGCTGGTTTGGTGCTGAATGAGCTCCATATGTATTTACTGTCTGTGTCTGTGTGCAGGTGTGTTGCTGTAGTCCATGTGCACAACGCTAGAGGCAAAGAAACAGCCAGAAAAAATACTGAATACAATGTCTATATGATAAGATGTGTGTGTGTCTGCGTGTGTGCGCGCACGTTTGAGACAGCTGCGTGATGATAAATGGACTGATAACCGATCTCGCTGAGCTTACACCCTCTAATTAGTTTTTAATTGACAGCCATTAAAGATCCCCATTCCCAATCCTGATTATCTGTTGCACAGAGCACTGATCTAAGTGCCCCTTCCCCCCCATCTTCTCTGTTGCTGATTTGTATAATTTTTGTTTCTTATATTATATTTTAAAATGCTGACATTTATGTTTACATAAAACACTTACCCAACAATCTAACCATACGCCATACATTTGAAATGTGAGAAGGTTATCGTCAAAAATATCACTTGAATGGTACAAATCAAATTGTGAAGGTAATTTTTTATTAAAGGACATTCTTACAATGTCATTCTCAAAATGATTTTAACACAGTCTCTCTTTTTTGTTTTTTCGAGTAGTTTTTGAAATGTTATGATTTCTATAAATCTTGCGTTTTTAGAAAGAAGTTTTGATTTCTTAAACTAATCTTTGCTTTTTGTTGTCGCGTTTTATCTGATGTCGTTGTGCTCTAAATTCACACAGTTGAGAAATTATAGTAAAAGAGCAAAAATGATCCACCGTTTTTGTCCAAAACAGATTTGTTACAATTTATTATATTTATTATGAATATTTTTTTCTCTAAAGCAATCAGAGTATCCTAATTGAATATAACAAAATTGTTGCGTCAGCAAGAATCAAGTTAAAACGGGGGATCAGCTGTTTCTTCGAGTGTTATTTGGGCAAATTAAAAAGAATAATGCTCAATACAGAAATGAGCCCCTTTGTTTGTGCCCGGATAACAATTGACGAATTGTTATGAAACCTATCCGGTTGTTCAGTGATGACGCGACGAATCCTACTTCCGGGTCTAAAGTAGTCTGCGTTTAATATGGCTTTTGTGTTGTTAACATGTTTAATGTTATGTATTTTCTTCTATTTGATCTCAAAAAGTTCCTAAAACAGTCAGTGATCACTGTTGACCTCCCTCGGCTTTTATTACCGCTAATTTAAGCTCAGTTTTTAAAACCTTAGGATGTAACTACAGCCCAGCCCTATGGAACGCCAGGACTGCCATAATGAATTAATTAAATACACCATTAAATAATTAATTAAATGTGGCAATAATTAATTAAAATTGGAATTAATTAATTAAATAAATAGTTATGATATATGTAATTAATTAATTATTGACACATTTAATTAATTATTTATGTATTTCACGTTTTAATTAATTATTGACACATTTAATTAATTAATTATTGACACATTTAATTAATTAATTATTGACATATTTAATTAATTATTTATGTATTTCACATTTTAATTAATTATTGACACATTTAATTAATTATTTAATGATATATTTATTTATTTCATTTTGGCAGTCCTGACGCCTGGCTCTCATCATGAAATAATTTTATCTGTCAGCCTCACCCATCAAACTCAGGGGGCGGGGTTAACGCTGATCGAGTCAAAACCATTGCTTTGGCCTGGTGGCCATTGTTTCTAGCACACAACAACCGGCATGTGGAAGCTAACAGAACTGAGCTTTGAAAAACCCTGTTTGTGTGTTACCAAATACCGTTTTAATATTTTTTTAGCCGAGAATGTAGTGGTTTAATCTTCATGTGTCTGGTCGGTTTGTCAAGATACAGCCTCTTTGCAAAAGTGTTTCGATGATTTCGGAGATGTCGTCCCAGTCTCACGGCAAAGCGTGGGATAGACCCGCTCGCCTCGCAAGCAATCCCACCGACAAAGCGCAGGCCCCGGTACACAGCTGTAGTAACCCCCGCTGACTTCTTTTACTGAGGTTATATTTATCGGTGTTTTATTTCCTGATGTTCTTATGTGTCCTACGTGTTTCAGTCGCCAATTCTGAATTATAACTAACATTAAAAACATGTTTAAGGAGGAGAGAGAGCAAATAAATCTGTTTAACATCTGATCTTTGGGTTTTTGTTCAGTAATCAGCGTGACCTGTGTATAAACACATAAAAGAGATAACGTTGGTGTTTCCGTCATGTAGTAACTGCTGGCTTTAACTGTACAAAGGTTGTTCGACACTATGAAACACATACAGACTTCATGATGTTCGGCTAATATTTTTATTGTGAATATTAATCATGCTGACCTCGCTCTGTACACCACGCAGCGAGGTCAGCATATCCACGATATCCTCAGCTCCATGAGTTAACACAAAGTTTCCCAGCTGACTATCTAACTGCCAACTATTCCAGAGACGTGAAAATATACAGCATAAAGAAAAGTGTAAGAGACTCAGCAGCAGATTAGAATAACAGTTATACATTTAATAAATCACCAAATGAATCCAAGAAACGAGCAAACCTGTTCCGACAATTTGAATTTGTATTCCCTCAGCTGCAGACTCGCTGCTGTTTAAATGTTTGAAAAGGAAGATTAGATATAAACAAACGTCAAACATAGACTCAGTCTGCCTTCACATTTGATATGAGGCCAGCACGTATAGTGGCCTCAGCAGGCTATTACTGAAATACACGTGCTATATCTTAAACTATGATATAAACAGGGAGGTCCTATTAACATGTTTAGTTTTAAAGGACACCTTCCTGCCTTTAGTCTCATTCATGAGCAGTATTAGTTTTCTTCTAACATCCAGAAGTCTGCACGATGTGTTTCATAGTTTGTAACAAGCCTTTGACAGGTAAACATAACATGACCGAAAAAGCAAAAAAAAAAAAAAAAAAAAAAAAGAAAGAGAGAGAGAGAGAGAGAGAGAGAGTGTTGACATAAGAAGAGAAAATTCTCTCAATTATGGAGACAGGCAAATGGTTCATTTATGTTTGATGTGTGTTTATTCCTCCCTAAATATCGTCGGTGAAGTTTGCCATGCACGTCAGATTTTCTTGCGCATTTTTATACCTCTGCCAACAGAGAGAGAAAAAAAATCACATTCTAACAGACAGCTGGTGCTTAGAATACAGTTGAATAACTATTAAAAAACAGATGATATTTAGATGATAGTTCAGTCTAACACATGTGCCAGTGAACCATTAAACGTCTGTGAAACTATGCAGTTATGAAACGTAACTTTAACCTCAGCCAAACCGATTTGCTCAGTTGTAAATAAAACAGCGAAGTAAACGTGACCCGACAGACAGAACCTGAGTGAATGAAGTCCAGCGTTTAACCACTGAGAGCTAAAACTCAGCTGAGGTTTCAAAGCTGTGTGCCGGTGATTGGACATCAGCCGCTGATAAAGCTGGCTCGCCTATAAAGTGCTCTGTAAGGAAACAAGCTCCAGCAGCTCTGCGCTCGGGGAAAACACTATATTTACTTATCTTGTGCAGTTAAACTGTAACTATCACCAGGTAACTAGGCGTGTTTCTTGAATTAGCAGCAGGTGTTAAACAGCTGACAGATGAGGAGGAGGATGCATGCAGGTAAACTGAGGGTCTGCTGAGCTGATCGCTGGTTTCGTGAGAAAAATGTCAGCTCGTTCTTTATGTTACAGAAGCACAGAGACACAAGACCAGGCGGAAAGAGACGATCGTTCGGTGAAAATGAGAATCTGCGAATGCAACATGTGGAACACGGAGAGTGGAATATGTAAACAAACCGGTTAACGTACCCCCTCGGTGCGCTCTGCATGCTAACTGTTAGCAGAGCTAGTGAAATCTCTGAAAACATCTGAGCACTTTTGCAAGCATGTTCTATGTTGACAACCTGACCAGACATACGGCGCGACATTCGCGGCTAAAACACTGTTAAAAGTGTAGCTGGTGACAGAAAAACGGGGTATTTTAAAACTACACCACCACCATTGCTGCCTGTGATTTGATCTGCATTCTGGGATAACTGGCTGCCCCAAGTCTACACAAGCAATCGATTATCTAGGATCGACCTGTTTTGACTTACTTTGCACGGCAACCAATTAAATGTTAGAGAAGCTGCATGGGCAGCGTTAACCCCGCCCCCTGAGTTTGATGGGTGAGGCTGACAGATAAAATTATTTCATGACGAGAGCCAGGCGCCAGGACTGCCAAAATGAAATAAATAAATATATCATTAAATAATTAATTAAATGTGTCAATAATTAATTAAATGTGTCAATAATTAATTAAAATGTGAAATACATAAATAATTAATTAAATGTGTCAATAATTAATTAATTAAATGTGTCAATAATTAATTAAAATGTGAAATACATAAATAATTAATTAAATGTGTCAATAATTAATTAATTACATGTGTCATAACTATTTATTTAATTAATTAATTCCAATTTTAATTAATTATTGACACATTTAATTAATTATTTAATGGTGTATTTAATTAATTCATTATGGCAGTCCTGGCGTTCCATAGAGCCCATGCAGCAGTATATGAATGACTAACCTCGTATTGTGGATGGATTATCTCAGTTGTTCTCCTGGCTGAAGTTTGGTCCTTTTACAGCATCCTGCCATGCGATTACATTTGTTCCTGACCACCGAGAACACTCACGTTAACTTTTATCGAGTGGAAAAAAAGTTAGCTTGTTTATATTATGCTAACATACCTGTGTCGCTAGCGGTCACGTAGCACATCATTATATACCAGCTAGCCCAACTTCAGTAACCCTACAAACGTCACTGCTGTTTAGTTTTCTGTCTTCATTTATGCTGGAAGTGACAACAGAGCTGTACGTTTTAATTTGTTTCCAAAACCCCGCAGTCAGGACATGCTATATTGTATTTAGATAGAAGCTAGCGAGCTAACTCCCTGCTAACTTCTAACTCCGTTAAATGTCATAAATTCCGTTTTCATGGATGCCTGGATGTTAAACTCAATTGTTACACCTGGTAGAGCAGAACACTGATCATTTTATTAAAGATGAAATACTTTAGACAGTTTTTCAACTCTCAGTAATGCCATAGTGATCGTTTGATATATGGACCTGCAGCGGAGTTTAGACCCAGACACTCAAAAACAGTCCAAAGGTTCAGCAACATGGTATAAAATTTAACTTCAGGCTGAAGCACAGGTTCAAAAAAATCCTAACAGAAAAATATGAGGGGAAAATAGCTAGAAAATAGCAAAAACTGCTTGATTACCATTAGAATCATAACTATCTGGCAACTGGAGGGTAGACAACAGGTGGTATATACACTGAGAAGACTGATTGGATAATTAGGGATAAGTGTTGCACAAAATTAGCAGGAAACTAAACAAAGATTCGAAGTTTAAAAAAATAAAAACTTAACTAAAGAGTATAAGTATTGTATTGTATTGTATTGTATCTTTATTTGTTTCAGATAATACAAGAAATTGCACAACATTAAAAAGAAAACAAAAGAGAAAGTCACTAAAGAGAAACACTACAACATGATTATCAGGGGCAGTCCCATATGGAAAAGAAATAGTAAAAACTTACATGATTTACTCATGAAAGTGGTCACTTTCTCATTACTTTCATATATTGTTTTAGTAAGTATCCAAAACATACAAGTTTCATTATATAATTTTTCAAGGGACCTTATATCTGTTTTCACTCTTGTATTCTTTTCATACAAGTTTCACACAAGACAGATACAAACTTTATAAGATTTATATATATCTTTTCCATATGGGTTGTCTCTCAATCACATGTCCACTTAAAGTATCTCCACAAACAAAAACAAAAAAACCCATTTTGGAATTACTCCTGATGTACACTGAAGTTACATTTTACGTGATCCTTAACTGACTATATCGCAGAGTCAGACTACAGAGGTTTACCAAAAGGTGTTCATGGATGATCTGGACAGCTATAAGTCAACATGGAAAAACACAGTGCCATTGAGTTTACAAAATCCCAGCAGTTTCAATAGATTACCGCAACAGGAGCAATCACGCTAGCATTTGAAAAGCTTCACCAAAACAATCAGTTCCTCCATGTATTAATTGTCCTGTTGATCCTGGTCTTAGGTACGCCCTGATGGCCAAACTCACGCTTGGCCAGAATGGCTTCATTAGATAAACGTGTTTTCTTCTCACAAATGCTAATAAACGTTACGCCAACAGCTACAGTAATGTTAAAACACTTCATGATATTCAGTGTGGTAGCTAGCTGGCTAACCTTAACTCATTTTCGTGTTTACAGTGTGACTAGGCAAATACATACAGTCACTGTATCGGTATGTTTTTTCTCTTTATGTGGAGTTTGTGTTGGAATCTGTTTTGTGCCGGAAGCCAGTGGCTTGTTGACTTATGATATCAATGACTATATTGCTAACCTCAGTTTGCAAGTGTTGCTCACTGATAATGTTGGGTATAGATGATGTGAGGTGCTTGGTTGTGAAAACGAGCCTCATATCCTTTGGATTTTTGAAGAAACTTTCTCCAGAGTTCCTCACATAGAAGTGTATGGATTGTAAAGCCTTGATTATACTCTATTGTGGACATGGACAGTTGGAGACGCAATGACTGCGTCACTTACTGCATTGTAATATAAAGACTCTTTGGATGAGTATAAAAAACCCAAAAAACAGGCAGGCAATGTACTTTGAGGGGACCGTAGTGGGCTTACAGACATGGAAAGCATAATCAAGGCTTTAGAGGCAACCGCCTGTTTAAAATAACAGGTGGATAGCAGAGCTAAACCTAAAAAAAAATTGTTAAAAGTAGCTACAGGTAGGCAGCTACGTTTGCTAGGGCAACCTTTTTGTACCCGGGGACACAAAAAGGCTACAGCAGCTCCTTCTTCAAATAAATTATTTAAATTATTATCTGCACGCAAAGCTAAATGTATATGCCTGCAGTGTTCTCTGGTTTTTGTTTTTTTCATCAAATTAAAGTCCAGGATAGTAAAAAAGTGATTTCATAAGTGCAACAGAAGTTTCAAGATGACAGATTTATAAGCGCTGCCAGGATCATGACACTCTCGGTTGTTTGTTCTTCTGTGAGGTGCCGCTGTCTGTACGAGTGTGTGTGTTATTGCCACACAGACTGCAGAGCATATGTGATCAAGAAATAGTAAAAACTTATATGTGATTACTCATGAAAGTGGCCACTTTCTCATTACTTTCATACATTGTTTTAGTAAGTATCCAAAACATACAAGTTTCTTCATATAATTTTTCAAGGGATCTTATATCTGTTTTCACTCTTATATGCTTTTCATACAAGTTTCACACAAGACAGATACAAACTTTATAAGATTTATATATATCTTTTCCATATGGGCAGCTTTCATCATTGAGTCTCTGTCTGCGATTAGTCATGAGCCGCCTGGCTATTCAAAGAAAGTGATGCTGAGAATCAAGTGTGTGTGCCACACCTACCTACATCAAACCACACATATTGACTTGGGTTTGATGAAAAAAATACATCACAGTTGTCACATGAAAACTTCATATTTCCAACCTTACAACAACTAAGGGAAACTTCCCTGTTACTGCTAAATGACAATGCTGTCTATATTTCACTAAAAGGGTATGAGAGGGGGTTATGAGCCCAGGGGCCTTGAAAAATTATATCAGGTTATGCAGGAGCATGTAATTTTTCAACTTATCGGAAAGCTCGAAGCTTACAAAAATGAGACATAATGCTTTTTAAGCCAGAAGCACTATGGTGATGTAACGCCTCGCTTGTATAGAAAATCAAATAACAGCAGTACATGTCAAATGCAGAAAATGTAAAAGTTTAAAACTTCCGCCCACCAGCTATTGTCAGTTTCAGTCATTCGTTTTCAGCTAAACTACTGCAAAATAATTTTGTACACTCACACTAAAACTAAAAAAACTGCAACCAATCAATTTGTGCAAATGTCATTGCCTAATAAGTTGCTTTTAACATGCAACACATGCATGACTCTGTTTTAGATGACTGCATATTTAGTGTAGCAACATTTCTTCTAAGTGCTAATCAGAAAGAAAGCAGTCAGATATACAACATGAACTCACCAGACACTGTATTCGGCACACCTTTCTAATACTACATCGGATGCCCTTCAGAACTTCCTTAATTCTGTGGGGCATAGATTCAACAAGGTGCTGGGAACGCTCTTCAGGTATTTTTGTCCATATTAGGTAAGGTAAGGGGTGACGAGCAAAATTCCAACGGCACAGAAACATTATCAGCCCTGCTCAAATCCAGGAGATAAGAGGAAATCCAAAGACTTGTGAAATAAAGAAGGATCCTGAGGAAACCTCCAAAAGTTGATTCTGTTCATCTGAGAAAGATCCTGGGGAAACAGTGAAAGAAGGCCACAAAAGCAAAAAAGAAAGGACTTGAGGCACTACAGGATGATATCAAGCAGCAACTTGCAGTGCTGCAAAGGGCAGAGATTCTCAGGAAACGACATAAGAACAAAAATTGCACAAGAACTTCCTTCTACAGAGATCTCTTAAAGTTTGTGAAAAAATTATTTGACATGAAGAAAGCACCCAAGGAAGACTCATTTTTGACAATTAAAGGCACATGCAAATTACTATCTCGGGTAACATTCCCAAAGCACCAGTTGGATCCAAGCCCCCTCACATGGAACGAGTTTAAGAGGACAGTCAAGCGCACAGGGTAAGCATCAGTTCCTGGGCCCACTCCCATTACACTAAGGCACCATGCTCAGCATCCTGGAACCCTGGAAGCTAATGATTTTGGTATTTAAAAAATCATACCAAAAATCATGGCAAAGTAATATTAGGACCCTGATTCACAGAAAAATAACTCCTATACAATCAACAAAGTTCTGCCAGATTTGGCCAAAGACTTTCAATGTTCCTGTTCCTACTAGAAAAACAGCTTTATTGATACGTTAATTCAGAAGGCAGGGATGGGGGGTTCTTTAGGCTGCTTGGAATATCTGGCACCAGGTACACACACGCAAAAACCACAGTGTGGGCTGTGGGCCGGTTGGTACAATGCAACACCCACCCAGGTTTGATCAGCCTGTGGTGGTCTCGTGATAAATGGCTTAAACGCCTTACAAAGCTGGCTGATGTGTCGCAAAAGACTTTGTCAGCTCTTTCAGGGCAAGTGCTGTGCTATATTGATAGGGACTTTAACATCTACTGCTTTTAACAAATAGAGATGGACTTCTGCATACCTTGTAGGGCAGGGCAATATGGCCAAAAATATATATCACGATATATATTTGAAAATTTGTGATAACGATATAACTGACAAGAATAATTTCTGCGAGACAAAATACAACTCCACACCTTTACTAGCACAACCCCTTGCAAATTCCTTGCTGAAAGTTTAACCAAAAGGCATTTCCAGTAGAAATGGGCTGACATATCCTGAGCATAACCATGTATATTATCCACTGAAGTTACCCAAATGGAAAAGATATATATATAAATCTTATAAAGTTTGTATCTGTCTTGTGTGAAACTTGTATGAAAAGCATATAAGAGTGAAAACAGATATAAGATCCCTTGAAAAATTATATAATGAAACTTGTATGTTTTGGATACTTACTAAAACAATGTATGAAAGTAATGAGAAAGTGGCCATTTTCATGAGTAAATCATGTAAGCCTTATATGATTTACTCATGAAAGTGGCCACTTTCATGAGTAATCACATATAAGTTTTTACTATTTCTTTTCCATATGGGTAAAAAGAGGTGCTTTGCAACATTAAACTGCAGTGTGCCAAATAAAAAAGTCAAATATGTATATTTCGGACCATAAGGTGCACGGGATTGTAAGGCACATTAAGTGAAACAAAGCAGTCAGATAAATCACTTTATTCAACTCATTCTTCTTGCTTCCTCCACTTCTGTACCATTGATTCATTAATGCTGTATTCTATCACAGCTGCTCTAGTCCCATGTTGTTGCAGTATATTAATGACTAAACTTCTATTGTGGATGGATTATCTCAGTTGTTCTCCTGACTGAAGTTTGGTCCATTTACAGCATCCTGCCATGTGATTGCATTTGTCTCTAACCATCAGGAACCTTCACGTTAACTTTTATCGAGTGGAAAAGTGTTAGTGTTGATTCCTCCAGCTTCACTGTTTGTGTTATGCTAACATAGCTGTGTCGCTAGCGATCACGTAGCACATCATTATATAGCAGCTAGCCCAACTTCAGTAACACTGCAAACGTCGCTGCTGTTTAGTTTCATGTCTTCATTTATGTCTGCTACAAGTGATAGCAGAGCAGTACGTTTGAATTTTTTCAGAAATCTCTCAGTCAGAACATGCAATATCATGCTTAGGTAACTAGCGGAACTAGCGAGCTAACTTCCGGCTAACTTCTAACTCTGTTAAATGTAATAAATTCTGTTTTCACGAATGCCTGGATGTTAAACTTCATAGTTACACCTGGTAAAGCAGCAATTCTGATCGTTTTATTAAAGATGGAAGAATTTAGACTTAACTTAGTCTTAACTCTCAGTTATGCTGCAGTGTTCATTTGACTTTGGGACCTGAATTGGACGGAGTTTAGGACCCAGATTACTCCCAGATTTACGAGCACCTTAGTCCGACAAATACGGTGGCTGGCATGCAAGTTTTACAAAAAAAATGGACTTTGTTGTGTATCTGACGGACAAACACCAAACTAGTTCCACATCACTGAAGTGGCACCATTTTTACAAACCAATTCTGGTTCATCTGTTTCACTCAACAATCCGCTTTCTCCCTTCTAATTCTCGGCTGCCGCCATGCTTTTTCGGCTGTGTGCGTATGAAAACAAAGACATTGCACATGCGCGTTTTACCCTAACGGTATAATATGGCCCAGCCCTAATACCTTGGTTATAATAAATGGTTAATTGACTTACTATCATCCGGAAGCAGTCTGGTCTTTCTTCGTCCTCTGGCATCAATGAAGCATTTTCACCCAGAGAACTACAACTCATTGGATATTTTCTCTTTCTTTGTTTGGCCCAATCTCTAGAAACCCTGGAGATGTTTTTATGAAAAATCCCAAAACATCAGCAGTCTCACAAACACTCAGGGAAGCCCATCTGGCAACAGCCATGCAGCATTCAGAGTGATTCAAATCACCTTTTCCCTCCCATTTTGATGCCTGCTTTGAACTTCAGCTTATCGATTGCCCATGTCTAATAGAACTGCCATCTAACTAGCTGATTAGATATTTGTGTATTGTGTTAATGTGCAGTCCAAAAGGTGGGCCTAAAATGTTGGTTGGTAAGCATATACCGTATTTCCCGGACTACAAAGCGCACCTGAATATTAGCCGCACAAGCTAAAATCAGGGGAAAATCCTGTTTTGTACATACATTAGCCGCACCTGACTAAAAGCCGCAGGTGTTTCAATGTTGACTTATCATATGTAAGAGAATATGCACAAAGCGAATTGTCAGGAAAGAGATGGCTGTTTGGAGACATCACTTTTATTAATATTTTGAAAAACAAGTTATGGGTACATATTTGCATAACTTTTTAGGGTATATGTACAAGTACCGGTAATTACAAGTACAAAACATGTACTGTGCTTCATAAATGAGTAACAAATGTAGTGCATAACAATAACCTACAGCACACCAGAAAAATAGATTCGGCCTACCTTTTAGGCTCAGGTGCAGTGACACGGCTTTAACAAGAAGAAAAGTCAGTCATTCACCACCATCTTTCTCTTCTTCCTGCGCACTAAAACCACCAAAGTCCTCTCCTCCAGTGTCGGAAACGAACAGGTTCAGGATGGCTTCGTCATCCACTCTCCGCTTCTCTCCTTCGTTGTCACTTTCAAAACCAAAGAAATCCTCGTTGTCAGTGTCAGAGTCGAACACCCTCAGAAGGGCCGTGGCGGTGTCCTCCTCTCCATCATGCAGCAGTCCAGCCCTTCGAAATCCGGTGGTGATCGTGGATGTTTTCACACTTTTCCACGCTGTCAGAATCCAATGGTGGAGTTGGGCATAACTTGCTTTTCGCAAGTTTATCGCCGCTCATCATCCACGCCTCCAGCTGAACGCGTAGTGCTACTTTGAAGTTTGTTTTTCGCGCTACTTCGTACGGCACTACGTTGCCTGGGGGATGGACATGTGACCAACATACCACTCTTTAACCCCGATCCTTCCGCCAGGCAACAACAGCGGAACAAACAAAACAAATCCGCTCATGGACAATCCATAGAAAAGCCGCACCTGACTAAAAGCCGCAGGGTTCAAAGCTTGTGCAAAAAGTAGCGGCTTATAGCCCGACAATTACGGTATATGGTTTTGGAGAAGAGTATTTCTGGGTTGCTAACCCCTAATACATAACAATTAACAGAATATCTGATTAATCCAGTGTTACAAAGTGAATTGCGTAGTTTCTTAAAAAATCATTTTCACACTTTGTGTGAATGTGTGACTTTAATCTCAGACTATTTTCCTTTTTTCTTCTCACATAATTATGACTTAATGTCAGAGAATATTTTTATTGCAATTTCAGAAATTTGTGGTGTTTCTTGAATGACCCTAATACATGGTAATAAATAAAGTCTTGCAGTAAAATTTTAATAATACTATAATAAAAAAAACACCAAAGTATTCCAACTAAAACTATTCAGAATTTAGCAACCACCACTGGCCATCAAAACCACAAATCTGAGCCCACGGGATATACAACAATCAAGAACATACGGTTCTGTATAGTGACACACATAGACACTAAACATACGCACACACAAACACACATTCACGGGACAATATGCCTGAGGCCATACCATACCCTCCTCTACAGTGTGAAGGATCATGAGGGTGCTGGATTGAGCTGCAGGCAATCAAAGTGTCTGTTTATTGTCTTCAGCCCAAGCCTCCATCACTTCAAAGAGGATGTGAACTCTGAGTGTCTGACTTCCCACTTGCCTGCCAAACAGTCTACAACACCTGTAGCACTAACAGTACTGTAGATACAGTGTAGACCAGAACTGTACTGTTTACTTAAATTTTAGGTCATGGAAATAAATCTAAGTGAGGACATCAGATGACGGAGAAGGGAAAGGAAAGTAATACTGAGCAGGGAAAAGCAAATTGAAGGGGAAGAGGAAATACAAACGAAAGACATTTTAAGCAATAGTATGATAAATGGACATAAAAGTGAAGTCAAAATGGAAACAAATGTATGAAAAAATCAACATAAAGAAAAAGGAACAGATAGAAAAAACAGGATGGATGCAAAAAAAGTGTGATGGTTAGATGTAGGTTAAGAACCAGAAACAAATTATCCACATGAAGCAGTGACGCAATAGACAAAAAAACAGAAAGAAATCCTGAATCAAAGAGCTTTAGATGTAAAATATGAGCGGTAGCTGGAATGAGAGAGCGTTGGTGTGGACGTTTTCAGATGATGGTGTGTTTGAGGAGCAGAGGACCAGCGTTATTAGAGGTCATCTCTGTGGATTACAGAGGCACAGTTCAGCGCACAACGGTGCCATGCAATTTACCTCCATGAAAAATAGATGCAGGTGAGGAATGAAGTGACTCATGCACTTACAGAGGGAGAAGGACGAGGGGCTGGACAGTTGTGAAACGGCCTGGGGAGATGGTGTTTGTGAGTGTGTGCGTACATGTGTGAACACAAGGGCGTAGATTTGGTTTTGGCATTGGAGGGGACGGATGAGTCAACCACTGAACCCTGCCTTGTTTCTTTTTTTTTTCCCTTTTTGTCTTTGCTTCTTGATAAAAAAAAAAAAAGGAGAAATATACTTGCCTACATATGCTATTCGACATGCTTTTAAACCATTTAAAATTACAATTCATAGTTTTACATGTGAATTACATAATGTTAAATTACTATTAAACAAATGACTAAGTATTTTAGACTTTCGTTTACTTCAGCCATATTCCATATAAGGCAGTGGTTCCCAAACATTTTTTGCTAGGCCCAAGAAAAATGTTCATCTACACGTAAATGGCGTTTCGAATCACTGAAAACTGAGATTTTTTAAAAACTCCTTTTTTGCATTTGCCTGTGGACGAGGAATACAGTTCGTCACGCAACCTCAAAGGTATGTGCTTTTTTCACATCACGCTGATGCGCCACATTATTGTTTACATGAGATGAATTGCAGAATGGCAGATAGAGACAAAATACTGTTAATCTGACTATCTTCAGGTTTTACACACCACACGCAGTTACTGTCCCTCCATTTACAAAGGCAGAGGTGTCACGGTGTGATTATTTTACATGTAGTTGTTTTTTTCTTGTGTAATAATATTCAACATTGCTATCAATACATTTATCAAAAAATGCATCTCTGTGCAAAATGGGTTCAAAAGCATAAACAGCTGTGGGATACTGTTAGTCCGTGATTTGAACCGGGGAAACAAATCGTGGCAGAATCATCCTGATATTATTTGGATCCCACTGTAACTCTACTGTATAAAGAGCTAACATCTCTAAAATGTCAGGAGTAGTTAGTTATTACAACAAGTGTTTGTGAGCTAAAAATCAAGAATGTGGGATACTGTTTGTCCCTGATTTGAACAACCCAGCGCTGCTCTCGACGCAGGGAAAACTTATTCTGGAGGGGAGACCTACCTTGGCACTTGTGCAGGTGAAGCGAAAGGGAAGACATGCTTCGCCATATTTTCTAGTCTTTGGCTTGGAAACATATTCATCGATGCTTCATTTCCTGCTTTGCGTTTGTGCGGGAGCTCTGTCAAAAACCTGTCCATTATGCTAGCAGTGTCCAAGCGTTCTTTTTTTTTTCCTTTTTATATCGCGCTGCAATGGCTCTGAACCCCCTTTAGGGGGCGGGCCCCACACTTTGGGAAGCTCTGATATAAGGTATCATTCAAAAATAAAAATAGATTCAAATACAGTAATGAACCACCAAGTCATCATCCAATTTCACCTGTGATCTTGTATCACCATTGCTCTCTGAGCTTTGTGTTGGTTCTTCTGTCACCTGACAAATAGGACATACATGACAATAAGAATAAAATGTGTAGCTGCTTCAGTGTTTCTGTCAATTTGTGCAGATCTGGACTCATCAGTAATGTTTGTAGGGTGAGTGCAATGCACTCACTCCACCTTGTAGTGCACTACAAGGTGGAATATTTGCAATCATGACTACCTCATGATATTTTGTCTCAAAAATGAACCCTATAATATGTCAGTACCATTAGGTCGAAATTATTGTGTCACCAATATTTTAACGTTAGACATATAATTTTAACAGCCTCTGTAAACTAATATCCTGACTTGCTTGAGGCTGCCGTTTTCTCTGACAGTTTCAATCAAAATTAGAAATGCTACTCTGAGACTGAGACAACTAATAATGCTGCCTGTTGTGCAGTTAGTTTCCAAAACACATTATTCATGGTTACATACAATTTTAGACTGATGTGGGCCTAGCATAGCCTGTAACGTTATTATGACGGACACATTTTATGAGTGAACTTGACTTAATGACTTACAGGTTTCTTTGAAAAATACTTCCTTATATCCAGGTTCTTCCTTTGTGCTGCCATCCTGCTCTCCTCCTTGCAGGTCCTTGCAGTGCAGGCTTGCCGCTGCTAAAACTAAATAGAGCTCCCTGAAAGGCACAGCCAATCACATTGGCCATATTTGTCACATGATTTAGGACTCCAATAGAGAACGTAATTTAACCCTTTCTGCACTGCTAGGTGAATGAGACGTTGACAGATCGTTTTTTTTCTTTATCGGTTTTGTTTTTCTTTACTCGAAGAGATCAAATTATTGGTGGGGACATGCAAAAATCCATGCAAAATCTACGCCCTGGTGTGAACATAATTTTACATCATAGTGATTACACATGCCAGACTGTGCATTTTAAGTAGCCACAATCTATCGATCTTTTTAACAAATTCCGTCAAGTTACTCATTGAGAGTAACGTATTCTGAATACTTTGGATTACTTGATCTATTGCCATGCTTGTTACAACTACATGAATGTACTATTTCTGTGTGATTTATTACTATTACTGAAGGCTACTCGCCACGGAGCTAACATTGTTAGCTGGCGTTAGCTGAAGTTCATAGACTGCAGACTGTTAGACTTGATGGATAGCATTAGCAACCTGCTAGCTGCAAATAATCGTGCACTTCTGAAAGCAACACCAACTAGATTTTTAAATCTTAATATAAAATGAGTAACAGTAAAGTGGACGTTAGGTAAGGCTGCACTTTTTGCAGTGATCTCGTATAGAAAAAACAATTTCTGTATCAGTAATACATTTTCTTTCTATCTGCTTTCAGAACGGCACATGATTATTTGCAGCTAGCAGGTTGTAATGCAGCCTTCATTAATAGTAAAAAAATCACACAGCAATAGTACATCGAAGATACTGAAGTGGCACATAACCCAGATAGCTACCACAACTAAAACAAGGTAGTTACAGAAGGCTAACATTAGATTTTTAAAAATAACTTACTTCCAGATGTTTCTTTAGGGTGGAGGTGGTGTTTTTTGATGCAAACAGAGTTTGCACTGCACAGTTAGGGTTAACCATCACCGCTTACATTAGCACCTCTTATTGCGAGTTTTGTTTCCGGCAATGCGCAGAATTACCAAAATTAGAGAGGTTACAGAGAGGGGACAGCCTAAAATATGAAACAGGAAAAGACTGCTGTGTAATCCATGTATTTCAACAAAGTAACTGTTTTCTAATTATCACCCATTTAAGCAGTAACTGTAATGGAATACAGTTACTCATATTTTGTATTTTAAATGTGTAATGCTGGTACATGTATTCCGTTAATTACTTACCCTAACACTGGCAGTTTGACAAAGCAGTTCCATGAATTTTGTTATCAACTCGCAAAGGTAACCCTGCACGCTCACATGAAAGGGGATTCTTTACCAGCAGCTAATTAGGACATGGACTAGTGTCCTGGAAGCAGAACAGCTGATTTTACAATGGCAGATAAAACTATAATATTAGAAAATGTGAAGACGTTAAACACATATTACAGTCTAAATCAGACGTCTCAAACTCGCAGCCTGGGGACCACTTGTGGCCCACGTTACCCCTACTTGTATATTGACGTGCACAAATATAATGCAATTTGGCCCGTGAAGTAACTTTTTTGTTAGGGACGATTTGTTTGTTGTTAAGTACAATTGTCATGGTCCTGGGTCGGTGACCCAGCGCTTTTAGTTTGTTATCATTTTCTAGATGATGATTGTTTAAGTTCTGTGTTATTTTCGATCTGCCTCTGAGTCTGCGTCTGTATCTGTCTGTCTATGGTGTCTCCCCATCTGTTTGTGAATCTGTCTGTTTAGTTCAATGTCTTGTCTGGTTCCATGTATCTGAGTTTCCTGTTTTATTGTGAAGGTCCGTGTCGTATGCGAGTGTGATCAGTTTACGTTTCCCCTGTCCCGTCAGCCCAGATTCCTCCCAGCTGTGTTGCCCTCCTGTCTCTCATCCCCTGATTACTGGTGTGTGTATTTAAGCCCTGTGTGTTCTCCTGCCTGTTGCCGGTTCGTCTGTGTTCCTCCGTGACCCTGTGTTCCACGGTGTCCTGTTCCTCGTCTGCGTCTCTCTGCTATTCATCATCCGTTGTCATATGCTCCCAGGTCTGTTATTTTTAGTTCTCCCAGTTTAGGTGTCTTTAGTTGTTTGTTATGCCCCACTGTTTGTTTGCCACTACACCTCTGTAAATAAAACCACCGGTATCTCATCCACTGCCTGCATCTTGGGTCCTCCTTCTAAATCCACACGGCTCGCCTCGGCAGCCGTGACAACAATGCTAAAATAAGCTCTTTAAAAAGCAAAAAAAATATTTAATATGAAGGAAATATGAGCAGAGAGTACAAACATGTTGAGGGATTGACTGTGTTAGTTCAGTGAGAGAGTTATTTGTAAAGAAAACAGTTTTCACTAGCAGTCGAAAACTAATGTGTACACTTATGTCTGCATTTTTATTTTGTTAAATACGAATAAAATTGTGATGATATGTGTCTGGCCAGAAAGAGAGTACCAATTTGTTTATTTGGTACTTGAATGAAAGGCTTCAGTTAGTTAGGAGTGAAAAAAAAAAGCATTTTTGTCTTGCAGTTTTGTCTTATTATGCAATATTTGAAATTTTAAAAAGCAAGCAACCAAACAAAAAACCCAAACTGAAATATTTGTGGGTGTTTTCTTGTTAGTTTTTTTTTTACTCACTTTTTTCTGTAATGAGTGAGTAAATGTATGTAAGAAAAATGTAGGCAAATTTGATATATTGTCCACAAGTTCCAGTAGGACCCCTTTATTCAAACTTATTAAAGACTAAAATTGTTGTAAAATTGTTTGCAGACAATGATCAAGGAGCAAAGCTGCATCTAAGAATCTATATTTATTGGTATTGCTCATCAGAGAAAGACAAAGACTATTATGCTCACTGAAAAACTAAATCCTCCCACTATCTGTGCACAGAAGTCTGAGCTCTTCCACGAATGGTGATTCTATTTTCCAGAGATCTGATTGGTCAGTAGTGATGATTTTGTGCCTTTTGATCTATAACATGAACAACTGAACAACTCTCTTGCATTGTATAAGCCAGCTTCTCTGTTAATTCAAATTACATCAGAGGAATTTTTGTAGGTATTTATTAAGGAGCAGCTTTTCATTTTTTTTTATACAATTAGCCTACATTTAAAATGTATTACACATATTGTGACTTCAAAAAAACAACAGCCCACTCCTGCCTTAGTAGTGAAAGCCAAAATAGCTCATTCACACCATATAGAAACTTCAAATGAGATCAAAATTTTTATTGAGTTACTCCTACATCTAAACATAAAGGTTTTTTTTTTCAATGACTGTCATCAACCTTGATCAATGAACTCCCATAGCTGGGGGTGTTTGCAGGCGGCTGCACCCTCTCAAAAGTCCACGGCTGGCTGCTCACTGCTGTTTCCCATAATAGCTAAGCTGTGGCTCCATTTAACTCTTGTATCTTATATCACTCAACCATTTATTATAGCTGGCAATCCTTTTCTTAAGCCCCGACCAACACAGCAAAAATATGTGGCATCTCCTCCCAAGCTAATTTGATTCAAGGTGTCACGTATTGACTCATGGAGATTCTGTACCACCCACACAATTTTCCTCTTGGGAGACCCAGAGCTTTTGTGGCTCGACAGCTCTGGACTGTCCCCTCCATCATGAAGCTGTCAGAGCGCTGCAGGGCACAATCCTAGCTGATAATATATTCTTCCTAATCCAAGACCAATTCCAACCGAACTGCAGTTTAGCGCTGCGCTTCTGACCACAAAATTGTTGTAAGTCAATAAATAAATAAATAAATCACAACTAGCCTTCCCTTAAGTGACCCATAATGGTCATACAGTAAAATGTATCTGTGTATATGTGACCATGGGGCTGGCTGAGGTGCCGGTTCTCCCTTCTGCTTTGTTGACAGAAGATAATTTAGTTTTGACAGCAGATGCTGCCTGTCCTCTCCTGTGCCCCTATTAGAGGCAGAGAGGTATCGGCTTTGACAAGCAGTGGGATGTGGAAAAGCTCCCTGAACAGAAACCATTTTCCAGCTTCTTCTCCCCATTCACCCGCCCAGCAGGCAACGGGACTACGGCGGCAAATGAGTTCCCTCGCTTTGCATTTCACCCACCCGCTTTCTTTCGTTCTGTTTTTTTTTTCCTCCCCCGTTTTGCATTTGAATTTTTTGTCACAGTGACAAAAGGAAATGGGAAAAGATAACACACCGAGATGTCTACCGTTCGTGCTATCTGCAGCCGTTTAGAAGCCGTCTCTGTGACAAGATTGCAAGAGAGAGAGAGAGATGCAGCGCCTCAATCCAGGTGCTTGCTACTCATTCAGTGTTACCAACTGCATCAAAACACAACAGAGCGGTCACATTTATAGTGTCTGTCCCTATATGAAAGCACATTAGGCTGCAAAACTGGTATTTTTCCGAGTTTTTGTGACTGCACATCAGTTCACGCTTACACCTACTTAACTTTCTATCCCTTAGCCAGCCGCACTGACATTTAATGGCTTAAGCCTGGACAAGGGTCTTAAAAATGATCACACAATCAAGTAGGAATGTGCAGACACACATCTACTACCACTCCCCAGGGCCAAAAAGGTTCCTATATTCTTTCTGCCTCCTTTTAATATTTCATTTCCCGACTGTAGGCCTCATGTTTTATTGAGCCAGTCGGTGCCATGGGAAGAGGTGTTCCACATTATGCACCATCATTTATAAATGACCGCCAATCAATGTCTAGCCTTACATGTAACACTGACTAAAGAGGCACGACTCGTCTCCTTGTCGCCGCATTGATATACACCCCTTCCCGAGCCCAGCACCGATATCCGACATTCCATTGCTCGAGGAGATGACTTCGACTCGGCTTAATGAAACTCAAAGTTAGGCGAGTCAGCGTTCACATGCTCATAATTTAAACAGATGGGGATTTTCAGTTCCCGCTGGTTTACTTAATGTGAACTTCTGACATAAATATTTTACTTTGTTCTGTTTTTCTACACTGCTTCAATTGCAAAGGCAAACATCATCACAATTGCTTAAAGACACACACACACACACATGCATGCACAACAGATCACAAACACAGGCAAAACCTAACCCATGGGCAGCGTGAATGAAGGGCAACACCGCCAAATAACAGAGGCCTAAAAACACATTTCAGGATGTCTTGTCATTGACAGAAGAGGTGATCTAACTCTTCACAATTTTTGTGCCTCCAGTTAATGTGAACTCTTGAAAAAACACTCATGTTTCACTCTGCTTTTCCACACACAACCCCCTAACACACATATACCAGCACAGTGACACTAGGTGATGGCACTTTTAGTCTCCATAACTTGGCCCTTGATCACTGTAATCAAACATAGGCAGCATCAGCCTGAAGCTCCCGTAATTATGGGCTGCTAAGGCCCTTGCGTGAGGAGCACACAGTCGCGGAAGCACACAGCGACGTGCACCTGCCTGCACGCTGGAACACAATTGTGGTTTCGAAAACATACATACACACACACACAGACAAACACACACACAAGGGCATACAGGCCTGTGTGCGCGCTCTGCTGCACGCTCAGCACAGACGGAGCCTCAGTAAAAGACACTAATGAGTCCAATGAGACTGAGGGGAAAACAGCTCCTGAAATCTACACCACAGAAAAACACCTCAGAGGGACTGAGAGGAAGCACAGGGAGGTGCGGTGAGAGAAGGTGGAGGGTGTGGGGGGTGAGGGCAGGTGGGAGGGGCTTTGGAAGGCAAATCATAGAAAGAAAGGTGGGGGGGAGGAAGAAAGAGGTGATAAAGATAGACTGAAGGAGGTACAAACAAGAGAAGTGATGGAAGTATTGGAAGCAATGATGGTGGTGGTGGGTGGTGGGTTGCCAGGGCCCTAGCGGTGCAGTTGCCAGTTGTAACCATGGTAACAGATTCCCATGGTGCGTGTGTGGTGCAGCCTATGAGCGCTGGGCTGGGGGTGTGGGGTGCTAACTGTGCACGGAGGGGGAAGTGAGGCGGCGTTTCTTTTTTTCCATCTTTTTGGTGAAAGTCCCGCCTTTATCAGTTGCCCGGCAGAGAAGGTCCTTATGTAAGCTGTGTTTTAATGATTCTGGCCCATAAAAGATGTGGTCTAGTTACATAAAATATTTAATTTTTGCCAACGTTGCCAAGAGGCACAGTCATTTGGTTATCATTCCAAAGGACCTGCAGAAATTCAGTAGCCTTGATGAATGAAAGCTCGAGGCCAGTGGTAGTCCAGATCTACAGTAGCCCAGAGCCAAGTGCTTGATCTTTGCACGTTCCAAGCCAATGGAAAGCCTGGATGATCATATCTCTGGCCAGTTAAGGTTCGGCGGTGATTTCCACCACATTTTTATTCTCGGGGCATTATGTGCTGCCATTTTGTCAAAGCTGCTGGCGTCTCACAGATATGCACAAGGTGTCCTTTGGTGCTGTGGTGCACTGGGTTACGTTAATAGTGAAACAGATAGATGGGAGCCAGTTTAGCTCTGTGAGTGAGCAGGCGACCATATGCCAGGTTCGAGTCTGAACTGTGGGCCTTTTCTGTGTGTTTTCTCTTCGCTCTTGCCCCAATTTCTTATCTGTCTTCACTGATCTTCACAGGTTAAATTGCCTTAAAAAAAAATAATAGTAAAACAGCTAGCGCACTCACAATCGACTTGTAAAGGACCATTTGATTTCATATATAAACACAATAGACAAGTATTCTTCAAGTTAATGCTGTCGAGAGGCAAATAGTAACCCAAACCAATCGTTTTCTGAAGTTTACGAGGTAATTTTGGCTTTTGGTGGTTAACCCTAACTGTGGCTTTTGGTTTGAAACCTCAACCAACCCACAGAGAAAAGTAAGTAAGACGAGGCAGAAACCACCGTCTTCTGACAAACTTATGACTAAAGGTCTTTGCACACTGGAGGACTAAAATCTGTGCAAATATTTTGTACATAAAAACTCTTTTTTGGACTCACCTGCTTTTAAGTAGTTGTTCACATTAACTACTTAATTTCACTGAACCAATTTGTGACATTAATTTTTTTTTTGAACCAAGTACAATTTTTCCAAGTTTTTAATGTGAATAAACAGATCTGACCAATCAGATGATTGCATTTGTGCTCGTAGCTCAAAACGTGTGGTACTGAATATGCAAATATTAAAAATATTGCTCTCTTACATCAGACACACAGATGCTGCTAAGGGTCAGCTGGCTCTCTGAAATCATCTGTCTGCCTCCTCAGTTTGGTTAAAACTCTGCCAACAAAAACTCAACTTGATGCATTTCCTGAAACATGTACAAAAGCTATTGCAATGAATATACCATAAAATTCTCCCTGTTGCTGCCTCCTTTCCTTGTTTAGAGACATCAAGACCAGCTCATCGTGGCTTGATGTCTACTCCCCTGTTTTCACAGTGCATTCCTTTGAGTACGAATTCGCAAAAATGCCACACGTTCAGTGTGTAAATATGCTACACGACAAGTTTTGATTTGGAAAATTCGGGACTTCATCTTGTTTTTTTTGCTAGGTGGGTAAGGGCCTATAATATTAGGGATACCACAGAAAGTATCACATTACTGCGACCACATTACATTTCTCTGTTTCACTAATTTAAAGCAAGTTTTCAAAATTGTGTGAGCATGCTGCAGTTAGGTGTGCTGAATATATCTTCAGATTTCTGCAAAATGAGCAGAAAAATACTCGACTATAACAAACTAAATGTGGTTTGTGTTTGCATGTCAGTGTGTATCAGTGTGTATCGTGCTCTGTAAAACCTCCATAGCCTGGCAACCACAGTATGTTTGCTCACTGGTCATTAAAGCAAACCCAGTAAGTGCACGGTACCTGTCCACTGGGGCCTGAGACACATATGACAGACTACTGTAGAAGAAGAAAAGCCAGTATTTTGGTTCCACTTGCGTGCATGGCTGCTTATGGACCGAGTCCAGTTTTCTCTCTCAACCTTAAAAAAAAGGTTGGAGTGGCAGCGGCAGCGGCCACCACTGGGGAAACCAGAGGAGGAAAAACAATTTATTAGCTTCAAAATAGAGTGTCCATCATGAACACACTGGGGGAGTAGTCCTTTTGTTACAGGCAGTGGGAGATTTGTCTACAAACAAGGCCAGTGGAATGCAAGTAAAACGTTGTTTTCACTTAATTTTCCTTTAAAGGTGAAGATTAACCAGGGGAATGCCATTAATGGGATGCAGCACCAGCTACTGTACAGCATTTAATAGTAAGCAAGTGTTGTTGATATCATCGCAGCTATTGAGAGCAGGTTGTACTATTTATTCTATATCAGAATAACGCTGTCATCTTTTTATACCCTTTAACTTCTTTCCTCTACTATTAGAGTTTTCCCTAGGTCTTGGTTAGGGTGCTAAGACCTGAGAGGGACCAAACGGATTACACAGAAAGTTTACACGGTAAAATGACGTGGTTCTATCAGGTTGCAAAAACAAAGGAGGAAATGTTCATAAAATAAGTATCCCAAACTAATAAAGTTAAAAGATCTTTGTTGAGTGGTCTTCTACAGGTGGGTTTTCAATTCCTTGTTTAAAATATCTTTAAGTGGTAACAGCACAGCCAGCCATTATTAGCCAACCTCTCTGAGAGTGTTTGCAGTCGGTCCGAGTCAGACCGCGGTTGTTTAGAGATAAGTTGAGATAGGCGGCCTGTGCAATTTATCACCTTGCAATGGAAAGTGTTCATCCAGAGGTTAACAAACATGCATGTGAAAAAATTCAATGCAATCACAGAGCGCCCACCAGTTTCCCCTAGTCACAGGGAGAATGCCATCCTATACTCTCATGTGACGGAGCCATGATGTGTCCAAAGAGACACAAACACCAGGAGGGTCAAGTAAACTCTCCATTCACTTAATTAAACATTTGATTAAGTGAAAGATTGTGGTTACAGTTAATTCTGCACAAAAGTCACTCTTTCATCACCACCTGAAACAGTGTGTGCTGCTTGATAGAGGGCACATTTGTTCCTGCACTGGTAATGTACACTGAGATCGAATGTACAATATATATAAAGGTGAAAACTGAATGTAAATGGTAGAACACAGGACTAGTCATCATTACACAGATGTCCGTCTAACCTCTGCACCGTGTGCTTCACTCATCGTAACACAGCTAGCACCTCCCATGGTCTTGGGAAGCCTCTGATGCAGGACCTGATCCCTTTAAGTCTAGTGTTTGCTGGGGGTCAAAACAATGGGCCACAGACTCTAGCATAACACAAAAGGCAAAGGTCAGTGCTGGGGAATAAGCGGGATCCATTATGTTCCTGCTGTAGAGCACAGCAATCCACCACAAACACACCAGGAACACTACTTACATTCAGCCACATTCCAACTGGACATGTGAAGAATGAAACATTTCTACCCTATCGAAATCTGGGATGTGTGTGGGTGTTTGCAGCTTGCCTCGGGCATGCTTGAAATTGTCAAAATGTGTATTTACGATCACAATGTAAGCAAAAAGAGAGGAAACGGCATTTTTAGCAATTATAGGTACAATGTAGATATTCTCCACATAGAGCATCACAAAATTGATTGAGTTTTATGAAAAATGATGTGATATGAATCATGAAATCCATATCAGTGATAAGCAGCCTGTCCTTTAGCTTTCTTCCACAACCAGGATTTTTAAAAAAAATCTTTTTCTGTACTTCAAAACCTGTGGCGCTTCAAAGTTTGTAGCAAACCATAGCAGCAAATAGCCCTTGCTGTTTTGGGGAGTTTAAATGAATTTATTTATACAGCAGCACTGAAATGAGGCATCACATCTAATCTCACAGTGAAATATTTATGAACAGTTCTCTATGTTGCATGTTTAATGTCAGCATGGTGTGTTGAACAGCAATAACAGACAGTCATACCCCACCGACAGAGATCAGAGAATCGGGTGGTGAAGGTGCTGCTGTGCGAAAATATGAAGAATAGTATTTAATAATATGAATCAATTTAATATCACCCTAGTAAAGTGTCTATAATTATACAAAACATAGTGTTTACTGTTTAATGACTTTAAATGTCTTAATATGAACAACACACAGGTGGAGAGGGAATGAGAAAGAAGAGCGAATGTGAGAGCAGAGCGATGTCCAGTTGGTGTTGTCTTTGCCGAGCAATTGTGGTTTTTGCCAGGATGTTATTTGGGCTAATCGATCAGAGAGCAGTAATGAAGTCTAATGCTAGAGCCCACTGTGTCCTAATGACACCTTGGCTGCCCAGTCGCCAAACCCAGTCATTCCAGCTGCAGACCCCTGCTGGGCCTCGGGCAGCTGGGACTTGACATCTGACCTTTACCAAGACAGCCTCCTACATCACAGCCCAAACCCCAACAACAACAACAAACACTAGTTTATGATCTGGAATGGAGCATTGCAGATGTCTCAATTAGCTGATGCTGAGAGAAAAGCTTGTATTATGTGAGATTACTTTCTAAAAAGATCACAATGCACGAGCTATAATACGGTAGCTGCTTTTGTTTTCACCTTGTCAACATGGCAAAATGGAGTCTTAGAGATACCTACTGTAGTGGAAACTATGTCGTTTTAGATGACAAGCTGTGCTCTGCTCTCTGTGTACTAAGTACTCGTATAATAATGTAGTAAGGGCTGCTGAGTACTCATGTGTTGGAACACGTTGACACTGCATTTTTGTGATCCCACTGCAACAAGGTCTCTAGTTTCTATGAAGCTCTTTCACAATTGATTCTAAAAGCAGCCTGTTAATTATCAGTGTGTGCATTGCTATCTGCTTTTTGTTTGTTTTTCCTTTTCATTCTAAGACTAGATAAATCTAAAAAACTCTGCTGCATTGTGCTTTGCTGAACATGTTTTTGGAATAATACAGCCTGGGTAATATTCACTGAAAGATGTTATATTTTTGTGCTGCACAGGGGAGCTCAGGGGGAGGTGGTCATGCTGGATACGAGCACAAAGCAAAGGATTTCACAGGTTTCTAAGAAACATTGGTGAGGTTCAGAAAAAGATCAGGACTCAGTTGAGGGGAACAACCGTATCTGTGCTTCGAGTCAAAGATTAATTTTCCAGTGTTAAATCAAGACCACAGCCTTTTCTGACCTTAACAAAATGCTTTGTTGCTGTAACATAAACAAAAAGATGTTAGTCATGCTGATGTTACCACTGATTGTTGTAGGGAAATGAAAAGCATTTAATTTAATAAATGCTGATTTATTACTGATTTCTTCAAGACGTCTTTGGACTTTAAACTTTAAAGTTTCTCTAAGAGTACCCCAGTGTTTTGAGCTACTTAAACATGCTGAGGCAAAGACTGAGAAAAAAACAATAAAGCTGCAAACATGAATGATTAGACCCCAAGCAGATTGCAAGCATTTGGTCTATTTGCATTTGTTGACCTCGGGGAACACTTGAAAACAAAATATATGCAGGACTTGCTACTTTTTTCCACGTATGACTTGACCACCCAGGGGTCTGAACCGTGGACCTTTGGATGCCCAGAGAATGTGACTTAGTTACTGCGGTTTTCCCACGCACTTGTCACAGGCTAAGGAAAATCTAAAAGCAGGTTGCTCTTTTTATACTGCGAAATCTTAAAAAGTCTTTCAAGAAGTGCTGATGCTTTGACCCCTAATGAATACACACTTTTGCAGATATGTTGAATATTAACATTTCATGATTACAACAATCTTTTTTAAGGCAGCATTACATTCATTCCTAAATGTATTTGCCAAACCAATACATGTACAAAAATAGGCTTACTTAAAACTTGAATAGGAGGAGGAATGGCTTATTTGAAGAGTTTCAGTCAGGTTTCAGAGCTCATCACAGCACAGAAACAGCTTTAGTGAAGGTTACAAATGATCTTCTTATGGCCTCTGACAGTGGACTCATCTCTGTGCTTGTCCTGCTAGACCTTAGTGCAGCATTCGATACTGTCGACCATAATATCCTATTAGAGCGATTAGAACATGCTGTAGGTATTACAGGTACTGTGCTGCAGTGGTTTGTATCATATCTATCTAATAGACTCCAATTTGTACATGTAAATGGAGAGTCCTCTTCACACACTGAGGTTAATTATGGAGTTCCACAGGGTTCGGTGCTAGGACCAATTCTGTTTACACTATACATGCTTCCCCTAGGCAGCATCATTAGAAGACATAGCATAAATTTTTACTGTTATGCTGATGACACCCAGCTCTATCTATCTATGAAGCCAGATAACACACACCAATTAGTTAAACTGCAGGAATGTCTTAAAGACATAAAGACCTGGATGGCCGCTAACTTTCTGCTTCTTAATTCAGATAAAACTGAGGTTATTTTACTCGGCCCTGAAAATCTTAGAAATATGGTATCTAACCAGATTCTTACCCTGGATGGCATTACCTTGGCCTCCAGTAACGCTGTGAGGAACCTTGGAGTCATTTTTGACCAGGATATGTCCTTCAACGCACATATTAAACAAATATGAAAGACTGCTTTCTTCCATTTGCGCAACATCTCCTTAGTTAGAAATATCCTGTCTCAGAGTGACGCTGAAAAACGAGTTCATGCATTTATTACTTCCAGGCTGGACTACTGTAATTCATTATTATCAGGATGTCCAAAAAACTCACTGAAAAGCCTTCAGCTAATCCAAAATGCTGCAGCAAGAGTAGGGACTAGAAAGAGAGAGCATATTTCTCCTGTTTTGGCTTCCCTTCATTGGCTTCCTGTTAAATCCAGAATAGAATTCAAAATCCTGCTCCTAACATACAAGGTCTTAAATAATCAGGCCCCATCTTATCTTAATGACCTTGTAGTACCATATCACCCTATTAGAGCACTTCATTCTCGCTCTGCAGGCCTACTTGTTGTTCTTAGAGTATTTAAAAGTAGAATGGGAGGGAGAGCCTTCAGTTTTCAGGCCCCTCTTCTGTGGAACCAGCTTCCAGTTTGGATTCGGGAGACAGACACTATCTCTACTTTAAAGATTAGGCTTAAAACTTTCCTTTTTGCTAAAGCATATAGTTAGGGCTGGACCAGGTGACCCTGAATCCTCCCTTAGTTATGCTGCAATAGACGTAGGCTGCTGGGGATTCCCATGATGCATTGAGTTTTTCCTTTCCAGTCACCTTTCTCACTCACTATGCATTGAATCATATCTGTTATTAACCTCTGTCTCTCTTCCACAGCATGTCTTTTATCCTGTCTTCCTTCTCTCACCCCAACCGGTCGCAGCAGATGGCCACCGCTCCCTGAGCCTGGTTCTGCCGGAGGTTTCTTCCTGTTAAAAGGAAGTTTTTCCTTCCCACTGTCGCCAAAGTGCTTGCTCATAGGGGGTCATATGATTGTTGGGTTTTTCTCTGTATCTATGAAACGCCTTGAGGCGACTTTTGTTGTGATTTGGCGCTATAAATAAAATTGAATTGAATTGAATAAGCTCATGAATAAGCTGAGGGATGGATTGAGCAGGTTGTTTGTGTTGCATATTTTGTTAGACCTAACATGGGAATCCAAAAGCATTTAGAATCCCTGAATATGTTCATGTGTGGCAAACAAAACTTTAATAAAACGGAATTGTATAAATGGCTGTTGGCAATGGTGCAAATATGGATGATATTATGTAGGTGCTACAGTTTTTAAAATGTGAATGTTTCACACGTCTTCAACATGACAGCACAGATCTTTTCCCACAGTTTCACGGCGGTGATCTAACATTAGCATCAGCAGTTCAGCATTCAAACTTTGCCGAAATACGCTAAAACAAAGGACTTTACAAGTGTTTTGCAAAGAAAGTGAAGTTTGCATTTGACCTCTGAAAACATGTAATAACTACAAAGTTTTATACAATAGAGATACAGTACTGTGCAAAAGGTTGAACCTGTTGACATTTCACTTCCAAGGAGCTTGTGATTTAAAATTTTTTTTTTTATTGTTTTGTCCAATAGTTCTCCAGGTTTTCTGAAAGCCTTTCAAAGTTTTTGAGACAGTTTGAGAAGAATAAATAGTATTTTCGCACCAAGACGTTGATTACCCAAGAAATGTTATATGAACACTTGGTACATCTTGGCACGGTGTACACTTCGTCCTTGTCCAGCTCTGTCATGGTTTGGGCGCTCCATTTCAACCAGTGTTGTTGGGCATCTTGTCAAAATTGATGGAATTATGAATGCAGATAAAAGTATCAGGTTTTGAATCACAATGCAAAACCATCTGGAAAGCAACTGACTGCAATGACTTCATTTGTCAGCGCAACATTGATCGAAACACAAAAAGCGCGTACCTGATAGAAAGACACAATCAGTCACGGACTGTCCCCCCAGAGCCAGACCTCAACATTATTGAAGCATCATGGGGTCAGCTTGAAAGAACAGAAAAGACAGCCAACAACCATATAAGAGCTTTGAAAGTCTTTCTATAAACCTACAGAACTATTTCTGGAGACCACTTATGTCAGGCGCAGTGGCCCGTGGACATGGGATGGACTCAAGCGCAGATTCAAAACCGGAGGCCAGGGGTGAGGTGTAACGAAAAGAGACTTTATTTTTACAATGCTCAGAGGCTAACAGAAAGTGCAGACTAGAATCAATGAACATAAACTAGATGTCTGAGGCGAGAGAAAAATACTGTGGTGAAAACTAGATGGCAGGGATAACTGGGTGCAGGTACTGGGCAGGGAAAACTGTGGCGGGCCCGGGCACTGAAACAGAGGACAGAGCAGTCAGGGGAATCCCACAGAGGGTTGCGAGTGAATCTAAAAAAATAGTACACTGAGCTGTCTTACAAGCTTGCAGGTGGGGGTTGTGTGGAGGGGGGAGGCAGGAGAGGTCCAGGTGGGTGCTGCATGCAATGCAGGGAGGCAGGCAGGAGAGAATGGCAGCTCCAAAACGGAGAGGGGTTACCGGTGGCAGCAAACTGGTATCCAGGAGAGCTTGGTAGGTGGTTTTCAGAGGTAAAGTTGGCAGATAATCTGGCGAAGACCAGTTGAGTGCGCCGGTCATAAATACTGCTGGTCCGATTGCCATCAGGTGAGGAACAACAAAGACTCCACCCAGTGGGGAGGAGCTGATGCTGTGGAAAACCACCCAGACCACGACAACTTAAAGGAATGACAAGAACGCTTTCCTGAGAGACTTAAGATGGATAAAGGTGATCAAACCAAACTTTGATTCTACAGCTCATTAGAACTGTACAAATCATGTTTTTGCCTTATATGCCATATTGCACACATTCCAGTACATACCTGCACTCATTTTCCATCTTCCTGGCAAAATATAAGGAAACAAGGGGTGGCTCAAAACTTTTGCACACTACAGTATGTCACTTTGGCCAACAAAATCTCTCATAACATCACAATGGCCTTCAAAATCAACAAAATCAGGTCATCTCTGTGCCAAAGTGGAGGTTTGTGTCAGATATGATAAAAATCCTCTTCCAGGTGTCATCGGTATAATGCTTTAGCAAGAATGGGATTGTCATCAGTTCATTCTTGTGTCCAAGTGACTACTCCTGTCAGATGTAATTATATGATACATCATATTAACAAGAATGAGACAGATATTAGCTTACAGTGACTTAGACTGCCAAAACCTTATCAGTTCATCCTTGAATCCAAGAGAATTTTGGTGCCAAGTGATACAAAGTCTTCCTAATATAGTACAGGGTGGGTCATTTATATGAATACACCAGAATAAAATGGGAATGGTTGGTGATATTAAAGTCCTGTTTGTGGCACATTAGTATATGTGAGGGGGCAAACTCCTCAAGATGGGTGGTGACTCATGAAAGAATAAAGTTACGTTGGAACCAAGCACACCATTGTCTTTCTTGTGACATTACCAATAAGTTTGATGTGTCACATGGCCCTCTTCCTATTGAAAAAACAAAAGTTGTATCCAAGATGGCCGACTTCTAAATGGCCACCATGGTCACCACCCATCTTGAGGAGTTTGCCCCCTCACATATACTAATGTGCCACAAACAGGACTTTAATATCACCAACCATTCCCATGGTATTACGGTGTATCCATATAAATGGCCCACCCTGTACACCCATGGGGACAGGATGGAGAAACAAACATGCAGCTGAAAGATGTAATCCAGCCACAGCTGTCGCTGGCGTAGAAGCATAAAGAATTACCACAATTGATGCTGATGTGATTTAAAATGCACATTTGACACTGTAAAAGACATTTTAGAATTTAGAATGATTAGCATCTAAAGAAAAAACAATAAGGAGATAGAAATGATAGAGCTTTAAAGACAATGGAAAGGAAGGCATTTTCTCCTACACTGACAGCATTTGGAAGGATTTGCTGTTTTGGAACAAAGACGCTGAAAAAGCGTGGAAAATTTGCAGGTCTGAGGTTTAACCCGTAAAGTCGTCCAGTGAATTCAAGCAATTGAGACAAGTAAAGCAGCAGCTAGCCCAGACCTGGCATCCTGCTAAATGCAAGGCTGAGCTCATTAGGACTGGCCCAACATCACACACATGCACACAAACACATGCACACACCAGTCTGTCAGCTTTCCCCCCCCACATTAAACAAGCATACACACAAAAGGAGCAGGAGGATAGAGACAATGCAGGGAGAGAAACCGAGACATGAGGAGAGCAAGGGAAAAGAGTTGGCAAACCCTGCAAGGATCACACAGGAATGGTGAAGAAGCAATAGAGAGAATGACAGACAGAGATCAAGTGAAAGACAGAGAGAAAGATAGAGACAGAGGGAGATGGAAACAATGAGGGGAGAGACAAAGCAGGTGGCCTGGGTAATTGCCTGGGGAATATAATGAATGAGCCACAGTGCGTCTGACGGAATAGGAAATCGTCTCTATCTTCTCATTCCCCGTGCTCTCTCTTTCCCCCCCCCCTCATTATCTCTCACCCTCTCTCATTCCACTCCTCCCCTTATCCATCTCCTGCGCACCCTTTTCAACATATCTCCTAACCTTATCTTTCTTGCTCGACGATTGCGAGCATTTTCTCTCAACTGCAGAGCTTTTACCACCGCTTCTTTCCTCTCAACTTGACTCCCCACTAATTTCTATTCCCACCTCCGCTAGAACCCCTTATTCTCCCAGGAGCCTGAACAGCTGCAAATTCTCTAACTATTGTGCCCACATATCTGTGAGACATCCCAAAAATTGAAATGTCTCGGCAAATTCGAGAAAACAGTTTTTATATAAAGTGAAACTATTTTTATTTTGTGTGATACATGCTGCTACAAGAGTAGATGCACAAATTAAACATGGCCAAAGTTTCAAATCAGTGAGATCAGCGTATGTAGAAGTACAGCCTGCAGATGCTGTACTCAGTTTCCAGTAGTTTTGTCTACTCTTGCACCTGTAGGATGGTAAAAAGACTAGACATGCCCATAGAAGCCCCACCTACCGGCTGTTTAAACCCTTTGTTTGTGAGAGGGAGCCAATCACCACCCTAAAGGGAAGGAGCTAAAACAGTTTGTTTGATTACCTTTGGAGATATAAAAAGGCCCAATAAATTATAAATTAGGAGTTTTTGATCTGTGAATCGTTCAGAGCTGATTTAGTTGAATATATATAAAATGTACGAGCTGGTCTGAAAAATGAACCTTGACATTACGTGTACGTTACGGGCTTGTTTATAAATACATTTTGATAAAACAGTTTATAGTGTAGTGGGACTTTGAGGTTACTGCGATGTGTTGTCATGCATATTTGTACGCAAGAGTTCATCAAACAGTGATACTAATAGTGCACATAGTTACAAATGATCAGTGAGATTCTTGCTATAGATTGGGGCTGCCACAAACTATTATTTTGATAGTCAACTAGTCACCAATTATTTTTACGATTAGTCGACTAATCAGATCATGCATCCATTGGACGTAAAACGTACAGCTTATTGCACCAGCAGCATCTACTCTTATATAACTATCATTAGCTTACAGCTTTAAGTGTTTAAGGTATGTGCTAACTAAAAATAAAGACAAGATGATATTTTATTAAATTTTAATGAAATTTGCAGATTGTTTCGGTGAAGTTTAATAAACTCCTTGCTATCTAAAATATAACAGGACACCGGAGTATATTCTCAACCATCTCACACTTCTGATAATCAGCTGTCTGCTTGACGTTTATTCGGCTGTGTAAAAAGTATAATTTAATCTCAGCCAAACTGATTTACTCAGGAACAAATAAAATACTGAAAAAAGCCAAACAATAACATTTTTAAGTTATCTAAGTGACTTATATATCAGTAGCGAAAGACGGCGGTGGGTTTGAAAACGATTTGGTGTTCTCAGCGGCTCTAGTGAGCCTTGAACCCCGGCTAGCTATCGAGCTGGTGGGTAGCAGACGTCTCCGAAAACGTCGAAGCACTTTTGCAAATATGCGATATCTTGGTAAACCGAGCAGATATTTGATGTTTACACAGCTACTTTCTCGCCTGAAAATATGTTAAAAGTTTATTTTGTGACCCAGAAAGATTAGTAAGAGTAATTTTAAAACTTAGTAGAGGCCGCCATTGTTGCAAACTGGAGTTTGGCTGGGCCGCGCTATGAATTCTGGGATATGGTAGGCCACGAAGGACACACCCGACCCATCCTTCAAATTCGGGGAAAAGGAGGACACATTTGTCGGCTGCATTTGGAGGAGTCTACGAATTTGGACAGCCTTTGGCACATTGCTGTGACGTAATCGGTCTACAAATGCGGCCTCAGGAGGATGCAGCCCGTGAATTTGGACACGACCCAAGAGTAATATTAAAACTAACTAGCGGCCGCCATTGTTGGAAACTGAGCAGTGCCGCGCTATGAATTCTGGAACACAGCTTCTTCTTCTTCTTTGGGGTTTAACGGCAGACGTCATCCTTCTTCATGCAGTGCTGCCAATGCATCTTCTGTTTCAGTCCATTATTACACTTTTAAATCCTACTACTTATTCCTGCGTCTTTTGGGATCTTACAAAGCTTCAAACGACGCGTTGACTATCAAATTAGTCGTCAACGATTTTGATAGTCGACGTAATCGTGACTAGTCGACTAATCGTGGCAGCCCTACTGTAGATGTAGTAATTGATTACTTCATATTATACAAATACGTTTTTCATAATACATTTTTTGGTGTTTATGAACAGCAACTTTTGATATCTCTCTATATAATGATAATAATAATAATGGATTGGATTTATATAGCGCTTTTCAAGGCACCCAAAGCGCTTTACAATACCACTATTCATTCACTCTCACATTCACACACTGGTGGAGGCAGCTGCAATTGTAGCCACAGCTGCCCTGGGGCAGACTTACAGAAGCGAGGCTGCCATATCGCGCCATCGGGTATAGAGTCATATAATGAAAAAGAATAACATGACAAATTAACATATATGTCTGTTTTCACACATGACTGAAGTGAACAAGTTCCGCTGGTTAGTATTCAATAATACTATTTTTGAATTCATTTTTAGATGCTGTACAGTAGGGCTGTGCGATATGACCAAAATCTCATATCCCGATATAAGAATTCTATCGTCCCGATAACGATATAAATCACACAAATGTAACATTTTCTGTAAATTCTGTGAATCTCGGGCAGCTCGTCTTGCGGGAAGTGTTTCCAGCTGCGCGTCATGTAGCTGGAGTCGAGTGTTTTAACAGATGCATGAAACTATACATTTTTAGACATAAGTTGCAAAGGCCGCCGTTTTCTTTGTGAGTATTTATTACACAGCGTGCTGCGGGGAAAAGCCTGTTCTAACGTTTGAGTCTAAGGTTTATTTTTTAGCACCTGGCGGCTCTTTTTAAAATTCTCATCCGTAAATAATCTGCTCTTTTACGTGATTCTGTTTATTTTGAAAAGTCTCAACAGGATCTTGAGCTTTATAGTGAAAGGTTTATGTGGAACATAAACAAGCAGACACGCGATGGTGTTACCGTCATTGTTGCTAATGACAACGCATAAAAACAGGCCCTTGTCCGTCCGTAGTGTGGTTATATAAAATATAAGAGAAAGAGAGAAATTAATCTAGCCACTACAGTGACGATCAAAATAATGAAAAAATATTGACGTAAACAGTTTATTTTGCGACACCACGAAACAAACGATAGCGTAAAATGAAACGATAGACATCGTCATCCGATATATATCGTTATATCGAACAGACCTACTGTACAGTAACATGGCATGGGGGAAAAAAAATCAATGAATGCAATTTAGTTCAGCTATTCAGTCATAGACCAAAAATCAGGAAAATGGATTTGTGATTGAAACATAGCAGTGATATACAGTGGTGTGAAAAAGTGTTTGCCCCCTTCCTGATTTCCTATGTTTTGTGTGTTTGTCACATGTGATGTTTCAGATTAATTTAAAAATTATACAAAGATAACACAAGTAAACACAAAATGCAGTCTCTAAATTAAGGCATTTGTTATTGAGGAAGAAAAACATCCAAACCTACATAGCCCTGTGTGAAAATGTGATTACCCCCCTGTTATAACATAAATTAACTGTGGTGTATCACATCTTTGGAACGCTGAGTTCAATTTCTCTAGGCCTGATTACTGCCACACCTGTTCTCAATCAAGAAATCACTTAAATAGGACCTGCCTGACAAAGTAGAGTAGAACAAAAGCCAGACATCATGCCACGATCCAAGAAAATTCAGGAACAAATGAGAAGCAAAGTAATTGAGATTTCTGAGTCTGGAAAAGGTTATACAGCCATTTCTAAAGCTGTGGGACTCCAGCGAACCACAGTGAGAGCCATTATCCACAAATGGCAAAAACATGGAACAGTGGTGAACCTTCCCAGGAGTGTCCGGCCCACCAAATTAGCCTGACAGCACAGTGATGACTCATCCAAGAGGTCACAAAAGACCTCAGAGCAACATCTAAAGAACTGCAGGCTTCACTAGCCTCAGTTCATCTCAGTGTTCATGACTGCACCATAAGGACTGGGCAAAAATGGCTTATATGGTAGATATATAGTATATGGTTCCAAGACCAAAACCACTGCTGAGCAAAAGGAACATAGGGACTCGTCTCAGTTTTGCCAGAAAACATCCTGATAACCCCCAAGACTTTTGGTAAAATACTCTGTAGACTGAGGAGAAAAAAATGGTACCCTTTGGAAGACGTGTGTCTCATTACATCTGGTGTAAAAGTAACAAAGATTTTACATTTCAGAAAAGGAACATCATAGCAAGAATGGTGGTGGTAGTGTGATGGTCTGGGGCTGGTTTGCTGCGTCGGGACCTGGAAGACTTGCTGTGGTGAATGGAAGCATGAATTCTGCTCTCTACCAGAACATCCTGAAGGAGAATGTCCGGCCATCCGTTCGTGATCTCAAGCTGAAGTGCACCTGAGATCTGCAGCAGGACAATGATCCAAAACACACCAGCAAGTCCACCTCTGAATGGTTTTAAGAAAAACAAAATGAAGACTATGGAGCATCCGATTGACATGGTGTGGTATGCCCTTAAAAAGGCGGCTCATGCTCCAGTGTGGCTCCTACAACAGTTCTGCAAAGATGAGTGGGGCAAAAATTCATCCATTTCATCCATTCATGCAATTCATTCATTCATTTACTGTAAAAGACTCATTGCCAGTTATCGAAAACGCTTGATTGCAGTTGTTCCTGCTACAGTTGGCCCAGCCATTAGGTTTAGGGGGCAATCACTTTTTCACACAGGGCCATGTAGGCTTGGAAACTGAATTTTGTGTTTACTTGTGTTATCTTTGTCTAATATTTAAGTTTGTTTGATAATCTGAAACACTTTAGCTGCAAATGTGGAGAAAGAAGTGATGTATTTTTAACTTTCTGCACGTCCAGCTTTATGTAATAACTGATAGAAAATAAGGCAATGAAAAAGATTGAACCTAGAAATGTTTGATCACTACACAAGCAAAAAGAATCCTCATTAAATTTTAAATGAAACTTGGTTGGAGACAAATTTAGATTTTGAATACAAACAGTCCTGGGTCCTGGGTTTTTAACCTGTGGTTCAACTGGAGCCTTTTTTTGCAGTATTTGCAGGTTCTGCTTGCACTAGTATGCCTGGCTGGCTTTCCTCTGCGTACCTCAGCATCCTCCCACAAGCCAAATAATGTATGTTAGGGGTATTCCTGCCCCATAGCAGTTGGGATAGGCTCCAACCTCCTCTGATCCTCAACTGAATAAGTCTATTAAGAGAATAAACAGACAGATGGGTTTTTAGTGTTTTTCAGTTCAGCTAAGGTTTTGTTAATAAATCTGAAATGGATGAATTATTGCTTTTTTGTACCTTGGTGTATTTACTTTCTCTCTTCCAAAGGGATGTGAATAAAACACTTCCTAAAACAAGTAAAATCAAATACAAGCAGTCCGAGACACTATGCGTCATTTCAACAGTATCTTAAAATAATTTCCTCACTGTGCTTTCTGGTTTGAAACAGAACCAAAGAGACAGCATAGCAAATGGTCCACTGAGCCAATTAGCTGAAAGAAAGCTTAGGGCCAACATTTACCCACACAAAGGCGCTGTTTGGACAGTCTAAGAGCAATAAAATAAGTTTTTCTTCTAATTCTGGAAAATCTGTGTCATTCAGTTTCTGTCTGTTTTCATCACTGCAAAACTAACACTCATGCCCGCACTGATGAGCCACTGCACTGATAGGAAGAGACAGGAGGAATTTGAATGGAACTTGGATCGAGCCTCGGATGAGAGCAGGGACAGATGTGGCCTGTAGAATCCAACTCCAATCCTACACCACTCCAACTCTGGTGATGCAGAGTCTGATTTCTGTAGCCAGGTTATCGATTGCTTGTACCACTTCCACTTTATAATCCCTCTCTGGCAACAAGCTCTTCAACACACAAGCTTATGCTCTAAAAAGGATTTTCAGAAACGACTGTCCGGTGTCGCTCTGAGAGAGAGTCTTCCTTCCACAGGAGTAAGCTGTCTGCATGATGCATCAAATAAAATGCTCGGTGAGCTTCTTGCTGTATATGTAGTAAACAGGAAGTATAAGAAGTCTGCAGCAGAATGGACGCTTTAATGTTTATACTCAGTGTGAACTTGGGCTTTTTTTCTTTTACTCTGGCCTCCTGTCAGTGGTCACCGAGCAGCATTGTGAGAGAGTGAATGGGTGGATGGATGCCTGTGGTTGCAGGTAGATAGAGGACAGAGTCAAAACAGATGGGGAGGGAGGGAAGGATGGAAGGGTGTGTGGGTGAGATACCAAGAAGAAGGGAGGACGGGGTGGAGGAGAGACAGATAGTGTCACGTCTACTATTCAGGCCCATTTGATGAGATGCCTCAAACAGCTGAAAAGAGGAACGACGGGGAGAGTTAAAGAGTGAAAGACCCCTTTCATCATGACGACTTGTGCCATAGTACCCTCCCGTCCGCTCCTCCTCGTCCCTCCCTTCTTCTCCCTCCCCCCCGCAACCTCCACAGGAATAGATAAAACACATTCAATCAGAGAAAAACGAGCAAAGGGGGAGAAATAAAAGAGAGGAGTTCAATCACGTTCCTCTCTCTATTTCAAAGACGGGAATCAGGTTGGTGGTTGATGGGGGCTTTTTGGAGTGTGCCACTAGATTGATACACACCAGGGTGCTAAACAGCGAGAAAACTTTTATCTGTGCGGCTTCACGATGACGCGCTGAACAATACCCAACAAAACAGAAAGCAGACAGATGGAGTCATAATCCACTAAACTAATAAATATGCACATACGAGAAAGGAAAACCATGAAAAACATGCTGAACTGATTCTCCAGAACATGTCTGAAGCTTGCGTCGTAAAAACAGCAACTTTTTACCACATACAACACCCTGAGGATTTAGACCTCAGCTCAAGAAAATAAACAAATGTGTTTGGTCATGTTGGCTGGTGTCTTGTGGATTCTTTGTAACTTTTCTAGAAGTGACTACAAAATATGGGCATGCAGACTGTTTTTGTTGATCATAGCACTCTTTGTGAAAAAGCTAACCACAGGATTCACTGATCTGAAAACAATCTGATGACAAGATTTTGATTATTTTATCACCAGCCCTCTTGCCCGGGAGTGAAGAATACAAGGGGCCATGATGGATGGGGCCTATCTTTTAGACTTCCACAAGATGTTGAAGGGAAAGCTAGATTACTGCAATTAAAACTTGTGTGGAGTGTAGCCGGGTCATTGTATATCCCCACACATTTAACAAAGCCAGGCTTGACAAAGGGTGTTACTGCTGTAAGAGCTATTCCAAAATATGAGACTCTTAGACAGAAATACACAGAAGTATTGAATAGGTAATATGACACTCAGAGCCTCTCTCTCCTGTTCTTGTGACCCCTCACTTCTTGATAAAATATGATTCTCCAGTGCAGAGTGGGTACAAATAACCCTCATGCTAAGGCACAAACTAATCATTAGTAAATGGAAAGTGCTATCAGCTCTCAGAGCAAATGTGTTACACAGCCAGCTTGGCACAATAGAGGCTTAAGATAGCCCGTCATTCTGCTTGATAACTGGGCGAGAAAAGAGATTTTTAATAAAAATGGCTAGTTTCATATGAAGGAACCTGATATAATACACTCATGCTGAATTTAAAACACAGGCAACTATGAAGAGGAACAAAAAAACAAAAATCAAAAAGCTGAAAACTCCCCCAAAACAGTTAAGTTATTATATTACAGCTACAATAGTTTAAAAAGGCATAATTATACAACTGTGCATGCAGGGTCAGATATGGTTATGACACTTTTATACATATTTATTTATTTTTTGTTTCTTTCATCATCTAACCCTGGAACCGAATTTATTGTACATCTCTGCCTATTTTGTAACGAAACGACAAGGATGAGCTCTCAACCTGCTGCTCTTCTTTTGTGCTGGATGTTTCCAAGCAGTTTGCACACTCTTCTATAGAAAACTGCTGTTTCTTTTAAAGCTCCACTTCAGGGGAAGGACATGACGAATATAAATTGGGTACGTCTGCTTCTATGGATGAGTGTCCACACCTCGCTGCATAACAGGGTGAAATCATGATTTCAAGTCATAAATGTAATCACATAAGGATATTGTATTTTAAAGGCAGCAAAAGCTAACTGTGCAGACCAGGGGAAGTTGTTTGCTGCCTGTGAGATGTGTGGCGTGCATTCAAAATCAGATTTCAAAGTCTTTACATGTGACATTTCAATAGAATCATCAATCATCAATCATCAAGGGCAACGCATGTGCTGAAGACAGTATGTGTGTATTAAAACACACATAACTCTCATGGACTAGGAGATGATGATCCACACTGAAATTAAAAGCCCTGCAGAGCAGCCAACCAATTTACAGCAAACCAGTTTGGCTGTGTATTTCCAGGCCTGGCAGTATTGCGCAAGGTTTCATCAGGGTACCCACAGTGCAGGGGACATGCGTGATAGTGGAGCGCTTTGAAAATGCACACCACATCCCTTAATTTACAGGCTTCAGATGGAACGCACATACCTGTCCTGCCACCCTCAGATAGTTAAGGGATTTAATCATCTGAAAAGGAAAAGCCAGAATTGCACTGCACTACCTGACTGCTACTAACACAATCCCCGCTGTGTCTGTCATCTCACTGCTACACCACAAAGTTTACGCGTCACAAATATAGCAAGATGTGGGCTTAAAAGCATACGCTGAGCACAAAATGGAATTTTGTTAATCAAGTATTATTTATTTCATTTAAGGATGACCTATGCAACCTGCCTATCCCGCTGTTAACACTCAGTGTTTAACGCCAAAGGAAATGGGGAGCTTTGATCTGTGAACTGGCTGAATTCTTTTGTGAATTCACAGCTTGTCTCTGTCCGCACCCTCAGAATACAGTAAATGGTGTTAGAAACTAAGGTAAAGAAAATCAATAATTTCAACAGATTACAGCACAAGACACGGAGCGTGGCTGGGTGTAGAGAACAGTGCTCTCCCTGGCCTGCTAATAGCTGCCTCTCCCCCTTGAATTACAACAGAGAGGGCAAGGTGCACAGAGGGGCTTTTCCACAGTCAAGTGCCAACACTGACAAGATGAATAAATCAATATCTGACTGAATCACTTTTAATTCTACACATCTGTAGGGATTACAGATGCAAAACTACACTTATTTTTCCAATCTTTTAATCACAGTATTGATCACTGCCCTTATCACCTTAAATTCCGATAACATGGAGTCTTATCTTGCTTCATTTAACTCTAAACAGATGAAACAAGTATTGCTTTTTAAAAAGGCATGAGAACAAGGGTAGCAATAATCAAGGGCGAACTGTTTTTAACAATGGTGTCCTTCACCAGTCCCAAGGTGTCGAACGTATGAACATTTTTTGATTCCAGAAGAAGCAGCCATCATTTCTGGTAGTCGCTTCATCATTCTGAAGTCTGAAGAATACAAGTTTGAAAATTCAAATATTTAAAAAATAAAATAAATAAAGCCTGCTGTTGCACTTTTTGATCACTGTCAGAACTGGATGGGTTTCAGCAGTCTTTTTTAATCTGCATAAAGCCTCACTCACACAGGCATAGAGACAGGTTGGCTGCTCCAGAAAGCTGCTTTTGATTGCTTTGGTTGGTAGCAGACTGCCGTGGTCGGCTGTAGTTTGCATGGAGGACAGTGACTTGTCTGCAAACACTCACTATCCAACCAATAAGCAGTAGCGGTAGTGAAACATGAGAAAGTGTGACGTAAGCTGGAAATGGAGATCATTCTCATTTAAAGTACTTTTTCCCCACCATCGAGTAGTTACTGGGGGGCGGGGTAACTAACTGGTGCCTAGGCCTTCATGATTGGGGCTGCAGCGATAATTTTCACAACGGCTGCTAGCAACCACTCAAAATGACAGGAAAAGATGCATTTTTCCGTGACAACCAGTGGTTGCCAGGCAGTCATCAACTGGTCTCTAAGCCAGTGGAATGAGTAGTTTTTAGTTAGTGTTGCCATCCTCAATGAGAAAACCATACGGTTGCTTAGGCTTTACATATGTAAAACCCAGTATAAAATAACTGAAATAAACACACAGTCAGCCAGCCCAGAGGTGTAAAATCTCCAGAGACTCGTGGGTCTGGCATCCATTACGTGCCCTCAACACCTCACTGAGGAGGCATCCTGGTCAGCTGCCCAAACCACGTCACCTGTCTCCTTTCGATGTGGAGGAGTAGCAACTCTACATTCAGCCTCTCCTGAATGACTGAGCACTTCACCCCATTTCTGAGGCTGAGCTCAGACACGCTTCAGAGGAAACTAATTTCTGCCACTTGGAGCCACGATCAAGAGAGAAGCTTGGTGGGTGTTCCTATTCAGTTCCACTCACAGTGATATTAAATACAAATCCTTACTTAGTAAAACAGAGCATGACAATTAAGAACTTCAAAAATACATAATGTTCATGCTCACTCATTTATTTAGCCAGAACACAGGTTCAGATTCAGTTATTTCTTAAAGTTTCTCTTCAATTTAATGGTTTATATAATTTAAAGTAATGCAAAACTGCATAAATTGATTATTCAACTAAGTAAACAAAACCAAACGGCCTCTCTGTACTGGTCATCTTCTGTTAAGCAGCTCAGTGCTGTATTTGAGAGTGTACACTTGTTCTTTGATGTGCGCATCCATTTCCTGAGCTTTGTTCTACCTGGCTGTGGGCTTTCTCATTACTCATTACATAGAGGCCTATTAAACCACACAGCCCTGTAGATGGATCAGAGAGAAAAGATCAGGGCGTGCAGGGGCGGAGCCAGCGAGGCGGAGTGGAGATAATCAAACACCGTGTCTTCACGCCTTGCTGTGGCTTCTCTTATTAGAATACTGTAATAGCGCTTCTAATGAGCTACGCTTTACTGCTGGCTGATATTGCTAAGATGATGTGTACACACCGCATAGAGAAGAATGATACATTTAATCCCCTCGATGAGTCCGATGAAAGTGTTAATCTGTATTCTCTGTGCACATACACTGTAAAACCTGACAAGTTAAGTTAACTCAAATGATTTGGGGAAACCGATTGCACCAATTGATTCAAGTTTTATAACTTAAACAGTTTGGGGTTATTTAAGTACTTTATTAGAGTCCCAAGAACCCAAAGCAAATATGATAATGTAACTCAAATGCATTATGTTTATTTACTCATTGTATTTAGTATGTTTCAACTTAAACCATTAAATTTCTTGTACTAAGATGCTGTATTTATTCAAACTTATTTAAAGTGTTACATGCTCATATTCAAATTAAGTTAAATTAACTTAAATAGTTGTATTTAAACAACTTAATCCAATTGGGGAAACCGATTGCACCAAATGGTTCAAGTACTATTAACACAAAACCAAGCTATTATTCTTTCCATTCAGTTTTTATTAACTTTAACTGCAGAGAAAATACAGAATGAATACAACCATACTTTCAGTCATAACCTATGACTGCTAAAGCCATTATCAAATAACAAATAATTAGGCATTTTAAAACTTGCACTTTTAGGGAATTTTGAATGTTTTTTGTAGCATTTTGAAAATCGATTAAATGTACAAAACACAAATTTAGTCATGTAGACCTGATACATAGGTGTACATCATAAAAAAACAATAGTCTAGAGGCAATTAGAGCCATAACAATCACAATTTTAAGTAACATTTAGTATAATAATGAAATCACATGCACTACAGCAATGCAACTATAGAAAACAGCTGAACTAAGGATGTCACTAACAAAAAGTATTCTCAAAGGTATTTGTGGCTTCGCAACAGTTTTGCCCAGACCTCGAGTGAACTGGCACTCATCACACAATTAAAAAATAAAGCATGAAAGTATACTGTACATATTGACTAATTATCAGTTATCTCGCAAAAGATTTCCATGTAACTAAAATATGTTTTTAGAAATAAGCTTAAGATTACACACTATGTGAAGATTTTTTTCAATCACAAACAAAACGTCAAATATGGATTTTCTCCTTATTCTTAGCTTTCTCCACATTGCCTTTTAGAAAGCTAATTACCCAGAACAAATAAAACTATTGAAGCCATTCACAGATAACTGAAAAAGCACGAATATAGTGACCAGTGAAAAACAAACATCATCTGCACAAGCTCATTTTTTAGTGTCTGCAATTTTGGTTTTAGTTGCTTTCTCTCATCGTCTAGCTTCAGCAACACTACTTGAATGAACTCAAAAAAGCCAGTATACTTCATAGGATAGCTCAGATGCAGAGCATAGATTAGCCCAAACAAAGACACCAGGGCATCAGTCCATGAGTGATGAGTCATAACAAACTGATCTTCAAGTTCTATGAACACTTGGCGTGATGAGAAAGGAACTCCTCCAGGCACCTCCTCTTCATCGACATCAGCAACCAGAGCAATTCTATGGCTTCATAGAACTCAATTTCACCCTAAGATATAATACAGAGTGCACAATTATTCATCTGTAATATCTCTGTTAAAAGCATAAATACAAATGTTCAGGCACCTTTCTTCAGTTTTTCAAATTCTATATATCATAACATGTTTTAAGTTGACAGTGAAGGTTCATTTTTCATTCATCCAGGTAGTCAAATCAAGGATGAAAGAAGTTTATAAGTCATTCAACTTCACGTCTTCAACTTTCAACCCAAGTCCAGATGACTTATAAACTCCTTTCAACCTTTTTTAAATTCAAATGTGCAAATTATTGTAATACCAAAGTACCTTGCATGTTTTGAAAATCTCTGAGGTACATTGGTAGGCCGGCCAGAACTGCTGTTCTAGTTGCATAGATGTCGTTTGTGTCCTTATATATATATATATATATATATATATATATATATATATATATATATATATATATATATATATATATATATATATTAGGGGTGCAACGATACACAAAATTCACGGTTCGGTTCGATACTTTGGTGTCACGGTTCGATATTTTTTCCATACAAAAAAATGTTCATGCCTTTTTAATTTGTCATTTATTAAAATTATAAATATATATTTTAACTCAAAGGTACAGTTTTTAAATTTAACCCTAACCCTTGTGCGTGTTTTTTATTTTGACAGCGAATGCGCACCTGCGGACCACTTATGTGCAGCCCTGGTTATTTAGCTCATCATATTGCAGCCACAGAAATTCTTTTGTCCATGAAACCATAAAGCTGCACTTTCTTTTTGCCTTATAGTCTGATTTGTCATAACTTCTCCGTTTTGTGGTAAGCTTTTCTTTGGCTGTCACTTCTTCACCCTGACCTGTCTTATTTGGCTCAGCAGAACTGAAATGCTTTTACACACTCACTCACATAAGCTCAGCGATTCTCTGCGCGATCAACCTCTCACATGTTTAAGCTTGCTGCGGGAGATTTCACTTGTCATGTTTGCATAGTAAGCTAACGATTAATAAGACAATGTCAGAGGAATTGGTGCACAAATTATCATCACTCACCAATCAGTACTGTCGCTCTCTATACACAGTTCGCACGATTGCAAAGTGAAAGCAAAAAAACAAGCGCAAATTCAAACGCGACTTCAATATGTCACATATTGACAGTGGCTCACCGATGCCAATGACATAATTACCCAGCTACATTTCTGAAAGAATGCAGAAGCATTGACATATATTTTTCCTTCCTACAATAGCCCGACGGGCAGGGAAGAGATAGATTTTGGTAGCCCGACTGAAAAAAATCGCTAGCCCCAGGACGTCGGGCTAGCGATATTGCAAGCCCTGTATCTGATTGAGGAATCACTCATCTTTGGAAAAGAGAGTTTATTACAGAGAAATGTCTCTTTCCAAAATAAAAGCTATACTATCCGCTTCTTCTGGGCTATATTATCAGCAGCATAAGGAGAATCATGTGCTAACAGCTGTCTAAATGACTCGGCTAAAGTTAGTAGCATGCTTGCTTTTTTTTCTGCTTCCACTTGTCTTTGCACTAGGATGATGTCGGCGTAAATGTGCAGTCATATTCGTTGTGTTCCCACTAGTGCTTTCAGGTTAATCTCGTTGAAATGACCTTAACACCACAACACGGCAAATCTCCGTTAACGAGCTACCGCCGATCGCTCCGTGCATGGGGCTAGACGGCCAACACCTTAACGAGCTAACTGCGCTAACACACTAGTTCACACCAATGTAATTGAGCATTGCATGGCACATCCAACATACTGTTTTACTTTAGTCCATGACTCGCTTACCTTCAGGGTCATACGTCACATGAAGACCAAAATAATTCCAAACGCCAGATCTGAATGACGTTCAATTTGCCTGTTGCAAGTAGAGCTTAACTTCTGTCTCGCTAGCTTGCCCTGCGCTCTTCCTTCTGACTATGCTGTCTGTGTTGAGCGCTCAGTGGATCTGCGCTCGACAGGCGGAGTAGTCGAACACAGATTCACTGAGCGCTCTACACAGACAGCATCGTCAGAAGGAAAATTGATAAAATAAATTACAAATGTTGTATTGTTCGATACATATGCGTACCGAACCGAAAGCACTGTATCGAACGGTTCAATATCGATACGAATATCGTTGCACCCCTAATATATATATATATATATATATATATATATATATATATATATATATAAATAAACAAACACATAACAATGGCAACTGCCAAGCAAGCAGAATAATAATTAGTATCTTTTAAATACCTGTTTTCCATATGCCGACAAAAGCTGCTCCATCCTTTCACCGACCCGTCCAGTTTTCCTCTTTTTGTAAAGTCCAGTCAGCTGAGGAGCATAATCATCCAGCGCAGCATAAAACACATGTGGCAGATTCTGATTGGTGATCCGATGAAATTCAAAGTAGAGCTGAAGAGAATTCCAAAAATATTATAAGCAAAACACAGCATACTATATGAGCAGCAAATGTTATATACATAGTTGTACTTACCTGTGTCTCATGAAAGAGTGCTGGCCATGGTCCCTCACCTGGCAAAATTTGAGGTTATTGGATGAGGGCGATTAACTTTGTCAGAATGTTGATATGGAAAGTGCAGAATTGCTCTGTTTAAGTCTTCTAAGTTAAAATATCTCTTAGAAATCAAACCTTTAAACAATGTGCCAACTCCACTGAAATGACACCTTCAAACAGGTCGTGTAGGAAGTCAGGTGGGAAGCCTGTGACAGGATGAAAGAAAGAGAGATGGTCAGAAGGAACACAGGTGTTTTTAACACCATAGTTTTCCTTAATGTCATCATTCTGAAGCTCTTGCACAATAATTATCATGAGCATCTTTTGTTCTCATTACATAATTCCCTGTAACAGCATTTTCTGTTTGCATTTCTGTTTGGGTGGCATGACAAAACCTACAGAAATATGTAGACCTGAAACTCTCATTGAAACCAGCAAGTCCATGGGCAGAAGGTTGTCTGCCACAACAGAGTAGACAGTGCCTTTAAGACATTCACCAAGAGTCTCAATGTAGGCACCTACTTCTTCAAGAGTTTTCAGATCATTTAAGAGTGGTGACAGCATTTCCTTACACCCAAACTGGCGTACATCATTGGAATTGCACAGCAGAGCAAGCTGGGTGCAGTGTAGAGCAGAACAAGATTTAACTGGAAAGTTTTCCAGTGTCCAATAAACTGCAAAGACTTTATGTATTTTCTTTGAGGTACCAAGTGGGTTTGTGATCAAAATCATCCACATAAAGTATCATTGACAATTTCTGTCCCTCTTGTGACAGTAGAACATTTTCCTGGTAGTAGGATCCATCACAAAATGACATGAAATGTCCAGGAATCTGTGTGGGTGCTTGTTTAATTTCTTCAAGCACATCATTTTTTTTCAACAACAATTGCAAAGATGTGAGAATAGGCACATACATATAAGTGTGCTTTGACGATTCAATTAAATACTCCACAGGTTTGACATATGGAAAATTTTCTTCATAATATGATTTCCTCCTCTTTGCTGTAGATAGTGGTCCTTCAGATGTGACACATTTATGTAAAACATTACTATCAGAAACTGCCTGACAAATCTCATCCACCAGTTTGTCCGTATATGTACAGTTGTGCTTTTTCAGTATATCTACAACTGATTTTCTAACCAAAGGTTGTGATAACAAAAACAACTGATCAATATGCTCAATAATCTCCTGTGTTGCTCTCTGGGACACATGGAGAAGGGTCTGCATTTTCAAGAAAAATCCAGCCAGATTGTATTGCAACTGCTCTTCTAAACCCTCAATTCCACTGATTTCACTGGTGGATGCCACTTGATTGTCATCTGATGACTCCATTGAATCAAGCTGCATGTCATCTTTTTGTTCTACATTTATAACACTTTGCACAATGCCTTCATTGTAACTTGTTGAATTTTGGTGGTCTCTGCATTTGTGGGCATTGAAGGTTGAGTAGACATTGGTTTTAAAATTGCAGTTCTTGAAAGGACATGGAACAGTTTCTTTTCGTTTTAAATGCCCCCTCAGATGGATAAACATTTGGCTTTCAATAAATGGCTGCTTAAAATTACACATAGAGCAACAAAATCCATAATTATTCAAATCTGGATAAGAACCGTCTTTTCTTTGCGTGGGAGTGTGCATTGTTGACATGTGTATCTTTAATGAATTAAATGTATTAAATGTACACATGCATGTGTTGTAGAGACAGGGTAACGGTGCGTTCACACCGAACGCGATGGACGCGAATAAAACGCCCCAAACGCCCCTAATTTGACGCGTGTACATTCGCGTCTCAACGCGTGTCCAAGAAAAATCCATCGCGCGTCAAAACGCGCGTGAACCGGAAATGTGGGAGGAATGTGGGAGGGAGTTGTGCCAGACCGGTATCTTTGCAAGATGGCAGCTATCGAGCTAGCGCTTGAAGAGAGAGTCTCCCTTCTCTATGTACTGTGGAGAGCAGAGCAGCAGCGTAAAAGACGTCCTCGCCGTACCTGGGTCCATCAGGTCCTCCAGAGGCATGAGCAGTTTGGTGAGTTTCACCACTTGCTCCAGGAGCTGCGCCTGGATGACGGCCGATTCCAGCGCTATCACCGTCATTCACTCGGCCAGTTTGAGGACCTGCTTTCCCTCGTCGGTCCCAGCATCGCCCGCCTAGACACCAACTACAGACGCTCAATCCCACCTGCAGAGCGCCTGTCCGTCTGCCTGAGGTTAGTAAAACTATTTAATACGGTAGTCCTTTATTGATATCTGTGCTAATATGCTAATCCATCCAGTTATACACTGCTAACATGGATGTGCTATGCTAACAGTGAATGCTGTCGGTGTTTACTGAAAGCAAACTGTGGTACAGAGACGACTCTTTATAATATTTCTAGTGATACTCAGAAGGTCTCATCAAGTCCCGATTTAATTCGATTTATGCTGTTATCAGTGTTTGCATGATAGCATGGCTGTGGTGTCCTATCAATGTATGCGCTCGGTGTTTGCTGATATCAAACTGTAGCATTGGGACCACTGAGTTAACCTTTGTAGTGATACTCACTCCTTTTTATTTAGACCTGGTTTAATTCTGGGATAGTTGAATATTTGTATATAATCCCTGCAGCTGTCAGACTCTATAGCAGGGGTCACAGCCTTTATTAAAACAGAGTTAGATAAAACTGTGAACAGTTTGGTTCATCTCTAGTTACATGGTTCTATCTTGATAAGCTGTCTTATCACAGATTAATTTTTCAAAAATATTAATGATTTAAGCAAGGAAAGGGCTACATGTCAACATACAACTCTTTATTTCTATTAATGTCTCACTTCATTCCTACCTGATTGACATGTTTAGGAATTATGAGTGATTGGCTCACTGTAGTTGTGAAAGTTGCTACCAATCAAATTATGATATGTTAAAGTTAAAACAAAACACAACTGTTTTAGATATTATCTAATATACATTTTGTAATTATCCTTATAATTACAAAATGTTTTATGTAAGATTTAAGTTTTGTGATTTATATCTGACATCACAAAAGTATTTTGGAATTTGAATAATGTATTTTGTAACTGCAGTACACATAATACTGATTTTGAACAATTTTGTCCAGGTTCCTTGTCACCGGGGACTCCTTCAGGACCATCGCGTTCAGTTTCAGAGTCGGTGTGTCCACGGTGAGCGAGATCACCCCCCAGGCAGCGACGTCCATCTGGGACTGTCTAGTGGACGACTTCATGGCTGTGCCTTCACCTGGAGACTGGCGGTCCATCACAGAGGGATTCCAGGAGCGCTGGAACTTTCCTCTGTGCTGTGCAGCTCTGGATGGGAAGCACGTCCAGACAAAGGCACCCCATATATCATATAGGAGACACACACATTGATATACACTAAATATTCATTTCATTTCTTTTTTGTGGTGCCCAAATTGATGCACCTGCTTGATTTTGTTTAAACAATTATTGCACACTTTCTGTAAATCCAGTAAACTTCTTTTCACTTCTCAAATATCACTGTGTGTGTCTCCTGTATGATATTTAACTGACATTTTTTATTGTAACAACCAACGATTTATACAGGAAAATAATGTCTATTAACAAGGTTGCCCAAACTTCTGCATCCCACTGTATCAGTATATTTTGTCATTAGTATAATATGAAATAAATTCTACATGTGTCAAGTTGTGTGCCAACATTTGCTGTGTAGTAGAACTGAGACATTAGTCATTATAAACATTTATTTGAAATAATATTAAAAGTCTCAAACAGAAAAACACTAAACATAAATATATAAAATATAAGAATTTACAGAGAGACAGGAATAAAAAGGACCAGCTGCTCTCCAGAGCAGGAACAAGGCTGAGGAGGAAATGCTCCATTGGAGACTGGTGTGGCCTCTTCAGGGACTCCAGGATGGCCAGCTCCACCGCCGATGGACCGTCCTGGGACCCGTCCCTCATCTGCCTCGGAGCCGTCCTCCTCTGTGGGCCTGTAAAACAGCACAAAACACAAAGAAATGAGAAGGCTGCTACTAGATTTTAATTTCAACATTGAAAAAAAAAAAAAAAAAACAATAACAGGATATAATCAGATTGGTTGTAGATATTTAGTAAAGGTGATCACAAGGGAATCCCACCGACTAAAAAGGTATCAGTGCTTGCTGTACATATCTGTGGGTGCAGCAGCAGGAGCTCAGGGACTGGGGATGCTCTGCTGCAGAATCAGTTGGTTCTATCAATACAGTATTAAATGTTAACAGGTTGGATATAATAATCGTAGAGTAGACAGTGGTCCCTCATTTATTGCAGGGGTTCTCAGAATAACTAGCCCCTGGTCACAGTTCTCACAATTGATTCTCAAAGTGCAAACCTTTGTAGATTGCAAAACGTAAAAGTATTATTATGCCGCGGTTTGTCTTCATCTGCCCGCCACTTTCGTGCGCCTTTTTCCCTCACGGTGCAGGTGTCTATTTCCGAATGAGGCTCATAGTTATGGGTGTTTTTGTGCTGTTTTTTCTATTGGACGCGATGGTTATCAAAACCAAACGTGATAAATTTGGCAAGCGCAGGAGATTTGTCAATCAGGCTGCAGAATGCAATGCTGTACTGTGCAATAAAAAATCAGCGAAAAAGCAAAGCAGTGACGGATGAACAGCGGGACCACTGTGTGCTGTTTATTAATAAACAATAAAATATATTCCTAAATGACAACATGCATAAAAGCAGAACGGTATTTGTACGTCAGTGGGAAAATAGCGGTGGCTTGCTAGCTTTTGTGCGGCTTCCCCGGGTCAGTGAAAACTTTCAAAAGAGAAATGAATGAACTTACCAGGTTGCCCGATCTCTTCACATATCTTCCTCCAAGCTCGGTCCTTTTTATTCCTGTCTCGGTACTGAAAGCAGCTGGTGTTGTACAGCTCCGAGTTGTTTGCTACCGCATTGATTAGCCTTCCCCTCCATTGAAGTATGAAAGGCTTTGGCTGGATCTGCCCCTTTGACCTAGGTAACAGCCACGTCACCAGGCTCCTGATTGGTTGTCGCGGCGCGATTTGACGCTGGAGTTCAGATTTTTCCAACTCGAGCGGTAGACGCGAAACGCGCGTATGCACAAAATGCAACACAAAAACTCACGCGCGTGGTTTTATTCGCGAGTCAAACGCGCCAGACGCGCTACACTGACGCGCGTTTCACGCGTTTTGGCGTTTTCGCGACGCAAATCTGCTTCCGAATTTTCGCGGGACCCGCAATCGCGCGTCATCGCGCCTTTCCATTGACTTTACATGTAAACCTGACGCTCTATTCGCGTCCATCGCGTTCGGTGTGAACACACCGTAAGGGTGAAATTGTGGAGTACTGACCATGGTTGAGCCGATAATGCTTCAACAACATGACTTTTATGGCAGTAGAAAAACTAGACAAACTACAAAACTTGCAATTCCACATTTTGATACCAAATCGTTTTAAAATCACCTTTACTGGTTGTCTTTAGTGCAGTGCTGGATGATCTCTCGGCATGCTACTGCTCCTTCAATCGTCAGACTGTAATAACACAAAAGCCATGAGGACAGAAAGCTAGCAGAACAGTTTTTACTTTTACTTCACTTAAAAACAGTCAATCTGAATAACACAAGCTTGGAAAACAGTAAGATTTATTCTTGCACTACAGTTCATTTTCAATTCAGGTTGGTCAACTACTCTATACGTTATAAAATAATAAAGCAATTTTACACAAGTGAAGTACACAATAGGCTAACCCTTGGAAAGTACAGAGTCAGAAACGTTTAGGTTTGGTGCAGTGCAGCTTTGAAAAGGTAAATTATTTCGCGACTAAAATGCCACTAACCATCATATTCAAAATTTGTGAAGGCGAACTTGTCCGTTAAACTCTTAAAATTAACACTAAATAAATTTTCTACTATTTTCACTGTGTCAAAAGTAGGCTACATTTGAACTTGATAAAGGTCAGAGTCAGAAAAGCGTAAACACTGATTTTACCAAAGGTTTTGTGGCATGCAGTTTGCAAAAATCAGACTACTTACCAACTATTGATTGAAACAAGCAACCAACCGTTAATTTTTTAAATTGTGAAGGCAGACTCCATACAGCGCTAGGCGGGAATTGTGTGCTGGCAAGCTAAGTTACGAGCTACTACAACAAAGTAGTCTGATAAATTACAACGAAGTACAACTAAAACAAAGCAGTCTGATAAATGTACGTTTTGTATGCTAGAAGTAAGCATTAACAAAAAAACATAAAAATAACTTTATCTTGTACTTTCCACTCTCTTGACGAGGCTCCTGTCTCATGGCCGACAAGTCCAGGCAAAACACTGGGGGCGGGGCTGTGGATGATGACTAATACAAATGAATTAGCACAACTTAAACAGTTTAAAGCAACAGTACTTAAAACGTTACAAAAACATAATGTGTACTTATTACAATAAAGTTATTATATCATATGTATACTTTTGGGTCTACCTAACACACTTCATGAAAGTTACTTTAACTATTTTTCAGAACTGAGTAAGAACAACTTACTTCTTTTAGTAAGATGCACTGTTGGGTTTTACAGTGTACTCATTGATATCATTGCTTTCCCTTCTTATCAGACAATGGACAGCAAAAGCACCAAATACTTATTCTTAAGCATAAACTTCAAGTAAGAGGTTAGTGTTACAAACATGAAATGACCAAAAAATGGGAAAAGTTTTTATACTTGAGAATGATTCCAACTTTCAAATGTCAAACAGTCTGCATTATGAAGTTTTGCATTTTTTAAGAGACACAATGCGCCACAGCAGCTTAGTCCCATTCATTTATAACGTTTCTTTTTGTTTATGTGACACATAAATCTGTAGCTACAGGGGGTGAAGAGTAACAACACACTCTTACAATTCGATGCAATTCGGTGCAACAGTCCTGTAATAAGTTCTACCTTTGAGAAGCTAAAGTTGGAATTGTGTTAGAAAGAAGCTGTCTCACTGAGGCCATGACTGAATGTGTTGTTACTGGTGGTTTTTTAATAGCAAAAAATGCAACACCATTGAAAGCGCCACCAGTTTTTTAAAGTATGTGTCAGATTATTTTTTGCAGGAGTTGGTATTTAACTTTCATAATCAACATTCATTTTTTAAAACAACCCTAACAAACAATAATATAAACTTACCGCAATACTGATATGACCACTGAAGCTCCTGACACACAGCTTTTATGCTGATGTTAATACCAGAGGTGGCTTGAAACATTATTTTGAATGACTTCAGTTCCACTGTACACAGCGTCTATGAATGTTATTTACTTAAAAACAAACAAATAACTGTCAACAAGCTGTTTAGCTGTTCAAATCCATACCATGAAGCTCCTGACATGCAAGTTAATGCCAGAGGAGATTTGGAGTTTTCACTTCTTGTGTCCGCAGAGCGTTGGTGACTTTTATGCACCTCAGCACGGAGTCACCTGTAACGTCATGTGGCCTGCCACTTTGTGGCTTACTTGCTGTGGTCCCTAAACACATCAACTTTTCAATAATGTTACTTAGAGTTGATCATGAAACATCTAGCAGGGAAGAAATTTTACAAACTGATTTGCTGTTAGTTCCACTCTAACTCACTGAGCTCTTTAGGAGGACTCATTCTTTCATGAACGTTGGTAAAGGTAGACTGCATGGCTAGCTGTTTGATTTTATACACCTGTAGCAAATGGACTGAAAACACTAGGTGTGACCGAGTTGAGCGCTTATTTTTCCAATAGTCCAGAGGAAAATAAATGGATCTTCAGCAGCTTATTGGTCTGCTGTTTGGCAGCAAGATGCCAATATCTAGTTATACGTAGCATGCACTTTCACTAAAAGAAACTGGATGAGCACTAAAAATGAACCAACCAATGCACCCTCATACACTGAATGATTGGTTGTAATGTGCAAAAGATCATACTATGTTTGCACTACACAGGAGAACATGTGTTAGTGGAAGCCCTGCAACAGACCAGCAACCTGTACGGGGTTTACTCTGTCTCACCTAGTCCATCTTTAATTGAATAAAGGGATGGATGTTAGTAGATTAAATCGAATATGACATTAAACCTTTTGACCAATTTTTGTCCAATGTAGAAACAGTAGTTTTAAACATAGTTAATTTATTGTTCATTTTTTTTAGATTATTTTATTGTTAACTAGGTTTACAGGCTGAAAGGGAAACTGTTAGGTAGGTATCAATGATGCTCTAAAGAGCCTTTAGCATTATAGATATTCAGCTGATTATTATTTAATCCATCCATATAAGTGAAGGACTTTGGCAAAAAAAATGAAGAAAACTTCAAGAACATTAAATACATGCAGCGTGGACGTTTTTGAGAACAAAATGCGGTCCCAATAAAAATAACATTTACATGAAGACTGAAGGAGCAAGCTTTTGGAAAATAAGCTTTGAACAATAAAAGACATTCTGCGTTGCAAGTCAAAGTAAACTAAATATAATCCCCTTATTTCACTCATTAAAAAAATCCATTTTAAATAATGTGTTCTTCTGTCCTACATTTAACTAAAATGGTCTGTTGGTTGTGGAAGTGTTCTGCAAATGCAAAAATATGAATATGTCTGGCGAATTAAAATTCAGCATACATCAAACTAAGTTACCATCTATTTCCTCTCATTCACTTAATTAGAAACCAGCTCAGCCATGTGATATAAAAGGCAGGACACTAATATACGAAGCTACAGGCTAAATTTCCTATTACATATGTAGCGGACCAGTATCCACCCCGTTGGCCCCTCTAAGTTCTGCAGATGAAGATAGCAAGGTGACAGGGTGGCCAGGGAGCGGGGCAGGAGGTTGAGATGGCGATCAGGTTTTTATAAATCTCATTTCTGCTGCTGATTTATCAGCTCGCCCCGGTCCCTGTCATCCACACACACATGTGACCAGCATGGCAAAAGGCTAACTCATTAGTCTGCCTCATCACAGTGGGAGGTTTTTGCAAGCGAGCACACTCACACCCACATGCACACGCTCTTCCTTTCGTCTCTTCCTCTTTCTTTCCTCGCCTATTTCCCCCCATTCTCCAATCAGTCTCTTTCACTGCTGCTCTGCCTTGCCTCATTTTCCTCTTCTTGTTTCTTCCTTCATTCGCTCAGCCTGAGTTGTGGCCTCTCCATCCAGGATTTAATTAAAGCAGTTTAAATGGCCAGGGGTGATCCTCATCATGTCATCCTCTTCCTTTTCTCTTTTTCTCTGGAGGTTAATATCAGCCTAATCCACTCTGCCCCCCTCCCTAAGCCCTTACTCAATAATGCATAGCTTCTCTCTGGCCACCTAGAGTGGCTGCGTTGAATGAAGGCAGAGCGTACAGGCTCACCTTCATAAAGTCAATGACAGTCACACCCACAGAATTCTGTATGTTGGATTAACATACACAGTGCATAATCTTGCTGATTCGCATTGTGTTGTTTGTGGTTCTATGTTAGGGGCCCTGTTTTTTTAAAACAAAAGTTTAGAGATTTTATATTTGAACTAAAGCTAGGATTATAATTTCTCTGCCAGTCCGCTCGGGTCCGCATGATGTAAATTTTGTCATCAGATGGTGGCAGGAAGGTTAGTGCAGATGTCCTGCCTGTTTTTTTGTGACCGTGCAGAGACGTCAGCAGGGAATTTACATTACAACGAACCAACAATCAATGCACCGTTGGCGGCAGACCTCAAATAAACTTCAAAGAAGTGTAACAGGGATGACTGCTCCTTCTGTCCATGTCCAGGTCTGCAGTGGAGAATAACCGAGGCCGAAGTGCTAATACCATTTGTTAATATCCAACCACCCATCAATAACTCGCCTCTCTCATATCAAAACAAAATACTTTGCATTGAATTTCATGTTGGTAAAGACAGAAAAATTCCTAAACAGCAAGAGGGAGCCAAATTTGAGGAAGCTGTAAGTGACAACTGTGTGACGTGACCAAAAAGCTCCTGTTATAGCGCTTCATCAAGTGTTCTCCTTTAGATGCCTCAGGACTTTGCACTAGCCCATGCCTCTTGAAGCAGAAATTTATAATATGGAATTCAAAGAATGTTGAAAAATCTTCCTTGTCACACCCCTGACATGATGTGTCAGCTTCAGTCCTGGACACGGTGGACTTGTCAGCTAAAAGCTGCTGCTTAGTCTTCAGGTTCTAGAGGGATAGTCAGCTCTTGTTACCAGCGACGATTCACAACATTAAAGGTGTTGAATTTGACACATATGTGGATGTCAATGGTTAACTCAAGTTCACATGATTACAAGTGGTAAGAATGAGTCTTCCAAAGGTGCACAAGGCATTGGCCTAGAAGACAAGATGAACAAACTTGCTATGCTTAACAGCATGAACATTCCCTGCCTCAGACCAAAGACGTGCATACTGGGTTAACTGGCGATTCTAAATTAGCCATAGTTGTGTCTCTTTCTATTAGCCCTTTACCACTAGTATCTACTCAGCCTGGCTCAGCCCAACTCTGTTTTTAGGGTTTTCTATTACGTGGTAGTACCTGGTACCAGGTAATTTTTTGGCATCTACTTTCTGAGCGATCTAACGTGATCCAAAAATGTGACTTCAACATTGTCACCTCGATGTCCTCAAATGTTGTGTTGTGCTTGTGTAAAATAAAAAAGGACGTCACGGGTATTTCTACTGAATTGCTGTCGAACAAGCCCATTTCAGTACCACATTAACTAATACTCAGTTGCAATGGAAAATGACTGAAACTGATTAAGCTGAGATGAGTCACGTCGAGCTGACCTGGGTAGGTACTAGTAGAAAAGGGCTATGTGTTAGCCATGCGACAGACATGTTCAGGGTGTACCATGCCTTTTGCCCTATGACACCTGGGATAGGGTCTAGCCCTCCGCAACCCAGAGATAGATAAGATGAAGATGGATGGACACTTTATAATACTGTCAGGTGTCATCTTGCACCACTGGATTACTATTTTAATAATTTTTTCTTTTTTTTTTTTTGTGTCCCGTTTGGATCTGTAGCCATCAGAATTGTTGTCTTAAGGCCAAGAAAGATGCCAAGCGGATTTATTTTACCAAGTGGATCATCATGGCCCTGCCATATTGGTCCATTTGATTGACCTTTATTATAATTATGTATTTATTTTATTTTCAGTTGCTACAAACGGGACAGACATGACTGGGGGATAGGACAGGGAGAAAGAATGAAAGAGAGAGAAAGAGAGTTAATAATTTTTTCTTGACAATCAGAAAAACAGCTAAACTCCTTCATTCCAGATACTGAACACTATAACAGAATGCAGACGTGAGGACTAATTCAGCAGCCAAAGTAATTCAAAAGAAGCTTTTCTTAAATTTTTTTTTTACTGTCCATATTGTTATCTTTTGAAATGTCTGCATTTTGTCGGTTTGTATTTTTGACATGTTTCTTTTTGTGGTGAAAGACGTTTTCTGCATTAATCAGTACTTACTAATGAAACAACATTTTAGGGTGATGCATTATTCAAAGGCAGCATTCACATTTCCCTCCTTTCTTTCATGGTGCGGTTGATTAACCTCTAACTTTGTGGTCTCAAGCATTGAAAAGTGTGCTGTGGCTAAAAGTTGTTTTTGCAAGAAAAGTGTCAGGTTTGAGAAACAAATTTTTTGAGAAATGAACTAAAGCAATACTCACTTCTTTCAGGCTCCTGTACAGTATTTTTTCCATTTTCATACAGATATAAACAGAAAGAGAAAAAAGGTCCATTCAGCTGTTCTGTTATAATTATTTGTATCAAACAACCATGGCTCACCATAAGCGTGGTTATTCATAAAATGTGAATTAATTGAATGAAAATACAACTAGGCGATTTCTTTTCTATGTAAGTGTCTATAGAACACTGGCAGCTGTGGATGACAATCTGCTATTAAACCAAGCACGTCTAATGACCTTTTCACCAATAGATGTGCTTGTGTATGTGCACATGTGTGTGGGAGGAGAAGCAGGTAGTCTTAGACTGCTAATGAAGACAGGGATATACACGACAACTACCAATTAAAGTTGTCAGAGCCGCAGTGTTCCCAGGGTTTGACAGTCCAGCCTCGCACAGCCGCTGATTTTCCTTTACATGCCTTGCAGTGCAATTAGAGCCTGGTGGGTGTGGTTGGACAGAAATTACCTCATGTGCCATTGTCTTTCCTTCCATTATGGATTTTGAGCTGGCATTGTGTGTGTGTGTCTGTGTGTGTGTGTTTGTGTTTTATATGTGTGTATGCAGGAGCAAACAGTACCCATCAAGAACGCATTGCTCTGGAAAGAGAGCACCGCAGCCACCAATTAAAGTACAGGCTCGAGATCACATTAACGCCAACAGGGAGACAATTGCGGCTGAAAAGAACGCATGCACACATGTATGCACATGATGTCACACAGACATACAGGCACAATTTAGAAGAGGTTATAATCTTTACCCCTGCAACCCACTAATTTCCCGGTCTTCCTCTCAGTAACCGGGAATCATCTCCTCAGAGAATTCGAAGACTACGAGGAGGTTTCATTTGTTAACCAGCATGGCTAATAGCTGCTTTAGCCATAGTCACAGCCATAAATAGCATATCATGGCTGTTCTCTGTAATCTCTGATAGTGGAGTTGATAGGGAGCGATTAAGACTTTACCAGGCTAACCTTCCGTTAATGAGGGTGTCTGATTCACATCATGAAAGCGTGATGATTGACACACAGAAGTGATGGTAGGGAAAAGGTTTAATGTGGTATATGCACAGGAATTCATGTGTCATCACGCAATCATCTCAGTTAAGTGATTCTCGGGGATTCTGAGTCTACTTATGAACTCTTTGTTTACAAATTATTCCAATTTCAGGAATGAAACGCAAATGTCAAAATGAACACTTAATAATTATTTTGTTTTGCGTTATTAGTAATATTAGTAATATTATTACTCTTATTACGTTTAAATGTGTGGCAATCTCAGCTGGTCGGTGCCTTGTAATAAGGGTAGATCTTTTTACTTTGGAGGCACGGAAACAACTTTTCAGAAAGGGTGTGTCAAACCAAGCAATGAGCTTTTCTTAACAACAACCAGTTGTTTTTGTGCCCATACAAACTTTTGTTGCATAACTTAGTCGTTTTAAAATTTTTTGGGAAAGCGACTGCTGGATTATTAGGGATATCATCAAATTTCTATGTTGTCAGACAAAGGCACCATTGGCTGGTCATTTACAGCCCCCAGCATGACACCTGCATTTATACCAGACATTTACAATTCTTTTTATATGATTTTAAAGGAGCAATTCGTGCATATAAAGCAGGAACTTTTTTGTATAGTTGTGTAATAAAAACACCCCTGGTATTAGCTTAAACCTTGCAAAATGACGAGTGGAAACAAAAATAAGCAACTCTTTCCTGATGAAACACCAACTCCAGTCTCCCAGTTAACAGCTGTGTGTGTTTGGCCACCTCCACCCCTTCCAGCATACTAATGCTTGCACATTTGGACAAATAATTTGGGGAATTCTCACATGGGTTCCTTTTCTCAACAATTTACTTAAAGCAGAATCCACTGTTGGTTATCTGCTTTATTTCAGTCTTCTCATAACATCTCATTGGGCTGATCTAAAGTTGCATTAAAACGGATAGTTATATCAACAAGCTAATGCGCCATAATCTATAATGCTGCACATTTGTAACTCATTCTCAAGTGTTTAGAATAATGTGGAGAAATTTTGTCCTTTATCACAGTCAGTTTTAAAGAAACTTTAGCTGAAGACGAAAAAACGTTCAGGTCAGCCCCGTTTATTCATTTGCTGGTATCATTTTTGTAAAGCATTTTTAGTGCCAGCCTTTTAGTAGCTTCTCCACAATAACATGAATAGAAATGAAATTGAAATGGTCAAGTCTGAAGCTGCTGACTACCTGCATCAGCAGCTCATATAAGAAAAAAACCCTGGTATGAATCCTCCATTAAATTACTGTAACAGAGGCATAGAAGACACAGAGAGAGAGGAAGGTTGAAACGAAGCTCGCAAGAAAAAAAAGGGGTGAGCGTGGAGGAATTTGGAGGGAAATAAAAAGTATGTGGGTCAGGGTGAGTCTAAAATAAGAATAGAAGAAGGTGTGAAAGAACAAGATGAAAAGCTTTCAGTAGGTGATTTTGCATGTGTGTATTAGAGAGAAAGAAGGAGAAATAAAGAGAGTATGCTGAGTCAAGATGAAAGCTGAGCCTTTTGGGAATGAAATAATGGTGACCAATGCATTTATTCTTGTCAGGACAGACAAATATAAGTGTGTATGTGTGTACTTTGAAGTCCAGGTTTTTGAAGGGGAATCACTGACTTTTTGGGTTTTTTTTGTTGGTGCAGATTTCAGTTCAGTCTTTATTGAAGGTTAAAGGACCGCTGATTTACAGTAGCTTCCTTTCAACATGGAAGAACAGTGATTCTACCCTGAGTGCCTCACATGTGGCCATAAATTGTGGGTAAAGACCTTGAAAATTAGATCACAGATTAGGTAGTATAAGATAAGGTAGTAATATTGATAACATGTTAAAGCACCAACATCTGACAGCTTGGAGAGCTTGGAGGATGATAAGCAAATAAATGCGGAAATACAGAACAAATGAAACTTTTTTTTTAATTAAAAAAAGTTTCATTTGTTCTGTAAGTTATTTTAATCTGCATTCCAATCATTTGGTGAACCACACACATAAACATAGCACAAAAAAATCCTATACACCTCTTTTAAACTTTATTGGCAGAGATTTAAGCGATTAACAGGTTTAAGTAAACGTAAAACTTTAACAAAAGATTCAAGTTCACTGTTGCACAGTCCAGTGCTTGTCGCTTATGGGCTCAAAATGTGGTCATAAATATTTTGTACTTGTAAATCAGGATTTGTATGTGTAAAAAAATTTGTGTGTGCGTAAAAAAGATTTGTATGTGTAAAAAAAATTTGTGTGAGCGTAAAAAAGATTTGTATGTGTAAAATAAATTTGTGTGTGGACTTAGCCAAAAAAATCCCTGCAAGTTACAAGTACGAATTTTGACCCTATTTTTTCTTCCTTTCATCTGATTGGTCAATGTCATGTCAATCACAAATGTAACAATCCAATCAGAGAACAGATGGGTTTGGCTGTCGGAGGGGCGCTTTTTTTGAACTGCAGGTCTTTGAAGGGAATAAATGCCCTTTTACATGCCAACCCAGCGTTTTCCTTCATCACCACGAAGGAAAACAGCCTGTGGTCGTCCAAGTTTGGGGATTTTTGTGTCACAGGTCTACGTGTTTAATATAGGGACTTCCACAGCTTTTTCAACAGTGCTGCTGACCGTGGGGGGGGCAGGCAGTGTTTTGGAAATGACAGTCTTCATTACAAAGCTTTCTTCGTTATCAATTAGCATACATGTTTTTATTGAACATTTGAAGAACTAGCAAAAAAACCCCAGAAACTCTTGTAGAGGACATAAAGTCAGAGATAGAAAAGACAAGGAGCAGGTGCATCTAGTACAGGCAGAGCTGCTGCAAAAACCCACAGAGCCCAGCAGCCAGCGCAACAAATTCTGGATCCTTTGCTTTTAGTTAGCAGTTAGCATTAGCAGCACATCCTGCGTCCGATGTGAAAGGACTTTTATGCTGCGCACTGTGACTCACAGCCATGGTCCTGGGTCAGCCCTGACTTTGTGTTAAACTAATCCTAAAGTAATAATGGTATTTCTAACCACTCATATACCACAACTTTACCCTTTCAACAGCTACTAAAAGTTAGGGGACCTAGCTGCTACCCTTCAAGGACCTGCAGTTCAAAAAAGTGCCCCTCCGACAGCCAAACCCATCTGTTCTCTGATTGGATTGTTACATTTGTGATTGACATGACATTGACCAATCAGATGAAAGGAAGAAAAATAGGGTCAAAATTCGTACTTGTAACTTGCAGGGATTTTTTTAGCTAAGTCCACACACAAATCTTTTTTACCCACGCACAAATTTTTTTTACACATACAAATCTTTTTTACGCACACAAATTTTTTTTACACATACAAATCTGTTTTACCCACGCACAAATCTTTTTTAAACACACAGAAATTTTTTTTACACATACAAATCCTGATTTACAAGCAGAGGCGGAGCCAGACATTTGAAACACCCGGGGCTTAGCCCAAAAGGGTAGTATGCATGTGGGATTTTTTTTAATTTTTTTTCTGGAAGGGGGGTGGGGGGGGGGGGGGGGGGGGGGTAGAAATGACTGAAAGATTAATTGGCTCTGTTTTGAGTTTTGTTCAAAAAAGAATGACTTCATAGAGGGAAAAATATATATCACATGTGCAGGGCACCTTGAACTAGTTTTTTAATTAAGCAGCAAGGCAGAACAAAGTCGGGGCTGTATCAAGACACGAGATCTAAACCCCAATTCAACCAGACCCAGAACTGATCCAGAATTAAAACAGGACTACAACAGTTCAAAATCAGGACTACTTGGGATTTAACCAAGACAGAACCAGAATCAGAACTAGATGATAGTAGCACTAAAAATCATCATAGACCTGCACTACACTTATTTTTTTATTCTACCAAAGTCCACTATTTAGATTGAGAAAAGTTTATATAATTATTTAGCCTTGTTGTGCAAACAAGCCTGCATAACTTAATAAATACAGAATTTGAAAAATAACAAACCTAAAAAGAAACACTAGGTGCGAGATACATGAGTACCTATGATACGGTGATACTTTTGGTACCATTTGACTAACATGTGTGTCTCACCTGCTCTTGTTCCCTCTCTGTTCCTCTCTCTCTCTCTGTTCCTCTCTCTCCCTCTTTGTGCTGACAATCATCAAATATACAGTTGAAACCAGATATTTACAAACTCTTCAGATAAAAACACTTTTTTAATTGTAACATCAAATCAGACTAAATGTTTACCTTTTTTTAGATTGATAAATATAAAAAACATATTTGTTAACTTTAAGAGTAAAGAGAGAAACTATCTGTATTTCTTAATTGCAAATGGCACCAAATTGTATTCAAACTGAGCCACACTTATGGAGCTCCACAATTCTTTTCCTGTTGTTTTGGTTGACATCTCTTGATTTTCCCATTTCAAAGAAAAAGGCTCTGTGTTTTTCCTTATATGCATCCACAGCTGTGCCACCAATTTACTCACATTGACTCTACTAACCTATCAGACGTTTCTTAAGCTCAGAATGGAATCGTCTGGAGTTTTCTTATTAATTAACAATAAACTTAGTGTACATGTACTCCTAAATTTGATGAAAGTGATAAAAAATAGACAGATCTGTCTCTCTTTATTCTGACATTTAACTAATTCAAAAGATATTTCAATATTTATCTAAAACAAAAGTTTAATCTAAATTGATGTTGTACAGTAAAAATGTTTTATGTTTTCTCCCTAAAGTGTATGTAAATGTCTGGTTACAAATGTGAATATCCTGCTGTGTACTGAAATCCCTCTTGTTTTTCATAGAAATATACTGAACAACATACAAAGCATAATATATAAAATAACATTTACCTGAGTTTTTTCTTTGAAAGAAGCCTCTAATGTCCATTCTTATATTTCAGTACATAACTGAAACTGATTTAGTCGGGGAGGGTAAGAACTGAAAATATGAAATAAACACACGTAAGCTAATAAGACTCTAAAAAAATAGCATTTGTTCGGCTTTTCATTTCGCCATTTGTTGATTCACTGGAAGAGCAAGTAACGTAATATTGGTCAAGTGATCAGTTTGATATCAATCTTTCGTGATGCACCGTCATATTTACATTATTTGTACGGTACGAATGATTTGTTTTGGTACCTGGTCAAACTTAAGCTCTCCTTAGTATGGCTGGCTCCGTTTCTCCAACAGCGAACTCACAGGCAGCAGCTGCCCGGCCCCTCGCTCAGTCGCTTAGTGCCTGAGCTCGGATCATACCAATATCAGGGGGGATTCACGCACAGTCGTAAATTCCCACAGTGTGCACTATGTGCTTCGAATATTGTGTGTACTTTTTGTTTTATACAGTTGTCAGCCAGGCATCTAACTATGAAAAAATTACACCCCAAAAGACCCCGGGCTTCTGACAAAACAACCCGGGCTTAAGCCCAGTAAGCCACCCCCACGCTCCGCCCCTGTTTACAAGTACAAAACCGATTTACAAGTACAAAATATTTATGACCACATTTTGAGCCCATAGTCGCTGTAGTCAGGCATGTGACATTCATGTAATTTCTGTGTTTAAATATGGGGAAATTTCAGTTTTTGCAGTTTTTTGTTTTCATGCATTTAGCCGTCAAGAAAGCGCCTGAATAGCCGACTCTCCCACAACATATCCACCAGATATTTTCCACCAGAAAGTAATACTAGGACCAGAAAAATATCACAACCACTTTAACTCTGTGCCATTCCATTGTTTTTAAACTGGCATATTAATGCGTCAAAGTTTTAAAGTCTAAATGAATGAAAAATCTGTCACTGCATGAAATTTTGAAATAACCTAGAAACTCAAACCTTTCTACTATGATAGGGGCTTTTTACACTAATATATTTGAGTCAATGACATTCAAAAACAAATATAATTTTCATATACTATGATTTTTAATATAAGAATATCATAATCTTAAATATGTTCTTGTAGTTTTAATGCATATTTACACTTTTTTCCAACCATGGTGTTGATTGGTTGTCTTTCCCTTTCTGCTGTGTAGCCAACGAGAGGTCTATTGAGGATCAAAAGGATATGTCATGTTTCAGTTATCTTTTTGAGTACATCATGGTGTGTAGTACTTTGCATGCAGTCGTAGTTGTAGTGGTCAGTGTCATTCAGAGACCATACATATTAGATGAACATAGAACAATGATACATACCCAGCATGGTCAACGAAGTTCAAGGCAAGGCAAGGCAAGGCAAGGCAAGGCAAGTTTATTTGTATAGCACAATTCAACAACAAGGTGATTCAAAGTGCTTTACAGAGACATTAGAAACAAGAACAAATAAAAAGCATGATTTAAAATTGAATAAAACAAGCAAATAAACTAACTAATTAACAAACAAACAAACAAACAACAGTATATAAAATCAAAACAGATAAAATCAGAACAGTAGATAAAATCAGTAGTTAAATGTAAGTTTTGAAATTTAAGCTTAAAGTGTGGATTTGGTGCTTTATTCAAATGCAGCTGAGAACAGGTGAGTCTTCAACCTGGATTTAAATAAACTGAGTGTTTCAGCTGATCTGAGGCTTTCTGGGAGTTTGTTCCAGATATAAGGAGCATAAAAGCTGAATGCAGCTTCTCCGTGTCTGGTTCTGACTCTGGGAACTGATAAAAGACCGGATCCAGATGACCTGAGGGATCTGGAAGGTTCATACTGGGTCAGGAGGTCACTGATGTATTTTGGACCTAAACCATTCAGAGCTTTATAGGCCAGCATCAGAACTTTAAAGTCTATCCTCTGACGGACAGGCAGCCAGTGTAAAGACCTCAGAGCTGGACTGATGTGGTCCACTTTTTTGGTCTTAGTGAGGACTTGAGCAGCAGAGTTCTGAATGAGCTGTAGTTGTCTGACTGATTTTTTAGGTAGACCTGTAAAGATGCTGTTACAGTAATCAAGCCTACTAAAGATGAATGCATGGACTAGTTTTTCCAGGTCCTGTTGAGACATCAGATCTTTTATCCTTGATATATTCTTGAGGTGATAGTAAGCTGACTTTGTTATTGTCTTAATGTGTTTTTCTAAGTTTAGGTCTGCATCCATCACTACACCCAAATTTCTCGCCTGGTTTGTGGTTTTTAGATGTATAGATTGAAGTTCTCTGGTGACCTGTAATCGTTTTTCTTTGGCGCCAAAGACTATTACCTCAGTTTTGTTTTTGTTTAGCTGGAGAAAATTGTGGCACAACCAGTCATTGATTTCCTCAATGCATTTACCAAGAGCCTGTACAGGGCCTCGGTCTCCTGGTGACATTGTGATATATATTTGTGTGTCATCTGCATAGCTGTGATAGTTTATTTTGTTGTTGTTTATAATCTGTGCCAGTGGGAGCATGTAGATGTTAAACAGAAGGGGTCCCAAGATGGAACCTTGGGGAACTCCACATGTGATACTTGTCTGCTCAGATGTGAAGTTACCTATTGATACAAAGTATTTCCTGTTTTCTACGTATGTTTTGAACCAGTTTAGTACAGTTCCTGAAAGACCTGTCCAGTTCTCCAGTCGTTTGAGTAATATGTTGTGGTCAACTGTATCAAATGCTGCACTGAGATCCAGTAAAACTAGGACTGACATTTTTCCACTGTCTGTATTCAGACATATGTCATTAAACACTTTGGTCAGAGCGGTTTCAGTGCTGTGGTTCTGTCTAAAACCTGACTGGAAGGCATCGTAGCAATTATTCTGTTTTAAGAAGTAACTGAGCTGTTGAGAAACTGCTTTTTCAATGATCTTACTTAAAAACGGGAGATTTGAGATCGGCCTGTAGTTGTTCATTTGTGTCTTGTCAAGATTGTCCTTTTTCAGTATAGGTTTGATTACAGCAGTTTTTAGTGATTCTGGAAACACACCTGATAATAAAGAAAAGTTGACGATCTGTAACAGGTCTGACTCTAAAGTCTTTGAGACCTTTTTGAAAAAACTTGTTGGCAGGACATCTAAACAGCAGGAGGAGGAGTTCAGTTGACCTAAGATGTCCTCCAGGTCTTTGCTGTTAATAGGGTGAAACTGTTTCATGGTGTTTAAACTGTTTTTCGGTGGACACAGTACATATCCTGGATCTGCTGTTGATGTACCAATTGCTTGTCTAATTTTTTGGATTTTTTCAGTGAAGAATTTGGCAAAGTCATTGCAGGCCATGGTCGAATGAAGTTCAGCTGCCACTGACACAGGAGGGTTTGTTAGTCTGTCAACTGTAGAAAATAAGACCCGAGCATTATGGCTGTTTTTAGTGATGATGTCAGAGAAGTAGGACCTCCTTGCATTCCTCAGTTGTAAATTATAATTGTGAAGTTTCTCTTTATAAATGTCATAATGAACCTGGAGGTTTGTTTTTCTCCATCTGCGCTCAGCTTTCCTACACTCTCTTTTTTCATTTTTCACCAGTGTGGAGTTTCTCCATAGAGACTTTTTCCTTCCAGAGATAACCTTCACCTTAATGGGAGCAATAGTGTCCATTACATTTAACATGTTAGCATTGAAGCTATTGACGAGCTCATTGACTGACCCTCTGGGCAGGTCAGGTGTTAATGGGAAGACCTGGTTAAAAATTGCACTACTGTGTTCAGTTATACACCGTTTTGTGATCACTGTTGTTGATATATTTGTGTGGGCTGAGATTTTACTTTCAAAGAAAACACAGTAATGATCAGACAGGCCCACATCAGACACAGTAACCTTTGAAATGCTCAGGCCTTTGGAGATCAGTAGGTCAAGAGTGTGTCCTCTATTATGTGTGGCCTCTGTTACATGCTGAGTCAGCCCAAAGTTGCCCAGAGTGTTACTCAGGTCTTTAGTCCCTTTGTCCTGAGGGTTGTCCACATGAATGTTAAAATCCCCAGCAATAATTACACAGTCAAAATCAACACAGATCACAGACAGCAGTTCACTGAGGTCATTAAAAAAGTCTGTGCAGTATTTGGGAGGCCTGTAAACATTAAGAAACACAACTTTGGATGGGGCCTTCAGCTGTAAAGCCACATATTCAAAAGACTGAAAACTTCCAGGAGATAGCTGCTTACATTGAAATGATTCATTAAATAAGACAGCAACCCCTCCTCCTCTCCTGCTCGCCCTGACCTCACTGATAAAACTGTAGTTAGGAGGGGTCGTCTCGATGAGAACAGCTCCACTGTTACTTTGGTCCAACCAAGTTTCAGTTAAAAACATAAAATCAAGGCTGTGCTCAGTGATTAAATCATTAATTAAAAATGTTTTCCCAGCTAGAGATCTAATGTTTAATAAAGCCAACTTAAGTGTTTTAGAGGTATTACTTGTCCCCTCGTGTTTGGGAGCAGTCTGTGGCACACAAGGTATGTTTACTATGTTTAAAGATCTTTTAGAGTGCAGCTCTCTGTGTTTTGACCAGGCCACATGTCTCCTGTCACCTAAAAGTACAGAAATTTTAAAACCTTCTAGTAAACAGGGTCCCAGCTTCTCCTGGGAAAAGTCATCACTGCCATAATCCTCACAGCCCGGACCCTTCACACATCACACATCAGACTGCGGAGACAGGGCATGAAGAGGAACTAAGGGGGGCGAGGCTGGGCAATGTGACTTCGATTGCTCTGTTGAGGGTGGGGCTCGATGGCGAACCTTTGGCCGCTCTGGTGGGGGGTTTATGGGGGACAAAAAGGGATTGGGACGGGGGGTAGATCTGAGCCCAGCATTGACCCGCTCCATCATCTCCTCAGTGAATTTCAGGTGTGGGGAGGAGGGAGAAAGGGAGGGGGAGGAGGGTGATGGCCTGTCATGGGGTTTGGGGGACTGGGGAAGGTCGTGGTCCCTTGTCCTGGTCGTTGGTGTTGTTGAGAGAGTTGGAGGCAAATAGGGACCCCTCTTCTTGCCTTAGATGTCTCTCCTTTCTGAGGCTCTTCCTCAGATGCCATGGATGTCTCTCCTTTCTGAGGCTCTTCCCGGGTGGGGGCAAATGGAGCTCCTCTTCAAGGTTTCTGCTGGGCTTTGTCTGTTCTTGGAGTACTGTTTGTTCCTCTTTATGAGATAACTCCTCGTTTATCTCAGCCTTGGCACCAAGCACGGATGGATGACGTATGGAATAAAACAAGTTGGAGGTGAACAGTTTCACCCCTGACTTGTTAAAATTAAATCCATTTGCTTTGAACAGATGCCTGCGTTCCCAAAAAATATTAAAGTTGTCGATAAAGTGCACTGAGTGGTCAGCACATGCTGATATAAGCCATTTATTCAGTGTAAACAACCTGCTGAATCTCTCGTCTCCTCCTCTGACCGGCGGTACAGGTCCACTGATGAATACAGCTGCATTCAGAGAGTTTACAGTATTTAATAATCCAGTAAAGTCCCGTTTCAGAACCTCCGACTGTTGTTTGGACACATCGTTTGACCCTGTATGCAGAACAATGTTTGTCACAGTTGGATATTCATCTGCAATTTGAAGAATTCTCTCCTTCAGGTTGTTGACCATATCGTTAGGAAAGCAGAGGACTTTAGTGTTCTTACCGCACATCCTTTGTACATCCTTTACGGCAGAGTCACCCACAATCAGAGTTTCAGGCCTAGCCTTTAGCTTTCCCTGTGGCCTTTCACTTTTCAACAGATTTTCAGACCTTATTTCGCTGCTTTTAGATGGATGGTTGTCCGATATAGATCCAGGGTCCTTTGATAGTGGAGCAAATCTGTTCTGCAGTTTCACATTCAGTTGTTTTGGAGGTTTGTTGTTAACCTTCCTATTCACGGATGTCCAGTCCTGTTTCCTCCCGTATACAGGGGTAGAAGAGCTTCTTTGTCTCGTAGGAAGTGAAGGCCAGTCGGTTTCAGAGATTTCAGCTCGCTGTGCCCTGCCTGTGATACGTCCTCGCATTCCAGGAGACATGATTTATGTCTTGGTTTTGCACCAAGACAGTTTAAGTCCTGAGCTGAACATTTTGCCCATTCTCTTGGTGTTTTGAAACCAGATGTGGTGAGGAATGGATGGATCTGACTGAGAAGATAATGCACACTGATAGACCACAAGCAAGACCCACACTAAAACATACAACATTTGACTCTAACTGATAAGTTGAAGATCGCGTGGGAATAGGCAAAACTTGTAACTACTAGTCAAAAAAGCAAATGTTTCAGGAAATGTGACAAGTACACCACAAAAATGTCAAAAGTCCTCAGTAGATGAACACTATATGAAAGTCATCTCTTGAGGAAATTGGAATGAATCCAGCAAAGACCTGACACAGGACCTGGAAGACACATCTTGCCCTTCAGATGATCGACTGAAGCCTTGCCAAAACTGGTCTCAGTGGAAGGGTGGCTGTGAAGAAGCCAATTTTAAGGAGAGGAAATAGAAAGAAGAGAGCGAGTTATGTCAAACGACATAATAACTGGTCTGAAAATCTACTGAAAACCTGTGGCCACAAGTCTAATGAAGTGATGGTCAGGAGAGAGGTGCAACAGTGAGCAGCTACAGCTTTCATGGTGGAGACTCTGCCGTAGTTTGGGGGTGTATTTCAGTCGGTGGTGTTGAAAATGGTCAAAATTGATGGAATTATGAACATAGAAAAGTACCATCAGAGCTCACAATCCAGTACCATCTGAGCATATGACTGGCAGTCGCTTCATTTTTCAGTAGGACAATGATCCCAAACACTCTGCCTGTACAGTAAAAGCAAAAAAAGAAAAAAAGAATTGACCTCAACATTATTGAGGCAGTGTGGGATCATCTCGACATAGAACAGAATTAAAGAAGAGCTTTGAATGTCCTTCAAGAAGCCTGAAAAACTGTCCCTGAAGACTGCTTTGGGAAATTAAAACTTGCTTTAGAATTCAGGCTGTGTTCAAATATTGACTTCAACGCTTGTTAGAATTTTACAAACTCATCCGAAAACAGTTTTTGGCTGATACATTGTATTTCCATGTATGTTTGATTGTATCCAGTAAATTGGTGCACTTGTTTCCCATTTCGTAGTGAAATGTAAAGAAATGAGTGCTGGCTCGAGAGTTTTACACAATGCTCTATTTGATACAAGCAGTAGGTGGCTGATGAGACATTGCGCAACTTAAAACCCCTGGAGCCAGTGGAGACCAAACCAGAGCTAAAATTAGAGAGAATGCTGGATGTGAACAAAGGAAGCTGGAAAATGGACAGGTCACTCTGTGTTTGATCATTTATCATATCTTATCTTACAGCTTGCTTCACTGCCAACCAGTGATAAATTTAATCAATCAATTAAACAAAACATGAAACTTTGAATAAGATCTAACTGCAGGGCATTGTTCCATTTCTTCTTCCAGTTCAGTACTGAGTCCAAATGCTTCCTTTGCGCCACAACTGAAGCATTATTGGAAGGCTCCATTGTGTTGCCAGCATTTACCCCACCCCCTTCCTCCACTGGTGCATCCAAATTGACACCAGATAAGCATTGTGAATACACAGGGCACTGCACGGAATGAGCATAGGGGCTTAAGACCCCCAGCTAATTTTCTATTTCAATCACAGGATGACTGAATGCTTGCCAAAGTGTTGCACAAACCAGCGCTATCCAAACCAAACAGAAAGGCAAATTATTGTGCCACTTAGCACATCCGAGGGGGTGCAAAATTCTTTTTTATACCATTTTAACACCCACAAACCATACACTGTAATCATTCTTTTTTATAGCTTTCTACATAATTTGCAGTACCTAACAGGGGCCAAGTGAGAAGGATGTATTCTATCAAAGCTACCGGATACAGAACATGATACAATATCTATGAGTTTATGAGTCCAAATTCTTGCCTTTAGGGGTTGCTATGACAACTTGAATGATGCTGGTGCTGTATGTTGTCGTCTGTGTGGGGTTACAGTTCCCTCCCAAACCTGGGGTACTCAGGATAAACGTAGCCAATCAAAAGGGGATGTGGAGGTAATGAAGACTAAGGCGCTGAGAGGCAGGGAGCTTTTAGAAACCGCCGTAATGCTGAGCACTTCAGACCTGCTCTCTCCGTCTTCCACAGCTCGTCGGATTAGCTGGCCTAGTCTCTATGGAAACCTTGCCCCACATGAAAACACACACACATACACAGATCATGAAGATTTTTACTTCCCTCCGTTAAAAAAATAATACAAAATAAAAAATGAAGCAGGATAATTTAAGTGCTACTTGTGATTTTCTGCTTTTTTTTCTTATATCATTTTGCCTCATGGATGTGGTTATGGAATCATCAGCTCTGCGGAGGGAAAACAGGCCTGACTGCAGCAGACAAGCAGATATATAAAGTCTGACTTATCAGGCCTAATGCCTCTCTATTCAGGGTGCTCCACAAACTAGTGCTAAAATGTTCTTAGGGTATTTGAGAAAGAAGTTACACAGTCAGGCAGCGATAATACGGCCTATCAGCTGAAGTATCACACTGCACTGAAAATCTACAGGCTCAATTAATTTCTCACCCGAAGATATATCTTCCTCTGTCTAACTTGATCCCTCTTCATCCACTGAACACTGTAGCCAATAACCATCCCAGTGTAAGCTGCAGCTGAAGGCTGCGGTTGCAACAACGAGGAAGTGCAGCTATTTGGAGCTGAGCCAGCAAAGCAGAAACCACCCACAACATCTCTGAACACACATGTGGGCAAAAACTGAAGATAAGGAGGAGTGCGTCAACACATACGGATTTGTGTTCATGGTCATACTGATTCCAGTAAAGGTTAATGATATACTGCATGGGACACACTGGAATTTTATTAAAGTTTATCAAAGTTTTAACTACCCAACCTATCAGAAATATAAAAAAGGAGACATGTTTGATATGATTCAGTTAGAATAATGAGCATATAAAAAATTAAGCATCTCTAACGCTGACATGGATTTAGCAACAGCTAAAAAACATGAGTCCAAATGAATAAACGAACTGCAGTTGGCTGAATGGCTACTTGACTCTAAAGGCAAATCAGTCTCTGCAGACTTCTTTAATAAATGCAGATTTTTACACGTTTACAGGCTGGAATAAGAAAAACAAACAAAGCAAAAAACAGTTTGGATCTTAATAGCTAATCTCTTCCTTTGTGACAAGTTTGCAGGGGGTGAATTTTATATTAAATTGCATAAACCCTTAAAGTTGTGTATCATCAGAAACACAGCCTCCTGGAGTGACAGGTGAGGCGGCTTGACCTTCACTAATTCGAGTCACTGAACTGGCGCATCTGACCATGCTTGTGGTATTAGTGCCTTTTAAGGAAATAGTGCCATTTCCTTGCCAGTAACATTAGCTTGCTGTGCACTTAATTACACTAGAAATTCATCTCAGCGCTAATTAGTAGGTATATGCTTTGGCACATTGCACTTGCATCGACAGATGCCCTTGCTCACCGAGTCAGCTTAGTGTTCCGTACTCTTGCTTAAACGTGGTCAATTCTGCTTCCAAAAAACACAAAATGAGGCTCAAGGCCTTACCACGGAGTTCACACCCCAGTAGTGTGTAATGGTGGTTAAATCAATTATTAATAAGATAGCAAATTATGCACACACAGTGCTATCAAGCAACAGAGAAGGAGGTGACTGTGAAGACTTCCTGCTTTAACTGCCATCATATTTCTTTGCATATACTACCAAAGCGTTATAATTAAATCATGAGATGCTACAAAGGGAGGCAGGGCAGGGATGGGGGTACTACTGCCTCTATTAAGCCAGGGGCATCATTAGGTCCCAATATGTAACAGATAATTAATAATTGCAAGTAGGCACATGTTCAAGGCACACATACAGTAAGAAGATATGCAGTGCCACATCAGTCAAAGAAGACAAGAAGGATGTGGAGAAAGCCAAGTTTTCTTCATCTCTCAGGGAGCTTTTCATGTCCTCCAGCAGGTTTTCCAAGCAGCTAAATCGCCTCCTGCTCTCATCCCTCCTGTCACTGTGTGATCTGATAAAAGTGAGAATACAGAGCATTTCATCTGTGCAGCTTGCAACGATAAGACTCGACTTCAGAAAACGGCCAGGTCTCGATGTTCAGACGTTCAAAAAGGACCCGGTGACAGTCCGTTCCTTTTGTCCGCAGTCAGCTCAACCAGACAGTAATCTGCGGCTATGTCCTCCGAGCGCCATGTGGTCCCTTTGAGGCTTGGACTTTAGGTTTGCCCTCGCAGCTATAAGCTTTCTGTCAGGGTTTGGCCGTAAGCGTCGGACAGTGGATAGAGAAGAAGAACAGGCGCAGGGGCACATGGCACACCATAGATAAAGACAGGATCAAACTGTGTGACACAAAGATTACTGTCAGTATAAAAGACAGCATACAGTTCTTGCATCTCTGATAATCACATTTACTGTGTTGACCCATTAGAGATTGTACTGTTCCTGTTGCATAACTGTCATTATGTTCCAGTATTAATTGCCTTTATTCTCACTAAATATCTTTTTCACCCCCACTCACTGTCTCAATTTCTCTGCTGCTGCTACTGTGACCCTGTCTCCCTTCAAGCATCATTTAAGGTTTATCTAAAATAATCCAATCTAATTAACACTTCAAGTAAAGTCACTTAGTGGCTCGTTAAATGTGTTAAATGTAGTGGATCCTAAACTGGAACCAATTCGCTTTCAGCTGTATCTACTGTAGTTGTCAATTTTAAATATTTTAACTATCTGTTACATTGTAGAATGTGTCATTAAAATTGCACTCAATTCATCATATTAGACCCAAATAATAGGGTATATTAGTGGCGAGTCAGAGAGCAGGCTTTTGCTGTTTCTGACTGACTAGGAAGCATTGATATGCCCTTAAAAAGCAGTTTAAAATAATCTTGACAGCAATAATTTGAGCAAATAACTAAGACCTGCCAAGCAATGAGAAGCCAGTGGAGGGGAGGGGGGGGGGGGGGAGGAGGAGGAGGAAAGGAAATTTAAAAGCCCTTGCCAAGAGGTAACATTTCATACTTTTTGCCCTCTTTATGCCCCTATTGAAGAGACTTGGGGGTCAAAAAAGATGCAGGCACTCCCTGGCAGATTGTACCTGTGCATTCTTTCAAACTCAGCGGGACTAAAATACCACATCAGACTCTCTTTTAATTCTGTGCATCAGCTTTTCTGGTTGCTCACTATTGTTGGCCTGCAGGTTGACCAGCCCAGAGGGAAAAACCTTCCGCTTCTCCAGATGGCTCCTCAGCCTCTCCTGCCAGAGTCTCATGCTACATAATCATAGCCAGCTGGTTTGCTAGGTAACAGTGGGGTCAGGATGCCCAGAAGTAGTAATGGCCATGTTTTGAAGAATGAATAAACAGCCATGACATAGCAGCGAGAGCAGGTTACTGTAACCTATAGGACCCCTAACTGTCATGATTTGCAAGGTGGAAGATGTAAAAGCCAACTGCACTCGAGTCAAGGTGTGCGCATATCACTGCAATCATGTTTTTTGACATTTCTCTAATGTTTCTGGGAAGTTTTAACCAGAACCCAAAGAAATGAACAAGACAGTGTGTTTCTTAGCAAGGAACTGGCAACTTTAATGTTTCTTCTTAATGTCAGATTGTAACAATTCTTTAAAATCAAGTATGAACAGGAGGAAATAAAAATTTCTCATGATGTCTCCTATTGGCCGAAACAGCCAAGACACCATGCAGACTGAAGTGGATGAAACACTGTTGAACTGAGACAGTTGGTGAATAAACTGTTGTATGATGTGAAAAAATTAATCAAACTATCAGAGGGAAAGAGTAAGAAGAGAGAACTGAAATAAAATCGGGATTAAATTAGGATGTTTAAGCATATTTTCATGTATCAAAGCCTTGAGTTCTATCCAGGAGATGCACAGTGTTGCTTTTGATTGAGTTTTATTCACAATTTAAGTATTTAAATTCTTAGTTTTGGTTTAGTTTTAGGTGACTACATATGATAAGATTATAGTGGACTATTATTCTAACACCACACAGACTAATAAATGTGCCTTAACACACAACAGTCAAATTAGACACATTTCAACATGACACATTCGAGAAAATGTCTCACTCAGGGGGAACAAAACAGCAGATCAAAATTTGTGTAAAAAGCTGAAAAACGAAATAAAGTAAGTTGAGCATTTGGTCATGTAATTAAACCTTTTTTTTAACAATAGTAGCAAAGAACCCTCTTTATGGTCTATCCTTTTCATCAGTCTAAAGTGGAATGCTTTACATTCATCATGCTACTGTTATGGATTTTTTTTGCTCTACATAACCCCAGAAGAACTGCCTATGCTGTTCAAGAGACCACTTGTGTAGATCTAAGTTTTAATAGTAGGCTTTCCTTTATGTTTAAAAGCTTAAAAATAAACTAAAGGGAAATTGGTGTGTCTCCAGCTTCTGTTTCAGCTGTTTGGGCTGGTAGTCAGTGGTCCTACCAAAGCTGGGTACAAACCAAATGAATGTCTGCAGCACTTTCTGGGGGTACGACAAAACTACAAGAGTATCAATTTTGGATCATCTCACAAAGCCCTGCAGGATGTGCAGTACAATGCGGTTAAATGATGATTTCATTTATTAATGGGAAAAAGCTATCCAAACCTACCTGGCTCTGTGTGTAAAAGCAATTGCCCCCATTGTTAATTCACGAATTCACTGTGATTAAACATGTTATTTGGAACGCAAAGTTCAACGCGAGTTCAATTTCACTGCCAGAACTCTTATTACTTAAAAACACTTAAAATAACCTGTCTGACAAAGTTCTATTTATTTATTTTTGCCTGTCCCGTTTGGCTCGTTTGCCATCAGAATTATTGTCTAAAGGCGAAGAAAGATGCCCAACGGATTTACTTTACCAAATGGACCATCCCAGCCTTGCTGTAATGGTCTATTTGATTCACCTTTTATTGTTTATTTTATTTCATTTTCATTTGCTAAATATGGGACAGACTTGACTGGGGAAAAGAAAGGGGAGAAAGAAAGAGGGGAAAAAAAACAGCGGGGAAGAGGGACAGGGATAAAGAGCAAAAAACAAAAACCAACAAAATAAGCAGACAAAAAATACATATATCAATCACCTGGATCACCTGTTGAGAAAGATAAAAGAGAAAACAAGTAGAAGGAAAAAAAAAAGAGCAACATAATAAACAACGTCACAATGATATATGGGAATATAACAGTAAATACTAAATATTAAACATTATTGTGCAGCACGTAAGATCGACAGTGTGCTTTGAGGTAGGAGCCAAAAAGGGTGTAGTTTGTGTGTGTGAGCACCCGTGTGTACACCTGTGAGCATGAGCGTGCTTGTATTTAAAAGGTTCCTTCATGTAATGATCTGCTAGAGGGTGTGGGGAGCCACAGAAGCCGGGGGGGGGGGGGGGGGTTGCAGTGACGTGCCCATGAGCTCCGCCGGCAGCCAGCTGTGCCAGAGTGACCGAGCCCCAAGCCGAGAGGCTGAGTGCACCCCACCCCCGAAGTGGCCCGAGCAAGCCCCAGGCTCCAGGCCCCAACAATCAGCCACCAAGGAGTGAGCCGGTGTGTACCTGGACGCCCATCCCCTGACACAAAGAACCACCAACGCACCGATGTCTGAGGGCGTCTGCCACTGGCAGGGGAAGTGGTGGGGGAGATAGGCCTCCATACCTTCGAGGGCCTGAGATGTCCCCAGAGAGGTGGCGTCTGATACCCAACCTGACATGTAGACACAGACATACAGGCATACACAGATACAGACATCCATTCCCACCCTCATGCTCTCATATGCAATTACTCAACACTCACCCAACGTGGAGACAGACACAAAGAGACACTGTACACACAAACACACTCCCCAAGTGTACTCTACAAACCGGGTCTAGGTACCCTTGCCCCTGGAGGGGGAAACTGCACCCAGACCCAGGTGGTGTTACCCTTTTCCCTGGGGTGGAGAGAAGCAGACTGCCCTGACTCGGCAGCAGCAGGGAGACCCCACATTCCAGACCCCAATCGGACAGCCAACTCCTCCTTCTAGTCCCCCCGCTCCAACAGGCAGCAGAGAACGGGGGTGTGTGAAGACTCCAAACCTCCCTCCGCCCGCTTATATGTAGTGTTGATGCATGTGTGTTCTAAGGTGCATTTAAAACCCAGGAGGGCATGGAGCTACCTGCAAGAGAGCAGCAGGTAAGCGCATAGCCCCTCCTGATAGCCTTCAATGTCTACATGTCTACAGGGCCATCTGGACCGGGGCCCAGTTCAGCAGCGCTGCCAGGCCCCACAGATCCCGGAACAGCCCACCCGACCCCACCACAGAGAAAACTGCACCCACCCTGTCATCCACTCATCTTCCAGACTACACAAGACAATAGACGCCCAGGCTGAGATCTTCCTCCACCTCTCTATATCTCCCCCTCCTTCAGAGTGAGTTCCTGAAGAGAGCAGACCTCCTGCAAGATGTAACAGCCTCCCCCACCAGTTGAAGAGCTGGTGCTCCATCCACTGGCGGCACCTGCGCCGGGGCTGGGCGCCCACACACCCACCCGCCCAAAACCCCGGCAACACACCAACCAGGACCAAAGCCCCCAAGGCCCAGCCAGGGCCCCAGCCCAGAGACGGAGCACCCCCAGAACCCGACGCCCGTCCCGGACCCACCCAGGGGCAGCCAGGCTACCAGGTCAGTAACCCACGTTCGTCAGCACAGACCCTCCCCTAGCCGTGCTGCATGCAGCCATGAGGAAACCGTCACCTAAGAGCCAACAGAGCCCTTAATAGGCCATGACCACAACCCCGGGTTGAGCCCTCCAACAAAGATGCTCCTGGGGAATCCCCCGACGCCCCAAGCCTGTACCTACCCCCCACACCAATCACAACAGCGAACCTGTCTGACAAAGTTAATTAGGCTAAAGATCTCATATGGCAACCTACCGTGCCACGATTTAAAGCCATCTAAAAATTGCTCCGAAACAAAGTAATTGACATCTATCAGTATGGAAAGGGTTACAACGCCAATCTAAGGCTTTGGGGACTTTAGTGAACCATGGTGAGAGCCATTATTCACAAACGGAGAAAACTTGGAACAGTGGTGAACCTTCCAAGGAGTGACGGCCCACCAATATTACTCCTGGAGTGCATCGACTCATCCAGGAAGTCACAAAAGAACCCAAATTTACATGTAGACCTTGAATGCATCATGGGGATGAGAAGGAAAATGGATGTCTTGAAGGCATAAGCAGTTCATAGCATGTCATTATTTTCTTATTACAGAGCAAGTATCTGCATCTTGTCAGCTGGAAGTGCATGAAGAATTAACTCCTTTGACAGTATGTATTAACCTGCTTATAAGATTTAATTGCCCATAAACTGAAAAAGCTGGAATACTTTTCCAAATCATTCCAGCCCACTTTAACCACTGGAAACAAACCATTGCACTGTGGCAATAAATATACACGAGATTAAGAATTATCCAGTATGGGTATAATTAATAGAGTAAGGATTACTGATAATGGGCTGGATGTTGTGTTGGGATTGTAAAACCTTGCAGCTCAGATGGCTATAGTAGCGGTCGCCTCTACAAATGCAAAGAACTTTTTCAATTGTACGATAATGTTGCCAATTTTTCCACAATCCCGGCTCTGACTGAGGTGTGCCACAGTAGTTAATGTTGTAAGAGTCAAGTGTGAAATGTTGAGCAGCATGGTACTGGGGTCAAAGCTGCAGCACCCCGCTGTAGTCACGATTGTTAGAGTGAAGTATGAAATATCCGACAGTGCTATGGTAGTGCTCCAGGCTCTGAGAAGAGAGCTTGGTTCGCTCTGGTGGGGGATCGGGCTCAGCCAATCAGAACCATTCCACATCATTGGCCAGGGCCATCTCTTATCTCACAGAAGTGCAGAGGCTTTCCCTACTAATGCCACCCAGCTTGCTAGATCCTCCATCCTTTGCTTCACCAACCTCCTCTTCTCTCAATGCGACCGCCATCTCTCCCCTCCTCATTTTCTATCATCGCTTCTTCTCTCTGATTATGTCTCTTCTGCTCTCTCCATCCAGTCAAACTCTCAACCCCACCTCTCCTTTCTCTCATCTGCCGCACTTCATCTGCCTCCATCTCTTTTCATTTTTTCAGTCAGGCGTTTTTTCAGTTATTGGTTACGCATTGCTGAAGTGTGTGATAGGCCTCTACACACTACACTGGAGAAATAGGTCTGGTCACACCATACATAGGTCTGCGCCGAATTCTAATGAATGTGTGTGCGTGGATGGGTGTCATGTGATACAGTACAGAGAGAGAATGACAGATGAAATTAGAATAGTGGGGACATTAAGTGCTTTCGACTGGCTTGAGATTGCAGAATACGACACAAAGAAGTAAATCATAGCTGAGGATCCCCCCCCCACCACTGCTCACTTCTTCCTGAAAAAGGAGGGGAAAAAGGCAGCAGGCACAAAAGAAAAGAGGAAGCAGGCAATCATGTTACTTCTAATCTGTTAATCTTTAGCTTGGAGAAGGAGGTGGGGGTGTTAAGTGGACAGGGGGGGCTGTTGGAATGAAATATATTGCAAATGGGAAAAGACACCAACAAGAGATCGGTGCTCGCAGATGGAGACCCTGCTTAATCAAGACAAATTGCAGATGGGCTTGGATTTTTATTCTCACAGAAAATAGACTAAAGCTGCCATCCGCATCACTACCACAGCAGTCCAAATCAACAAGCGCACATGGAGGAAAAAACAAAAACACCCTCGAGAAGCCAACGACGACTGCACACTTACAAACAAGTGCATGACGCACCCACAAAAAAAAAAGAAAGAAAAGAAAGGGATGAAACTTGAAAGCTATTATTGCTAATATAGTTTTAATCTTCTTACAGGTTAGAAGAGGACATCTTGTATTTCAAATGTTTAATAGCAGTGCGATGTACTCTAGGCATCAAACGGCATATTAAAACAGCGTCCCCAGTCATTCGAAGCTCGCCTAAGGATGTGCATGACTCCTCCGGCTGCCATATCCCTCATGTCACACTCCCCATCCCCGTACACAAATCAACAACAAATTCCCATTTATTTATTCTTGCATCATCACGGCGGCAAATTGCTTTGTAAATGGCACAGTTCCCTCAGCCTCTCCTGTAAATACAATGTCATTGGTGATGTTAATAATCCTTTTGTTTGCTTGACCAGGAGCTCTCGAACGACGGCCGTTTCCTTGATTCAATTACTGCGGTTTAGAGTGGGGAGAATGAAGACCGGACCTTAAAGCTGCTCGTGTTAATAACATTCAAATTGATCACTGCCACATGTTGCAGTGGTGCAGCCCATTTAAAAGTGAGGCTAATGAAAAGAGGAGCTCTCCATTACATAGAGCGTAACTAAACATGACACGTCCTCGCTGAAATTACAAGGCCTGCGCTCGCTGCTGCATGCATATAATTCAGCTTGGATGCCGGCAAGCTGGAAGCCGCTTAGAAAGCAGGCGACTCAAGGAAACATGCAATGAAGAGCACCGTCACGCCTCGTAAACATGCAGATAACCACAAGTGTGCGTAGGCATGTATGCCCACTAAACGAGAAAAAAATATTGGGTGTAGAGCAGCATGCCAATGGATGCAAGACACAAAAGAAGTAAAATGAATGTTTGGGGAAATATTCAAACCCCTGGAAAGCTGAGCCTCTTTAGTCATTTTCATTATAGATAATGGGCCTTAGTTTTCCAACAGGGACACAACATAAAACCAATAGCTGCCAAATTAATTTCATACGTATCTGTTACAATTACAAGGTTATTAGAATACTATTACAGAAGTAGGTTGCTACCTAGTATTTTATATCATACTGGTTGCTAAGGTCTGTGTGGCAACAGATAAAGCATGTGATCTTTATGTCTTATCTGTGGTAAACACTATACATCAAGGTCTCACTGATGGGGGGGGGGGGGGGGGGGGGGGGGAGTGTATGGTTCATGCAGTATGGGAAATATATATATCCTCCTACTGGAACCATAAAGAATTTTAATCAGTTTAGTGTGACCGGATTCTGGTGATCTGTGTTCGTATGTGCCTGAATTCATGGTGTTTTAAAAGACATATATAAAAACAAACATTTAGAACAACTGCCACACTCATGTGTTGTAACTTCTGGCTAAAAATGGATACCTTTAGAGTAATGTCAAAAAGATTTAAATCCCCTCTTCTAATTTTAGAAAAAATATTAATATTTAAACAAGTACCTTAAGATTTGGCCTTATTAACAAAACAATGCTAAAGACTTATTTCTAGAGGAAAAATGGAAGTTACAGTAAAGATGTGAAAATAATTTGAAATTCCAATTTAATTTTACCCAACCTAATAATTGTCACATTTTCATTTCTGCTTCATGGTATGGAAGCTTGTTTCTGCCAACGAAAAGATGACAGCACTGCATCAAAATGTAAAATTCTGAGTTTTAATCTTAAAATTGGAATTTAGGTATCTCAAATATATCTCAAAACTTCAAGATATTTCTGATCAACTCAAAATGTTGAATGATGAAGTTCAAATTTCCAGGTACTAACCTGAACTGTTGACTTACAGACCATACCAAAAGACCTTTATAATATGTCCAACCAGCCTGGCCTCATGGCATTTGTCAAAGAGTCATAAATAATATAATTTATGAAAATTTTTTTGTATGGGACCCAATAGTTTTTAGCTAAACCTAACCATGAGTCATATTTGTAATTAATAGCATATTTAAAAATCATCAAACCGATGATGTGAAAAAGTGTGATCATTATAATCATTATATATGGGAGGAGAGTGATGAAAAATCATGTTCAGGGACACTAAATAATGATCTAATTCATGTTGAGTTTGTGAGTATATCACAAACTGCTATGAGATCCAGTTAGCATCCACCATGCCTTGCCTGTGTCTTCCATGTAAATGGTACAATCAGAGTCAACCTTATTATTCTATAAGTGAAAATGTTCCAAATTAAATTATTATGTCTCTAATATCTTTCTTTTCAGAGTGCTGGCGAATCAAGCATTTAGCATAAAATGAACTAAAAGGAACCGTGTGATAAAGCATGGCATTAACATCAAGTCCTCTGGAATTTTCTGCACCATAATGGAGATATGCCATCTGTAGTCCCTTAACCTTTGGCCATTTGTTTTCCTGTTCTGCGCTGGATGCAGAAATCCTTTGGCCAACCTCTGCCATCTACTCAATTCTCTCCGTGAACATATGCATCCATAATTCAGCCCGTGAATAACGCATAGCATCTAATGAATCGGCACTCAGAGACGCTCGCAAACCTATCCCAGGGGAACTGAACTCACAACCTACCGCCTGCAGAGCAGCACATCTCCTTCAGATAGTCCTGTCTCCCTAACCGCTGAGTAAATCTTAGCTAAATGCTGTAATCACTCCAGTTGGACAAAACCTCCTAGTAATGTGTCGGTCAATACTGGCCTCAGGGCTAAGGGGACACACTGGCATCAATGTATCTTTGTTTACTAGATGGCAAGTCACAGAGACATACGGTCTTTATGGAGACACCACGTCCCTCCTAGGGAGACAGGAAGAGTGAATGGACGCATCGGGTCACTTTTCATCTTTAACTCTCCCTTGGCAGAGAGACAGACGAGGACAATCCTCCTTCCCCAGACAGAAGACTTCTGTGTCTCTATTTAATGAAATGGCATTACTGCTAATGTTGCTCAGCCAATCAGGAAGCAATGCAGCAGTCATGTGACACTTGGGATAGATATCCCATCTCATAAAGTGCTTTTACACCACAGCACGCCCGATGAGAGCAATATCATCACATTTATGAGAAAATAATGATTTCTCCACCGAATTTATGAGCATCTTGTATAAAAAAAAAGCATTCATATGAATTATATCCGTATGAAGGAAGAAGAGGAAGAAGATGGGGAAAAAAACACTTCCTTTAATTTGTTTTTCCCCTCAAGGGAATTAATACAGGTCCGTAATATCAGCCATAAAAGTCAATCTTGTCGACAAAGAATAGGCCAATTAGTTGAGCTACGAAGAGATGAAACAGAGGAATCAAAGGAGATCAATAAGGTAGATTCACTCCTGCTCTGCAACTGCAAATCAATACAGGCTGCTCTGAGAGATGGACGTGATTAGAGATCACCAAGTCACAGCTAACCTGCACATAATCAAGAGCTAAACTTTCATAACTGCTGCAACTTGCTGGGAACAGATTTAAATGAGGTAATATTGTTCTTCAAGTTCACAAATGACACAAATCTATGTATTGGTACATCTACCTATATCTATCTTACTATCTACATCAAACAAGAGATAGCAATGACAAATACCAAAGTGGCCCCCACCTCTAAAACCATTTCCTTTTTGGGGGGCAGTCTTGTTGTTGCCTGTCCAGTGTACCAGGTGCCACTTTGGTGAAATTGATTCACAGTGATTGTTTTTGATGCATTTTTGGCATTTTTCATATTAAAAAAATCATAGCGAACAACGCATAGTTCAATATGATAACTCTGCTACAAAGACAAATAGTTCAGTGACATTTCTAATTTAAGTGACTATTGGCCTCCTAAATTTTGAGTTCAGCACCCATGCACCTTTGTTTTTGGCCAAGAGGCACAATACCATTTCTGTTTTTGTTAAACCTGTACTGTTCGTTTAGCAATGCAGTGGTGCTACTTGGTAAATCTGCACTTAAAAAAAAGAACAAACAAGAAAAACAATAAAAGTAGTATCGATAACACCCTTCTCCACCTCTTGGATCTCGCGATATGGCAGCCTCGCTTCTGTCAGTCTGCCCCAGGGCAGCTGTGGCTACAACTGTAGCTTGCCTCCACCAGTGTGTGAATGTGAGAGTGAATGAATAGTGGAATTGTAAAGCGCTTTGAGGGCACTATATAAATGCAATCCATTATAATTGCTCTTCAAATGGTGCATGATAAATATCCTTGAGCTGACAATGCACAATGAGCAGTAGCACACTGTGGTCAGCTCAGCCAGAGAAGAGAGAAAGAAATTCCTCCCAACCAAGTAAAGCACCAATTCATTACAAACTGTCAGATTTATATTACTTTACATTTTGTTTTTACTCTCAAAACCATTTCTAAATTTGTACTTTAGTAAGCGCGACTCAAAACTAGTAGCCAGTTTTTCTACAGAATTTGAGCTAATCAGTATTAATCACACTGACTTTGATAGATTTTTCTAATTGTTTGCAAACCTTTGCAAACAGGCAAAGAGGTAAAGACCCTACAATAATACAGGAAAAAAGAGAAAACCCCATCAATCAGATGAGGAAACACTTGGCGACATGGGGAAGGAAAAACTCAGTTCTAACAGGAACCTGTTAACCTGAGCAGAACTAGGCTCTGGGAGGGGGAGTCATTTGTTCCTAGACCCATACACACTTTAATCATTGCTTCCAAGTCTATACTTTAACAAGGCAATGATTGTAAATGACCTTGGTAAATATTACATTATATGCATGAGATTAGTAAACAGTAAAATACGACATATGCAAATATGTCGCATTTAAATTTTTTGTTGTATAATATGACAACAAAGAATTTCAACCAATATTTTTACAAATGATTCGTTATATCTATTATATCGTGTTTTCAACTCTGTTAGCCACTAGTTAGTATTCGACTGCAATATGAAAGCTTCAGACAAGAAATTTCACAGTCATCACAACATCTTTTTTACACTTTCATTATCCTATTCTTGAACTTTTCTAGATTTTCTCTCTGCGGATGACAGTGAATCTTGGGATTAGCATCCTTGCTCTTGCTTGGTGCCTTGAGTTTTAATGTCAAAATATTCCAACATTTTGTTTAAAGTTTCTAATTATCCGGTATTCCAAGTATAATTTTATTCTCGACAGAGCGGCAAAGTTCATTAACCACATATATACAGTATAATAAGACACTTAAACTTCCATAATAAGAAGAAAATATATTCAAGCACACTTGTGTGGAATCCAATCAAAATGTCTCATTAGAATGATTTCAGTTTAATGGCTTCCCATAAAAATTGATCAATTAAACACTGTCATCAAACAAACTGCGTCACATCCATCATGCCGGCCGATATCCAAATATGAATAAGTAGCGACCTGACGTATCAGCAAAGCAATTAATCAGCGTAACCCAATGAGGTGACGTTCTTTTGCCAGGGTTCAGACAGCTTCACTTAAGTCCACTCGTTTGCTCACTGCTGAATTAAGAGGTGAAACTGAGCTATTATAATGTAATTATGATGCCAGCTTCCATTGTTGAGAGTAAAGCGAGGTTCCCTGGCGATAGTGCAGGACCTGTGGCTCCCTCTGTCTGCTGCGAGTCCCACTACTTGTCATCAAATCATCCACACCTGTCAAACACAAGTTCTTTGCTCTGCGCTTCTAGACCCTAAACCACCTTCCCCCCACTCCTGCCCGCTCAACATCTGTCCCATGGGTCTGGGCTCTCATCCAATCACACACGGCATAAATCCATAACTTTAGCTCTCCCCTCGGCCCCCAGGAAAACACAATAAACTGCACTCATCTTTTATGCATGATTTTCTCTGTCTCTGTAGCTAGCTTCGCTCTCGGTGCGTATCAATCATCACGGGGACGCTGCGGGGCAGGGAGACAGAGACGGAGAGAAAGAGCGATGGCGGGTGGGAAGTATACATGGTTGCACAACAAGGCAAAATGAAGAGTCCAGTTTCTTTATCCACTGACTTGGATTTCTATTTCAATCTCATCTGCCTCTATCCTTTCCTCTCCTCCTTCCTTCCTCGTCTGCCCTTTCCTCCACCTCCTCAAGGCGCCCTTTGCAGGGAAAAAAAACAAAACAAAAAAAACACACACACATATACACACGCTTGTGAAATGAAACTGACCCGCTCACCTCTCACTGTGCATCTGTAGCTGCAAGTTAACAGACACATGTTGGTATTTTTAAGAAACACCTTCTCCCTTGGACTCAAGGGAGTGAGGGTTGAGGGCACTGCTTTCCCCTCCCACACAGTACATACACACAGGCTGAGAAGATGAGAAGATGTGTAAAGGCGATCTACATGGGCTTCATTGGCATGCTAACATATACACAACCAGAGCACAGCTGTCTCATCGCGGGAGAGGCCAGCAGTTGGGCTTGAAATAAAATGGGCAGTTTGAAAGAAAAAGAAAAAAAAAGAACAGCTCCTCGTAGCTGCAGAACATTACTGGTTAGGGGTTGGATAATATTTCTATTTTTAGAGCACATTATTTCAGCCTTTTTTTTTCCAGACGTAGGTAGAAATTACGAGAATTAAAGCAGAGTTACAAAACAACATGAGCTAAATGAAGCGATGAATACTCATGCAACCTACTGTACAAGAGGAATAAGAATTATATTGGGAATTTTTACTTTCATAATTCCATCCATCCATCCATTTTCATCCGCTTTGTCCGGGGCCGGGTCGCGGGGGCAGCATTATTTATTTATTTATTTAATTTTTTGTACTGGAAATTACAAAGTGAACATAGACATAATATATATGTCTACATATATCGACAGCTAAGTATCACAAAAGTCAACCCACCTTAATGTTTATACTGTAAGGTGCCACCAAATGAATTTTTAAACCCTTACTGAGCCAATGAATCCCCTGGGAACATCGTTTTTACCCTTAACCTTGCAATATTTCTCATCCATCTGTTCACACGCATGCACACACAAACACACACACACACACACAATGGCAGAGGACTTGCTATACATACTACTGACCTCATGCTAGGAGCAAAGCAGTGTCTTGCACAAGGACACTTGATTTTAAAGGCGAAGCCTGTAATTGGTTGCCAACCCGCTTCCTCACCTGAGCCGATATTAATGTTTCTATAACATCATAAAACATAGCTGTATTAATAAGTAAATTCACCAAAAAGCTAAACATATTAGTGACTGCCTCTGCTTTTTAGAATTTGAAATAAAAAACACATTTTTGACATGCAGTTTATTTAGCTTCATTAAGGTGGATGTTGCACGCTGGTGTTACAGAATTCTCACTAGTCAAACTTTGGCACAGGAGAAACTGGATTAGGTTAATGGTTTTGGTTAATCCCACTTTAGCAAGTCCAAAGTGCAGGTTTTCCTATGCCCAGCTGGCGAGGTAGTTTAGGTTTGGTGTCAACTTTTGTGTTGGGTAATATGTTGTGTCATATTTTATCTTCCACAAGCCCTGAGTCGTCCTTTCGTCTTTCACTTTAAACCAGAACCAAACATATCTTTGGCTTCCAGACTGCATTCTGCTGGGTGGGTTTTTCCCTCACGGCTAATTCCTGACAAGTGTTTTGGACAAAAGGTCTTTTACAAGAGAAGTTGTGCTTTGCATAACCACCCCTGGCATGAAGGTGTTCATTATTCTAATCCATACCCTCACAGGCCAATCCATCACAAACAATCAGTCAATCAAATGCTCTTTTCATGATGCTTTTAACCGAACAATTTGTCACCCTTCACCCGCAGTTTCACAGTACGGTGCACAGCGTGAATGAATTTAAAAAACGAAATGTTTTGTGGTTATAATGGAATAGTGTGAGACTAAGGTGTTTAAAAGCCTCTATGTAACTGCGGCAAGTGTGTTCCCAGGTACATCAGGGGCTGAGGGGCGGCCACAGGGAGGCTGAGATTACAGAGTAAAGCCCTCCTCTTCGTCCCTCAAGTAATAACAGCGAAATGAGACTGACATTTCACTCTGGAAGACACACACACACTCACTCAGGCAGACACACATGCACGCACGCTCTGTGAGCTGAGAGACCACAGGACAAACACAAAGGCACAGTGCAGGAAATGGCATGCACACACACACGCCAACGCACGGCACACGATAATGCAACAAGCCATAAAGACAGACAGTCGAGGAGAGAGTGACAAGGAACAAGACAAAAACACACACAAAAAAAAAACATGTTAAAATCAGTTTCAGAAACTTTGAAAATCCTATGAAACAATATCGTACATGTTTGGATCTTCATGAGGCAGGAAATGTAATTATTGAGCCAAAAATACACAAAGTTAATCCAAGAAACCACTACATTACTAAAAGTTCCTATATGCACATTTTTTCTCTACTAGTTTGATGCTTAAAATATTTCAACCAAATCAAATGCTAGATTTGTCTCTATGGAAACTGAAAATCGCTCCAACATCCTATCCATAACTCGAAATTTTGAGGTAGTAAGTCAAAATTTCAAGACAGTAACTAATAATCTTGAGGGTTTTTTTTTTTCCAAATTTCAAGTTATTAAGTACTGACTTTGAGAAAATAATTCAAAATTTTGTATTATTTTCTCAAAATTTTGAGTTAGCTCTGCCATTCAGGAAACTCTGCGAATAATACCATTTCCTTGTTACCTGGAAGCAGATGGCACAGATGCATGCACGCTCAAAATTGGACACAGGACACAGCTGGAGGAAGAATTTTGCAACTAATTAGGTTAACTGGCAACAGGTCAGAAACGTGATTGGATCTTAAAAGTATCTCAGAAGTAAAGATGAGTAAAGGTTCGCTCAATGCGCAATGAACTGTTTCTACAAACTGTGGAACAATTTCACAGTAATACTCCGCTAAATAAAATAGTAAAGACACTGAATATCTCATCTTAAAAACATAATATCCTCAAAAGAGTCAAAGTACATACAGGTTTTAGAGCAGCATATGCTCCATCCAGATGATACTTTTTTAAGGAAGACTGCATAATTCAATGAGACAATGATAAATTGCATACTAAGTCTATTTCAATAGCATGGCTTGGTCGAAGAAGATTTTGGATTGTGGCCTTTTTGCCAAGTAATTTCGTCTAAAAAGATTAACATCGGCCATTCGCAAATGTTGATACGATGGTTTGAATGACAGTTGGCGCATACCCAAAAGCCACAGTTCATTTATCATTGCATCCTCGACTTTAAATTAGTGCATAAACAACTCAACTGTTCGCATTCATGTACTGAATATTGTAACAGGAGTGTAGCATTGACTGTTGAGTCGGTGTGTTTCAAAAGTGTGGGTTCATTTTCTCTCCTTGGAGCTCTTGGCATTGCCACTCCTTGTTACTGTTGAGTTAATCAGCGCTTTACATTCATCATGTCACACTTAACACTACCTTAGAGGTATCAGCTTCACAGTAAACAACTCAAACTGCCAGATACAGATGATCCTTTTTTAAAATTTTTCACAGAACCACCATTTCACAGATTGGATTGCACTTGGCCACTTTGAGAAGCTTGCGTGGCACAGAGGGAAGTAAAGAGCCATTGTTAATGGAAAATTGTATTTAGTAGTCAGTATAATCTTTTAGTGATATAAGTTTGCATGTGGCAGAATACTGCATGTAGTTATTTGTATTAGGAAATATTCAACCATGTATACTTAGAGGCATATAATCAATTGTGTGTGATCTTTAACAGGCTGCAAAGGCTTGGTGTGTATTCCACACTAGAATGCACACCCACATCCTGGGAGCACGAGAGAGGTCATACCTTCTCTTATTGTTTTATGGTAGGATTAACGTAGTTACGTCTGTTTTAGTCTAAGTGCTTTAACTGCTTGACTTCCTCACCAATGTTATCTAGGGTGAGGGAGGTCTACCCTCTTCCTGACCAAGGATGTGCCTTTTATGACCCTTTGATCAGCAACACACACACACACACACACACACACACACACACACACACACACACACACACACACACACACACACACACACACAAACATACGTTCAATGGAGTATAAAATAAAGACCAGGGCAGTTCCTCACCGGAGTCTCTCAGTAGGGAGCTGCCCTTGCTAGCAAGAACTCTGTGTGTTTCTCTTCTCTGAGTCTTTACTGAAGAAGTGTTTTAGAATATTTTTCCTAACATTTACTTGGTCCTTAGGTCGCCATCATTCCTGCATTCAGATTTATCTTACCAGATCAGGAGTTGAACCAACAACTTGTACACAAATCCAACTCCCTAATGTCACCGGTCCCTACTGGGTGGTTTGGAGAACAGGGCTCAATAAAGCCAGGTTTCTGTCACTATTCAACAAATGTGTGCTAGATTGATATTTACTGAGTAAATTCTTTCTGGAAAAAAACATTAAAATTTCACGAGATTTTTCCATTTCCATTCATCCTTTCAAATTCAATATTTTATAATTCACCAAAAATATGTGGAGGGAAACCCGGCCAGAGATAGACAGACAAAGACAGAATGGGAAAACAAGGAAGCAGATAGAAAGAGTTATTAAGTGCATATTAATGTTTGCTCTTCTCCTCCATGGCTTTCTCTCCCGAGATCTGCCCGTCGCTACTTTAAGCATGAATACTTAATCACACACCAAACACTGTCTAATTCTTCTCCCCAGAATGCAAGGAACAAGACGGAGTAGGGGAGACAGAGGCAGAGAGAAAAGGAAAAAAAAAAAGATTGAAATGTCACAGAGGCAGTGCTGGGATACTAATAAAGCTATGCAAATAGCAATTAGCTGAACCAATAACCTCTGAGTCAATACCAAACCAACCAAATGGGAATATCTCAGCGCCAGGCTCATGAGTTCAAAGGTCACTCTGTGATTAGAGGTCACAGCCCAAGCCGATAAGTGACGCATTTCGGGATGAGAAGGTTGCAGCTGCGGTCAAAGAAAGAACACAAATGTTTGCGAAAATAATGGGAAGCCGTCTGCCTCTGTTTGAGTAAGAACTCCTCAGTGCCTGCTTTACATACATGCAGTTTAAGCATGATATATTTTTGATCTCGTGGCGCTTCCATTCCTCCTTTACTCTAAGACTGTAATGGCAAGATAATGTTGAATCATTGCCTTAAGTGTGCAGATCAAATTTGAACTTTTTACAATCAAGATGTGCTGTAAGTTCTGTGGCATGCGAGCTCTTTTTTTCTGTTTTGTTTTTATTTTTTCAAAGACATCACGGATTGGAAGACATCTAAGCGCCAAGAAACGCTTTGTACTAATACTTTTACTGCTACTCTAGAGATAAAATTAGCATAGGCAATTAGGAAGAAAACATCCCTGGCAGATTCTCAGAGTTTCAGAACATGGGTGGCATGTGCGCATGTGTGTGTTATCTGCTGAAATTATTGCTTGAAAGGAAGGGACTGACAGGTGCAGGGATCGCACTCCTCCCATGAAACATACCTCCACAGCAAGAGATAAACAAAGTGGAAAAAATCACTGTGTAATTGTGTGTGTATGGGGAAAAAAAAGAGTTTGAATTTCACTTGATGGAAGTAAATCATAATTTCACACCTTCTCCCTCCACAGTATACGTGCTTTCTGTATAGATTTACGAGTCTGTGTACGTGACTATCGCTAAGAGCAAGTGATACTCTTCTTAGAGGAGGTCAAGATCTATTCCCTATATAGAAGTGAAACATTAAATAGCAATGTTAAAGTCACTCAGAGTGTGATTTGGACTCCATCAATGCATAAACTGTAATAAAAGAGGAAGAAAACAGGTTTAGTTACCAAAACAGATGTAAGGAAGAAAAAAAAAAGTTTAGCAGGTACCAAAAGAGGTACCTGCGGATGTTCCAAGCAACATTTGTGCAATCTATTTTAATGATTTCAAAACATGTTTAAAAAGGCCCCAATCAGTGCTTCCCAGAATATATCCTCAACATGTTTATTAAGACCTCAGTCTCAGAGGCCCTCAGCAACCCACTGGCAACCGCAGTTGGGTTTCTGAGGAAAGAAAGGACAGTTGGCGAGTGGATGTTGTAAGTTGCCAGGTGAAATTGATTGCAAAGAATAAACAGTGTAGTTACCTGGGTCATTAATGCAAGTAATGCAGTACCTTACGTAATCACTTACTATACTTACTCACAGTACTTTTGCATTACTCTGTAAAATGACCTCAAACACACTATCTTATATTTAACAGTTAACATTCAAGACACCTACAGAAGACATACATACAATCTTTCTTTTAGTGTTTACATATAAACACAATGCGGACTTGAAAACCAAGCCATAGAGACATCCGAATGATCGCAGCAGCAATTCTATTGTAGAATCATATAATGAAAGAAACAGATACTGTACCTGTTGAAGTGCAGAGACTAGTTGCTGAGCTGGGGTGGGTATGCACTCAGCTTTAACATCAAGTTGGGTTTGTTAGCATACTGTCTGTGCTGATGGCTGCAAAGAGACAAAGCTTTGTTATTATTACAATGCGGTCATTTGTCTTGGAAGCTGCTTGCATTTTGTCATTGTACTCTTGTCTTTCCATGCAATAAAAGTCAAGTAATGTTCTTACCTCCATTTACAATAGTTGTATAGTTACATAATTTTCATCCACCTGCACACAAACATAAATCCGCTGATTATGCACATGTGAGAGATACACATATTGACGGGGCCGGGTTATGTTAAAAAGTATAAATTGTTATACTTTGGTGGTCATTGGTTCAAAGGTACCCCACACTTCTTTTTTTGTTTGCTTGTTTGTTCTGGTGTATTTTTCATTTGAACTGTTATTCTGCCAGAGTACTCATATTTACAACATGGCATTGAATGCCCCATTGGCGTGTCAGGAAAACTCTTTTGTATGTATGTTCCCTGAAGGGGATAGGAGTCGTTCTTTTTCCACCGCAGCAAAGGGCTAGGAGTTGGAGAGGAGCTGCTGTATGTTTTTGTTATCGATCTGATTGTGAAATAAAGCATATGCAGTGAGAAAGCAACTCCCGGAGTCATCCCTGCCTAAAAGCTGCAACACACAGGATGAAACGTGTGACTTTGTTTGATTTGTTTGGGCGATCGTGGCTCAAGAGTTGGGCGTTCGCCTTGTAATCGGAAGGTTGCCGGTTCGAGCCCCGGCTTGGACAGTCTCGGTTGTTGTGTCCTTGGGCAAGACACTTCACCCGTTGCCTACTGGCCCGGTGGCGCCAGTGTCCGGCAGCCTCGCCTCTGTCAGTGCGCCCCAGGGTGGCTGTGGCTACAATGTAGCTGCCATCACCAGTGGGTGGATGACTGGATGTGTAAAGTGCTTTGGGGTCCTTAGGGACTAGTAAAGCGCTATATAAATACAGGCCATTTACCATTTATTTCTTTTTCTGTCCCACTAACACGCAGATATCAGATGAACCTTTGTAATGTGAGCAACAACTTAACTGTAACTGTAATCAGTAATGCAATACCTTAAAACAGATTATACCCGACACTGCTAGCAGATTTCCACTGTTGCTTTGTATGGAAGACACCTGACTGATTTCACCCAACTACGAATTGTAGCAAAGCCTCAAAAAGTATAACACAAAAAGAAACAGAGCTTGTTTCCCTTCCCTTCTTTTTTGAAATGTCTGTTTTGCCCCAGCAAGCCAAAACAGAGCTCAGTTTCTGGTTTGGGGCATAGCCAGGTCCAACCATGGCAATCTGATACCAACCAAAGCAATTACAAGGAGGTTCTTAGTGCAGCACCCTCTTTGTGACTGATTTCACCTAATGACAAGTAGCAACATCTACTCACTCATCAACTGAATGGTGGTTGCCAGTTACCAAATTTGACCGCAAGGCAATTACACAGGGAAGCAACCTGTATACAGGCAATTTTGGTCCAACTCAGACTGATTTCGATCAATAACATATTGGTAAAGGTTTGCAAATTATTGCCATCTAATTTCAGAGCAGTCGTCCTGGGTCTGTGCTAATGAGTGCAACTCATCTAGAATGTGCCTCTTTGCAATAAGGAATCCATTCACCTGGTTCTGTTGCTACGTATTAGTCAAACTGCTGAGCGCCTGTGTCATTTTGCAGATAAATTGCCGTCTTCCAGCAACTACGTGACAATCTGTGAAGGAATTTCTGAATTTCTGTTTGAAATTTACGAGGTTCTGGTTGGACTTTGAATGCAAGTAATTAATGTGAATTTCTGGGAATACAGATTGCTCAAGATTTACAGTTTTCACTGATTTATCACAGTTAATGGTCATGTTATCACAAACAGCTTGCATGTAATTTCCAACGATTACAAACTGACACCAGACAGATGGCAGACTGACTCTGTCTTATTGCTGTTTTATTGTGGTCTTCATGGACCAAAGTGACTTTGAAGACAGCAGCTGACTGTGAGTGGCTACAGACCTGGTTCGCATCTTCAAAGCCACCATTTCAAAGGCAACAAGATCACAAGTTCACTGCACCGCGGACTCTAACCACTGTTTTCCCTTGTGTGACTGAAGCATAAGTGTACTAAGTCGCATGTTTCCAAAACAACTTAAAGTGGAATCAACTTGATATGGAATTGTGGTTCCCAAAAAAGGTTTAAGGTAGAATAAGCCATTTGTTGTCAAATAAGGCGTAATAAAGACAGAACAGATAGATTTCAAAACCACTTGAATGTTGGACTAAACCAGCTGGTTCAATCTTAATGGAGGAGCAATGGAAACTGGGTGGTGTTGGGGGGTAGTTGATGGGAGGTGGCGCTTGGTTGAAGTAATGATTATTAGGGCAAGAAATAGGAAAAAAGACCTATTAAACCAAGTCATAATTATTTTGTTTGCATTGTTTCTCTAAGCTTTGTCTTTTCTTGTGAAACACTAGAGCCTTTTACCTCTTCACGCCACTATAAAATATTTAAATGAAACAATTTGTGAAGGGAAAATCACTCTGTGGTTGAAGTGATTAGAGCTCATAAACACATTCAGCCTGTGATGAGGGGTCGCAAATGGGCATTGCTTTGCAAGCTAAAAAGATTAGGAACCACCAGGCCAAACCTTTGTCCTAATGAATGTTGGAATCTATTATTCAAATACCCACATATCATCCTCATCTTGAGGTGTATAACACTGTGATGGATTTTTTAAATTCATCTCAAATGTTATTAGACCACAAGCAAGCATGAGTGTAGAAACAACACAGACGTTAAAATGTAACCAAGCAGCACTGAGCTGTCACTGGCAGTAAATATGCAAAAATAGACATGTAAAACCCTCTTCAGTCATTTGTAGTGAGAATCAATCTTATTAAATCACACCCTGCAGAGCGAAACGAGGGAGATATTATTTGGTTGCTCGTCATTTGTCTTGAGCATTTTGATCTGTGAAAAAAGAGCCAAAATGACCTGTGTTAGACATACACACGTGCATAAACACACACAAGCCCTGTGCGGGGGCCACTTTTGATGTGCCGTTAGTCCGGGTGCATAGCAATCAGGAGCAGCATGAAGCCCGAGGCTAGCAAGACACCATAAGATCCGCTGCGGTGTAGAGACAGAGAGCTGCAGCAGTAAGTGAATGTGTGTCGATGGGTGATTTTTGAGGAAAGCTTCTAAGTGTTTACAGAAGACAGAGCGGATATAAAAGCATAACGTGGGAGTTTGTCCCTCAGTGGATTTCTGGAATATTTCCATTTTATCTACTTCAGAGGGAAGATGAGCTTTCAACCCTAGCTGCTGCTGATGGAGTGCTTGGTTTCTCTAAACTGGGTATAAAAAATCTTCAGCTTTGAGATTTTATATGTACAATCCCCCCACATGTCATGTGCCTATATGTTTTTATTTATGAAAGTACATATGTATATATTTAACATGTCATTGTTGTTGCCTCTCTGGGTTTGTTTTGTGTGTGCGTGTCTTCATCTTGATTCTGCAAACGCATTTGACTTAGACACAGTTGCCACTAACAACTTGTAGAGCAGGTAGATTAAAACTTACAGGCCAATTAAAATCTCCCTGGAAACTCTTTCATACCTTGTCTTCTCTCATACTACACACACACACACACACACACACACACACACACACACACACACACACACACACACACACACACACACATATATATATATATGTGTGTATACAGGGAGTGCAGAATTATTAGGCAAATGAGTATTTTGTCCGCATCAACCTCTTCATGCATGTTGTCTTACTCCAAGCTGTATAGGCTCGAAAGCCTACTACCAATTAAGCATATTAGGTGATGTGCATCTCTGCAATGAGAAGGGGTGTGGTCTAATGACATCAACACCCTATATCAGGTGTGCATAATTATTAGGCAACTTCCTTTCCTTTGGCAAAATGGGTCAAAAGAAGGACTTGACAGGCTCAGAAAAGTCAAAAATAGTGAGATATCTTGCAGAGGGATGCAGCAGTCTCAAAATTACAAAGCTTCTGAAGCGTGATCATCGAACAATCAAGCGTTTCATTCAAAATAGTCAACAGGGTCGCAAGAAGCGTGTGGAAAAACCAAGGCGCAAAATAACTGCCCATGAACTGAGAAAAGTCAAGCGTGCAGCTGCCAAGATGCCACTTGCCACCAGTTTGGCCATATTTCAGAGCTGCAACATCACTGGAGTGCCCAAAAGCACAAGGTGTGCAATACTCAGAGACATGGCCAAGGTAAGAAAGGCTGAAAGACGACCACCACTGAACAAGACACACAAGCTGAAATGTCAAGACTGGGCCAAGAAATATCTCAAGACTGATTTTTCTAAGGTTTTATGGACTGATGAAATGAGAGTAAGTCTTGATGGGCCAGATGGATGGGCCCGTGGCTGGATTGGTAAAGGGCAGAGAGCTCCAGTCCGACTCAGACGCCAGCAAGGTGGAGGTGGAGTACTGGTTTGGGCTGGTATCATCAAAGATGAGCTTGTGGGGCCTATTCGGGTTGAGGATGGAGTCAAGCTCAACTCCCAGTCCTACTGCCAGTTTCTGGAAGACACCTTCTTCAAGCAGTGGTACAGGAAGAAGTCTGCATCCTTCAAGAAAAACATGATTTTCATGCAGGACAATGCTCCATCACACGCGTCCAAGTACTCCACAGCGTGGCTGGCAAGAAAAGGTATAAAAGAAGTAAAACTAATGACATGGCCTCCTTGTTCACCTGATCTGAACCCCATTGAGAACCTGTGGTCCATCATCAAATGTGAGATTTACAAGGAGGGAAAACAGTACACCTCTCTGAACAGTGTCTGGGAGGCTGTGGTTGCTGCTGCACGCAATGTTGATGGTGAACAGATCAAAACACTGACAGAATCCATGGATGGCAGGCTTTTGAGTGTCCTTGCAAAGAAAGGTGGCTATATTGGTCGCTGATTTGTTTTTGTTTTATTTTTGAATGTCAGAAATGTATATTTGTGAATGTGGAGATGTTATATTGGTTTCACTGGTAAAAATAAATAATTGAAATGGGTATATATTTGTTTTTTGTTAAGTTGCCTAATAATTATGCACAGTAATAGTCACCTGCACACACAGATATCCCCCTAAAATAGCTAAAACTAAAAACAAACTAAAAACTACTTCCAAAAACATTCAGCTTTGTTATTAATGAGTTTTTTGGGTTCATTGAGAACATGGTTGTTGTTCAATAATAAGATTATTCCTCAAAAATACAAGTTGCCTAATAATTCTGCACTCCCTGTATATATGTATATATATATATATATATATATATATATATATATATATATATATATATTTTTTTTTTTTCATATATAGAGAACAGCACCACCAAGGCTGGAGACGGAGCAATACTGGAAGAGCATATGGGAGAAGGATGCAACCCATAACGGCAATGCTCAGTGGCTAGTGGATCTGAGGGCAGACCACAGCGACCTCCCTGAACAGGGTCCAGTAACCATCACAGTGGCAGATATCCAAGAAAGGGTCTCCAGTATGAAGAGTTGGACAGCACCAGGGCCCGACATGGTTCACGCCTACTGGCTGAAGAAGCTGACTGCACTCCACGAGCGTCTGGCAGCACAAATGAACCAGCTGCTAGTTAACGAGAGACACCCGGAATGGCTAACTGAAGGCCGGACGGTCCTGATCCCCAAGGACCCCAAGAAGGGACCGGTCCCCTCCAACTACCGACCAATAACCTGCCTCAGTACTACATGGAAGCTCCTGTCAGGCATCATATCGGCTAAGATGAACAGGCACATGGGTCAATACATGAGCGGGACACAGAAAGGAATTGGCAAGAATACCAGAGGTGCAAAACACCAGCTACTGGTAGACAGAACAATCAGCCGAGACTGCAAGACCAGACTGACCAACCTGTGCACTGCCTGGATTGATTACAAGAAGGCCTATGACTCAATGCCCCACAGCTGGATACTGGAATGCCTAGAATTGTACAAGATCAATGGGACCCTAAGAGCCTTCATCAGGAACTCAATGGGGATGTGGCGTACAACACTAGAGGCCAACTCCAAGCCCATAGCACAAGTTACCATCAAGTGCGGGATCTACCAAGGAGATGCTCTGTCCCCACTGCTGTTCTGCATAGGCCTGAACCCCCTCAGTGAGATCATTAACAAGACTGGCTACGGATACCGACTACGGAACGGAGCAGTTGTCAGCCACCTCCTGTACATGGATGACATCAAGCTGTATGCCAAGAGTGAACGAGACATCGATTCACTGATCCACACTACCAGGCTATACAGCAATGACATTGGAATGTCGTTCGGACTGGAGAAGTGTAGTCGGATGGTAACAAAGAGAGGGAAGGTAGTCAGAACTGAGGGGATTGAACTACCAGAAGGCAACATTGCAGACATAGAGGACAGTTACAAGTACCTGGGGATCCCGCAGGCAAATGGGAACCATGAAGAGGCCGCTAGAAAGGCTGCAACCACCAAGTACCTGCAGAGGGTCAGGCAAGTCCTGAGGAGTCAGCTGAATGGTAAGAACAAGATCCGGGCCATCAACACATACGCCCTGCCCGTGATCAGGTACCCTGCTGGGGTAATAGGCTGGCCAAAGGAGGAGATAGAAGCCACTGACATAAAGACAAGAAAGCTCCTGACCATGCATGGAGGGTTTCACCCCAAGTCCAGCACCCTGAGGCTGTACGCTAAGCGGAAGGAAGGGGGCCGGGGACTGGTGAGTGTCAGCACCACAGTCCAGGATGATAGAGGCTGGGGTCTATCACACCAGGCAAGACCCCAGGTGCAGGCTGTGTAAAGATGCCCCAGAGACAATCCAGCACATAACAGCAGGGTGCAAGATGCTAGCAGGCAAGGCATACATGGAACGCCATAACCAAGTGGCCGGCATAGTGTACAGGAACATCTGTGCCGAATATAACCTAGAAGTCCCGAGGTCAAAATGGGAGATGCCCCCAAGGGTGGTGGAGAATGACCGAGCTAAGATCCTGTGGGACTTCCAGATACAGACGGACAAAATGGTGGTGGCTAACCAACCGGACATAGTGGTGGTAGACAAACAGAAGAAGACGGCCGTAGTGATCGATGTAGCGGTTCCGAATGACAGCAATATCAGGAAGAAGGAACACGAGAAGCTGGAGAAATACCAAGGGCTCAGAGAAGAGCTCGAGAGGATGTGGAGGGTGAAGGTAACGGTGGTCCCCGTGGTAATCGGAGCACTAGGTGCGGTGACTCCCAAGCTAGGCGAGTGGCTCCAGCAGATCCCGGGAATAACATCGGAGATCTCTGTCCAGAAGAGCGCAGTCCTGGGAACAGCTAAGATACTGCGCAGGACCCTCAAGCTCCCAGGCCTCTGGTAGAGGACCCGAGCTTGAAGGATAAACCGCCCGCAGGGGCGTGCTGGGTGTTTTTTTTTATATATATATATATAATTATATTATAATATTATTAGCGTGGCATCTTAAATTGCTCGGCCTCGTGGTTTAGAGACATCCTTTTTTCTTAAAGTAAAGTTCTTGTCTTGATTAGATGGCTCGGCCACTTTTGGTGATCCTCAAGGTTCTATTTTAGGACCAGTTATATTATTTTTTAGGCTCCTTTTAGCATCTGTTTTTCAATAGGGTTATAATATGTTTTTTTTATTGGGCTAATGACACACTCACAAACATACATGCTTTTAAATCTGGGTGACTCAGCTTGTACAAGTTCCATCCAATTGCCTCCAGAAGGTGAAATGCTGGATGGCAAAAACGGTTTGTAGGCGAATGAGAGGTAGATAAAAGCACTTGATTTGTTTTAAATGCCATTGGATTGGTAGGGCTTGTATCCAGTCACTGTTTTCTTTGTCTTGGTTTTCTGTGATACACCTATTTTCAGTGATGCCATTACAGAAAGAGTAATGTCCATGTGAAGCCAATTTGATTTTTTAGACAACATTTACAGGATTCTTTTTAAAAATGAACATTTTAAAGCCAAGATAAAATTGTTGTCCAAATTGATGGTGCAAACATGCATGAATCATCAATAAGGCTTGGTGTTCAGACCAGTAAAATTAACAATAATAAACAAAACAAAACAACCCCCCATAACAATTTAACAAGCTTGATCACAAAAACAATCCCCAGCCGAGGCCTGTGAAAGAGGAGACAGTGGTGGCTGCTTGGTGATGTCAAGTCTGGGGATATGAGTGGAGTAAATGAGGATGAACCAGTCAGTGCTCCAGACAGGCAGCTGAATAGACGAAAAGAATGGAGAGACAGGATAGGAAAGGGAGAAGGAGGGGAAGATTGGGCAGTGTTATTGTGAGCACCGACAAGTGATGGCAGAATCTGGGTGCTGGGTGTCACTTTGGAACAATCAGGATTGACGTCCCAGGCGCTGTGCAGTGGGAAAGGGGAATTCGCCTTCCAGGTCTGGTGCATTTTCCAGCCTAATCATACTTGGAAATAAATGGTGTGCCTAAAACTCGTCAAGACATGCCATGAACAGCAAGACTGGTCCAAATTATTCAAAACCATTTTTAACTAAGCTGGCACAAAACGGAATACAATGTTTTGCAAATTACTCAACCTCCAATGTAACTCCAAAGAAACAGGACTAAATTTTGAAATTAGATGCAAGAATAACCTTAAATAAAATCTTAGGACAAAGCAACAGTAGAATGAAAAAAATCCATAATGCTGAACAACACCCAGAGGAGCTTCTCTCAAGTAATTAGGCTGAATTAAAGCAACAAAAGCGAATACAAAGCTTGACTAAAAAAATAGTACCATGACAATCAAGCAGCTAAATACTCTAGAGCTAGGGATATATACACTAAGAAATGACTGGACACTAGTGGTGTTTAAAAAAAGTGGGGAGTAAAACAAAAGGCAGATGTAACTGGGATTAAACAAAGTATGGGATTTCAAAATAAAATGGAAATGGCATAAACAAAAATCCAAATCGCGACAAACATGAATAACACCAAAAATGTCAAAACTCTGGTACTGCAACAAAGTACTGGCTTGATATGTTTGGTTTAATTATCCATTAGATCAAAATCCTTTCAAATTGTTTTATAAGTAAACAAACGCAGATGTACCGCTGAAAGTTAAAAATGGTCCAAATTGGTTCTAGAGAAAGGGATTAGTGTAGCTTTCCTCCCATGTGTTACAAACAAATATAGCATCCATGAAAAGAGAAGTTTGGAAAAAGGCTTAGGGACTCTCAAAGTTTGAAGGTAGGGGTAAGCTAGGTAGCTAGCTTCTTAAACCCCAAGAGTGTTTTTAAGGTTCCTGCTTAAATATAACATGTTCAAAATTAATGAAAGATTTCCCTGCAACTACAAACCGTGTGTAAACTATCTTGGTATCAAAATAAAGCTAACACTTGTGAGAGGTGTAAAAATTACAGCAGATGCTACTGTGTCAAAGTAACAAAGTAAAGGATGGAACCCTACCAATGGGGCCATTGGGCATTACCGGCTAGTTGACATTTTAAAATATTGTGCCATGTATTTCTAAAAACACCATCAAAAACAATAAAACATGGTTGACGGTTTAGCTCAGAGGAATAAACAGGGCCAGCTACTCTGCTTTGCAATGAACATAGTGGCTGGCCCGGCCTGAGCTGTCCAACCCGTGGTCCTTTGTCACATGTCTACCCCTCTCAGCTTTGGATATAAAAAGCAGATGTAATACTAGCATTATTAGTAGACAAAATGGTCTATTTAAGTTTCTTATTTAACCACAGTTGACTGTAATTTTTCACATTTGTGTGCAAATATTAACTAGCCCAGCAGTAGTAAAATTTTGAAAAAGTTGTAAACCAGAACTAGAGAGGGTTCACTTTTGTTGAGGGTTGTGTCTCAATGCTGCAACCAACATAATGCAAAAGCTAAACTTTCCCTTTAAAGGAAAAAGGTTTCCATTTCTTGTTTTTATCATACTTTATTACAGTTTCACCACAGCTCAGGGAGTAGCTGGTTAGTGTTAGACGATAAATCCATCACTTCCATTCAAACTACGATTGCAGCAATTTGATAGCGAACAAAGCAGTTACATGCAGGCTTCTGCCAACCAGTTTGGATATGCAAGGCTTTCCTCTCTGACTTTACTCAGGTCACTAGAATTATTTATAGGCCTGCATGACTGGGACTCTAGCAGTCATTTTCCCAGCAACTCCCATCAGCCTCCAGCAACCACTCGCAACTGGTCTGGGAATACTCATTTTCCCCCTCATGACTGTTGTAAATTCTACAGGAAAACGGGGAAAAGGGTCGTCATATGTGGTACCAGAGGAACAGGAACTAAAGGATAGACGAGTCCTGGCGGTGGACTACACTAGACTGAAGCCTCAGGATTTAATTGAGCGCGCCACTGGGTTCAGTGACAGTAATCTCTGGCTGGACTGGATGGCTCTAAATGCTAGGGAACAAGAGGTATCCAATTGTGTTGCTTGTGCCTCTGCTAGACCACGGTTGTTCACAGAGCCCGCTCCACTCCATCCGGAGGACAAGTGGGGTTATGATTGCATGTTGCGAATGACTAGAGGAGCGGTGAGTACTGGAGACTGTACTGTGTTATCCAGTTTGTTTCCTCCAGTTGATAAGCGGACAAAGGTAGGACCATTTTTGCCGAAAAAAGGTAATTATACGTGTTTTAAGTTCTCCACAGATAAAGTAATATATAACGTGGGGGAAATCGACTCAAGTTGGTGCGCTGTTACCCAGACGGGAAGAACCACAAACAATGTAAGTGATCCCAACACTTTAATTGGGACTTGGGCTAGAAGTGGACTTTATTATTATTGTGGGCACAAGACTCTTTTGGCTCGTGTTCCTCTGGGAAGTGTGGGGACGTGCGCGATGGTGAGACTAGGAGCACCTCTTATGCTAATTGGAAATCAGGTAAAAAACATTCCACAGCACAACACACGCACATTGGCAGCTAGGCGGAAGAGACATATCCTGTCCAAAAGCGGGATTGAGGGAACACACGCTTATGACCCTAGGCTGAACTCGCCAACCTGGATTGATTCAATAGGGGTCCCCAGAGGAGTTCCGAATGAATATAAACTCATAGACCAAATAGCTGCGGGTTTTGAGAATCTTCCAATAATTTCTGCTCTTTTTCCAGTGACCCCGAACAAAAATGTAGACAGAATTAATTATGTTCACTATAATTTGCTGAGGCTCTCTAACCTTACCAGAGACGGGATGGAAGGGTTAGCGGAGCAGATGGGTCCGACCTCATTAATGGGAGTCCAAAATAGAATGGCCCTTGATATGTTATTGGCGGAAAAAGGGGGGGTTTGTGCGATGTTCGGTGATCAGTGTTGTACTTTTATCCCGAATAACACTGCCCCAGATGGCTCGGTGACGCGAGCCTTGGAGGGGCTAAAGAGTCTCTCTAGGACCATGCATGACCATTCGGGAATTGACAACCCGCTGGAGAGCTGGATGACCTCAGTGTTCGGAAAGTGGAAGGGGCTTGTTCTGTCAATTATGTTGTCTTTATCTGTATTGGTGGGTATTTTGGTGACCTGTGGTTGTTGTCTCATTCCTTGTGCCCGAAGGTTGGTAGAGAAAGTGATTGTAAAGGCAGTGGACCCTGGGGCGGTGGCCCCTATGTCCATGATGCCGATGATGGATCTGGAGGTAGCCGAGTGGACTGAGGAGTGAACAACAACCTATGTATCGACCTCTGGTGTGCCAGAGGTCGAAAGGGGGATTGTGGGGATGAACAGAAAAGTATTTGACCAGCATAATATAATCTGCAGTATGATCATTGTTTTAACAATGTAACAGATAGCTTTAAGATGGCCTTAAGATGTTTATGATGATGTTAACTTTGTATTTCAGGTGCAGTTATAACTATTTTATACATATTGCATATCTGTGCTTATTTGAGTTGATGTTCAGGTTCATTAATGGTTTTGAGCTTCATCTAGTGAGAGTGTCTAGGTGATACATGCTGAGGGAAAACTAGAACATAGAAGGAATTGCAATACATGCTTACAAAACACTTATATCAGGTCATTTTATATTAAGGTTTTAGTAGAGGTTCTTGGTTAAAACATTTATTTAGTAGAAGACATACACATAGTCTCAGTGAGCTTCTGGTCTAGTGAAAGGTCAGAAGTGCAACAGGTGAATTGAGAAAGAGCATTTGAGGACGAGACACAGACAGTAGGAGGTGAAGAGGTGACACAAAGAGCATGTGAGGTCAACACGTACACACACATTAGTTAAGATTTATTTAGAGGAGAGATTAGTTATGTCTAGACAAGAAAGAGGAACAATTCATTTTAAGACAAGAACGGAAAGTACAAGCCATGAAAATAGAAGATGATTTTCTGGGTGAAAAGTCATGGTGATGTTGATCTGATCTATGTATAAAATGTACCGGTGACGCATGAAGGGGCGTCAGTAAACAAACCCTGATGTTATAAAATAATTGTTTGTGCCTTAGTAAGTCGAAGATCAATTGCTGTTTCCAGTGAATCTTCCCACGTGTGAATTAAAATCTTCGTTTGACTTCACCCGGCCGGACCAGTGTGGTTATTTTTCGATCACCTCTTGTACCCTTTCTCAATTCTTGAATCTTAACATTAGCCAGTTGGTCGTATACCAGTAACCAAGCCTGTGTTTTAGTTTATTATACTTTATTTGTCATCATTTGTGACACATCCAAAATAGTAGATGTGGTCACATCTGCAAAACCTCAATAATCCCAATGGCTTGGTACTGTTAGGCTGCAGCAAGTACAGAAAATAAATACAAATAAAAACAGATGATGGCTGTACTCATAAACAAAGCAAACAGCCCATTGATATGTAAAAAGAATAACATTATCAACCAACGCAGCAGAGGAAAATAACTGGGTAGGGCCAGTAGTATCCTAATTAGCCATAGGAAACAGGTAGCAGGGACCGGTTGGTGGTGGGGGGATCCTGATGCCACATATTACACAAACACCCCACACCATTTACAAACCCAACATGCTCTACAATAATGGGATCTATGAAGGGACACTGCCACCACGGGGTGGGCTGCTACCCGCATTGGCCCTAAAACTCCAGTCTAATGAGAAAAAGAGAGAAAAGAAAACAGGCAACAGCTAACAGCTGATAATAACCTGGTTAATACAGAAGCCAGTTATCAACACAGCACTGAGCCAGATACATATCAGCACAACGACCAAATGTGACTGAAAGAAAAAAGGAAAAAAAAATAGACACTGAGCACATGCACCCACACACCCACACACCCACCCACACTCACATACACACTGAGCTGCCAAACTGGAGGAACATTAAGGTGAGGCGAGGCCTAAAAATGCAAATGAATAAATAAAAATGAAATAAACTTTGCAACTGGATAACAGTAAAGCTCTAAAGAAGCCTAGCCTACTGTAAAATATAAAAGTGACTACATGAATATACCTGCATTTAACAACCAACTTTGGAAAGCACTATTTACTTCCACATCTCCAGTACTGCAGTTTTAGTTGACTCTTGGCTCGGACAAAACTACAAGAATTCTCTCACCCCAACCGATCGCAGCAGATGCCCCAGCCCCTCCTTGAGCCTGGTTCTGCCAGAGATTTCCTCCTGTTAAAAGGGAGTTTTTCCTTCCCACTGTCGCCAAAATTCTTGCTCATAGGGGGTCATATGATTGTTGGGTTTTTCTCTGTATGTATTATTGTAAGATAAGATCATTTTTAAGGGTGGGTTTTGATTATTGATTTATCAATTAAAATCGATTCTGGCTCGGATAACGTGATATCGATTCATTAAAATCCTGGATCGATTTTTAAATATAAATTTATTTTGCCCGAAATGCCAGAATCTCAGGTTAAACCTCACAAAATTTCTACAACCACCAAAAAGCGAAAACAGTAAACAAGAGCAGGTACACAGATTCGGCATGAAGACATAAACACAAAACGCAGACCCAACGCATTAGAATAAGTGAGATGTCGCCTTTCTCACCCGACGGCACATACGCGGACACGCCGTCGGGGCTGAAAGCCGACAGCTTGCTGATTTTGAAGCGTCGGCGGGTGCTTTGTGTTTACGACCTTTTTGCGCTAGATTCTGAAGCTGCAGGTTTTATCTCTCTCAAACCAATATTGACTGAACCAGCAGCCAAAGACAATCCAAACTATGCTTCACATTTTGCTTCACATAAACATCGTCATGAATTTCCTCTTACTTTTGCTGTTTTGCTTCCACCACGATAAAATCACACTTCATGTAGAGCTCTCTCTCTCTCTAAATCTATAATCAAATCCCACCCCTACTTATTACTCACCAGTCTACGGTGTCGGCCGCTGTTTTTTTTTTGTTTTTGTTTTTTCTTTACTTACATCTGACAAGAAAGCCTCATTTCTGCTGTTTAATACTGAACAAATTTAAACTTTTTAAAATTATGCAAAATTGTAAAATGCTTGGCCTGTATTTGTATAGCGCTTTACTTAGTCCCTATGGACCCCAAAGCGCTTTACACGACATTCAGTCATCCACCCATTTACACACTGGTGATGGCAAACTACATTGTAGCCACCGCTGCCCTGGGGCGCACTGACAGAGGCGAGGCTGCCGGACACTGGCGCCACCGGGCCCTCTGACCACCACCATTAGGCAACGGGTGAAGTGCATTGCCCAAGGACACAACGACTGAGACTGTCGGAGCAGGGACTCAAACCGGCAACCTTCCGATTACAAGGCGAACTGCCAACTCTTGAGCCACGATCGCCGCTTAACTGTGTCTCTAATCAAACCTCTGTAACTTTCCTCTGCTTCACTTCGTTCAAACCCAGATCAGGAAAACTGCCTTCATGTTTTTCTGTGTTTTATCCTCAGTTACCTTGACACAAAGGAATCTGCTGTGATGCTTACACCTTTGATAAAGTCTCACAAGTGTCAGCTTTCTTTTTATAAATATAAAAATATAGATATGTAGTGATAATGTCATGGCCTGGAGGTTCAGCTGGTCGCGGATCAGCTGTTTCTCTCGCTCTCTCTCTCTCGCCAGGGCGGAACTCATTATGGGTTCACGCCCTTGGCCCACGCCCTCGGAGGAGGAAACACCTGTGCCTCATCAGTGTGGATGGCATTTACGCCCGGAAGCAATGGCTGTTCTTCACTGGATCATTGTGAGAATCGCGTCAGTGAAAGTTGAGCGTCTAGCAAGTGTTTTTCCATGTAGTTGTGTGTTTGGAATCTATCGAGCGTTTCTTTGTGTGCAGACCCTCTGGACTGTTTTCCCTGGTGTTCCCTGAGTGACGAGTGTTCGAGTGGATTCGTGTTTGGATTGTTTGGAGAGAGACGAGAGTGTTCACCTGGATTTCCCCCGGAGCCCTGCCCCTCTCACCTTTTGTATATAGCACTGCCTCGCACCTTTGTAGATAGCACTGCCCAGCACTTTTTGTATATACACTCATTGGACATTGTTCATTAATAAATTCTCTTGTGTGCATCTATCTCCAGAGTCCAGCGTGTGAGTCCACCTTGTACACCGTGACAATAACGATCCAGCCACATCATGAACTCAGCGGATACAGCCCCCACCCAGCAGCCGGTCATCTCCACGGAAGCTATCTTGGATCGACACGAACGAATGTTACAGCACATTAATCAGCAGCTGGCAGCACTAACGCAAGTCATCGCTCAACAGATACCGCTGGTAAGCCCGCCCACCCCTTCTCCACCTGTCACTTCACAGTTACCGGCTCATGAGCCCTCTGCGCCTGGGTCCTGGAGCCTCTGGAGCGGTCGCTGCCCGTACTGGAGCCATTGTCTTGTGAGTTCCGCAAGACTGCGGGTTTTTTTAACACAAGTGACATTGCAGTTCAAACAGCTACGGAGGACTTATGAGACCGAGGAGGCTAAGATCGCTTTTTTCGTTCAGTTGTTACGCAGTCAAGCATTAAATTGTGCACAGGCTGTATTAAGAACTGACCCCGAAATAACCTATGCTGATTTTCTCGCTAAGTTTAAAAATGTCTTTGAGAAAGACACCGGAGCGCCGGCTCACCGACTGCTTAATTTGAAGCAGGGAAGACGGAGCACGGCCGACTGCTCGATTGAGTTTTGGGAATTGCCTGTGACTCTTTCTGATGTTATGACCCTGTGTGTAAAGGTGGATGAAAACATGCGAGCGCTAGAGACTACAACTCCCAGAAGCCTCTAGGACGAGAGGAGATGGCCTCCGGCGGAGGTACGGCAAGTGGAATGGGAAAACGAGACAGGAATTATGAAGACAAGGGTGAGCAACCCATGCAAATAGGACGCTCCAGATTAACGCTGGAAGAGCGACAACGGCGTTGGAGAGCTGGTGAGTGCTTCTACTGCGGCCGTAAGGGCCATATGGCCGTTTCCTGTCCTGAGCAGCCAAAAGACCATGCCTGCCAGTAGAGATAGTACGGGTGGGCGAGGTTTCCTGTTCACAATCTCCTCCTCGCTTGATGCTAACGGCTCGTTCTGTTTCTCACCCACTCCACGCACTAATTGCAGAGCAGAATTTCATTGATGAGTCCCTCGCTCAAGAATTAAAACTAAACACTAAACCACTGCCACACTCATTCCAAGTTACCGCCCTCAGTGGGCAACGTCTCCCGGATATCACCCACATTACGGAGCCAATATCATTAACCCTCTCTGGTAACCATTCTGAGACATTGCAGTTATTTGTGTTTAAGGCTCCTCTCACACCACTAGTATTAGGGTTCCCCTGGTTACATCAACACAACCCAGTCCTGGATTGGAGGAAGGAAAGCATTCTAGGGTGGGGAGAGGAATGTCATATGTCTTGTCTAAAAGCCACAACTCCACCCGCGAACCCTCAGAGTAACCCCCCACCATCAGAGTCACCCGATCTCTCGTCTGTGCCCTCAGTCTATCACGATCTTAAGCAGGTTTTTTGTAAAGAGGGCACGTTCTCTTCCTTTTTTTTTTTTTTCGCCTGTCCCGAAGGGGAGATGGACAGTGAGAAAGGGGGGGGGGAAAAAATAAAAATCTCCTGGATCACCTGTTGAGAGAAGAATAGAAAACAAGCAAAAAAAGACAAAAAAACAACAACAAAGCAACATACTAAACACAACACCATCGCATTAATCTAGCTAAGTGTAAACAGCAGTAAATACTAAATATTCAATGTTGTTGTGCAGCACGCAGGACAGATGTGCTTCGAAGTAGCAGCCAAGAAAGGTGTAATTTGGGTCTACGAGCAGTGAACACCCGTGTGCTTACCTGTGTGGATCAGCGTGCTTGTATTCCAAAGGTTTCTCCATGTAACGATCTGCTAGGGAGTGTGGGGGGGCCACAGCCCCGTCCTCCAGGGTGTGAAGCAGGTATGGAGGAGATCAAAACTCCAGACATCCAGAGGCCCCCAGAACACAAGAGACCATGGAAGACCAACAGAGGGGCAGCCGCGCCACTGTTCCAGTAAGAGCTGAGGAGAGTCCCAGATGAGGGTTCACTCAGCAGCCGCGGAGCAGAAGCCAGGGGGAGTTGCAGTGACGCGCCCGTGAGCTCCGCCGGCCGCCAGCTGTGCCTGAGTGACCGAGCCCCAGGCCGAGAGGCCGGGGGCACCCCACCCCCGAAGGGGCCCGAGCGAGCCCCAGGCTCCAGGCCCCGATAAGCGGCCGCCAAGGAGTGAGCCGGTGTGTACCTGGACGCCCACCCCCAGACACAAAGAACCACCAACGCACCGACATCTGAGGGAGTCCGCCACCGGCAGGGGAAGTGGTGGTAGGTGGAGATAGGCCTCCAAACCTTGGAGGGCCTGAGGTGTCCCCAGAGAGGTGGCGTCTGAAACCCAGCCTGACATATAGACACAGACATACAGGCACACACATATACAAACATCCATTCCCCCCCTCATGCTCTCATATGCACTCACTCCACACTCAACCAACGTGGAGACAGACATAAAGAGATGCTGTACACACGATCACACTCCCCAAGTGTACTCTACAAACCGGGTCTAGGTACCCTTGCCCCTGGAGGGGGGAACTGCACCCAGACCCAGGTGGTGTTACCCTTCCCCCTCACCGGCCGCACGACTGCGGAATTGATCTTCTCCCAGGCGCCCCACTTCCTACCAGCCGATTATATAGTCTTTCACAGCCTGAACGGGACAGCATGGAAAAGTACATTAACGAGTCGCTCGCTGCAGGTCTGATTCGCCCGTTATCATCCCCTGTTGCGGCGGGGTTCTTTTTTGTTGCTAAGAAGGACAAGAACTTACGGCCGTGGATAGATTATCAAGGCCTCAACAATATCACCATCAAAAACAAATACCCACTACCACTACTGACATCAGCCTATGAACTGCTCCAAGGGGCCACAGTTTTTACAAAGCTGGATCTGCGTAACGCGTACCATCTGGTTAGGATATGAGAGGGGGACGAATGGAAGATGGCTTTTAATACACACTTAGGCCATTTTGAGTACCTCGTTATGCCGTTTGGTCTAACCAATGCCCCAGCTGTGTTCCAGGCCTTTGTCAACGACGTGCTCCGAGACTTCCTTAACCACTTTGTGGTCATCTACCTTGACGACATTCTCATCTTTTCACGCTCCCTCTTTGAACATGAACGCCACGTCCAGCTGGTTTTGCAACGTCTTCTCGAGAACCGTCTCTTCGTGAAAGGTGGGAAGTGTGAATTTCATGTGACCACTGTTTCATTCCTGGGCTACATCATTGAACAGGGTAATCTCACGCCCGACCCAGCTAAGGTCCAAGCTGTCATTAATTGGCCCGTCCCGACAAACCGTAAGCAACTCCAAAGTTTCCTGGGTTTTGCTGCTACAGACGTTTCATCCGTGACTACAGTAAGCTTGCTCTCCCACTAACTCGTCTCACATCTCCTAAGGTTCCCTTCTGCTGGGAGGAGTCGGCACAAAGGGCTTTCAGCCTCTGAAGGCTCGTTTCTCCTCCGCACCCATCTAGGTTCAACCTGACCTCGGCCTGCAGTTTGTCGTGGAGGTGGATGCCTCGGACACAGGGATGGGGGCCATTCTATCGCAGCAACATCCCTGTGCCTTCTACTCTCGCCGTCTCTCATCTGCTGAACAAAATTATGACATTGGGGACAGGGAACTGTTAGCCATTAAGCTCGCCCTAGAGGAATGGCGTCACTGGCTGGAGGGCGCTGCCCAGCCGTTTGTAGTTTGGACAGACCATAAAAATTTGGAATATATCTGGTCAGCGAAGCGGCTTAATGCCCGCCAGGCTAGGTGGGCCCTGTTTTTCACAAGATTTCAGTTTACTATAACCTACAGGCCAGGTTCCCGCAACACCAAACTCATTGCTCTCTCTCGTCAATTCACTACCTCCGAGGAGACTGCTCAAGACTCTCCCATCATTCCCCCTCGTGTGTCATTGGGGCCCTGCCATGGGAGGTTCAATCAGCCATTAGGGAGGCCCAATGAACAGAACCAGACCCAGGAACAATGTCTTTCACGTCTCTCAAGTGAAGCCCTGTCTTTCCAGCCCCCTGTGCCCTCCTTCCAGGCCCCCTCCGCCCGCCCGGGTCATCGATGGCCATCCGGCCTTCACCATCTCGCGCATGGTGCGGACGTTCCATGACGCTCATCCTGAGAAGCCTGGGCGTCGCCGGGAGGCTCCCGTTTGCATTCCCGTGCATCTATCCCCGGAGTCCAGCGCGTGAGTCCACCTTGTACACCGTGACAGATAAGTGATCAGAATTATAATATTTCTGACTGTCTGAGGCAAAATTTCCCCAAATCGAACCGTGGATCGAATCGATTTGGGACCTTGTGAATTGGAATCAAATCGATTCTAGAAATCAGTGACGATACTCAGCCCTAATAACTTCTATTAGTCCCACATGTGGGAAATTTGTTGTTTTGTTTTCTCTAAATGTATTATTATAGGGTCTACCTTACAATATGAAGCGCCTTGAGGTGACTGTTGTTGTGATTTGGCACTATATAAATAAAATTGAATTGAGACTGCCTTAAGAAAAAGGAAAAAAAAAATACAAGAAAACAAACCTGTGTTCTCTCTCAGCTGCTCAACAAAAAAATGTGCATGCCAAGCACTCTAAAGTGTAAAGAGGACTCCCTTGCATTTCTGATCACAAACATCACAGTACTTTCATAAGCCTTAATGAATAACAAATTACTAATTAAGAGAGCTTGGTATTTTTTCCCAGTATGAGGACAATACATGAAAAACAAAATCAGGGTTATAACCCTCAATGATTAATGACACCTATGATGGCACTTATAATAAATAAATGAAAATAATAATTTCACAGGCGTGGACAGGCATTGGAGAATAAATACAAGGTCACCACCATAGAATGAAACCTGGCACAAGAGCTGAGAGCAAAGCTGCCACATCAAAGCTCAGCAATTATGCTGCATATGTGACTAAAGCTACGTTCACACTGCAGGTGAAAGCGCATCAAATTTGACTTTTTTGACCCTATACGACCCATATCCGATCATGGTATGGCAGTGTGAACAGCACAGCACCGGAGAAGACAAACGAGAAAGCATGGCGGTGGAAACTGAGAACGGAGCGAGTCAATGGACAGAAAATGAGGTTTTGGACTTGATTAGCATATGGGGAGACAATTCTATTCAAGCTAAAAGACTCTGTGTCCATACCTCTGCAAGGAGTTAGCAGCCACTGCTCCAAAAAAGGCCATTGTTAAAGCACAGGCTCAGTGTCTCAGTGTCCTTCTTTCTCTAATTAATTTGTCAAAATACTGTCGGTTTTGACTGTGAAGAAATTGATAGACTGCTGCAACAACACCTACTAGCTCTGTAGCTGCCACTTTTACTTCCGTGAACAGAGCGCATTGTGTGTGTGACGTCTTCTTTTGTGCATGTGGGCCGCTTTGAGGGCCGTGAACTGTTCACACTAGAGCGCGTTTGCTGTCACATTTTATTTGTAGTGTGAACCAGACAAAAAAAATCATATTTGATCAAAAAATCGGAATTGCGCATTAAGACCTGCATTGTGAACATAGCCTTTAAGACAAGACGGCCATCAAAATTGTTTTGGAAGCCGACTGTGACTAAAACATAATACCACGACAAGCCACACCAAGCTGCTGACCTTACCAGCAACACTCCTGTGCCTGGGTTTAGGAACGAGTAAGAGAACAAATGTCTGACTAAAAATAACCTGCTTAGCTATAGCACTGCACGGTGCTGCCCGATAATAAGGATCCAGCTCAGTAACAAGTAGGTGGGCAGCAAGAAGGAAGAGAGCCTAAATCTGCAACTGTTGCTTTATTATAGCTGAGGTAGTGAGGAATTCCGAGCAACTGTGACCAGATGTGTTCTTAATAGCTCACTTGGCAGCTCTAAATGATGATTCTAAAGGGTTATGCAAAACCCAAGATAACATTTAGTGGCAATTTATTTATAAATCTTAAATAATCATTTGTAGAGCTTTAAAATATCCATAGCTGGCTTAAACTGATTATTCCCAACAGAAAGTTTACTTCCAATAATTGCACAAAAGAAACATAAATTTTAAAGAAATACAACTAAGAGTCTGCAGTTTTGTAGGGGGCTCTGTGAGGCTGTTCTTAGACACAGCATTGCTAATCACTAAAAGCATGCTACCACATCCTAATTGGCATTGCTAACATGCTAAAAGAAAAATACCAGGAGAAAGAAATGTCAGTAAAGTTTCTCAATTCACCCTTTGCAGTTTGGTCCATATATTCTTGGACAGTGTCACAAATTTTGCAATTTTGGATCTGCAAAAATGGACATGTACAGTATGTCTGCAAGTGGAACTAGGTCACTAGTGTTTACTGACAATGTGACTGCTTATAGAAGTAACAGGATGAGTGATTAAAAGTGGTATTTGTGAAGATGAATTGTGGTATTTGGCAATAAAAGCTGAAATTCTGCACTTCAGTCACATCTTAACTGTTTGATTCAAAATCCACTGTGGTGGTGTATAGAGAAAAAAAAATCAGAAGTACCTAGTTACACATACAAAGCTTTATGGCAATTAATTATCTACTATCAATGGACATTTTTTACTCTGGACCAAAATGGTAGAATTTACAAGGAACAAGTTAACAGGGAAGGTTTCTATCAAATGCACAGCACAAATCCAGTCTCAGAACATGATCAAGTACATCAAATACACACTCTAATGTGAGTTTAAAAAAAACATTTAGCAGAGGGCAATTTGTTAAACCTCCCTTGGATGAAAGGAAGGACCATAATTGAAAACCAGTTAAAGTGAGGTGGACACAAAGCACTGGCAACCGGTAATGACAGTTCATCTATTGGCCACTACAGGCCTCAATAAACTAACATTATATTAGTGATAAGACGTGCAGTCTCCAGCTTATTGTTCAGTTCTTACATACTTTTCTACAAAGTGGGACGATATTAACATAATTGTATTTTTTTGTTTTTACCAGAATTTGCTTGTCTTATTGTTTACTCATTCAGCATATGTATGATGGTACAGTATGGTTCCACAGCTTTGTTTCTCAATTATATTACAGATTCTGATCGTCCTCACCCTGTAACTGGGATTCAGTGGCACAGCCGAACAATATTAGATTCATACAGAAGACAGAAAGCAGGACATGTAGCAGCCAATATGAATATATTAACTGTAGCACAATAGCAATTTCAACTTCAAGCTTTTTTTCTTCCTGTTTCAAGTCTTCAGCCACATATTTCTGCATCATGTATATTTTTGTCAGTAAACAGATTCCAGTGACCCATCAGTATCACTTTGTATGCCAAGAACATAATGTCTGATGGTTCAAAGCATTATGTTAGATAGCTATTCTGCCAGGAAATTTGGAGAACACGCTGGCTTTGGGCAGTGGAATTGTCAAAAAGAATTTGATGGTTGTCCGGATCTGAGATTTTTGCCATTTCACAATTCTTTTTTTTTTCCATCATGGACCTGCTTGAAATAAAGATTTGATTTTAAATCCTTAAGATTTGATTTCAAGGCCAGTAAATCAGTTTATTTTAAAACATAAGTAAGAGGAAGGAGTGTAACAGGCTGTCAACTGACCAGTTTTCCACTCTTCATTTTTTCTCCACAATAGTTCAATCTCATCTTTCACATTATATATTATACTCCATTCCAAAATGGCAACTCTGCATCCAGCATTCAGATAGGCAACGGAATATAAGATTTGTGAATTCAAAGGCCAGTTAAAGAAGTATTATTTTTTTCTTTTCATTTCAGTTAGTTTTGTTAGGATAGACTCAACCTAATGTGTGACAAGTTGTAATTATGGAGTGACAAAGCCAATAATTATGAAAAATAATGGCAATAATTACTTAGTCGTAGTTGGAAAACAGTGGAGTACCCCCTCTAAAATAGGAGTCACTTGGACTCTATTGGAATCTTGATTACGAGTAATGGTAAAGCAGCTGGTAGTATATTGACAGGTGAATCACTGAGTTGTCAGAGAAAATTAAATCACAAGGCAAAGCTTTCAATTTGCCAGTCAATCTGAGGTCTAAGACTTGGTAACCAAAAGAATGAAGGTGTCGATACAAGTAGACGTCTAGATGAAGCTAGTGTAGTGTTACCCCTTTACATCAAAAGGAACCAGTGGAGTTCTTTGGCAGTCTGATCCAACTGCATCCTTGAACCCTTTGGTTTAAAGAAGATGACAAGGCAGACCCAGAATTTGCTCTAGTGCTGCATGAAATATTTATATGCAAAGTCTATACAAAAAGTCTTGAGCCACACCTCCTTTCTTTGTATTTTGCTTCCGAGGAACAAAAGAAAGTTGTCTTGAGCAATAGCTCAAGGCTTTCTGAACGTCTTTCAAAGTTTTTCTTTGGACATTGGTTGCTTTTTCACTCACCAGATCCTCAACCTCAACGTTGTTGAATCAGTGTGAAATCATCTTGACAGAATGGAAAAATAAACAGTCAAAACCTGAAGAAGAGCTTTTTTAAGAATCCTGAAGAACTACTCCTGAAGAACACTGTCTAAGAGAGTTCAGGCTCTAATAATAATGGTACCAAATATCACATTTCAAGTTTGATAGAACTGTACAAACTCAGTTTTCCATGTGTGTTTACACATGCACATTAATACATTTCTTGACCTGTTTCCCATTTTCCTATTAATTTATAATGAGACTTTTTGCACAGAAATGAATAATATCTGGCCTGGAGGCATCTATTGATTGTTCTCGAGGAACTGGCATTTTGGAATACCACGCCTTGCCTACTACTATGAGATTCTTCAGATCCATTAACAAGAAGCAGGTATCAGAGTGACCAACACCCCAGTTTTGTGTAACTCACTGGCTTTATGTAGTGACTTTGGAAGGAAAAGCATATTAAAACGAATTACTAACTCTGTCACTTCTTAAAACTCTTGGGCGAGCTATGGCAAACAAATGATATTATTTGAATGCATGGCTTCCAGCTACGAAGGAGTAAATGTCCTCATAGTACCGTAAAAATTATGCGTCATATGAGTTGTTCCGTTATTTGCTGCGTATGGATTCATTTTTCAACAATGCAATCTCTTTCTCGGTTGCTCAGCATTAAGAGAAAGTTGAAGTAAAACTGAGCTGTTCATACAGAAAAATCTAGTGAATCCCTGCTTTTAGGGTGGATTTATTTCATACATGCTAATAAATCAAAATCAGCCTAACTCTGTTTCTGCTCATCAGCACAGCATTATGAGCAGACCACAGACACAAATCAAAAGAAATAAAGGAAACCTGGCTAGGCGCTAATGATGTGTGGATTGTTAAACAGCAGAGTGAGACACTGAGAAGCTTCTCCGTGGTTTTAGTTAAGAAAAAATAGATTTAGAGAGAAAAAGAAAATAAGACTGAGAAGGAAAAAAAATAAGGAAAAAACAGATTCTGCTGCTTTTCAAGGAGGGACTGGCAGGCTGACGCAGAGGGATGTGCAAAAAAAGGGAAGTGTTTTCATCTTCCTGCTCACTCCTCTTTTTTTTACACCTTTCCATCCTTTTCTATTTCCATCTTGCTACATCTATCACTCTTTTCTCCTCTCTCACTTTCTCTCTGGCATTGTTCTCAGCGTCAAGAGTTGTCATGACAAGACTGTTTATTTCTAATGGTTGACATTTCGCCCTGTGCTGCTCGCCTGAAAGAACACACCAGGATGAATGCGCCGCGATTTTCAAAGGAACATCTTGTTATTAGCCAACGTTTCCCCATTCTAACACTCTTGGCACGCAGATAAACACTCACTGCACAAATGAATCGGCATGCACACTCTGAGAACTGCACACTCGGGCGCAGAGGTGCATTTAAAATGGAAAGATCTATCAGGCTTTTTAACCTTTCATCTCCGAGCAGAGAAAAGCAAGTTTCCGACTCCCACATCATGTTCAACCCTCAGCTGCATTCTTTCCTCCTTTCTGCCATCTTCCCGCAGTTCTTTCCATCACCTCCTTCTTCTGTGGAATCAAATTTAAGGTAGGGATTAATAAGACGATGTGGGCTCTGGTCTAAATGTGCGTTTTGGGACAATCATTGTGGCGCTCTGACAGTCGCACGGACCCGCACAAGAAAAGAAAAAAGATGATTTAGATCGATTCTCTCAGTCACCCCATTCTTCGCCATTTGAATGTTCTGATGGCCTTCTAATCATTTTACTTTCATCTGCCTTGCTTTGTCTCCGATTTTCCTTCTCTATCACCATTATTCCATTAAGTTGAATTTCATTCCTACTCCTTCAAGCTTTCCTATCTTTTTATTGTTTGACCTGCGTTGGGTTTAAAATCCTGAAACGATGCTTATAATACCAGGTTGAGATGCAAATGAGGAGACTTCACTCAGGCAAGTCTGCTGGACCAGACGGAGTGAGTCCCCTTGTCCTCAAGACCTGTGCCCCCCAGCTGTGTGGAGTCTTTCATAAACTGTTTATGCTGAGTCTGAGTCTGCAGAGGGTCCCGGTGATGTGGAAGACATCATGCCTCGTCCCTGTACCAACGACGCCTCGTCCCAGTGGCCCCCAGGATTACAGGCCCGTGGCACTGACCTCCCACATCATGAAGACCCTGGAAAGGCTCATCCTGGACCAGCTGCGACCCATAGTAAGACCACATCTGGATCCCCTTCAGTTCGCTTATCAGCCTCGTCTCGGAACAGAGGACGCCATCATCTACCTGCTCAATCGTGTCTACACCCATCTGGACCAGCCGGCGAGCACTGTGAGGGTCATGTTTTTTGACTTTTCCAGTGCTTTCAACACCATCAGGCCGACCCTCCTGGGTGATAAGTTAGCAGCGATGCAGGTGGATGCTTCTCTGGTGTCCTGGATTGTTGATTACCTGACAGGAAGACCACAATATGTACGTCTCCCACAGTGTGTGTCTGACAAGGTGATTAGCAACACAGGGGCACCACAGGGGACTGTCCTCTCCCCCTTCCTCTTCACCCTCTACACCACAGACTTCAGCCACTGCACAGAGACCTGCCATCTTCAGAAGTTTTCTGATGACTCTGCGGTGGTTGGATGCATCAGCAGGGATGATGAGACAGAGTACCGGGCTGTGGTCGACTCCTTTGTCACGTGGTGTGAGCAGAATCATCTGCAGCTCAACGTGGCAAAGACCAAGGAACTGATCGTGGACTTCAGGAAGACCAGGAAACACTTGACCCCTGTTTCAATCCAGGGGGTCAGTGTTGACATTGTGGAGGACTATAAATACCTTGGAGTACACATTGACAGTAAACTGGACTGGGCTAAAAACACCACAGCACTTTACAGGAAGGGCCAGAGTCGTCTCTATTTTTTGAGGCGACTGAGGTCCTTCAACATCTGCCAGAAAATGCTGAGGATTTTCTATGAGTCTGTTGTGGCCAGTGCGATCCTCTATGCTGTTGCATGCTGGGGGAGCAGGCTGAGGGTCGCAGATGCCAACAGACTTAATAAACTGATCCGTAAGGCCAGCAATGTTGTGGGGATGGAGCTGGACTCCCTCAAGGTGGTGTCGGAGAGGCGGATGCTGTCCAAGATAAAGACAATGTTGGATAACACCTCCCACCCACTCCATGACATGTTGGTCAGTCACAGGAGCTCGTTCAGTGAGAGACTGAGATTACCGAAAAGCACCACTGAACGACACAGGAAATCATTCCTGCCTGTGACCATCTCCCTGTACAACGCATCCACTTAACACACTGTTTGCTGCTACAACTACACATGTTTCTTTTCCAAATATTTATTTATAAGTGACTTATGTATGTATGTATGTATATATATGTATATATTGTACTATTCTTAGTTAGCGTATTGTCTGTCTTGTCTTAATGTTGGTTTAAAATGGAGCACTGTAACAAAAAATAATTTCCCCCAGGGATCAATAAAGTATTCTGATTCTGATTCTGATAATGAATCCATAAATTACTTGTGAGCAATTTTAATATTCAAGAAAAAAAAAAGCCTTTTTCCTACGAAACAGTAATTTGTAGTAACCTTCCAAATCTAATATCCTTTTGGCAGGACTGTGTCTTAGGTGGGTGCATTCCACCTAATGTGTAATTACATCTTCCAATAAACTGATACATTTCCATTACAAGATGGCGCGGCCACGTCCAGACGCCTTCCTGACCGCTCCGCTCCGACTATCTACTTTTCTTGTTTTTTACCTATTTTTTGTTCTGGTTTACATCCCAAAATCCTCTAGTCTTATAGTTTACGACAGCGGATCAACATCGGTGCCAAGGTTGCACATCTAATCTTGGACACTTTTAAACCCGACCCTTCCTGGCCGCCAGAGATTCTACGCGGCGCGGAGAACAACAAAGGACGGGCCGCTCATCCGAGGCGCAGAACAAAGAAGCGCCGGGGGAAACGCGCTGGTATTAGGAACAGACTGAGACAGCAGGCGCATCGCGCACCACTGCCCAGTATCCTACTGGCCAATGTACAATCCATGGAGAACAAGCTCGATGACCTAAGAGCAAGGGTCACCTTCCAACGTGACATGAGGGACTGCAACATTCTGTGCTTCACGGAGACATGGCTGACCCCCACAGTGCCGGACCAGGCCGTAACTCCGTCGGATTCATTCTTTGTGCTCCGCGCGGACAGAACGGCAGAGTCGAACAAAACCAAAGGTGGAGGAGTGTGTTTCATGGTAAACAGAAAGTGATGTGATGCCAGGAGCATTTCTACTCTCTCCAGCAGCTGCTCGCCACATCTGGAGTTCCTGAGCATTAAGTGCCGCCCTTTCTATCTGCCCCGTGAGTTCACCTCGGTCATCGCCACGGCGGTCTACATCCCACCCCAAGCGGACACAGGTATGGCTTTGTCCGAATTACATGATGTGCTGAGCTCGCTTCAAAACAAGGACCCGGGCGCAGCCCTCATTGTAGCAGGAGACTTTAACAAAGCGAACCTCAGACAAGTCATGCCAAACTTTTACCAGCATGTCTCGTGTCCAACGAGAGGGGATCGAATTTTGGATCACTGCTACACGTCATACAAGCAGGGCTACAAAGCTGTCTCACACCCGGCTTTTGGGAAGTCTGACCACAACGCCATCTTCCTCATTCCCCAGTATAAACAAAGCATACGGAGGGAAGACGTGACCACGAGGGAGGTAAAACGGTGGACTGCCCAATCAGAAGCTACGCTACAGGACGCACTCAACGACGTCGACTGGGACATGTTCAGAGCATGCGCAGTCGACATCAACGAGTTTACGGAAGTAGCAGTATGCTTCGTCAATATGCTAGCGGAGGAGATTATCCCCACTGCGAGAGTCACCACATTCCCAAACCAGAAACCGTGGATGGACAGATCGATCCGCACTGCAGTAAACGCCAGGACCGCCTCCTACAGCGCGGGTCTCGCCACTGGCGATATGAGCGCCTACAAAGCGGCCTCATGCGGCATGCGGTGAGAGATGCCAAACGCCGGTACCGGGAACGTGTGGAGTCCCGCTTCCACCAGGGGACACACGAAGTATGTGGCACGGACTACGCACCATTACGGACTACAAAGCCAGGGACACTGCGCCGATCAACGCCGACTCTGCATTCACCAACGAGCTGAATCAGTTCTACGCCCGTTTCGAGGTTAGCCAGGCAGCTAATGCTATCTACTCCCTGACTACCGAGGACGGTGACGTCATCAGCGAGAGACCGGTGACCAGCATCGCGGAGCATGACGTCCGAGCGGCTTTGAGGAGAGTGAACACAAGGAAAGCGGCGGGGCCAGACGGCATCACCGGCCGTCTGCTGCGCTGCTGTGCTGACCAGCTAGCAGGTGTGTTCACTTACATCTTCAACGAGTCCCTGGTGAAGTCTGTGGTCCCCACATGCTTCAAAAGATTCACCATCATTCCTGTGCCCAAGAACAGCAAACCCTCATCCCTGAATGATTACCGGCCAGTTGCACTGACCTCGGTAGTAATGAAGGTGTTTGAGAGGCTGCTGAAGAACATCATCTCCTCCTCCATCCCAGACACTACAGATCCGCTGCAGTTCGCCTACAGATCCAACAGATCCACAGAGGATGCCATCGCCCACGTCCTACACACCACTCTCAGCCACGTGGACAAGAAACAGGGTAACTATGTGCGAATGCTGTTTGTTGATTACAGTTCAGCGTTTAACACAATAGTGCCCTGCAGACTGTTCACAAAGCTCAGGGATCTGGGACTTAACAGCCGTCTGTGTGCATGGGTGTTGGACTTCCTCACTGGCAGAACTCAGGTGGTGAGGGTGGGCAGGTGCTTCTCCAACAGCATCACCATCAACACAGGAGCACCTCAGGGATGTGTCCTCTCGCCACTGCTCTACTCCCTCTACACTTCAGACTGTGTGGCCACCCATGGCTCCAATACCATTGTGAAGTTTGCTGACGACACAGTGGTGTTGGGTGCCATCTCCGACAACGATGAGGCGGCCTACATGGATGAAGTGAAGAATCTGGCATCATGGTGCCAGGACAACCACCTCCAGCTGAACGTCGGCAAGACCAAGGAGCTGGTGGTGGACTTCAGAAGGGGTCAGCACAGAGACTACAAGCCCATTATCATCAATGGAGCTCCAGTGGAGAGGGTGCAATCCTTCAAGTATCTTGGTGTTCACATCTCCTCAGACCTGACATGGGCTGCCCACATTCAGGCCCAGACCAAAAAAGCTAGGCAGCGCCTGTATCACCTACGACAACTGAGGAAGTTCAGGGTCTCTCCAAAGATCCTCAGGATTTTCTATACAGGCGCTGTGGAGAGCATCCTCACACAGAACATGACATCGTGGTTTGGGAACAGCTGTGTGAAGGACCAAAAAGCTCTCCAGAGAGTGATCCGTACAGCAGAACGGTGCTGCAGGATTGCTCTCCCCCCACTTCAGGACACCTACACCAGGAGATGCCGGACTAGAACAGCGTAGATACTGAAGGACCCGTCCCATCCTGGCAACAAACTGTTCCAATTTCTGCAATCTGGTAGAAGGTTCCGCATCTTCCGGGCAAGGACAGAGAGACTCGAGAGGAGCTTCTATCCCCAAGCCATCCATGCCCTAAACACACACACCCGCCCTCTCACATCATCTATAATTGACTGAGACAGGACTCTTCCAGACACTAAACCAAGGAACAATGTACATTTCAAATTCCTTTAATTTTAAATATGTTTATATTGTCTATCCTGTAAAATAGTCAGAAGTCTATTCATATTAATGTACAGAATTCACCTGCTTGCTGCTACTACTGCACATTCACCCAATGTACATACTATATATATATATATATATATATATGTATATGTATATATATATATATATATATATATATATATGTTCGTCCTCTAATGTTCGTCCTCTACGCCCCCCCCCCCCCCCCCCCCCCCTATTTTTGCACATGTCGAGGAGCGTGTCAGGCTACATTTCACTGTGTGTTATACTTGTATAACTATGCATGTGACAAATAAAGAACCTTGAACCTTGAACCTAAACTTACAATTAATCTATTAAAAATAAAGGGGGGCAGGTTTGCAGTTTGTGGAAGCTGCCATGTTCCTCCACCATATTTGAATAGAGTGGCCGGGAAGGAGAAAATGTAGGCCTTCGCCTGCTATTGTTTCGACACCTTTGGACTTAAGTCTATGTTTTGTCATCTGTGAAGGGGTCCTGTTCACCAAAGAAGCAGGAACACAAATGAAAGAGGCAGTGTCACTCGGATGTTAATAAAATGTCACCTCAACCCTCATTTCCTGAACTGAAGTCAGAGCTCTAACACACTAAAGCGTTCACAAATATGCCCATTTATTCACAATATTTTCGCAATTACTTTTGGTCAGCAGATTAGACACGCAACCCTTCCATCAGCTGATTATAATCTAACATTAAGCTAGCTAAAGTTAGGCTTGAGTCCTAAAGATCACACTTTCCCTTTGATAAACAGTTGATTTCATTCTTACATTGTATGAGAGTTTATTTGCTAAGCCTCAGAATACAACAAAGTTATTTCAAGATAGCTGTTATTGTTAGCTGTATTAGGGAAACTAACAGCAGCTAGCAGAGGGCTACTGACAGTTCAACATATGATCAACAACTTACCTCAGTATTACTGTTGTTGGTCAGAAGTTAGATTTTCTGTCCAAGCAGTAGTAGAAACATGCCAGCTGTGGCCGTCATGAGCTACAGTCTAAAAGGTTTCAACCATATCACAGCCACTCCAAAGCATGAAATGGACATGCATGCAGAAGTCCCAGTACCAGCAGGGGGAGATCATATATTAAAAGGCAAGACGTCAGTAGTGACCAAGAAAGGTATGAAGTACATTCCAGGTTTTTTAATCGCAAGGAACGGTTAAGCTAGGTGGCTAATTTGTATTTACATCCATTTAAACACTTTTCTGTGATTATTTTCACATTGGATTGTTACTGCATCTTCTGCATGTGTGAAATGGACATGGAAGATTGCCTTGCCTATTACACGTTTTGCCAGGATACCGGGTGAATATATTTGATCTCTCTCTGCTGATTAAAACTATGTCAGTCATCCAGGTCATAGTAGTCTAAGAAGCTTGGAAAGAAATGCGACTGGACTACTTTAAATTTCATGTTTATTCTTGCACAGTGTACGCGGTTTATGTTTTCCACACCCTTTTTCACACCTTGGCTAATGTGATGAGGCACATGATTAATAGTGGGTCAACGACCCTTTTAAGGGACAGCTCCCACTAGGGCTTAAATACCTGGGACCCTCCACCATTTGGTCTTAGAGCTAAATAAGCTTCTCGAATGAGAGGTAAAATGTTTTAAAGAAACTTAAAGAAGCCCAGTTGCTTTTCTTGCCGAGCTCCTTAGATGTTTGACCAATAGCAACCAGTATAGCTGGGATTATTGAGTGTAAAAACAACTCAACTGACTGCAATCTGCTCACATCTAATGATGAAAAACTGTAACTTTAAGGTAAATTAGGCCAAGATACACTTTTGTGTGCATGTGATCAAACAGTTGTGCTTTCCATGTAAAGGGCATAGCTAGTGCCTTTGTAGTGAAGATTTACAAAAATTTGAGGGCACTGGGACATCCAAACAGTTCCTTAACAAAAATCAGATTATCTCTAAATTTCCTTATGAAGTAGAAAAATCATATTTGGCTTTTATGTAGTTATATGTGGCTTTCAGATCTTTTTACCTGTTTGGTTTAAATAATGTGAATATTTTCAAAGTTTTACACACTGGTGTAGTAATCAAGCAAGTAAGCCAAAACAGCAAATAGATTCGGGTGTAGCTCTTGAGTCAATCTTAACAAAATGGGACTTTTGTTGGACAGGTTCTTAAAGTGAAGGGCTCCGCAAGGAACATTATAAGGCCACAATACAACAAGTCAAACCAAGTTTTTCTATTTTGATCCAATGAAATCTTATCAAATGGTGGTCCATGGCTTTAATATAAGTCTGTCTGGGAATCCATCAAATGAAAACATTTGCTCAGGAGAGATAGATCCATAAGCAACAGTACAGCTGAGGGCAGGTCGATAGGCTGACACCCAAAAGCAGGATTTACTCACAATGGATTAGATAGCCTTACTTCTAAACTGTATATTGCAATTGACAGCTGGAGCAGGATCAAAGCCCGCACAGCGTGAGATCCTGGCAAGGTTTGGTCAATTCCCATCAAGTCAACTGGACGTGGAATTTGTCCATAGGTGCCTGATCCAATTCACAGCACTGACGCGGACGTGAAGTGAAATTGAACAGTGGACTGAATGCGCAAGGCAGTATTATTGGTCTTTTCCTCCACTGAGGAAGACAGAAGGAGAAGGGCACTCTCTCTGAGGTGTTGTGCACACCTTGTAGGCTGCCAAGCCCCATTAGAGGGTGACAAACAGACGTCCACTCGGCTCAGTGCTGTCAGACCCCGGTAATGAAAGACACATCAGCCTTAGAAAAAGCAGAGGAGGAGGAAGAGATCGTGGGGGGGAACAACAACAGGCCGTGCACTGACACAAAAACATTTTAAGACTAATGGCTTAAATGTGGCTACGCAATGTAGCAATGCAAGGCAGGAAAAATGTTCTCTAAACTATGTAATGAGACTAAGGCGAGGGATAAGAAAAGACAAAGAGGGACTGAGCAAAAATAGATAAAAGGAATCATGCAAAAGTACAAGATAAAAGAAAAACACATGAGGAGAAGGTTCTGCAAAATCTAATGGAAGAGGAAAACGTGCGAAAAGCAGGAAGGAATAAAAAAGCGAGGGTCCTTTGCGACTCATTGAGCTACGTGTTGGTGCCACGCCATTAAACGGCAAGATACAACGTCAATAATTATCTCTGTTTCAGCCACATCGCTATCAAGTGATTTAGTAGTGCTAATAAAGCACCGGCATAACAAAGCATCTATCTTCGGGGCTGTGGTGGAGAACTGTACTCTCCATAATAAAGCTGGCTTAGAGTGTTTCTATTCCCTTTGCAATGAATCAGAGTTGCACTTTGTAAGCCTTACAAGAAACCATAAGTATATAATAATGAATTATATAAGATGGCAGACAGGTGCAGCTCCAGGCATTATGGATTGTGCCATTTGGGAGGGTTGTCATCATAACCTATGGACGGTAGTGCAGGAACAGTCTCCTGCTGATGCGGAGGGGATAGCGAGGCAGATTGTGTCATTCTCTGTCCATGCCTGCTCTGTAATCTTTCCAGAGAGGAAGGATGAGACTTGGCTCTGTCCAGGGGGAAATGTATTTTCTCTGCATGGACGTGGAGAGCGGGAGCAAGCGGCCTTATCAAATCTATATTTCTCCCTCAGCACTGCCTTGAAAGAGGAAAGAGAGTGTTAGAGTTTGTATTGTTGATTGTCATTTATGCTTAGAAATATTTAACCATAGATGCTTAGAGGTGTATAATCAATTGTGTAGTGATAAGTTGTGTGATCTTTAACAGGCTACAGAGGCTTGGTGTGTATTCCACACTAGAATGCACACCTATATCCTGGGAGCATGGGAAAGTTCGTACCTTGTCTTAATTGTTTTATGGTAGGATTAACGTAGCTACGTCTGTTCTAGTCTAAGTGCTTTTCTGTTTAGATGAACTGCTGGACTTCCTCACCGGGGGGGGGGGGGGGGGGGGGGGGGTCTAGTCTACCCTCTTCCTGACCAAGGATGTTTGACCCTTTGATCAGCAACACACACACACACACACACACACACACACACACACACACACACACACACACAGGCAAGGTACTCTTTGTTTGTATGTAGACGTCGTATGTTAATGAACCTATGCATATTCATGTAACCTCAATAAAAGGACAGTGGTACGGGAGGACGGACGAGAGCGACTGGGGTCAAGCGAAGGGACGGCGCTCTGTCCGGTCTCTCCCGTGCACGAGTAACATGAAGGTCGGCGGGATTCGGGCTGATATTACACTCTAAGCAATGCCAAGTAAGTTTAAAGAGGCCGACTCTATAACCGTGTCGTTGTGCAGTCTCCGCCACTGTGTGAGGCGTTGAGAAGAGCCCGACTCTATAACCGTGTGGTTGTGCAGTCTCCGCCACTGTGTGAGGCGTTGAGAAGTTCGCTACTTTGTGGAGCGATACCCGGGTTCCTTGCTACTTTGTGGAGCAAGAGGTTCCTCGCTACTTTGTGTGGCGAGAGGTGAGTTCTCCGCCACTTTGTGGGGCGTTGAGAAGTTCCGCGGGGTCCAGACTGTGCTGGACGATAGGCCTATTTTGTGTTGTTTTTGTTGTCGTCGTCGTCGTTGTTGTTGTTGTGTGGGTGTGTGCGGAGCAGAACATGTGGTCTGTGACACGACTGTTGTTGTTATCATGGGTTTCTAAGCAACCAAGAGTGAGTCGGAGGGAGACAGACGTTTGTGCTGGACTTTGCTCCTGGCAGCACAAAGTATTTATGTAAAAAAGAGAGGGAGCGACGGCTCCACAGCTGCGCGGGTTCACGCAAGCGCGGTCACGCGGGTTTCACGCGGACCTGAGCCGTGCGGTTAATCGCAGGCTTATAAATGGAAGAGATTAAGATGTTAAGAAGTTTTCAGAAAACACACCAGCCTTGAAGAGCGTGTGGAGAAGGCCAGCCCACATCAGCAGCTATGCTCTGGTGGGTGGCTGTCCCCCCACCCCTTGCTGACACAAAACGTTAACTCTTCAGCCTGTGTGCCAGACCATAGACGTAATTGAGGTGGATAGTTGTTAAAAGTAATCTACATTACGCTTGTGGTTGCTCAAATTCAGTACAATGACATGTAAGGTGAAGTGATATAGATAAATATTTAAACTAATGAAGTGCATAGAGGCACTTGACCTGTGTGGAAGACTGTCGTCTTATTATGAACCATTGTTGAGATATAAAGCACACCTGTGAAAACAACTAATATGCTGAACCCTGTATGAAACATCTAAAAGTACATGATGGAGAAGCTGTGTTGAATATGAAAGTGTAAGACTTTGCCGCTGTGGGCAGAGCAACTACTGTGTGATGTTGCGTTGCGGTTTTTTTTTTTCTTCTGAGCTGATGAGCAAGCTACACATTATCAGATCAAGAGCTGTCTGAGAACTACTCAAAGAGAGGGAAACAGAGCTATGAGTGTGCACCGTTCCCGTGAGCAGTTTTCCTGCACCTTGACTCGTGTGTGTAGCATCAGCATCATGTGTTTGTTTATTTGTTTTGTTGGGTTAATAATAATTAAATAAACTGGTGATCATATTTATGGATCACCATGGCACATATCATCAGTCATGTGATTTATTTACGCAGATCACAAAGTGAGTGTGAATGTGTCTGACATCACAGTGTTTTTGTGCACTGTGCAAAAGTAATTGCCTTTGATTGTGAGTGACAGCGGTGATTTTGCAGGTCGCCAGCTATTGTAAAAAAAAAAAAAAAAAAAAGAGTGAATAAGAGGGAGAATTTATATTGTAGGAAAAAAATAATCATAGGAAAAAGGTTTTGTGTTGATCAACCAAAAAAAACAACTATAATTTCATTTTCTGCTTTTAAGAAAGGATTGTTCACAAAAACAGAGAGAGAGAGAGAGAGAGAGATGTGTGTTGGTTAAGCAGTGATGATAATAATGAACATGTCTTAGTTTGTCACTTTCAGGTGAAAAGCAGACCTGAATCAATTTTCCACATGCAGCGGTCAGAAGAAAGTTATAGTTTAACATCACTGGAAACATGCAGGCCAAGTTTCTGGCTGACTTATTTACAGCGCCATGTGTCTCTCAACCTCACAAGCAAGTGCTCACTCCTCCCTGAGGAATGCAGCTCCAAAGAGCAATAACATGGCAGATAAAGACAGCAGCAAGTCCTGAGCAAAGAGTCCCAGCAAAGCAGCAGCAATGTGGACAAACAGCATCAAAGAAGAAGAGCAAACCCATCATCCTGACTGATCGGATGAATGGCACTGTGTTTACAACAAGCTGAAACTTCACTGTGCATGTGAAGAAAACGTTTGAGGAGAACTGAACAGTTGGAGTTTGACATTTGCCACCTGTGGAGTAAAATGGCAAGAAGAGACAGTGGAACACAGGACAAAGCTGAAGGAGAACTGCCGGCTGTGGACTGTTAAAGTGGGAGAGGACAAAAGAGTGAGAGGACAACAGAGTGAGGAGACTAGGTGAGAACACATAGGAATTATTTAATGTGGGAAATCAAAATTTGGGTTAGCAAACCTGGGGAAAAGAAAACTGACTGCTTAAGTTGGAAAATTGAGACGGAGTCTGAAACATTGCGAAAATAGAAACATATACAAAATCACACACACACAAGCAGAACATGCATTAACCCTACTAACAATTCCAAACACAAAATGACTCATGAAGACTCATAGCACATTAGTTAAGAAATGATCAAATAGCAGAGAAGTGTGTAGGAAAGGCAGAGAACATGCTCTGCTGGAGATGCAGCTCCACAGACATGCATTAAACCTGCCTAATAACACAAACACACATGCAATGAAAATTAGCTTGTTATCTTTCATCAGTGTTAAAATAGTGTCAATTTAGCAGACACTTGTTATCAAATGCTGAATTTATCCAATGCAAAAAAAAAAAAAAAAAAAAAAATGACTCTCTAAGTTGCAGGACAACAGTTTAACTTTTGTGGGAAAAAAGATTCTGGTTTGACCGACCAGTGATCAGACAATAAATTTAGTTGTTAATATAGTAAATTGGGAGAAGCTTCCTGCTTGATTGATGCAGCACAAGTTTACTACTAAATTTACTGTATGAGGGAAATTCTCTTTTAGTGATAACATTTTGAACATGCATTTCTGTCGTCCTGTCATCCTAGTGGGTTAATAGCTGATATGCAAATTAGTTGATCGGTTTTAGATTAATGAAAGGTGACTGAATTCTAGTACGAGTGAATGAGATGTGTTGGAGTTGTTGTGTGTTGAGTGGAGACTCTAAAACACTGAGTTTCCTGCTTTGATGTGCGAGTGAATCCTGTATTTAGATACACAACTCTGAATACGTCAGAACAGACTTTTTTTGTGAAGTGCATGACAGCATGTCACATGTTTTATGATGAATGGAAAAGGAAAATTGAATAAAATAGATCTGTGGCCTAAATGAGTGAAGAGCACAGACCTGGTAATTAAACTCATAGCTAATAAGACATTAGGGTTATGTTGTGTGTTGTGCAGCTGATGGTTGGTTTGGAGTGAATCTAGCTGATGATTTTTCTTTTGTTGTGAAGTTGAGCCTGCCGATTAGTATGATGGTATGATGAACCATGCTAATGGTATGATTTACCCTCCTGAGATGAGGAGTTTGTGTCATGACTTAACAAGGCGTTTTTATTTTGATACTTTCACAGTGCACTGAAAGTTTTGTTTGATAATCTCTGTTCTTTAAGCAGATCTGCACGTCGGGAATTAAAAGCGCTACACGTCGTCGAGAAAATTGTGCCAAGTGAGTTCTCCACATTTAAATGGACTCTGGAGAAAGCCACTTATTTGGGACAATTATTAAATGACAGTCCCAGTCCAAAAGGATTCAGCGATGTAATCCAAACTAAAGTTCTTCTTTTTCTTTTTGAAATGACGTCATTTTGCTGAGAGTGGAAACTAAATGCGACGATAGGTTCCACTATCAGCAAAGAAAGAAAGAATGAATGCATGAATGAGTGAGTGAAAGGAAAACAAACTGACTGACTGGTAAAAGCTGACAAAAGCTGACAAGACTTTACTGATGTAACACGACTGTGTGAAGTTGACCCCCGCCTGGCAGGGGTGCAGATGAGTCTGTGTGTGCTTCCCTTTACAGGAGCAGAAAGATGACAGCAACACTCGAGGTTGCGTGATGATTTAACATTTTAAATGCCATTTTCTGTGTCTGTGAATTTACTATGTGTGCGTCATTCACTAGCTTGTGTGCTCACAGAGATAGCTGTGACAAAGTATGCATACGCCTGCGCAAGCGCTAACATTTGCATTTTCGTTTTTACAGCATTACGGTTCTTCATGTGTTTGATCATGTGATTTATAGGAATACTGGCTAATGTTTCTCTACTACAAGATTTCTGGGTTTATGTGTGACGAAAACTGTAGTTACAGGCATATGTTGATGGAGAAATTAATATAGTTTGAGACATACTGTGATGAGACCAGTGTTACTGTTTCCACAGCGAGTGTTAACTTTATGGTGTTTTATGGCACCTCTAGAATCTGTTGACCTGTGTCTGACCTCCGTCTGACCACAGTCAATGTGTATTGCTAATGTTTGTTTCTTTGAGAATGCTGTAGTAGATTCAGCTGAAGCGGACAAGTGACATGAGTAAAACAAATAAGAGATTACGGTATTTATGGAATAGTTTATTATGGGCTCATTTGCTGGCCACTTTTGAACCCATAATAATAATATATGAGTGGAGTGACTTTGCTTAAGAGAAGTCACTGATTACATTAATGTTAACAGAGTACATGGGATAATCCATGTCTGAGGTGAATTAGGGTAATAGTTGTAGTTACTGATTTGAGAAAACCTGCACATGACACTTGTCTTGCTGATGTTGAATGCTTATTACTCTTATGATACAATTGTTTACAGGTATGAAGTTTGATTTCACTTCCAGATTTTGCTTTCCAGGCCGTGATGGTGTGTATGCAGGCTCCTGGGAGAGCCAGGTGTTAAGCAAACTTAATATGCAACACACGCTAACATCTTTTATTGCAGGGTTACGGAGCTACTCCAGAGGAGATGCCCTGATGTTGCCTGGGACATGATCTAGCTAATCTTTTTCTTTAAGACAGGGATCCAGGTTTGGTGAGTTGACGCATGGGAATGTCCATGCGTCAAGAGGTGGAGTGCAAGGATTAACATTAAACAATGTTTACTATTATTGTTGCAGTGATTTGTGTGATTAGCCGTTTATTTACAAGTATTAAACCTATGCAAGTGGTGCACCCATGTTCAGATGAGGCTTTGATGGCCTATAAGTGAAGTTCACTGAACTAAAGAATGTGGTTTGATGATTGTTGACATGCTCTCCACATAGAAGTCTTTCTGAAATACAGGTGCAGCAGTAATCTCCTGAGAAATCTTCAGAGGCCCAGTGAGAAGCGTGAACCATTCCAGGCATAGCCGACAGCCAGGCAGTGGTTGAGGTCAAAGGTCAAGCTGGTTGGGGCCCATCATGAGATCAGACCTTGGAGCCACAGCAAGGACCATGAAACTGCCTGCAAAATAGAGGAGAGGATCGTCCACAAGATGGGAGGCCAGGAGAGAGGCTTCAGGAGGATCAGAGATCATCTTCAGCACAGCAGACATGACACAGAGAGCTGTGCTACTGAGTTTCCAGGAGATTTTAAATAAAATGAAAGATTCAATATTGACGCTGAGGAAGACAACTAAGGTGTACGACGTGCTCTGCCTTAAACCTTCAGCAGCGTTGGAACATGAAAACTCGTGGGATGAGGGGAGCGTGCCAAGCTCCATCGACAGCGCAGAAGGAGTTCGGGGATGACATCATGATTCTGTGAAAGCACAGGAACCAGAAGCTATGGTGGTGATGACAGCGGTTTCCTATGAACATCACCTAATGCTGTGCCACTATACTGTGCATACGATGACACTCTGAAGGCTGCTGGGATCATAACAGCAGTAAGACAACAGAACCCTGCACCCTTTCCACAGAGGTGTTTCTCTGCAGAGCGTGGACAATGAAGGAGTCATAAATATCCCCCTCGCAGGATGAAGGCCTGAAGTGAGGTGATGGGAGGCCATAAAACTAGAGTGCTGAGAGGTCTGCAGCTCTGGAAATAGCTGAGACCCATGTTGACAAACAACAAAACTAACTGGTATGTTTGAATGTTTATTCTACATACATTTGGACTCTGGTCCTATGGACAACGAAACAACTAGAAGAGACATTCATGACGCCCTGCAGAACTCAAACCACTCTGCAGAGAGACATGTGATTTGCACACCCGGAGGAAGCATCACCAAGCTGAGATGTTTTTGAAAATGTTACTTTCTTAGTTTCACTATTAAATTAACAATTTCTTTGGTTGCTCGTAAGATGCAGTTTGCCATGAGATGAGCTCAATGAATGGGGTAACTGCTAATACATTTATTAAACTGTGTATCTTTGCAATAATTTAGGGTGATTTGACATATGCTGAGTATAAAAATGTTTGCATTGAAACTGTCAGACATGAGGTATGCATAACTGGGAACTTTCTAGCATAAAGGTCAAAAACGGGGGAATGTTAGAGTTTGTATTGTTGATTGTCATTTATGCTTAGAAATATTTAACCATAGATGCTTAGAGGTGTATAATCAATTGTGTAGTGATAAGTTGTGTGATCTTTAACAGGCTACAGAGGCTTGGTGTGTATTCCACACTAGAATGCACACCTATATCCTGGGAGCATGGGAAAGTTCGTACCTTGTCTTAATTGTTTTATGGTAGGATTAACGTAGCTACATCTGTTCTAGTCTAAGTGCTTTTCTGTTTAGATGAACTGCTGGACTTCCTCACCGGGGGGGGGGGGTCTAGTCTACCCTCTTCCTGACCAAGGATGTTTGACCCTTTGATCAGCAACACACACACACACACACACACACACACACACACACACACACACACACACACACACACACACACACACACAGGCAAGGTACTCTTTGTTTGTATGTAGACGTCGTATGTTAATGAACCTATGCATATTCATGTAACCTCAATAAAAGGACAGTGGTACGGGAGGACGGACGAGAGCGACTGGGGTCAAGCGAAGGGACGGCGCTCTGTCCGGTCTCTCCCGTGCACGAGTAACATGAAGAACTTTGCCTATTTGTGTCTTGCTTAGCAGTGTAATTATATTGTCTTCAACGTTCCAGCGGATGGGTTCAAGCTACAAACCTATCAGAGAGAAGCGACACTCAGGAAGAGACTGAGCCCGGCAGTTGGGAGTTATCAAATTGATTAATTTAATGCCGTTTGTAGAACATCAAACGCTGCACTTTTCACTGTGTTGCCTCTCAAGTCAACCGGAAAGAATTGTGTACATGATGAAAAGGTACGAAGTCGAGAACAAAAACAAAATGACAACTATAGCTAATGGCTCAAGGCTCAATATCAATGCAGATACCAGTGAAGTCTAATATTGCACACGTGGTTGCTTTAGCTCTTAGTCAACAGTACACACTAATTGTTGAGATGTTAAATGTGAGGAAGAGTGCACGATTTTCATGGTGAAACTGCTACTTTTCCATTCTGCCAAGGAAAATTGTAAACCATGTTGGTTTTTTCTAGCCCCCGAACTCATTAAATGTAAACATATAGATTATTGCCGTACAAACCCCTGCTGGCAGCATTACTTCAAAAGTGGAATAAATCTCCTTATAAAAGGCTTTACCCGAACCAATCGGCCACACAAAAAAGAAAGGGGGGAAAAAATACCCAGAGCGTGAATATGTAGGTTCCTCTCAATGGAAAATGACACACTGACATTTCGGTTGTGGTGTGGATGCTTGAAAAGCTGCACACCATGAGTAACATCAACACCACTGAGCCATTCGATACTGGCCTGACAAAATCATTACGCTGTTTCCTCTCAGGTTAAAACCCTACACTACACGGCCACTTAGGAATATGGATCGGACTTGTAAAATGGTGAAAGGGCAGGTTAATGCAATCAATTATTTTTTAACAGTAATGGCTATGCAAGAGTCCTTGACATTCCCACACAGTCTATCTCCGTGTAATGTAATGGGCCTCAATGATTCTTTTGTGTGGGCTGTTGCTGTAGTTGGGCCCCGATGACATTTAGAAAGGGACAAAAGATCAGTCCGTCGAAGAAAAAAAAAAGAACGAAAGAAAAATCACATTTAAGGTTAAGTCCCTGTTTTTGGGTACAATTAAACTAAAATACTGTAATGGCTCAACAGTTCTTCTATTATATTTTGATGAAATTTTCAGTCTAAATTTGGATTTCTATAAGTGTCATCATGATTACTAGCTTTACACTGCAATGAACAAAAATGAACGATATTTGAAGTGACACTGTCATTTACACTCACTTTGCATTTGGAAGGTCCTGAATTAGCAAAATGATATGAAATCAAGGGTGACATAGTGGTGTGGTGGTTCGCGCAGTTGCCTCACAGCAAGAATGAGAAAGGGTTCAAATTCAGGCCGTGGCCTTTCTGTGTGATTTTTGCATGTTCTGCCTGTGTGGGGTCTCTCGCTTCCTCCCACAGTCTGACAGCAAGCACATTAGGTTAATTGGTGATTCTAAATTGGCTGTAAGTGTAAATGTGAGTGTGAATGGTTGTCTGTCTCAACGTGTTACCAGACAGACTGGCAACCTGTCCATGGTGCACCCTCCTCTCCCATGATGGCTGGGATGAGCTCCTGCACTCTGAATTGGATAGGGGAGGGGACAAAAATAGATGGACGCTAAGAGAGCCCATAATACAACCCCATTTATTAATATCTGAACAATATTAAACTTATCCCTCAAGATGTTAGGCAGGCATGCTCTGTGGAGGTTTTTAAAACTAAGCTGAAGACACATTTGTTCACCTTATCTTACAAGTCTTAATTCTATGGCTTTTAGTTTTAAAATTTTTACTGTTTTTAACTTGTATTGTGTCTTTTACCTGTATTGCTATGTATTACTTTTATTATTATTTTTTTATCTTTTTAGTTTTAAGTAGTTGTACAGCACTTTGTTTGAAAGCGCTTTATAAATAAAGTTATTATTATTATTATTATTATTATTATTATTATTATTATTATTATTTAATTTAAAATGTGAAGGTGGGGCTGAGAGGTTGAGCTTTTTGCTTTTTCTCCTGATTCCCCAAAAAGACAAAAAAAAAAAAATTGGTTTGAAAAGTTACATAATGCTAGAAACAGCTCGTTATGCAATTTCCCAGCTCATTATGTTAATTATCAGCTTGACTGTGTATTTAAAAGTAAGCTAAGAGGTCATGCCTTTTATAATGGAAGTTCAAGAGGCAGTTTCCACTTTGAGAAATACTGTATTTGAAAATAGTATTTTTTCCAAATTAAACTGCAAAGAGTGAAGATGTAATCATCTACATTACATAAGAAAGTCAAGTAAAAGTACTATGAGAGGGACAAGGCAAAACATCATCAGGTTGTTCTCAGCGTGCAATACAAACCAGCATCTGTAATGTTGCCACAAACACGACTAAACTGTGTCTTGCTAACATTCAATTGAAATGGCATAAACAATATAGTGAAATTGGGTCAATAAGGTGCTTTTGTAAATCCGTTTGTAGACTTGTGGTTTAATGCTGTCTGTATATTTTGCACCTTCACAGATTAACGTCCAGAAATGCATGGACAACAGTTCTCACCTGTTGCTGATGTTGATCTGGTCACTGTGCTCTCTTTCTAAGTACTGACAGTCCCATTTTTTTTACACCAAAACTCAGCTTGTGTTGGTAAAAACAGGTCTTCCTCTCCAGCAGTCAGAACATTTGGTATTAAAAGGGGTGTTGTTACAGGCGTGTTTTATGTACGCGTGATCACATCAGTTATTGCTGAGCTTTATAAATGTCCTATATGAAGCACTGTGCCTTACACATTTTGTCTAACATTGCACTGTGCATACAGTGCTGCAAATCTGTGGCCTCTTTGTTCTCTTCTCACATTCAAACCGAAAAGCCTACATTTTAGATAATAGCAGCATTTAGTATGTGTTGTTGTATATATTGTAAAAAGCTGTTCCATTAAAATTCACCATAAATCTAGCAGGGTGTTACATCAATGAACAAATGAGCACACACCACATGAACACACACCACGGGTGGCTAAAGGAAGAGGGTAGATTTTTCCCAGCACTCCGGGGAACCTCATTACAGCAGGGAGTGGGTGTAGAAAGACGTGGCAGAGTGGGCATGTGAATAAAGCAGCATGGGGGCAAGATATTGGGTCCTCTTGCGTCAGTCTGTTTCCTCCTTATTAGTCACCTTGTGGTATTACATGTAAAACTGACCACAATGCTTAGATCACTGCTGTCTGCAATGACATTGGGCAGAGCAGTCTTTAGTGTGACACCGAGAAAGCTGTTCGGTGGCAAACTGCAAAAACAACACATTTGGTTCCTTAATTTTTAACTGCGTTGTGATGTCTGCCTCAGTTGTGTTGAATATGTGATGGACAGCACAAAGAACTCACAGACTTCTGTTAATCTTTGTCATGTTTTCGCTGAAGCAGAACCAAACCAGAGGGCCAAGCATGACAGGGGGTAAATAAAAGGTTTTTAACACAAGACATACTTAAAATTACCATGATTTTATTTATGTTTACCCCACAAAAAACACAACATAATGACATGAATGAAAAAGTCATAACATTAGTTCAGGCAAGCTCCTGACCTCACTGTTAGCTGATGACTTAGCTCATAAACATTGCTCTACCATGCCTTCATTTGTGGCATGTTTGCAAGCCACTTTGCAACCCTCCCTCACCTAAGCTCCTCTTCTTCATGCTGTGTCTCGCTTAATCAATATTATGTCTGTCTTTCACCAGCTTCAGAGAACCATACATAGATAAAAACTCCTGCAAATGGAGGTAAGACATTTTCCATTGACTAGTGGTGCTGTCTGAGCTATAAATATGCACATATTGTTGCTACTTATGGTGCAAAGTTCACTGTCAGTGTGGGTGGTGGAATTTCCACATTACTGAATACTAGACTGCATGTTCCAAATACAGTAGGTCAAAAACTCTTGAACTTTAACATTAAGTTTAGAGGAGCACTGATTCCCTCAGTCACCAGGTGGATGTGAAAACTTCCTTATCAAAACCACGGCAGCACAGTCACAGATAGAGCCTGGTCACTCTGTGTGTGGTGTATTTAGAGAGCCACAAATGTCCAACATCAGTACAGAGCACAGGTTTGGACTGGTGGAACTTCTCCTACTTTCCAAGAGAAATCAGAAAGTGCAGTCCAGCGACCTCCCTCTTTCATTGGAATACAGCATTAATCGCGGCACAGAACCATTCTCTGCAGCGAAGGTCTGTCTTTCAAGCGAGATAATAATAAGCCACAGATCTGAATGGGTGGGACCGTAAGAAACGACATGAAGTCAAGGATTGTTTTATCGCGGGTTTCTATAAATGATCTTTAAAAGCCTTGACGTTCTGGTTTCTGTTTGCAAACAGTTTTGTTTCCCTCTAAAGTGATCCTGAAGCCGTCCCTTCACTACACAGAAATGGTTTACATTTATGGTTTCCCTACAGTTCGGTCTTATAAAGGGAATCCAAGGACAAAGACATCATTGTGCTGCCCACATTGTTTGATTGACAAGTGATTTCAAAACACACTCACTTACACACACATACACACAGCAATAAGTGCTAACCATCAAAGATTTTGCCAGAACAAAAAAAAAACAACAACACAGGGATGTCACAGGTGAGAGCTTTAAAAGCTTACTTTGGTGTCGCGGGGAGCCGCTGATGTGAGTGCTTTGTGTAACAGGAATAGCAAGTCTTTAATGACTGACTTAAGTAATGTGATTCATTGCTTTTGACAGTCGTGTGCTGCTGCAAATCACACTATAGCAACCGGAGAGCGCACACACGTCTTAAAAGCCACCGACTGAACTTCTGCTTTCCAGCCCACGCAGAAGACAGACGACAGCTACTTAGCCTTTTCCAATTATGTCTTTAAGTTAATTGAAAGGGAACAACAAGCACATTTTAGTCTGTAGTCTTGAATTGATGGGCATTCTGCAACAGCAAGAACTATTAGAGCTTGTTTATGAAAATAGCACAAGAGTAATATCCATATTGTTCATAATATGTTTATCTTGTATGACATATACGGTTTGCTTTTACTACAAGGGAACCAGCAGCATGTGCCAGGCACTTAAAGCTAAGGTTTGGATGCATAAACAAGCATTTTCCCTGCTCTCTCTATTTGTGTGGTCGTGTGTATAGGGAGCTTTAAAGGGCTTTCATTCAGCCGCTCAGCTAATTTGATTTTAAATCTGGCAAGTGGCCGAGGAAATATACTGGCTGAGCTGTCATCTGGGGACCGACTCAAACCCTTGGAAATGAAAAGCAACCCAGGCTAACAGACTAAACCAGTGGATCCACAACCCGAGGTTAAGAGAGAGAGAATATACGCTGGTGCTGGAAGATGGAAGCAGTAACTCTGAGGTATCCCAGGTCGGGGAGATGTGGAAAGCCAAACCAGGGCCTTCTGATTCAGCTCAACCCAATGGCCTCTTGAAAAAAACCAATTACACCTTAATCTGCACAGGAGACGAAGGCGAGCAAGTTAACATGGTCATCCAAGCAATAAGAGCAAGGGGAAATTGGAAAATAAAATACTGATTGAATTATAGTGTGTGGGTAGTTTTCAACCGAGACATGACGGCCAATGTAACATCTTGAATCCTCTGTGGTGCCTAAGTTGGTTATATGAGCAGGGCTTTATAGTCGCTTTTAGGAAATGGTTATCATTATTGCTGCTCTCTTATCACTTTGGAACAGCTTAAAATTGCTAACTCATTTGTATTGTCAGTCAAAAAAAGATTGATTATGAAGTAATTCAAACATTTACACAACAAAGCTTGAAAAAAATAATTACAGCTGGTAATAAAAGCAATGCAATTCACTGAAGGTGTACGGCTTTGTATGCGAGAAAACCACTCAACTACTTCCTGTATCGACCCAGTCTGCTGCACCTGCTAATAAATCCTTTCGGAGTACTATGAATTCCCTGGATCGCACATTACAGTCAAAAAGAGATCCCCGCTTTTTATTAGAATGGGGAAAGATATGTTATAGCTCTTAGTTGGACTTATTTTTTTATGAAATATACAGCCGGTTCTTAATCCCAGGATGTCAGATACTGCTGGTTTGTGAAGCCGGTGACATCTCACAGATATGCATCCTTTGAAGTCTGTGCCATGACACAATGGTGAGACAGGTCTGCCTCTCTCGATTCGTAACATATCCACGCTTCTAAACGACCCCCCGGTGTCACACTTTTTCAAAGTGGAGGGGTAATGTTGTCACTGGGGATAATTTAACCCAGACCTGAGTGTTTTCCTCAAAGTCACCAAGTATATTTTGATTGCTTGAACCTAACCAAGTAAAGAGCCTGACTGTAGCCTGAGATCTCCCGGCATAGGATTGTTAGTGGTTCCAAAGGCTCGTTTGGTCACTAAGGGATGTGATTATTTTTTTGAATAAGGACTCTTTTATCTGTTAAATTGTTAAATTTCCTATTGTATTTATTTTTACCTTCAGCTTTTCATAATTACTTCCACAAAGGCGTTTAGGTGGTTGGTCGTGTTCGCATGCGTGTATGTCACCATTCTGTCCGTAAACACGATAGCTCAAATGTTTTCAATGAATTCTAATCAAACTTTGTAGGAGCGTTGAGCAGGCTCACATTAACAATCCATTACAATCTGACTTATATCCACCAATTTCCTTATGGTCAACTTAATGATTTATTGGTTAAAATGGACAACAAGTCTTATAATTTAGAAACAATGATTCTTGCAAGTGTTTTTCAACATGTTGAAAAGATAAAGATTTAAAATATCATGTATTAAATGTCAATATTTGCCCTCTGACCTGTTCTTCAAAGTCAATAGATTGATCTGAAGGTCAAACTGATAATAATGTGATAATAACAGAAGAACACTGTGGTAAAATATTATATATTAAGCTCAAGTTATTCATGTCCAGTTATTTACAAAACAATATCTATCATCCATTACCTGCTCCCGCATAATGTTTGTTTAATCAAATTAAACATCTGTTAAGCTACCCTAACCTGATTTTTACAGCACTACAAAATACTAAAATATGTTTACAAAGAACAACAAAATTACAATGAATATACACAGCAGGTAAAACAGAAAGCTGGTAGTTATTAATGACTGTCGAAGTACAGAAATTTCAATTAGTATGGCAAGTCTGGTTAAGACGATGGAAATATTACTTTAACATTCATCTGATGTGTATCTTAATAGATAGGAAAGTCAATTTATATTGTGAATATTTTTATGGCAAGGTTGTGTCTTAACTGTTTTTTTCACCCAGGGGTGTGCCAGCTAAAAGGGTTCCCAGGCTTCCTGAGTGCCTTTTAAAGGTTCCAGGTCACATCAAGTGATTGAAGACGGGACTGAATAACCATATTAGTTTTATTGTAGATTGTAAGTGATAGGCTAAGTGGGAAAATGTTTCATTTAAAAGTTGCATTTATTTCTGCAGTAGTGATTTGATAGTAATAAAGATTATTACATGAGATGTGTCTTTACTTTATTAGTTTAGTTTAACATGTAACCCTAGGTAATGGTATGGTTTGAGGGTCAATTAGCAACAGTCTTTAAAAGGCTGTCAGTTACCATCAGAGCCTGTATTTGGAACCACGTCCCACCATTGGGCTGTTTTATTTTGTGTATGTTTTGATGTTTGCTAATGTTGGTGAATAAACACCTGGTTGGTTTGCACCTCATCTCTGCCTCAGGTTTCCTATTTTAATCCAGGCGCTTAATAAGGCCATCCTAACGGGTCTGAAATGACCTCTCAGCTGAAACACTCCCCTGCCATCTCTCCAACCCCCTAATGTGGACTTTAACCTATGGTAAAAGTGGAGCATCACTCTGCGTCCTGTATTGATCTGCATAAAGGAGACTGTGTGCATATTGGAACTGTGTGCTACTCCAAACTGTGACTGTTTGGAATAGCATTCTTTTTTTTATAGAGGAAATTTTTTTCCAGGAGTAGTTTGACATGCTTCCTCCAGTCATTTCAGATGCCTTTTCCCAGCCACTAATCTAGGATAACCACTACTGCTATTCTCCCTAAAGCACAAAGTTTGGTTTAAGTCAATGTTTAGGATCAATTAGTGCGTAATACCGTATTACACATGAGATTGAAGCATTTTAAAACTCAGGGTTTATGGGTGCAAGACAGATGGTGACATCTGTAAGTCAGTAATTACTCATGGAAAGCCTGGCATAACACAGTAAACAGGGCAAACCACACTCTGAATTGTTGTTTAAATTCAGCTAGAACTTTGTGTTCTTGGGTTTTGATCTCATAAGATGATTGAACCTATTCTGATGATGATTATTCCATATAAATGACATTCGTAGCTGTTCAACCCAATCAAAAACAAACTGTGGTTAAACCAAAGGGGATAAACTGTTCTTTAGGAGTTTATCATTGCCTCATCCGACATTGCTTTGTACAAATCTAACCAATCAAAACTTCCAACCACATGCAATAAACTGCCTTTGACAGCTGTTGACAGAAACGGTGGTGCTGACTGCACTGCACCCACAGTACTGCTGAAAATGTTTGCCCTTTGCATAAAAACAGGAGAGAAGCCAACAGGTTCCCTTTACAGCATAATGGATCAAATGAAAAGCTCAGAAAATGTCCAGGAAATGGTGCCTCCTTCGTGGAACATGTCCATGTTCTGGAAATTTCAAGGAAGTTTGTGTGTGTCTTGTTTTCATTCTTTCCTTTTCCCACCTTTTTGTTGGAAAGATTTGCCCACTAAAAACTTTGTGTTGCTCTTTACACTTGTAAACTGTAACTTACTTAGTGGGATGAGTAAAACGACGCCTGGCCATGAAGAAAATAAATAAATATAACTAGCTCAAATGGTTTAAACATATCACGGGCAGACTCTTTGGATTACAGAAAGAAAAAATTATGGCTCTGAGTAAAATGTCCATAGAAAAGTAGAAAGCTTGTGATACGGGCCTTTCATGCTCTCTCTACATTCATGTCTACTTCCTCAGCTCCTGCTCTAGTGGTCACTGAGCTCCAAGGCAACTTTGATGAATTAATCCAATAGAAGAAATTGGTCTTTCAAATATAAAGAGCACCTTCATTCTGGAAAGTAAGTCATGAAGAGAGGAAGGTAGAGGGGCACGAATCAGCATGAGAGGAGAGGTGAATGGACAGACCTGAAAGAAACTGACTACATGAGAGGGTGTATGTGTGTGTACTAGAGAAAGCCAAGAATGAAGACTGCTTTCGAGGTGGGATCTTCAGGACAGCTGAATTGTTAAAACACTAAGAACCAAACTCAAGGTCCAATATTTCTAGTCAGCCTATGTCCACAGTGGGCCTAATCCTGGATCCTGATAGAGCCGTTACAGTGAAGAAACATAGGCTGCAAATCACGATTACAAGTCATTTGCAAATTGTCTATGTCACACAGTGGAAATTTGTGTTTTTATGTTTTATTGTACTGTGTATTGGTACACAGAGTATTGATTTTATTTGCATCACCTTATCCTGATATTTATATTGTGTGTTTTAGTGTTGTTGCACAATATTCTTTTAATCCACTGTGGACTAGGTGAACAATAGTAGGCACCTGTGGAGGTGGAGGTGTTCCCCGAGGCGGCCTATCAGCCGCCAAACTGACCTGTTAAAGAGGATGGTGGGCGCAGAGACAGGGATGAGATGCACGAAAAGTGAGCAGGAGGAAAAGAAACGCGTGCAAGCCAGCATGTGTCGAAGGACCTGCTGCCTGACTGTGGGGTGCCATGAGTCGTTCGGCGACGGACTGGCCAGTGGAACACGGTCCCGACGGCAGGAATAGCGACAGTGGGAGGCGAAGCGTGAAATCCACAGCAGGGCAGAGGTGTCCCTCTCCCTGCATCTGGCGGTGCTACGAGGGAGGCCATGTTCAGGTGTGGAGTGGGGCTGGACTGTGCAGTGACACGCCGTCAGGAGGAGACGGTCTGCGACAGGAGCCCCCTCCTTAGTCTTCTAGCTGGCGTGATTTCCAGAGGAATTCCTCTCCTGTTTCTTTTACAGATAAGGAACATTTGCCCGAGTGTGGCTGGACCGTGGGATTATGGGATTGTGGGGGGAATTTTAGCATATGGGAAACATTTGTTTAGCATTTGTTTTGATAGGGTATAGTTATTTCTGCCGGCAGGGTGTTTAGCGTATTGAGAATGCTTTTTTATTGTATAGGGGGATTTTAAACTGTATTTGTAATTCTGGTTGTGTCTTTTTTCCATGGAAATAAATGGTGTGTTCAAGGCCGATTTAGTCTCTGTGCCCTGAGCGCTGACCCACTCACTCCCCTCCCCAGTTTTAGCAGCTACATCTACACAAAAGCAAAGCTAGGTACTACTTCAGAGGTACTACAGTATTTTACAGGTAACTGTCATGTTCATTCTGAGTTTAGCACAAATAGCTGGTTTTGGATTCTCTTCAGTTACAGGTAAGACTATCAAGGCTATCAAGACCATTGCTTGGACGCTGTGTTTATTTAAGAGGGACAGTTCAACCCAGTACTCCCCTGGACTGCAGGGATACTTATCCACCTGAGTGAGTTGGTGAGAGTGAGTTGCCCTCGCTTTCAGTATACTGCAACAAAAGGCTGACTGCCTTGTTGTGCTCAAAGTGCCAAAAAGCACACGTGGAAAAACTCACAAAAATGAGCGGTTTATTCTGTCTCATCAAGGTTATAAATGCTTCCCTCTGCACAGAGATATATTTGTTGGATTTAGTTAGGTAGAATAAAAGTGTTCCCATGGAAAAGTGTTCAGAGAGAGGTTTATGGGTATGCTTTTGAGTAAAATATCTGGCATCATCAAGATGAGTGCCATCTAGCTGTATTATAAGGCGACTTGTCTACACAGGACATTTCCAAAAAGTCACACCAAAACAATCTAAATGTAAGTAAAAGCCAATTTTCATGTTTAAAGCTGTAGTTTAATGTTCTTTGAATCAACTTGCTTTGAATTTGCTTAATTAAAATTATGACTTTACATCATTTAAATGGGCTTTACAGTAATAAAGAAGCATATAGGAGCGAGAGGTTGATAATTGCACTCCTCGTCATGATAAAGTTCAGTTCTTTTGTATATAGCACCAATTCAGAATAACAGTTGCCTGAAGGCGTCACACATATGCGTCGGGCGATAGACCCTCACATATGTTTGCTCATGGCAAACATATGACAATGTACTAGCTGGCAGTTTATTACTAATTCAGAGACCTCCCTGGGGCAATTTCATGTTAGTTTTCTGCCCCAAGGAATGTCAAAGTCAAAATGTAAATTAAACCCCACTGACAAACAACGTCACATATAGTCGTATATTTCCAATCTGTTCAATTGTTCAAATCCATATAAACATTTGTTTGCAGTAACTCTGCAGTAACAAAAGAACTCGGATTACATGCATCACAGTTAAACACCTCTCTGTTCAGGATCTCTTAACACGGTGAAAAAACCCCCCAAAACTGATAAGTTTCAATTGAGCGTAAACTCAATCAGGGCAACTGAGATTGGCCTCGTGAGGATGAAGCAATGTGACAGGCCTAAAGAGGTTAGACACCAGGTTTATCCAATTACAGCTCGGCAATAAACAATCCCAGAAACCCTCTATCCCCCAATCGGCTCATTGCTCCCTCTCCCTCCTCACTCAGTTTGAAACTTGACCCACCATCTGTATCCATATACCGCTGACGGATGCCCTTGTGTTGAGCACTGACACTACTTGTGATGAGTGCGCAGGACTTACGCCTGCCAATCTGTGCAAGTAGCAAACAGCCCTCGGTGCCCCTGCACACTAAGCAAATATTCAGAGCCTCTGATGGCGTCGTTTTTTTTTTCCAGATTAGCGGAGAGCCGTCTGCAGATGATGATAATGAGACACTCTATTTCCCCTACTCTGGCCATTTGAGAGACAGTCAGACGGCCGGATAATCTGGTTTGCGCTGGGGGCCTCATCCATTGAGTCCCACCGTCGCGTTGACATTAGCACTAAGACGTATTAGCACATTAGCCTGAATGGGCGATGATGTGTTCTCAAGTCAGTTAAGCAGAGTATGATAGCGGCTGTGTTATGGTTATGGTGATGGCTTTATGGAGTCTTTGACAACTCCATTGATCTCAAGACGCACCTGCTAATGCCTACAACCGAGTGTGCAAGAGAGAAAATAAAAGCCGGAGATTTGTGAGAATGATGGAATTTATAAAACACAACCACAGGCTGATGAAGATCGAGAATTTGCTTAATTAAAAGAGTTAAATAAAACATGCTAAAAAGAGAGATGTTAATGGGTAGAAATGTCCTGTGTTCTCGAGAATCGTACTCAAGACTATATATCAAGACTAAGTGAGCTGGTTTTAAAGCAGAAAGCTTTAAAGAAATCTGTTTTGATCCTAATTCTGCGGTCTGGATGTTCCTAGAAAGCATGAGCCCTGCAGTGTAGTCATTACATGCCACGGGCCATAGACACAGATCTATAAATGTTTGGTATTAAACGGACCCATTGATGGCCTGCCCTCACTCCCTTTGCTCCCGTTAATGGAGCTTTTATGAATCTCAGGCCTCATTTGTCTCTCATGGTTAGGGGCTTTCTGCAGTCTGAATTGTGTAATAATGGCAAACCCAATTTGCTTTGTGCTACGTTAATCTCAACACGCCCCTTCCCTCTCTTTCATGCTTCCCTAACTGCATTCAGCTCATTCATCAATGATTCTATTATCACTCTCTTCTTCCAACTGTGTGTGTGTGCGCGCGCATGTGTGTGTGTATTCATAAAATAAACCCAAATTATGCCACTCTACTCGTAACAGACAAGTAAAGCAACACTGATGAAATTTTGGAAGAAAGAAAAAATGCCATTAACGACGGAGCCATTATCTCCTTTAAAATTCCTTTTTTGTTCAACATAAACCAAAACATTTCCTCAAACAATTAGACCATTTTTAATGAATGTCTTTAAAAAACCCCGTAACAATGCCGACTCAGTAGGGCTACTATTTAAGCTGCCGGTTTTTGCAGGAAATTACTGATTGGGGTTAAAGTGCTCACATCTGTTTGGGGAATAGACATGCTGGTCTCAGCGCAGTTGCTTTGCCTGCATATGGAGAAAAAGAAAACACAAAGGAGTGACCTTTCCAACAACAGGCTTTTACGTTGCACAAATATCTTTTTGGTCCTCTTTTTCTCCGCACACAAACACCTTCTTTCATGTGGTAAAAAGATGCTCTGAATGAAAACATTCAGAGGATGCACAATTCTCTAAATTTGTTACTTTAATAGTGGAAAATATCAAAAGAGCTTGGTTTTCAATTATGTGTTTGGCATGTTTGGCTTTATTAGACTGCAGATAGTGTGGTTAGAGGAAATGAGTGCACAAAAAAAAGTTCCACAAACCAAATCAAATCATTAACGTTGCAGTTGTACGGTATGTTTCTTAATTATTCATCTGCCAGAGTACCCTGCTAAGGAAGTTTTTAATCTGGCTCTGAATTGCATTAAAACCCACACCCAGTGACAGAAGCTGATGGGTTCATGGAGAGTTGGTGTGAAAAAAATGTGGCGTGTCTCCAGTTTTTGGCCTAAGAACAATTTGTAAATCTCTTTCATGATAAAAGTGGCAGGCGAGTGAGAGGATAGAGTTTAGAGAGAAGTTTGAATCACCAAGGCCTGCAACCAATGAGTCGGTCCTTGGTATTCTGGGATGGGTTCCAGCCCATCCCAGAATCCCTCTTCTAAAAAAATAAAAAAAAAAAGGGGCAGGGATAGCTCAGTAGGTAGAGTGGTGGCCCCATGATCGGAAGGTCGGGGGTTCGATTCCCCTGAACAGCTACCCTGAGGTACCCCTGAGCAAGGTACCGTCCCTACACACTGCTCCCCGGGCGCCCAGTGGCTGCCCACTGCTTCACTGAGTGAATGGGTTAAATGCAGAGAGGGATTTTCCCCACGGGGACCAATAAAGTACGCTTTCTTCTTCTTCTATATGCACACCAGTTGAACAGCTGTACTTAAAGGGCCCACTGACTATATATATATATATAAAACACTTCTGAAACATAGTATATTGTTTTGCTATTAGAACCATAAAAGATACATATAGCAAGTGAAGTTTGGTATGAAAAGGTTCGAGGTGATGATTTCAGTTAAATAGCGGTCATTAGAGATCAGACAATACAAAGAGCAGCTTTGCTAGATGCCAGAAAACAAGAAGGAGCTTGTCATAAAATTTGGTATGGTGCGTGAATTTAGCCGAACCACCTTACAATTCTATACAAGTGTGTGTGCATATTTTACATCCTAATGAATAAAGCTCTGTGATAATCAATCTCTTCATCATGTAAATTAGGTACTGTATCTAGTATCAAGTATGTCTATCAAGTTGATTATCTTGATTTTAATGCATAAGACATTTATTCGCTTGATTCACAAATCCTCAAATGTGGACATGCTATCTTTGGAATTCAAGTTCATTTTACAGGTTGAACATTACTTTGACGGAATATCCTCTGTGTCTTGTTCAGTTTTTCCAACTCGACTATAACTCTGTCTGAGTGAGGCTGCCAGACATACCCCAAAAAATTAGGCAGACAAGTTGTATGAACCTGTGGGGTCCAAGCAAACAATTTACTGCCCTATTTAAAAAATAATCATAATATTTACCTTTAAAAGTGGTGCTGCAACTTGTCTATTGATTTTTTCATTTCCTCCATCATAGAGAGTGGTGGAAATTATTTTCATCAACTGTGTTGGTGTCTTGTTTTTTTGTGTTTATGGAGTTTTCTTTTTACAGTACATGGTTCTATTTTGTTGAGGCCTTAAAGGAGGTCATACACAGCAGAGCCCTGTTTTTGGAAGCGCAATGATCTGACCCTGCTGCTGACATCAGGGTCTGTGTTCAGGCATCTCTTATTTGCCTCTGTGGAGACCTTACAGCTATTTTATCTAATTCAGGAAGATAGGATGGGACCTCGCTTCTTCTTTAGATGAAAGGAGAGCGTTGTGTTCACCTTATCGAGAAGAGAGTACACTGGCAGAAAAGTATAAATGCACCCAGACTTCCTAGAAATGAGTCTTGCCACTTGACAGCCATCTTGGTAACACCCTAGAGCAGTTATTTAAGTGCTTATTTTCAACGGGGGAGCCATGGTTTTTATTTGATAAGTCACAAGGGCATAAAAACTATATGTTTAGAACCACTCAAATATCAGATTAAAAAAAACACTTCAAAAGATAGGTGACATATCCTGAAAAGAGGTTTAAAAAGCAAATTATACTTCTGCTCACATGTGCACAGTTACACAACAGTACTGCTTCAGTGATTAAGGTCTTCAGTTTATCCCACCAAAGCACTTGAACAGAAGCCATGCTAATTCAGGCTATAAATACAGTAAGCCAAGAATAATGATAAGTACACGTAATAGCTTCTTTTCAGTGATAACGGGTCGATAGGCCTGCCACCTCACACTCGATTCATTTACTGTGCACATGAAGCGACACAGCTGGCTCATATGCCCCCCAGCCTGGTGTCTCAAAATACTTGAATTCTTCATTAAAAAAAAGGAATGTATTTTTTTTAATTAAGTTTTTCTTTTCATGACAGTCAGCACAACTTTGACACTTTGGTATATATTTATTATATGCATCATATGTGTTGTCATGACTCTTCAGGGGGATATCGTCCTGGCAACCGATAAAATGAAGCTTTAGAAACACCAGTGGCAACCAGTGTGCGGTGCATCTGGAACGTATTCACTGTCCGTTTCATTTGTTCCACGTTTTGTCATGTTACAGCCTTATTTCAAAATGGATTCAATTAATTTTTTTTTACCTCAAAGTTCTACACATAATAGCTCATAAACACAAGAAATACTAGAAAAAAATTATTGTAAATGTATGAAAAACAAAAATATAAAATGGACATACATTCACCATGGCACTCAAGTGCTTCCTGTTTCCACTGATCACCCATCAGATATTTCTACAACTCGACTGGAGTCCACCTGTGGTAAACTCAGTTAACTGGACTGATGTAGACACAAGAGTTACAAGGTAACAAATTCAAAATATTCATCTAAGAAAAGTAATTTACAATCAGGTAGCCTTGGTGAGGTCCAGATATGATCTTAGAGTGCTTTTCAGCTGTATAAATTACCTGCCTTGGTTTTGATTTATTTGACTCAATCCAGCTGCTAGTTACATGAACAGGTACAGTTGAGTGCTTTATCCAGCCACAGTGGGATCGCTCTCCCATGGAGAATCAAGTCGGCAGATTGACAATTTCTGTGGCTGCAGGTCAGACAAAACAGTCCCTGTGGCTCAAAACAAACCCACTTAGATTCTAGTCTTAGAGGGTGTTTTTTGTGTGACTATAATTCATATTAGCTTTACTTATCTCAGATTAGCTAATTCACAATTGAACTGGTAAAATCTAAAAGATGCCAAGGGACATAATTAAAATAGATGATTAAAAGCTAATATCTACCAATGAAGAAGAAAAGCACCTTTATTGTAGCGCACCAACTTCATATTAACATTTTTCCTGTCAGAAACAACCTTACAAATAAGCCAGAAAGGTGACATGAAGATTACATCATGGAATGAATCTTAAACATACAGCAAAATTGCCAAGAGTTATTATGAGTTGGATTCATAACACAAGCCTTCATTTACTTCTGCAAATCATGTATTATAATGTTACTAAGAGATAAAATGGGAGGCATAACATAAGAAACGTGGTTGTATGTAGACGTCAGACTGTAGCCAGGGGTTTTCAGGACTGATGTGCTTGATCCCTAAAGTCTTAATGCATGGAAATGCTGTGGAGAATGTCCTACGTGGACAGGATTGTGTTCAGGATCAAAGCCATTTGGAGTAAATTGTGATGGATCGGAATTTGCAAAGAGGCCTTGATCCTTTGTCGGCTTGTTTTGTGTACGCCTCATCACTATCTGTTTAAATACTGTAAAAGCACATTAGGCCACTGAGCTGTATATTAGCAGCACAGTGCAAAATCTAAACAATAAAAACAGGTCTGTCTGTGTATTTAGATGTTGATGCTAGCTGCTAACTTTCCAAGTCCGAAATGATATTAAAAAATTTATATCATTTGTATTTTTAATAAAAGTATGTACATGAAAGAGGGATGCCACCAGAATATTACACACTGGATCATGATGTCCCATTTTGAAGCTTAACTTGAACATTTAGCCACTGGTATCTTTTTCTCCCTCAGTGTTTTCTCCCTGTGCTGCGCACCATACCAAGATATCCAAAGTTCACAGTTATTGGATCATTTGGAAATGCCTTATTATTAATCTCTGGCTCTCTCCCTTCACTCCAAACTGCTTGCAGCAGATGGCTGCCGCTCTTTAAGCCTTTTTCTAGTGGAGGTTTCTTCCTTTTAAAAGGAAGTTTTTCCTTCCCACTCTCACCAAGTGCTTTGTGGGTTCTCTGTATTATTGTATTGTCTCTACCTCACAATATAAAGCCCTTTGAGGCGACAGCTGTTGTGCTATATAAACAAAACTGAAATGGGAAGAAATGTTTTTGTGACAGACTGCTAGTGAAGTCCCTAAAAGATACAATTTACATAATAAAATTTTTAAATGTATATTTTCTGTTACACGTAGACACAAAAGTGGTTAATTTCTTGAGTTAGGCGCATTTTTAAATGCTTGAATGATTCATATGTGACTCTTAAATTGCTCAACTAACACAAAACATTCCTCTGAAAATGATTAGGTATTACAACTGGATGAAAAATGAGTGAAACAAGCAGCCAATATCCAAGGAAAGCTTTGCAAACCCTCGGAGAACCTGGAGAACCACTGCTCAAGACTTTCAGAAATGACAAGAAAGTCTAGAAAGCAAAATGTAAAAAAAATAGGAGAAGGTGAAAACTACAATACTGTACGTGTATTTGTATAACTCTCAAATCTAGCTCAGTGGTGACAAAAGTTGTGCTTTACAATTTAAGTGTTTAGCAAGTTGAATTCTCAAAGAGGCTACTATTACAGATTACAAATACATTGTCCAGCTTCACTTCCTTTAGGTTATAGACTGTTGAACAAAAACACTACTACCTCCCAAAGGTGCACTTAAATATTTCTGTCAATGCTAAAAGAAAAAAAAGAAAACAGTTCAACGCACTGAGCCTGATGAAATCGTACAATCGTCTGTTAAAAGCAAATTAAACCAGCGTGGTATCTATACCGGCCTCCATTGATTCAACTACTTTTAAACTGTTGAACAGTAAAATCACTTTATCTTTTTTAAGCTTCATGCTTTTTTATGCATGGTGCCAATGTGTTTTAAAGGTAAAATTACCACTTACATCATCAGCAGCAAGACACTTAAAATCACCACACTTGAATCAGGTCATGAGTACGAGCCAAAATGTCCCCACTTATGAAAATTTCTCATCTTTCTAATCTTGTTAGGACATTTGGTGCTCACTGGATAGAATTATAACAGTACACACATTTACTGAGTGCACATGAGGAGCGAGATTCACAAATGCGATTTGGACCAAATTAAAATGCCAGCACTGCCTGAGCATCTCAGTGCGTAGTACACAGTATGTATTTCAGAGAATGAGATAGGCAAACGATAAAAAAAAAAACGACTTTGAGAGAGGAGTAAAGAGAGCGTAGGAGTTTGTGTGAAGGAGAGAGCTTCATCTGTGCTGTGAAAACATGGCACAAAGAAAAGGAACAGCAAAAAAGAAAACAAGAGCGCGGAGGAAGAGAAGAAGGGGGGACAGGGCGGAGGACGAAGGGCGTACTGGGATATGCGAGTGAATGCCAAATGGACAGTTTTCGTTATTATACTCTACTAGCAGAGGCTGCCAAAACACCACCTACACACACACACACACTCACACAGATAGGTTCGCATACACATGAGGCACAAACAGTCTCGTACTTTGAGCATGTGTGTGTGAGTGTGCGAAGAGGAGAATTTGAAAGAGCGAGAAGTAGCTTGGGAGAAAAGGGGGAGGGATGAAGACGCCGAGGCCAGATTGCAGGAGCAGCTTTCCGAGCATATCTCAATTCGCTGGCTATATTGACGGCAGCGCACGCCACCGCACACTCCGTCTCTGTCAAATTCTCCCTGCCTCTGTTCATCTCTCCCTCTGTCTCCATCTCACACGCACTCACATGCAAAAGATGGACCTCCGGCAATGTGCTGGGAAATGAAAAAGGCGGGAAAAGTGTGACCTTCGGTGGTCATTATTGAGCAACACAAATCTCAGTATAAGGGAAAATCATCTTATTGGATGTTTTTAGTCCTTACTTTGAAATGAAGCTGCTCTACAAGCGGACATAAGCTCATTGGCTAAGTTAAAGCTTGACGCAGAGTCAGAGATGTACAGTAGATTGGGCAGAGTTTATAAGTATGTATGTTTTCCGCTTTTAAGTTGAAATAAAAGGCAATTTTGCTTAGCATATGTGAAAGTACAGTGAAGGATGGCTAGACTCAGTAGGAATCAAACAACTTAAATAAATGGACACATCAAATGTGCCTTCTGAATTAGCTTATGGAAGCCTCTGCTGAATAACAAATCCCTCTCCACTCCTACTCAAACCAAGCAGGTCTGAGCATCACTGCTTTAATTCTAGCTAGGCTAGTGAGCAGGTAGCTTTTAGTATGTATTAGCTGGTGTGTTTACTATTAACTTGGGAAACCAGCTTTTTTTTGATGTGTGATTGTCTTTTTCATGTTTCAGGTTTATTTTATAACTGGTCACAGCTGCTGTTTGCCCTGAAGAAAGGAATCTTTTACCAGGCATCTTTCAAACCTACAGGTGGTGAGTGATACTTTTAAAACCTACCTAATTAAATGTCATTCTAGCCTTATCCGAGTTTCTGTTTATTTGAGACACTATCTCTGTGAATCCTCATAAATACAAAATTACTTGCACTCAGACAAGCACAAGCACGCCAAGGATATGTTGTCCAGTTGTCAGGAAGAAGCTACAATTTGTCACATAGGGAACAGAGAATAGGACCTGGGAGAGATGGACATCTGGAATGAAAACAGAGAGATGGAGGGGGAACAAAAGAGGGAAGGCAAATAGCGAGAAAGAGCGTGACAGGAAATGAAGACCTAGCTATAACACAGGCCCAGAGGGCATATAGCATTTAGCCATTTGTAATGTAAGCACAGAGACTCTCACTATCTGTGCAATGCAACAAGCTTGGCTGCATTCATTATTACAAAAAACAAGGTGGTTTAGAGTATGACCAAGACTGCTGGAGGGAGATTTTCACCTGCAATGAGCTAGTGTCGCAAGAAGCAGTGCAGCTGGGAATGTGCTTTATTCATGTGAACGAGGGGCAGTGATAGCAAAACATTATTAGTCCATACCAAATAAAGACAAGAAGCCTAAGTTACATCATTCTTTATACAGTAGCACACATTACTGAATTGTACACTTGCAATTTTAAGTTTAGTTTAACACTAGGTGGCAAAAAATTGCTGTTTTTTGGTTAAAATCCAAACATAAAAATCAACTTTGTAGCATTTAGAAAACATAAATATGCAAATTACCTACCAACTTGCACATTACACACAAAGGATTGTCATGCAGCTTGTTCTGTCGAAGGCATCTTCCTGTTTAAAGGGAGTTCTTCCTCCTCACTTTTGCCAAATGTTTGCTGGTAGGGAATACTTGGGATCTTTCTCTGGGTTGAGATATACACGTAAGATTTAATTGATGTATATTAAACATATAGTAAAACGTTTAAATGTATAATGCTATAGAAGAAACATTATCAACATTTAATCTTTACAGTAAGGAAAAACAGAAAAAGTGGGCTGTCGAAAAGAAATATAGACAGCCTTAGCTTGGATCATAAAATGTCTAAGAGAATATGCTTATTTTGATATGTATACAGTCTTGTGCAAAAGTCTCAAGTCTTTTTTTTTACCAACAGCCTGTTCCAAAAAACACATAATTTGTTCAAAATTCTTTCGCAACTCTCAGAAAAATGCCAGGGATGACACAGTTTGACAGACATAAAATAGCATTTCTGCACCAACATGATGATTCCCAAACAGCTATTAGTCGAAAACTTGGCATATCTCAGCATGGTGTGTAATGTGTGCTTAAAAAATTTGACAAATGGACAAGCAGAGGACAAAATAAGTGGCAGGCCTGAAAAGCTCCTTACAGCAGATGAACAGCATCTGAAAGTCGTGTCCTCGAAACAAAAAAATGCTCAAAGTAGACCGGAGTGACGCAGATGGTCCTTTACAGCATCGGTCTCCAACCTTTTTTGAGCCACGGACCGGTTTATGCCCGACAATATTTTCACGGACCGGCCTTTAATGTGTCGCGGATAAATACAACAAAATAAAACTGGTACCGGTACAGAAAAAAAGAAGATTTATTTATAACACATGTGAAAAGACCGAGTTAACGATCAAAACGATAACATAATAACGCTGAAAACCGATAAAAACCCTGAAAACCAAACATTTGACACCTGAGCCTCAACTCTCGCGGCCTGGTACCAAACGATTCACGGACCGGTACCGGTCCGAGGGCCAGGATTTGGGGACCGCTGCTTTAGCTAATCGAGCTACTGTTAACCAGAAATAATTGTTAGACTTGCATGACTCTGCTTGCATGCTTGTGCATGTTTCAGTAAATGTCCATCCATTTCCCACTTTCCTAGTCATATAATTAAAAAACAAAAACAAAAAAAAATCAAAAGACTTTTGCACAGATAGGCACAGATAGGTCAAACACACACCTATACAGATAGGTCAAAGACAAGTGTAAATTGGCTACGTGGTGAATGCAATGGGAGCTTACAGCAACTTTGCAGAATAAAATTTTTAAAAATGGTTGCTGCCAGTGCTACCCCTCAGCCTGCTGGCTATAGAGTCTGTAGATCTTAATGGAGTGCACATGAGCCTTAGTGACTTTATTCACCATATCATTTCAAAAATAAATGGCTAAGTAAGAACAAGCAATAAGACATGCTAAAAATCATAAGTAAGATAAACTACTGAGAATACTTTTATGTTTTATGTTTGTTATTATTATGGTAATAATTACAGTTAGACATTCCTTCATGATCATAGGGTTTTTCGACTAACAGTCTACTCAACTAGAAATCATGTTAGCTTTTATAAGTTACATCAGTGGTCCCCAACCCTGGGGGCATTGACCTGTCTGTGAGTCGTTTAGCACCAGGCCGTGAGAGTTGAGGCTCGGGTGTAAAATTCATGGTTTTCAGGGTTTTTATTGGTTTTTAGCGTCATTTTTTAAATCGTTGTTATCGATAACTTGGTTTCCCTGGGTCTTTTCCTGTGTGTTACGAATAAATCTTCTTTTTTTTGTACTGGTACTGGTTTTATTTTGTTTTTTTTTATCTGCGACACCTTGTTTATGTCCAACGAAAATATTGTTGGACGTAAACAGGTCCGTGACGCAAAAGGACTGCTGTGTTACAGGAAAAAACATTCAAAGGTGAGTCATGACTGTGACTAATTAGATGAGCTATTATATGTATATTCATCAATTCTTAGACCCATTTTACCTATCCCAAAAAAGGCCTGAAGGTTCGTACGTGAAACACCTTTTTAATGTTATTTTTGCTGTGTGGTCATAAAAGGAAAAGACATATTACTGGTATATTAGCCGTGTGTCATTTTACTTTAAACAACAGTTCTCGAGTTCTTGTATTCACAAATTTGGATTTCCACGCTGCCCACTGAGCAGGATGACAGCAATACCTCAAGTCTGTCAGGATGAGGAGTAAAAAGTATTTATTCTCAGTTGTATTTATTAATTCTGACTAGTATCAGCACAACACAGCGCTTCAGTAGATTAGTTGATGGAACCTTGACTCAAAGGTCAGGGCACTGACAAAATAGCTAGCTATCATTTTTCTGTATAATGAGTATCGATGTCTAATTTAGCAATTTTTAATCTATTGGCCTAAGTCCAAACAGAAACTCAACCAAATTCCAGGGCTCAGTGTTCACTTAATTTTCTTTGTTTCACCCCGAGGCAAGATCTGAAGTTAAAAAAAAAAAAAACTAGGATAGAAAACGGTGTAATAAAAAAGCATACTTGGAGGCAGTCCAATCAAAATGGATGACTAATTGCATTAATCAGCCTGTTAACAGAAAATGACCGAATGCAATGGTTTTAGCTGAATGTAATTGTTATAGACAGTGTTGTTGTTAATGTATGTTTGGGGGCGTTGAACCCCGGAACCTTCAGAGGTTTTTCAGGGTTCTCCCTGCCGGAATGTTATGTGTGGGACAGTTTCCTGTATGTGTGCGACTAGCTGTGGTTGTTTCTAAAAGTGGTCAGTAAACGTCCTAAAACTGGCACTTGAGTTTCCGAGCATTTTTATCCTGAGGTTATAACAGTAATAATGAAACCCTTTAAATGTGCATACAGTAGCTCCACTGATTCAACCAGCAGAACAGTTAATTTTTGTATGACTTTGCTTAAATTCATTTCTCATATGGCACGAGGACTCGAATTATGAAGCTGAACTGTTATTACTCTCGCATAAGAAGAAAGGACCAGAGGCAAAGTACAATGTAGATGAAATAAATTTAATTTAATTAAACTGTGGCCCGGTACAGAAACTGTACTCTAGAGCTTACACAAAGTACAACTCTGAGGAAACTTGGTTCAGAAAAAGGTCCACTGTGTGTTTGAGTCACATTTGTAAAAACTGAAAAAAATAAAAATAACCTTTTACCCAACTATAGTAGCGGGCATTTGGCTGGCATGGTTTGGCTTCCCTACTCATGCGTTACTACTCCCCAGTCACATTTATATGGGTTATATGATTTTGTGGCCTACCACTTGATGTCTGAGTCTCATTTAGTAGTGAGTAAATTTCTCAGCTGAACTTGTTGCACAGGTGGCATCTTATCACGGTGTCACGCTGGAATTCACTGAGGTGCAGAGAGCGACCTGTTCTTTCACAAATGTTTGCAGAAGCAGTCTGCATACCGAGTGCTTGGTTTTATACACCTGTGGCCATGTAAGTGCCTACTGTATTATACTGTACTCAAATGTAACACTGGACCAGTACTAGAGATCCATATATGCCGGCTTTTAGACCCATCTTACAGGCGTATAGTTAACTCGAGGTGAAAATAATCAAGTTGATTAAACCAACTCTGATTAGCTTTTCTAGAACTCAAAACTCAGATTTTCTCATCTCAGAATTTACAGCTATACTAACCGTTTGTTAAGCCTACTAACCAGAACTCTATTTTTCTAGTTGTCCACGAATTTGCAGTATGTAAAAAACATGGATGCAGCTTCTGTATCAGAAAAATGAAGCAGATGTGGAATTGCCTTTCATCCTTCCCTCTTAAAGATGAGATTTGATGACCTCCCTGTACCCCTTGATGACGACTTCTGACACCTCAGTATCTATTTATTTTCAGTATTCTTCCAAGGCTAGCCCTTGAAAGCTTAACCCCAATTCCTTTTCCTTTTGTCATATACAAAACTGTGAGACCAGCGACTTCATGTGTAAGAAAATGAGTAAATGTAGCGTGTTTTACTTTAAATTTAGCATGAATGCTAAAAAGACAAGAAAACTACCTTGTGATCAGGTCTACCATAAAAAATAGGTAACGTGCCCTTTTGACTATGCTTTGCACATCAAGATGATACAAATAGCTACCTTCATGTCAGAAACCTGCCCACACTCTCTTCAAACCACTATTTTTGTTTTTCAGTGGAGAAGGAAACGTGCATCAGAAAGGCTCGGCAGTCTATTTGGCTTTCCTTTGGTGTCAACACAACAGGCATGTTGCTCCTGTGCTAGATAAATGTACAGAGTTGTGGCAGGCTGCAGATTTGGCAGAGAATATCTCATGGCTTTAGATAAAAATAAATAACAGTAGAAATACAGGGTGCATTTACTGCTGCTCTGAGTCTAAAGATGCTAGGGACACAAAAAAAGAGAAAGAGTGAAAATATGGCCCCGGGGAGAGGAAAGTGAGCAATATACGGGAGCTCAGTGGAGCCTGCTGTTAGAGCCACAACCTTTACACCGTCCTCCCCTGGGACTGGTCAGGTGATGCCTGGTATCAATATTTAACACGCTACATCCTGACTGGACTTATGGCCGCATCAGAGGGAGACAAATGCACAAAGGCACAAAGACACACAGGTAATGGCACACATGAAAGTGCATTACAAAAGGTTTGCACGTACGCATACACATAAAAGGTCACAGTGAGGCTCCACATTTATCCTTTTGAACCAAGTTAACCGAGTCGCCACTGTAATGGGAAAACAGACATATTAATGCAACAATTTACTAAAAAAATAAAAAAGAATAAAATAAGATCAACATGAGTATGTGAAATCTTTTATGCAGCTGGAGGAATGATTTGTGATTTTTCTTTTTCATTTTTCACCACATAACAGTTGAACTGTTTTTTTAAAAAAAACCCGTCTATTAAAACAATTGTTTTTATTTTAATTTGGTAATTTCTATCAAGTCTTACCCAAAGGTCCATTCGGTGGCTATTTGTGGTCATTTTACATGACTGTTCACTGATCCCAAAGGTTCAGAAGTGAACTGGAACATCTCTGTGCTCATGTAGTGAGGAATGTGGTCTTTTTTAAATTTATTTGTTTTTTAAACGTTATTTCTGTCTGATCATAGCAACAAGGGCAGTATTTAGATAAAAAGGTAGAATAAGTTACCAACTAATACTAGCTTGATGTAAGTTGCATCATAAATGGTAGAGGTACAATGCACGGACATATATCAGGTAATTAGATTATCCATAAAGGCCAAAAACATTCTTTTTTTAACAGACTACAAATATGCCTGTAATGCTGTAACACTGGCCATTTTAACATGAGACTCTACAGAGTTGACTCAGTATTTGAAGAAGCCTCAAGTGGCTAATAGAAGAACTGCAGGTTTTCCTCACTTAAACATGAAGCTCATTTTTCATCTCTGGAGGCTGCTGCTTAGCTAAACATTTTCCCCCCTGTTCTGCATTCCTATTCACAATCATGCCCTTGATTTGTCTTTATATTAGTCAACACTGCTCTCACTGTGAGTTCAGACCAGGTCTCCCTATCGTGCTACATACCCTGTCTAAAGTTGAGTAATGAGTAATCCTGTTAAATAACAGTGATCTCAATGCTGATTAAAATAATCGTGATATTCATGATTATGACTTTTGCCATAACAGAGCTGCCCTATTTTAATGCAAAAAAAGGATAAAATCCCAATTAAGTGTTAAACTTTAGCAGAGATTGTGAATTAGAATAAGGACAAATCGTTTCTTTGCTGATAAAGATCAGATAATAAGACAGGAATCTTGAGAAGTGCTTTTAAAAGGAAAAACAAGCAGACTGACATCATCGTTCTGGCCCCTAGACATACGCAAACTGCTGAATTTTTTCATTATAAAAATGGGTAGAAGTGACAGTGGAAATGATCATTAGTTGTAGTCATGCTTATGATTTGTCATTCTGATTTTCATGCTGGTTATTACATAATTAATCTCGTTGTTTAACTAAATGAGTCAGTGATGTGGAAAAATATTTAGTTTTATAGCCTCTAGCAAAAGTAAAAAGTCCAGTTAAGTGCTGTCACCCAGTTTTTTGTGATCCTGAATTTCTCCGACTCCCATCCTTTCTGTAATTTGTGCAATCAGCCATGCCTGTCCCATCAAAACGGCATCACACTCAGCTGCGCATTACTGTCCTGTTGGACTGTTTGCTCAGTCAAAGCAGGACTTTGAAGGCTTCCTCCTAAGTTAATGGCCCAGTTAAGGAAGCGACGCCTGCTGTTTTTAGATGCTGTCCAGAAAACGATGCTGACAGGAGCCTTGTTTTACCTCATTTCATCTCATTTGAAGCTCATGTCCTCATTATGTCAGCGCTGCGATGGAGCTGTAAATAAAGGTGGAGGAACAGACAACAAGAGACAGAGGTAAAAGAAGAGACTTTGTGTCCTGTGGCTTTCAAAATACAAAGGCTTCAATCAGGATATGAGCTCTAATTTGCCAGGACCTGTCAAGCTGGTGCAATCGCTCACACTCTGAAATGCACACTCAAACACACACACACGCCATCTATAAAAACACAAGGATGCACAAAGACGGAGCCAAGAATGCAAGTACCCCAGGGCACTGCTGTACATTTATATATATACATATATATATATATATATATATATATATATATATATATATATATATATATATATATATATAAGTATATATAAAAGTGTGAGGGTTTTGTTATGTTCCAGTGCCTTGTTCCCGTGCCATGGCTTCGTTGTTTTAAATCTCTCAGTGTGTTAGCCCGTGTGTCTTCTAACCATTCTGATTTCCAGTGTTTTCATTGCCTCACTAAGCTCCAGCAGATGTTTCTCTGCTTTTCTAAAGACCTTCTCAGCAGCCTGGGCGGAATATCAGAATACCTCTTCCTAATCCACTTTACCCACTAATCCCTGCTCCGTAGACCTGTTGGCTTGCTTTTTATACAACACTAGTTCTCTCTCGCTCTCTCCACCATTCACCGGGGGTCTTAGTGAGATCACTATCGAGGAAACCAGCAGAATTAGTTTGCGTCAACGGGCCAGGGGAAGGATCTTGCTGAAGCTTGATTTACTGATATTCAGAGGAAGTGGAATTGATCGGAGGCTGAGGGGCCCGGTCCACTGTCTGCTGGGGCTTTACAGGAGTGAGTTAACGTTTCCCATTCCACTGTTGGCCCACCGAAGGGATGGGGACTGGATTTAGCTGCCTGACAAAAGCTTGAGAGGGCTGTGATATGTCATCTGCTGCTGTGGGATACAAGGGGATATTCACAGACACAGTGTAAATAAATGCAAAAGGAACAGCTAGTACTGGAGACGCAGCACAGACAACCCACATCCCACAAGCTTGAATGAATGAATGACTGGAGGGTGAGATTTGATTCAGGTGACTGGCAGTGGGACATCTGCAGGAGGAGAGGGACAGAATTAAGCTAACTGGTGCATTTCAGTGCTTGTATTCTCCGAGCACATGTAGTCAGGGGGGCAGAATCTATGGACTGAATCACTCAGTAGAGGTTGACAAATGGCCAACCTAATTTTTCTGGTCAACTGTCCTAACTGCTGCAGCCTGAGGAGGACTTGGCTGGACTCCACCCAAAAGTGTTTGTAGCACTCATTTAAACACTATTATTTCCTGTAGTGCAGCGGTAGCAGACTCATTTTAGTTCATGGGCTCAGTTTGTCTCAAGTAAGCCAAACCAGAAAAAACATCACCAAGAAACGCTGCTTTCATGTTTCCTAAAATCGGACCTTTTATGCCTGTCTGGATTTTCTATTTCTGTCACTTTGTCTGCTAGGTTTCCTACATTTTCTACTTTCTCTAACAAATGTCAGTGATGCTGGTTATGAACAATAAAAATGAAACGCTAGACCAGAAAACAGGACCCAGGCAAGTTTTCCAGATTTAATATGATTCAGTTTTATTCATACAGTTCCAAATCACAGCAGCGATCACCTCAAGGTGGTTAATGTTTTAAGGTAAAGACAAAAATGCAGATAATTCCACATGAGCCCAGTGTCAGGATGATATGGTGGCCCTGAGAGGCCAAACGGACTGCAACTTAAGAAAACACCAGCAATAAGAAAAACACTGCAAAAGCACACAAACACAACGGAAATAGGAAAAACGACAATGGAAATAGGAAAAAAGAAAACAGAAATAGGAAAAAACAGATTTCCAAAAGCACAAGGGAAGTGTTTCTGGGGGAACAATAACCCGACGGACCAGTTGCAGGAACCCAAAACATAGAAGGTGTGTTTCTATCATGATTCATATAATACTGATGACGGATTTTTGGGCTAATAGGCTAACACACTTACCTCTCATCTTTTCTTTCCTCACAAAGATAGATCCTCCACTTCTTTTAAGTGTCTCCCAGTGCAATTCTTCGCATAATTTGATTCCTGCAACTTGTCCGTTGGGTTATTGTCTCCCCAGAAACACTTCCCTTGTGCTTTTGGAAATCATTTTTTTCCTATTTCTGTTTTCGTTTTTCCTATTTCTGTTTTCTTTTTTTCTGCTCAGCTCTCACACAGCGGCTCAGCTATGCTCCAATCCCTCCATATTGTGGCCAATCACATGCAAGGATATAGGATAATATCATTATGTGAAAACAGAGAGGGTGAGAGATGCGACAGTCAAGTGGAGTGTGTGTCTGTCCTCTCATTAAGTGAGTGAGACAGTAGACAGCGGTGAGGAGGGCTGTGCGAGTGCATCGCAAAAACACATAAACATGCCTGACACTGGTCTCGATACCCTCTGGTCTTGGTATTGTCTAGGTCTTGGTTTAGACAGTCTTGACTACAAGTCTAGCAGGTGGGTCAGCCAGGTATCACACTCCAGAGAACTACTGGCTGCGTCCATTCGTACATGGGGCCTTTTTAAAACAGGAATTTTCTGCTTTGGTTTTGAGGAATAGTTCTCATGAAAATGCAAAGAAAAATCTCAACAAAGCCTGGCTCAGACTGGTGACTGCTTCTTCATGCCGTAACTAAATGGACTGGTTCTTATGTAGAGCTGTTCTACTCTAGTTGAGAAATCAAACCACTTTATTCAACATGCCTCATTTACCCAAGCACTTTTTTCTATATCTAAATGCTTTCTAACATTCACACTCCAATGATGGGAGCAACTCAGGACACAATATCTTGTTCATGGAAACTCTGGCATGCAGACTGGAGCAGCCAGTCTGACCTCCTGAGCCACAGCTTCCCCACTGTAGTGGGGACATGCACCGTCAGGTTTTTTTTTTTTTAATTCTCATGTTTAGTTGTGAGCAATAATGATCATTTGTTGTCTCACAACCATTTGAATGTAATTTATGTGAAACCTGGAACAAAAGAGCTGCTGAACCGGGAGCAAAAAACTGAATTTCTGTTACATTTGTGCCCCAAGCAATTTGGCGTCCTTCTTTGCATGCTTTAAACATCACATGGGTTTGCTCATTGAGCCATACTGTGTTATCATGAGGTTAAATCCTGAGCTGGCTCTGCCATACTTGTTATGGTTGACTGCAACATAGGAATATGTTGTTGTTGTTGTTTTTAACAATCAAACTTTATATCCAATGATGACACATTACACATTACATTTTTACCTGTTTTTTGTCCTCAACTTACAAACTGATCACAACTGAGATGTAGACGGTTTTTTGGTTTAACAGGTGGCCTCCATCTATTACATACTAAAACTAGTGATAAGGACTACTTTGAGAGAATTTGAGGTTTGGGACACCCTCAGCTCACACAAGGAAACTATGAGGTTTAGAAAATAAATGGAAAAAACAAGTTAATAATTCAAGGCCAACAAGCACAAAGTTAAATTCAAGTACTAAATTTTGTATTGCATGTTCTAGTCAAGTCATTTATTAACTGGCTGCCCTGCCAAAGACATTTATACTATAGCTTTACCTAATAGTTTTGGATCTAGTTGAGATTGGGGAGGATAGAAACATGTTACCAGTAAAAAGTCCAGGCAAAACCTTGTGACAGATTCATGGTTGGGCCCCACTTGTCCTGAGAGAGAAATCAATCAGAAGGTCAAGTCAGTAATAAATTGTTATGAATAATAAGCTGAATCCTGTGAGGGAGCATTTCTGTCCTGTAGAGCTGTCTTTCAGGACGTGACCCGAGGACACAAGGGCTCACTAAATGGTTTGCTAAGTATGAAAACCATCTGAATTATATTCCACGGTCTTCACAATCAATAGAGTATCAACCAAAACTGAACTACCTGCTGCTCTACACAACCGTCTTTCTGGGAATACTTTTTGAAATAGTAGCACTCATTCCTCCAGTGGAGTTACACAAACTCGGCAAATGAATTACAAAGCACTTTAAAGCTCGTCTCATGGCACAAGGTGGACTAACGATTTACCAACACACTTTACACTGGTTTTCCTTTTATTGACTCACCACTCTGTAGATTTAAGTTAGTGTTGACTTGTTACCTTTTTTGTTTTGTTGTTGACCCTTGAGTTCTTGCTTCTGATGACACAGCTTTCAGAAACATTAGCTGAGTACTTGAGGTTTCTATATTTGCTTGTCTTTTACTGATTGCCTGAAAATAGCTGCTTTTCATAGTTACCTTTTGTGACATGTGGCAAATAAGTGATTTATAGTAACACAGCCTAGCAACAGCAATGGGGGCAAAAGCGAGGGCAGTTGCCACCTAAATTTTCATCTTCTGCCTGTTTCCTCAGGTCCATTGCATTCAGATGCTTCCAAACTTTCCCTGCAGAATAAATGCAACGCAATCAAATGTAAATGTTAACATCTCATAGCAATTAGCCAGAGTATATTTCTGCTCAAATTTGAGCAATGAAAGATGAATGTTTCAGCTAAATTTATCCCATCTTTTGTCGAAATTAAGCAGAATGAGATATCAAAACAGCCGATAGCTGGAACTTAAGGGTTTAAATGCCAGCATGTTCTGCATATCAGAGTAATCTGTAGGTTTTCTGTTTGTACCATGCTATTTTCTCACTTTGTCTCTTAGCAACGGGCACTTTGTCAGCCGTGTCAAAGCAGTCAGTATGAGGTGTTACGACAAGGTGTGGGCAGCCGACATGTCTTTAACGGAGGAAGTTTGATTCTCTGAGGTTTTAATCCTCATTAGAGATCAAAAACAAGCAAGACAACACTCCCAGTTAACTTCATCACCAGCTGACACGGGCTTCTTTCCAGCAGAGTTGCTTATGAGTCACAGAAGTCCATTTTTGATTTAAGGTTCTGAGGAAGTTAGCGTGGTTCAAACCAACATCATTATGCTCATTTCTAGATGTATTACTCATAAATTACGGGATAGTGTGCAACTTAGTAATTTATGGTAGCATAGATTCATAGTGTACCTGTCACAATCTCCCATGACTGAATAATAATTATTCATTTTTTGCTGTATAAAACAAAGCAATGAATCACATTTATCTCAGTCTCAGTCAACAAAAGATGGTAACAATTATACCTACATACATTTTGGGGGAAATTCACAGTTATTAATAACTACATCAATAGCTACATCAATGTTTTCAAGAACTAAAATGTACAAATTGCACTTTAAGGTTGTTCAAGTTTTCCAGGCAGCCACATTCAGTCCACAAACTGGCCCGTATAACGCTGACCCTCATACAGATGTTTATGCATGACCCCTGATTCGTCAAGAACTACCATCAAATGGCTAATCTAACACCAATGATGGACTAGGCCAACCCCAAATTACTGATATACTTGTCCAATTGCCCAGTATTTCACCTCCTAGTGCTGTCTCTCTTCTAAAGTCAGAGAACCACCTGAGAGTAGTGTTGAAGCAATCAGGCTTTCACGGAAACACGTATAGGCGGTTTTTGATATACCAATTTCCAAAGGCTCATAAATTCAAAGTGTCCATTGTACCCCTCCATCCTGACAGTAAGGAAAGTGACTGAATAAAACTGGAAACTTCCTTCAATCCTAAAGTACTCCTTGAAATCACTTTACTACAATATTCTGAAAAATACCACCCATTTTGTTCTCAAACACAAGCCGAATGGCAGTCTAACTTTAAGAAAAAAAAATGTGTGCAAAGAAAGTTATGTAAGTCAGCGGACATTTAAATTGTTAAGTGTAGAAATGTTGTCGAACAATGCAAAAGAAAGGAATCTGATAACCTTCCTTGCAGTTCTATACATAACATTTTCATGTGGATCCTTTTTTACTCTGAAAAAAAGCTTACTTCAAGCCAACCATTGCAAGGACACCTTTTTCATATTTCAGTCTTTCCATTCATTTGAAGCTCACTCAAAATTTCATTTGACAGTTGGACCGAGGCAGAACTGGTGAGAGGGAGAGAGACTGGCATCTGACAGGTGGTGATGGACCAAGATCCCAGAGAGAGGCAGAGGGTGAGAAGCAAAAGAAGGGTGGAGGGATGACGAAGCTGAGAGGCAGATGGAGACTCTCTCCCTGCGCTCTCTCCCTGGGGAGACAAACAGCCGATCTGAACTACAGAGAGAAAGTGATGGAAATAAAACAGAGGGAGAGGGAATATAAAGAAATGCCAAGTGATTTTTTTCTCTTTTTTTTTGAGTCCCCGGTATCTTATACTAAACATTTATACTAAACATTTCAGCAAACTACAATAGTTTTCTACCTGTAAAATAGTCACTCAGAAGATAAAAAGTGAAAGAAAGATCCAAAGATTAGTTGTGCTGTTTTTAATAAAATATGGTGCTATGGCTCTCAGGCATCTCCGAAAGCGTTAGAGCACTTATGCAAATATGTGATGTCTTGATGAATCAAGCAGATATTTGAAGTTTACACAGCACCATTCTCGCATGAAAATATCTTAAAAGTTTATTTTGTGATCCAGAAAGAGTAATATTTCAAACTCCGCCACTCTGTGTTCCTCCGCCACTGCCTCATTTGAGTTTTGGACGAAATGGATACTGGGATATTGCATTTCGTCATTTCGAGCTGATTGGAGACCAGAACAGCCAATCAGATTTTTTTGTATCCAAGTCTGTGATTGGCTGGTTTTGTGGCACAAATATAACGGTCTAGAGAAAGACTTGAGTGTGCATGGTCAGAAAGGTTGAGAGCGTGAGCAACACATTGCGAGCAAGCGCAAATGAAAAAACTGAGTGAGAGGGGCTGCTATTGTGCGTGTGTGTGTGTGTGGATAATAGCAAACACTGAAATACATTTTTTGAACGCAGGAATGAATTTTGTTCACTCAAATTCAGCTTTTCTTTGCTCAAAATAAATTTCTCCTCAAAATACAACACTTGCACCTGCAAACTTTTTTTTACGTGCGCTCAATTTTTTTTACGTGCGCTCAGAATAGTGCCACAAAAATAACGCCATAGTTGGGGAATACACATCTTTCCTGGAGACTTATTGAAGGTTGCCAACCGGGCTCTAGAGCCCATGCGACTGAGGCATTATAGGGATTCCTGTAAAATGTGTAAAAATAACAATTTGTTTGACCTCACAGCAACACGGCGAATCTTCACAGAGCTGCTAACATGGCATAACTCTTAGTCTCGTTCTGTTGTTTGACTAAATTTGCCCCTTTAAGGTATTTTTGGGGCTTCTGTAAGAGTGGAAGTTGAGAGAGGACACACATGTGGAAAATAATGAAAAGCAATGATGCGTTTTACAACTGCAAGCAAAGGGAGAAAAGATGAAAAAAAATATGAGGACAGAAACTGACAATATAAAGGAAAAGAGAACTAAAAGAAGACACAAAGGAAAAACAAAGCAAAGGCAAAGAAAGAGGAGGGTTGAGCACAGGCTTCCACTGAATGGTAATTAAAGGGGAAAATGTCATTAATTAGCAAACAGGCCAGCTGTGGCGCTCTTTAAAGCTCTGCTTCCTAACATTAAATATAGATTACAGGACATGCAGAACACACACACACATACGTAGAGACAAAATAACAGTGATGCACAGATCTAATTAGTGGGATTGATTTTCTCTAACCCCAGTGGAGAGACAGCAATAGGAGAGTGAGATTCTCCAAATGCCACTCCTCTGCAGGAATCCTCTCGCTCTGGGGGTATGAAATGAAAGACAAACTGACAGAAAAAAAGAAAGAAATGGGAGAATGGTGAGAAGGAAAAGGGGAAGGGGAAGATAGGCAGGCAGCTGTCGGTACACAGAAAAAGCAGTAAGGAAATAAATAAAACCAAGAGGGAAGAAAGTTGGGAGGGAAGGGCAGGAGGAAGACTCAGAGTGGCCTTTAGATTACATGAGTGCGGGGAATAGACCTCACAGCCATGACAATATCAGTGATTTGGCCAAAAGTTTTATATGGTACTCCAAATTATTATTTCTCAGTCATCAAGGTAAGGTTTTAATCAACAGTAAGTTATATTCTTATCCCTAAAAGCCAAGTCTTTACCCTCCAGCTGTCTGTTAAAATTATATCGTCATAACCATCAGACGTCCTCAGAGTGATGCTTGTCAAACTAGGATAGTAAAATACTCCCCCTCACACACAAACATATCATCACAATGAAAGGAATGGTGGCTGGTAAACACAAAATTTGGAGTTCTGCAGCACTTTCTGAATTTTTTTTTTTTTTTTTTTACAAAACTCTAACAGCCACTAAAGATAATTTGACCTTTTAGGCTTACTAAGGTGAATACTAAAGTGAATACTTACTAAAGTGTGTTAAATGAGATGCAGAAAATCTACAAGAACAAAGACATCTTTTTTCTTTTACCAACTTTCTGTATATTATTTGCACAAACAGCAACAAAAGTGTTTACAATGAGAACTTTTTCCTCTGAGTCATCCCAGGCCGCTCCCTTCTTGTTGTCTGTCAATGCGATGGGATGCTAAACAACCTCCCCTTTCCCCTCTGCAGCATAACAATCTGCTGAAAATAGCCTCCTATTTACAAGGGTATTAATAGTATTTCCACTGCTCTCATACAGTTGAAGGGCATTTGTTTGTGTTATTAATAGTTAGGCCTTTGCTGGTTCTGCTTAGATGCTTGGTAAATAAACCCAATCTCTGTGTTAACTGCTGTGAGACTTTGTATGTTCAAACAAATACACACTGTGCCCAATTTTTTGCACTGTGTGCTCAAAATCCAGCAGCCAATTGTGTGTGTGTTATCAACACAGCATTTCAGTCCATTCAGGGACTTTCGAATGACACCAAAAACTATCGCTGAAGACATCTATCAGTCATTAAATGAATAGTGACATGAAGTATGTGGAAAACAAAAAACAGACATAGACACATTATAAATGGCAGCTTTTGTAGATGTAGATGAAAACCTGTGACACTGGGTTTTACCTTGAGATACTAAAACGTACATAAAAAGGGAATGAAGACAGAACACGTTTTTTCTTGGTTTGCTATAAAAAATAATGGTGAAAATGGCAGGAATGGCATCATTTGGCAAAAGAGATGTACTAGAAATGATCTTGAGCACAAAGAAACTCTGTTTTACTGTTTGCCCAACACATGGTAGATAAATATAGATATAGAATGGTAGCAGCAGTTCAGTGTTGCTGTATTTTCACATAGCTGAGCTCAAGATCAGATAAATGACTAACATGCAGATGTTTAGCAGGTATAATATTAAAATTAAGCATGTTAGCACGCTAATATTTGGTAATTAGCATAAGTGATGCGTTTGCTAAACAGCTGAGGCACATTGGAATGTCATAAATCTTGCAGGTATTTTCACAAACAATAGTATCACATACACATTCAAATTTTGACTAATGGGTTGATCCGGAGTTACAAGATTAAACCAGTGTAAAAAATTACCCTTAAGAAAAATCAAATAAAAACAAAGCTACGTATATAAAAGACAGGCATAGGGTCTGTGTTTGCAGCCAGTGCATATATTTACCTGCAAAATACCCAGACTATGGCCTCACTGAGCTACAGTCATAATTGCTAATTTTAACTTTTATTTAATGCAGCTATTAGATTATTCTGTTATTATATGTTACCTTATATATGTAATCAAAGTAGTTGAATTAGAATACTGCTGTAGATCACATTAGACTTTTTTGTTTTGTTTTTTCAAATAGTCTAATTGAAAATAAAATACATAATACGGTAGGTTAGAATTAAGGCTTGACCATCATGCATTTGTCAAGTCATCATCATATGCATGCATGCAGTGTCTTTACTTATGAAGTGTGGGCACCTATGTAGTTCAGTCATGTGACTATTTCAACATTTAGTTATGGTTTTCACTTCCTGCTTTATATTATGATAGTTTGTTGTCTCGTGTTTATTTTCCCCCCTCTGTTTTATTTTCTTTGATTATCTTTACCTATCCAGCGCCCGGGGAGCAGTGTGTAGGGACAGTATTGCTCAGAGGTACCTCAGAGCACCCGTTCAGTGGATTCGATAATAGTTACCAGAAGTTACAAGTTACACTCCTGTCAGTGGTTGCTTTTGATATGCTTAGTGTTTTCACAAATCCTGAGAAAACCGTTTTCCTACAATGCACCCTGAATGTGTAATAATTTGCAGTAAGGCCTAAACTGAAACATACCTATATCTCTTGGTGAATTTACAACCATCATAAGCAATGTGGTGAAGGACACATTCTTGAAAAGCCACTAGAGTATTATGTTGTGAGTATTTGTATGTATTTTATACATTTTATGTTATATTGAGGACATTTTTGAGATTTGTTTCTGGTTGTTAGCTTGGTCAGGTTTCTTTTATAAAAGAAATGGGGCTTCTTGCTTAAAAAAATGGACAAATAATGAAATAAAGACAAGTTGCAAACATACACATGGTTCATCTCTACAAACACCTGAAAAAAAACCCAAAACTTCAGCGTGGGCATTAAGGTGAAGCATCAAGTAAGTTTTGCATGTGCTGTAGGACATAAGGAATAAAGATAAATCCCTCATACGTGGAGATCTTAGGCACTACAGAATAAAATTACTCCTCCCTCAGTTAAAGTATGTTTTCACTCCCAGAAACATTATTGACATTTCCTGGGTACAAGATAATTCTTTCTTTAATATGCTACTCAAACCAGGTGATTGCATGCAAGTGTTTCTGTATGTGTGAGAGTGTGAGAGAGTGTTGGTGGTAGCGCAGTAGCTCCCAGGCTAACAGACTCTACTGCACTGTGGGAAAACAGGAGGCTTTTGTCTTCTTTCATGGTTTACAGCACTCTTTCGCTGCTCTATCGATCCTTCCCTCCATCTCTCCCACACACTTGGCCCCATCCCCATACCACGGTGATGTGTGTGAGTGTGTGGGAGAGGTACAACTCGGTTTTTTCCATCTCTTGCATGCTCACTGCTATTTACCTCTCAGAAATAGTTTCCCATTGAACAAGATAGCACTCAGTAATGTGCAGGCTTAAACAAAAAATAAAGCTTTGCTCATTAATCTTTAATATCACAGTTTATATGTGTGTTATTACAAGGAAGCTGGCGCTAGGGTAATGATCACAAGGTTCACAAAGTCAGTATGGTGTTTTATTTTTCTTTTATTACCACATTACCAATATCTCTGGTGTTAGAGTCTGATAGGTCACCAAAATGATTGTGCTTTTAGCACCTTGAAGCATGACTGTGCACAAAATATTCTAAACCAATCCATTTATCCATTTAGGAGAAAATGTGTTAAACAATTGAACAGAGAGACAAATAGAAGAGGAAACATTATGTCCTCTACAGGCAGTAAATAAGAGAGAAAACCAAGCTACTGGTGGTCAAGGTTATTTAACAAACAGAATGGGAAAGTACACATGTAAACATTACTTGTCAACTATGATGCTGTGAGATTATTATATTATCTTATGCCATGTTATACCCCTGATTAAGATTGCGAAATTATTATGTAGTTTTAGTTTGCATTATTCTCCTGAATTAGAAGAAGGTGATAACTATTACATTTGTTAAACTGATTTGTATTAAATTCGACTGCTGATTTATTGTGAGTGGATGATATTGTTTTATGATGCATTATACTGCTGAGTTATAAGAAATACTGTTTTCAGATAGTCATCGCCTTATTTGTCTGATTAGAAAAGAACACAACATACTGCACAGGAAGCCAAGGTCATAACTTAGGCTCACTGAGAGAGAGAGAAAGAATGTGGATGTTTGGGTTTTTACAATTAGGTGGGGGCCACTAGAGGCTATAAGAGTCTGAGTAACCCTCCACCATTTGGAGATTTGCTGTGACCCTCTGCATGCATGTCTCCCCATCCGGATGGTTTATGCTCATAAAGTGTTGAATTGTATGGAATAAAGGATTGTTGATTGAGCATTTATACACCGAGTATTGCCCTTCCTTCAGCCCAAAGATCAAAAGAATTGGGAGGATTTAACAATGCTTATATTGAACATCCGTTGCTTATGAAAAGCATAATCTTAGCGAAAGGCAGAGTTATGTAAGTTCAATATTTAACCTGTTACTCTCCACCGAGAAGTATTTTGGGGGTTATAAGATTCACTTTAGTATTTATGTACCCAAATTAGTCCCTCAGTTTCAACAAATGTATTTTTTTTAAAAAGAAATGCACATGAAACTGATTTTTTATTGAATTTCCTCTTTCAACGTGTGTGCGTCAATTGCTGTAAAAAGTGTGTATATTTCTATGCATAGAAAACCACATACATTGAAGGTCATGAAGGAAGAAAATACTTCCACTACTTTCAAATGCAAAATACTAACCACAGTACTTCCACAACTGCAGTGAACTCTGTCCAATAAAATCTTTATAGAATTCCAACATTTTCTATATGAATCGTTAACAAAAAGGGAGTTTGTCCTATAAATACTGGTACTGTGTTTTCATCAGCTACTTCATTAAATAGGACTGGCTTATAATGTCATTTCCTTGGCCTCAAAATATGAAACATTTTAAATAAAAACAGAAACTTATCGCTAACTAGCCAACTCCATCTAAAAACTAAACGGAAACAAAATGAAAGTGAAATCATAATTAGAAATAAAAGTGACCGTGAACGACCATGAAGTTTGCGAAATGTTTGCATAATAATTGTGGTTCACATGAGGAGAAGGAAAGAGAATTTTAGCGATTTAGCAAAAGACCATCTTCAATATTTAAGTTCTTGCACACACACATGCATCCGCACAAACATGGCAAACCCTGATCTTCTTGTGCTTGATGTAGGAATTGACGTTTTTCCCTAAGACCCTCTCTCTAATCTGGCTGATTTGATAAGGAATCTCATTGTCCTTTGCGAAGCCACGCTGAGGGACCATCCGACAGATCTGACTCCACTTCATACTGCCCTGTCAATGCTATCTCCCATTGCTCATGGCAACCAGACAGGAAATAGAGCCGGACACTGGGGGAGGGAGCGGTGCTGTTGTAGCCATTGCTGCTGCAACACTGGCCCCTCCGGGACCCTCTCTGGGAAGGGGTCTGTGAGACCGAAGACGATCGATTCTTATCGACAAAGGTGGTAATTACATTTCATTAGCTTTCAGCGCTAATCCACATGGCCCTGCTGGGGATGAAGCGAGAGACAAAGAGAATGAGAGAAAGAAAAGAATAATGAAAGGTAAAAAAATAGGAGCAAGACAATGATGTCATAAGGTTTAATCACCGGTTGTTTCAAAATGTGTTAAGATGTTCATGCAATTAAAAGTCGTACAATACTGTGAAAAGTCTCGACCCAACCCTTTGGGTTTCGTTATATTTTGCTAAGTAAATAGCTGCAGTGATTTATTGAAATGGGAAAAGTAAATGGAAAAGTTTATACAAGACAAAATATTTGGCATGAAGCCTTTATTCTCCCAGATTGACTCAGCTCCCTTATCCAAATTTACTAGTTTTGAGGATTAGTTCTCCAGGTTTCTGGAAGGACATTCAAAGCTCTTCTTTGGATGTTGGCTTCTCTATTACTCTGTTCTCTGTCAAGATGATTTGCTTCAATAATCTTAAATGGTAAATGGCCTGTATTTATACCCTCTGACCACCACCAGTAGGCAACGGGTGAAGTGTCTTGCCCAAGGACACAACAACGAGACTGTCCAAGCTGGGGCTCGAACCGGAAACCTTCCGATTACAAGGCGAACTCCCAACTCTTGAGCCACGATCGAACCTGGGGAGGATTGGCCTCCCCAGGTTCAGCTCTGGGGAGGCCAATCCATGGCTGATACTGTTCAACTGTGTTTATCCTTAAGAATGGCTTCCTGACAGCCACCATTCCAATGAGACCATCTAAAGAGGCTTCGGTGAACAGCAGATGGAAAGCCAAGAGCTGGGGGAGTGACACTCTAGGCAACTCTCAACCACAAAACACAAGTGTAGGCCAATCTTTTGGACTTTCATCACTTTCATCTCTGGTTATTTTTGTTTTCATTTTCCGTATGATTGGGTGTAGGAACCAAAACTACTAAAGATCATGGTTTTACCAAATGCACTCTGTCGCAACATTTGCTTTGAGGGGTTTATGTGCACCTTTTACAACAGCTAGATGCCTTCCACTTAATCTGTAATTGCACTCTACTTATCCTTGAATGGTTAACAAAAGCCCACCAAGATTGCTAGAAGGTAAAAGAGATTGCGAACTGATAACATGTATTTGACTGATAACAAGTGATAGTGGCCTTTCACTGGGCAGATAATAGAAACGCGTGCTCTAGTTGAGTCGCCAAGTGGATTGGCATGCAAGTTATGCAGGTATTTAGTAGTAGGACAAGGGATCTTGTCGGGGCCCACATGGATTGAGGTCAGCTCTTCCAGGACTTGACTTATTAAAACCTTTAAAAACAGAAATATAATGAAGGGAAACCTTCTCAGTCATTTTAATGTACTGAATTATGCAGCTCTGTGGAGTATTAATTTCCAAAGTCTGCATATTAACTTCAAGCTTCTTAAATTTAGCTGTTGCAGGCTTGACTGACAAAATTTTGACATTTGAGAATGCACTTTAAAAAAAAAAAAGTCGATCTGAACCAATTAAATTTGAAATCTGCTCTCAGAGGTTGGTGGTCATGTCTCCTGTCATCTTGGCTTGCTGTGTCTGCTTTTTTGTTTTATTTGTGTTTTTTTAAGACTTCTCAACCTGTAGGAGTACAGAAGATGGTTAGCTCCACTGCACTTAACCCTTGGACTAAATATTCTACCATACAGAATTAAATACTAATTCATCTTCTTTTTCCTATCTCCTGTACATCCTCCCTCCCTCCTCTTCTTTTCTCTTATCCCCTCTTCACTTTTTCTCAACCCCTGAGGAGCATGTCAAAATGTTAATTTCCCTTAAATTACTAGCCATTACAGCGCAGATATGGGCAGTGAGGAAGAAAAAGAGTTATTTCTCTGTAAAGGTGAAGTAGTGAAAGAGCTGTAAGTGATTTTTCTTTTCCTCCAGTGTCCTCTTAGATAAAGCTTGTTTTTTCTGCTGCATTCATTTTTTAAAAATTTCGCTCATTAGCAGGAAGCTAGGTAATAAGTTCAAGAGCATCGGCAAGCTTTTAATTAACATGCCTGCCCGTGCAGGATGAGCTGTGGAAATAAATTCATTCATCAGCCCAACAAAGAATTTGTGATCTCTCAATCACTACAAACATGGCTCACTCACTCAAGGTTGTGGCTTTTCTTTGGTGAGCACTTTCAAAGCAATTAGTGTTGCTTTTTCAGAAGGATAACTGATGACATTTTCTCTTGGTCAAAGTTGAACTGCTCAGCTTGTTGACAGATGCATATATTAGACTTAAAGATATTCAGAGAATGCTCGGACTAAAGTGTTTTTGATTCTTTTAAATTGAAGATTTAAAACAATTACATTATTAAAACTCTAGATTGCATAGTTTGAATTCCTGGACCAATTTTCTCATTTCATTTTGCAATTTTATGGTCGCAGTACTTAAAGGACAACATTATGTCAAATCAAGCTATTCCCAGTACAGTTTTAAATGAACCATAGCCAACATCATGATTTGGTATCAGAGAAAAACAAACTAAAATATTTCTTTTATTCAAAAGCTAGAAACCTTCAGTGATATATCATCCATCTGAGTTCACCTCCAAATGTTTTTGGCAGATTTTATGCCTTAGCTGAAAGAGTTTGAACTTGACCTCATTTTTTCCCCCATACAGGACCTTTTGAGGGTTTGCAGCAGTTTCTCTTTTTCTTACAGTGGCTAGTAATCACGCAATACCACACATGCTCGGTGTACAACGGTGAGGGCCAAACTGCTTCTAAGCACATTACCACCACCATCTGGGAGTAGTAATGTCCATCCATCTTATCCAGTTCAGGGTTGCACGAGCACTGGAGCCTGTCCCAGTTGTCATAGCATGAAATCCGGAGTACACTCTGGACAGGGCGCCAGTCTGTCGCAGGGAGAGAGACAGACATTCCTACCTATGGGAAATTTTGGATTACCACTTAATCTAATCCACGCATGTGTTTAGACTGTGGGAGGCAGCGGGAGTACCAGGACTTCACACTGAAAGGCCTCCTCTGGCTAGTGCATCTGAACCCAGGACCTTCTTGCTGTGAGAAATTTGCAGTGCTAACCATTGCCTAGTAATACTGTAATTTCTTTTTCCTTCTTTTTTGCCAATTTATTGAAATATTCTAAAATCATGACTATCCCTATATGCGTTGCTTGGGTCTAGTGGCCTAATACAGACAGTACCCATATGTGACTATGGTCACACTGCAGACCAAAGTGGCTCTGGCCTGAGTTTATTTTTTTCTCCACAAGAGCACAAATCAAAAGAAAGCTGATTATATATGATCTTTTGTATATAATGACATTTCTTTGATAATATCAGCGATTCCTCAAACATTTCGATTCAACTGCTCCTACATCCAGCTCTGTATCAGCAGACTGTAAACATGCACACAGAACTGGATGTCATTGCTCTGCAAAGGGAAGAAGAAAAAAAACAAACATTATCGATAGACTGTCTTATTATTGTTATCTAGTAAAAATGTTACTAACATCTACTGCAGATCTCAGAAATTAAACTGCTTATGACTTCAGTGGCCTCTGTGTTTACAGTACTACAGCATGCTACGTGGAACATATTCTTCTTTTGCATACAAGTGTTAGTTCAGAACTGGACTAGATTACAGTGAAATCTGATATTGGCAACAGTTAAAGAAAAATCTGAAAAGCCTAAACCAAAAAACATGACAGTATTTTACCACCCCATCAGCATCTGATTAGTTACAAGCTGTTATTATTTAAACTGAAACTAGCATCTGGATTTCTATCTAGCAATAGAAACTGTAGGAAAAAAAAATCTCAATCACTCCTCCTGATGTCAGGAAGTCCACCAGTGCTCACGTTTAGGAATGCATAGAAATATGGAGCATACGCTTAAACAGGAAGGAATTCTAAATGTAAACTGGATTTGCAAACAAAGAAAGTAAACTACTCAGCATGCGTTAGGGGAGGAGTGATAAGGATTACTCACCTGGATCACTGCAGCCTGTGCTTGGGATCTTTAGTTGCTTACGTTATGTGTGGCTGTGCGTCACCTGCCAGCTCACCTAAACTGCATTTCAATGGGAGACATGGTTCAAACAGGATCCCGGGTAGGAGGTGTTTGCTGGAGCATTTGGCAGAAAGCAGGGGGGGACTGGATGTTGATGGCTTTGGGGAAGAGGTGGTGGTGGTGGTGGGGGCTGGGGGGGGGTCACAGGAAAATGACAGATCTGGTGTAGGTGGTGGCTAGCACATCAGAACGCAAACTGCCATCCAATCAGCTTCAAGAGACAGGAGTGTGGGAGGATAATTACAAGTATTTCTGTCAGAGGCATCACGTTGCCATTGATGCACTGGGGTGAAACCAAGAGCGATGTAAGAAGGCGAGTGGGCGAGTTATAAAGACAGGAGAGACATGAGAGGTTGGATTACTAAGAGCAATTAATTAAAGTGTGTTTTTGTCCTTTTATGTTCTTTATTTGCTCAGTGCCGGCATTATATACTCAGAAACAAATAGCATCATTTTTATCTGACTTTTCTCCAATATGTGATGGAAACAGAGGATAAAATAAAAATTTGTACTTTGATGTTAAAAAAACAAACAAAAAACAAAAACAAAACAAGGCAAAAGAGAAGGAATTGGTGTGCTGCTAACATTTTTTGTTTCGCCTGAACAAAGAACGGCAGAACTTACAGACTAAATTGCAGAAAAGCTTCCGTATGCATCTGTGTATTAATGGAGTTGAATACAGCATGTGAGTGCTGGCACTCATGTGTGTGGGTGCTGATGATGTAGCATGGAAAAGCCCTGAAATAGCCACCCCAAGCTAACAGTGTCACTCTCCCACACAGACGAACCACTAGACTCCATCAGTGTTACTACTCATCGTGATTAAACTAACACATGCCATTACTGGACAGACAGGTTTTTATTTTTGTCAAGAGTTTCAAAAAGGCACCGCACATCGTCAGCGGCATAAATAATTTGATAGCACAAAAAATGGAGACCTTCCATTGACAAAATGGTCCCAACCTCAACCCCCCCAATGCTGATTCATATGAGGCCCAAGTTGTTAGTGGTGTTTAAACATAATCCTGACCTTACTCTGTCAGAATGTAGACATTTTTTATTTGGTCTTGCAAATCTTAGCGAAAAACATATTAAAACAGAAATGCACCAAAAAGTGCTTTTGCTTGTCTCCAACATATGGGGTCATGATTGGTGTCTGGGGCAACAAGTCAGGGTCACCACCAGTCGTACTTGCCAAACTTGAGACCTCAGAATGAGGGAGACATTCAAAAGGGGGGGGGGGGTAGGTATACATATACATATACATATAAACACATATACAAAAAACTTGAACATTACACAGTTTATTTATTTAAAATGATTTTTTTAAAATAAGTTAAATGTCACCGTTATTACTGTCCCCCAGCCGGGGCTGTCCAAATTCAGAGGCTGCATCAACCCAAGGACCCGGCCTTCGTGGTCTAAGTGGGCCGGATCCTCCGACAGCCGGGTAGGCCAGAAGTGAGCGACTGTGATGGCCTTCAGAATTACGTCACAAGCTCTCTCGGTGGAGTGAAACTCTGCCATCTGCTCCTTGCTATCTAATCCCGAGGGATTAATAAAGTTTTAATTAATCTAATCTAATCTAATAACTTTAATCTCAGCCAAACCGATTTACTCAGGAACAAATAAAACACTGAAAAAAGTCAAACAATAACAAAGAAAACTGGGGTTGCAATACACAAACTAGCAACAAGTAACAAATGATATGCCATCTTTTATATACAGTTAGTGCTCTTGTCAGGTCAACTCACAGGATGGACAAGTCAAATCGACTGTACACATCAAAAAGACACTGACAAGCATCCATCATATGAATGTTTTTAAGCAAGTGATTTCTAAAAATCCAGACATTTCCTTCAGAAGTCAGAATAGTTAAAAACCATAGCTAAAAGATTTAATGTTACAATTTACACTCGTGTTCCTATTAATATTGTTACTGTTGCAGGTTGTGATCAGTGGAATCAGATCATGGATCCAAGCAGCAGAAACCTGCCTCCAAAACTTGTCTGCCCTCAAGCTGACAGAAAGAGGAGTGCCGTCATCTGAGATTGGTTCAGATTGACGGGTCCTCTACATCAAGAGGAACATGGTGAGGTGGTTCAGGCATCTGACTAGGATGCCTCCTGGGCACCTCCTGATGAGGTGTTTTGGGTACGTCCACTAGGGAGGAGACCCTCTGGTCTGACCCAGGACACCCTGGAGAGATTATGTTTCTTGGCTGCTTCTTCAGGAATGCCTTGTATATCCCCTGGAGACATGAGCTGGGGAGAGGGGGGATCTGGCAATTTCTGCTTACAAATGCTACACGAACACACACAGACCCAGATAAGCAGCAGGAGATGGATGGGCACTTAAGGTTGCTTTAACAGCAATGCATTTCCTTGATTAAAAAGTCCAATATTTTAATCACAGAACATTTTCTATACTCTTTATAAAACACTTTGGCGATAACTGAAAGGTGAAAAGTACATGTAAGCCCAAAAAATAAAACACGAATCCTCTTACTGTCTGTTACACCCCTAAAAGCAAAGTGGTGGATGAATCATGGGCCATAGGAGAAATTTTGATTTAACCTATTATGAGGTAAATGTTTACTGCACATTGCAATCGCTATGGAGTAATGACAACATCAGCGTTTAGATTGGCTGTCTATAACCCTCAATATAACTATATTGTATGTCAATCATCCATCCCCTGGGAAAAATCAAGGCTTGAATGTGCTACCAACACACAAAGAAAAAAAAAGATGGCTTTTGTTTTCCCAGTAGTAATAGTTAGCTTTCTTCTGGAAGCTGATGAAGTGGATGCCAAAACATCTTTAGTAAAAAGAGTTTCCTTGTAAGAGGAGGCAAACAAGGACAGTGAAGTAGCCTAAAAGAAAGAAAAAAGACCTTGGATAAACAGACATTGATGGAAGTATCTCTGGGATGTGATAAGATACAAAAAACACCATTCATTTGGTATCATTTCTACTAGATAAGTAAGGAAACAAAATCCTACCAACTTATCAGACTAATATGCACCATTGTACCATTTAAACTGAGATGAACATATCTTCTCCTTTGTGCTGCTTCTTTTAGCAGATGATCTGCCTCCTCACCCCACCGTTAGCATCCTCCTCTGTTGCACCAACTCTGTGCAGATCCTCCTTCACTACATTCATAAAGGTGCCTTCCTCTTTTCCTCCCGCCTGGCATCTCCATATTCAACATCCTTTGTCCAATATATCCACTATCCCTCCTCTGCACATGCCCAAACATCGCCTCTCTAACCTCATCTCCAAACCTGAGCTGTCCCTCTGATGTATTCATTTCTAATCTTGTCCATTCTGGTCCGTCACAATGGAAATCTTAACGTCTTCATTTCTGCGTCCTGTTTTATGTTAGTGATTTTGTCCCCAAACCATCCATCATAGCAGGTCTTACTACCGTCTTGTAGACCTTCCCTTTCAAATCACGACTGACACTTGTCTCCGCCCACTCCACCCTCCCTGCGCTCTCCTCTTCATGTCTCGTGTGTGCTGTCAGTTGCTTTGGATGGCTGACCCCAGATATTTAAGCTCATCTACCTTCAACACCCCCCCGCCACCCCCACACACATGCATTCTGTCTCGTCTCTCCAGAGCATGTCTCCACTTCTTAGGTTCTCCTCCACCTGCTCCCTTTTCTCACTGCAGATCAACATGTCATTTGTGAACATCATAGTCCATGGAGACTCGTGCATGACCTCATCAAGCTGACGATACATGGTCATGTTTTTACAGGTGAAGATTGTTGATAGATTTTCTTTCTCAGTTGAGACATGTGGGGTTTATTAATGCTGATTATTTCCGTCCAGAAACCGTTGCTTTCTGACATTTTTTAAAGGTATTTCACATTTAACAAACTGAATATGGGATGTTGGAGAAAAATATTTGTTTTCCTTAAAAGACCTTTCAGTAAATATTAGGTGCATCATGAGTTAGAATTATTTTATAGTTTCTTGTTTTTATTTTTGTTGATTATGTGCACCTCCAGCTCTTTTTATTTCACAGCTCTTGCTGAAATTATTCAAATTTAGTGTTAAACCTCAGTTCCATTTGTCTTTTCTGTTCAAAGCAAAGTGTTGCTGAAGGATTTTTTTTTCCTATGTTGTTTCAGGAACACAAAAGAATTTGTCTTCTCTGTTTTATTACTTTAATTTTGCCCTGATTTCTAGGATTTAAACTCTATTTAGCTTTGGTGCTGTGGTGAATCTTACATGCTGTCCAGAGTCTTTGCTACAACATTAAGCCACCTGCCCAAGACTGTGAAGGACCAGTGATACTGCTAAAAAAAAAAAAAAATCTTTTACCTGATTGGTATGGGAACTGGACCTCTGGGATTGTCCTGTATTGTCTTGAACCAAAATGCTGACAGTGGATCCTTTGAGTCCAGTTTGCAGAATGAGGCATCCCTGTGACACATCTATCATAAACAAATGTACACATGGGTGGCGGACTCCAAAAAGCAAGAAAAAACAAGAATCACAGACACTTTAACATAGAAGAGCAGGGCTATAACGACACACAAGCTAATCATGGGAAGAGAACACGACTGGGGAAATGAGACACAGGTTAACAGAATCTAGATAATTAGAGAAAGGGGAAGTAAATGCAGTACAAGACACAAGACAGAAGAGACAAACGACTACCAACGTAAACAGAAATGAACTTAAACAGAATTCCAAGTGAAGTGGGGGTTTTTGTGCCCAATTAGAAATAAGAACAGTCAGGAAAAAGATTTTCACTGAGGTTCTCATAACTCATGCATGAAAGGGTTACATAGGTTTATTTCGTTTTACAGACATATTCAACGTTACTGAGATTTGACCTCGTCCGAGATTTTTTTTGTAGATGCACCTATGGTATAAGTTTCAAAATCCAGTCTTTTATGGCTGAGGGGTAAACATTTGAAAACTATAAAGGAAGAACTAAGAACAGCCAAAATCATGACCAAAACAGAAAATCCTTCATAATAACCAAAAAATCAAAGCACAAAATCCAAAACTCAGTTATCTGATCTTTATTAGGCCTTAAAAATATTGAAATACAACCTCAGATACACAGCAGCACACAACAGGGACATCATATTATACCATGTCATCAGTTCTTTAACAAATACTAAGTCAAAACAGAAAAGTCTATAAAAAAATTAAGTACACTTCAAAAATTACAGAATTATTATTATTTTTGTTACTAAGGCCTGCCAGGAGAAAGTCTCTAAAAAGGACATGGCAACATGGTTTCGGTTAGCAACTGGTAAAATCAACATGTTATAATGTCTACTGATCAAAGTGGTCATCTCTGACCATAATTCACAATAACACTTTTGGAGAAAACCCCTCATAGTGAATGTGAGGGTTGAAAGCAGAGATGGGCAGTAACGTAATCTGATTACTTTTTTCAGGTAACGAGTAAAGTAAAGGATTACTATTGCAAAAACGGTAATTAGATTACCGTTACTTGCCCGTAGGAATGCTGCATTACTGCGTTACTAAAACCGAGATTTTTTTCGAGAATGTCTCATGACAGTGATGTAAGCAAGTGCGACGTTTGTGACAACAGCTGTGTGCAGATCAACAGTGGATTATATATCGAGTGCGGGAGAGAGTATGAGCGTGCAGCGTTTAAAGCGTGGAAGTACTGACCTTACTTTGAGTTTGATTCCATAAAAAGTGACAAAAACATTAGTGTTGGAAGAAAACTTCTTTTTACAGCGAAAACCTCCCCTAAACTTCCAAGCAAGCACCGAGTGCGCTACGACATAATGGGAAACTCACAGAGAAACTCGCGGATTCTTCCACTGACCGCTGCACACCTGCACCAGGGTAAACCTCCGCCTACCGCAGTCCTGCTTTACAGGTGAAAATAGAGCAACAGGACCGTTAGTCTTTGATGTTATTTATTTTCTGCTGTGTTTTACTTGCATCTATTTAAAAGAGTGAGTGTAAACACACACACACAAAATATTTTATGTGCTGGAATGTGCAGAAAATAAGTTTAAATGTTAAACAAATTTCTTCCAGTCAGAGAATGTTGCATATAATTTAATTTTTGCTTGATGCATAAAGTTAAGAGATTAACATTAATAAAACAAGTTTTAAAAAGAGACTTTTCCATTTGATTACATTTTGTATGATGGATTATGTAGAAAAAGTAGAATTGGGCTGAAAGATCTATCGCTTTATCACCTATTCAGGTTGTAAATCGTGTTTTTAAAAAGTAACTAATTAATTACTTTTGAAAATAGGTAATCAGTAAAGTAACGGGATTACTTTTTCGGGAAGTAATCAGTAATTAGTTACTGATTACTTTTTTCAAGTAACTTGACCAACACTGGTTGAAAGGGCTGATGGTTTTGACTTGTTTTGAAGCCACACAACCTGGGCACCTTGAACTCCTCTGTGTACCACAGATTTTTACCACAGTTTTTTCTGAAATAAAATTTGATCTGTCAAACGGTAAAAGCTTAGCCCAATTGGATCATGCAAAAGGATGATGATCCCAAGAACAAGATTAAAACAGAATGGCTGAAAAAGACAATAATCAAGGTGCTAAGTCCAGATTTGTCACGATCCTAGGTCATTTGACCCAGCGTTTTGAGTTTTAATATATTTTGATGTTTATGGTTTAAGTTCATTAGGTTAACTAAGTTAATTCTATTTTGCCTATGTTGCTGTTTCAATTTAATGTTTCTTAGATCACCTTGTGTCATCACCACCTGTGCTTAAGTCTCCCTTGTCGGTTCATCATGTGTGCGTCCCATTATGTTTCGTTGTTTGTTTTGAAGAGGTCTGGTGTCCCATGTTCACTGTGTTTAGTTTCACTTCCCCCTGTGGTGTCATCATGTTCATTCTAATCAGCTGTTTCCCCATGTGTTTCCACTTCCCCTGATCACCTCCTGTGTGCATTTAGTCTGCATGGTTTTATTCACTCCTTGTCCGATCATCTGCTATGTTCATGTCATGTTTCTAGGTTTTCATGTATCCAAGCCAGGTCTTCATGTTCACCTTCAGGATTTTTTCATGTAGGTTATTATTTAGTTTCACCTTTGCTCTTTATTTTGTACTGTTTAACCAGCCTTATATAAATGTCTCGTCCTTAGTAAAATCAAAGTTTTGTTTTTCGTGTCTGTACTTGTGTCCTCCTCCGCAGTCCGCACAGTCAGCTTCTCCGCTAACTGCAACAAGATTTTAGAACCTGGTAAAGACCAGATGATTTTTGTGTATTATGTAAAACCTTGAAACAAGTGAAAGAGGTTGTGCTTTCTTTTTCACATGGCTGGCAGTCAACACCTGGTCAGTTTATGAACTGCACTCCTGGGGAAGCTGCAGCAGTCAGGGAGTGCCATTAGTCTGCAAAGGTGTAGTTGACCTGACAAATGTTTGTGGATATAATGGTGTGGTTGTCTGTCATACATGTGAGTGCATGTTGCCGCAGTTAATGTGAATGCTGTCAACAAGGAACTCGTCTCTCGGGAAAACACGGCCAAAAAACATCAGCAGTCAAAATATGTCCAAATATAAAAATCCACATCACATTGTATCTAAATAGAGTTTAATAGCATTCACAATAATAACAGCATGCAGTTAAAATGGCAAGGCCAGAATCCCAAACTGCTGCTGTCAGCAGTATCACAGATAGCCTGCTGTAGCACCATTTACCTCACACACAATTTAATAAGAGCGAGGTACATGCCGTCGCTCAATACAGCTTTATTCTGTCATGGATAATGATCGCGAGAGGTGTGAATGGGAACAACTCTGAGGCACAGTGTTGTCTGAGATAGATGAATTGTAAATAAACCTCAAACATCAATATGAACCATGCTGGATGGCCTGATTTCATACACTGGCACATGTGGAATGAAAAACACTTCAAAGGCAGTCCTTTAAAAATACCAGGACCCCCAAGGTGGTTCATTTCACTGTACTTTGAAATAGAAGTAACATTTACATCTCTATAAGTGTAGAAAAATGGGTACGACTCATGATATTATCTAAAATTTACAAAACAAAATGCAGCATGTATTTCACAAATAAGAGAATGTTAGCAAAATGCACATTTCCAGAAAATTATTTACATCAGTAAAACAATTTAGTTTAATACATTTTTCAAAAAAATTCTATGAAGCTCGTTTGAATATCTTATAATAAAAGTCTGCAAAAAATAAAATGAAAATAAACTTATTGCAACTCCTGGAAGGTTTTTAGCCTTTTTAAGTCTCAATTCAGTAGATTTTTAATGCTTTTAACTGTATCTTAAACAACATTCAATGACCTATAAAAGTAGTTATGCTATATTTCATATTACACTGCTTAATTCTGATTCTCTAGTTTTTTTCGAATGAAGGCAAAATTGCAATTAAATAGGGACACAAACTAATTAAGAAAATAAAAACATACCATCCTCTGGAGAAACATTTCTTGGTTTCCTTCATTTTTGTCATTCATTCTCAATTAAGCATCTTTGGGCATTGGACTAGTTCCAGGATAAATCAAAAGCAGATCTGCTATAGTATAAGAAGTAAAGAAGTAACAGAATTATGAAGCCAAGAGACATTATAAATCATGCAGACCGAAGATGAGATTGACCCCTGTGACTAGATTTAATCAGGAAATAATAAGCTGTGGCTTTTCATTAAGGCTATGCTGACAAAGACAGAGAGAAGTTACAGGAGGCTTTCTGAGACTTTGTCAGGTGATGTCGGGGCCTCGTTTATACAAACATATACAATATTTTCTTCTCAAACTGACTCGACTAACCCTACAGCTACATTTTAGCCCCCTGGGACACACAAGTCGAGGCTGAAATTCCACTCTGGTCTTATCGATAGGTAGCCATCTAATCAGCAGGCGCTTCAATTTAGCCCAATACACCTCTGGCCAGTCACCGCGGCAAACAGCTTAGCACTGAGCATCGAGCCACAAAAATGGCCCACACCCATCGCCTCGCAATGAGCCCAGCCAGACACCGGCCAGAGCATAGTTTGTGTGTGTGTCTGTGTATTAAAAGAGGTGAGAGGCCAAGAGAGTGATAGCACATTCCTGAACTGTATGTCTGTTCAAATGTATCAAAAATCACTGCACGGATGGGTATGACTTGCCTTGTATTCGTTGACTCTGGGCAATATCACAGCTAAGTGGTGCAGCGGGGTTGTGGGTGATCGGAGGAGGGGGGCTGAGGTGGAGGGATGGAGGATATCTAAGGCGAATTAGAGAGACATGATGAATGACGCAATATTTTCATGCCAGAGGGAAACTATTGCACTTCAAATTAGAGGGGGTGACAGAGAGAGGGAAGGAGGCAGAGGAGGAATGAAATAAATCCGCAGGAATAAAGGGCTAATGAGAGGGGAGAGCATTTTTACTGCTGGTGGGGGAAATAAAAGGGGTTGGGAAATCAGAGTAATAGCAGTTTACTAATACAAATATTGGCCTTTTACTGAAATGTAACGTTTTTTGTGAATATTTTCAGTTTCATTGTCTCTAATATGACAGACAAGACATAGCTTGACTGACAGGAGAGGTATTAGATTTATTTGAGGGCTGGACAGTTGGACAGGTAGAGTAGTGATTGGCCAAAGCCATTTTCCATCTTGGATGAAAAAAAAAAACAGTATCTGGGGCCACTTATTATTTTTGTTATGTGTGCAAGTACAGGGTTAGACGTGCACTTATCATTAATAATAAGAGACCTGACCTTGTATGGTCGATGTTAAGAATTGTAGGAAGCACCAATATGGAAGTCTCTATCAGAATCAGAATCAGAATCAGAATGGGTTTATTGCCAGATGTTGAGGTTTACAACATTAGGAAATTGCTGCGGTGCTTCAGTGCAGACAATAAGAATTAAAGTGCTAATCCCCTTGACAGCAGATTTCTGAGCTAACAATCTATCCTGGTGTCATTGTCTTCCTTGTCCTCCAGGTGCCTCTTGTTCCTCTCTGTCTTTTTCCTCTATCAGTGTATATGAAGGCATGAGCGGCATTAACCAGTCCAGCCATTCTCAAAGTCAAAAGTACTGCAGCTCACTTAAAAACCAAACAATCCCGTGGGGCTCACCCGATCTTAAATCTTCAATCTAACCCAAACACAAGAGTAAGTGATGTGTTTCCTTAAAAATTGCATTCAAAAAACATCAACAACACAGGTTGTTGGCTATAAATTGTTAATGCTACTACTTATATGCAAAGTGTTCAGGGCAGTGTGTGATCAACCTTAAACTGGGACACAAAGATCAATACAAAAACAGGAAATTTAAGACAGGATAATGATTAATAGTAAGTAACTAATCAAGCCACCTTTAATATAAATAAAGAAACCTACAGTACTTTCACAGCCCGCCAGGGGGCCTGGCCCACACTTTGGGAGTCAATTGACCAGTCTGTTGCAGTGGTGGACATGGCCTTGGGGAATTTTCAGAAGGCACACCTTCTCTGTCTTTGGTCAGTGCAGTACTCAAATCTGACTTCCACCATCAAATTCTTTGTAGGTTTTACATGTCGCCTGTTTGCGGACTCAGTTAATCCTTCCTAATCTCTAAGTACGTGCATATTTATCATGCTTTCTCCATTTAGATCAAACAATGTTTATATTGAACAAATATAGGTTAAGTAAATATGCAAGTTTTTAAATTGATGTATTTATGACGTATTTATGCGAACTTGTCTGGCCTGTGTGAAAGAGTGTAAAACTAACACAGCGTTTCTTAAAAAGGACATCATAGTCAAACATGGTGGTGGTGGTGGTGTGATGGCCCGGGCTGCTTCACTGTTTCAGGGACCCGATAACTGTAACTGATGGAACCATGAATTTTGCTCTCTACCAGAAAATCCTGAAGGTTTGTGTTCTGAAGCTCAAGAGTAATTGGGGTATGCAGCAGGAAAACGATTTGGAGCAAACCTCTAAATGGCTCAAAATAAGAAAATGTAGTTTTTGCAGTGGTCTTTCAAAAATCAGATTGAGAATTAGATCGAGATGCTTTACCATGGCCTCAAACAGACCGTTCATACTTGAAAATCCTCAGATGTTGCTGAATCAAAACAATTCTGCAAAGAAGAGTGTAACAAAATTCCTCGACATTGATGTGAAAAACTCGTTGGCGGTTATCACAAATACTTGATTGCAGTTGTTGCTGCCAAGGTTGACACAACAAGTTATTAGGTTTAGAGGGCAATTACTTTTTCACACAGAGCAGGTAGGTTTGAAAATGAAATCATTTAAGTGATACTTTTTGCATTTACTCGGGTTGTCTTTGTCTAATGCAAACATTTGTTTGTCTGAAACATGTCAATGTGACAAATTAGCAAAAAAACCTAAGAAATCAAGTTTTTATGGCACTGTACCTGAGCATCGCTCTAGCCTATGATCGTGCCTTAGATAGTTGCCTGAAAATACTACCCGATCTCAGCTCCTGCAGAAATATTTACTATGATGGAATTAGGTATTTTCTGTTCTGCAGTTTGCCCTCTAGTGGTTGTTTTGTGTATTTTACTCTGCAAGATCTAGCCTGGGGCAGTTTCACCTGTGTTAATCGCCGTCCATGCCTTCACAAGTTGATAAACAGCATCATCTCATAATACTGTTTGTTATCATTGAAACGACTTGTGTACATTATTATTTGTTAGTTTATATATAGTTTGTAGTTTGAGTCTAATTTGAATGGGTGTTAGCTCATATGCCATGTGGTTTCTTTAAAATTTTGATCATAAGCATGATTTCATTTGATGTTTTATTCTGGGACTCGCTAAGCAAATAAATATTGTGCTCATATTTTTGAACATGTGACTTACTGCTGTGTTTGTTTAATTGTATATTAATGCAACATTTTTATTGGTTTATTTCTGGTTTTGTCAACAGTTTTACACTATTTCCTTATTAAATCATCCGACTCAACACATCGGCCTGTTCCTTGGATTTTGATTAGGAGAGTATTTAGCTGTCTGTATAGCTGAGTCTACTTTCATGAGGACAACACTTAGTGAGGACAGAACATTTACTGTGACATACATTGTTGTTCATCCTGAAAATCCTTTTCAACTTTGTCCTTCATTTTGAGTCCCTCAGGTTAACCTTGCCACAAAATATCGTCCAGTGTATTGAATTCAAATTGATTTATAGAGTGCCAAATTGTTACATCAAGGTGCTTTATACTGTAAAGGTAAACCTGTCAATAATAAAAGTAAATCCCCAGCAGTCAGAAATGTCCGTCTGCCAAATCCAAAATGGGAGCTGATACCACAGCAAAGAAGCCTGAAAGCTGGAGGTTCCACCTCCCACTTTTATGCTTTACTTCCCCATATGGAAAAGATATATATAAATCTTATAAAGTTTGTATCTGTCTTGTGTGAAACTTGTATGAAAAGCATATAAGAGTGAAAACAGATATAAGATCCCTTGAAAAATTATATAATGAAACTTGTATGTTTTGGATACTTCCCAAAACAATATATGAAAGTAATGAGAAAGTGGCCACTTTCATGAGTAAATCTTGGGTCAATAAATACTAAACATACATGTGTGGTGTGTTTATAGCCTTTCAACTTGAAAAACAAAATAGAGGTGTATTTTGGAAGGAGCTATTTCTCAGGACAAACAGTTCCTTAAGCAATACTTCTTGTTCCCAACCAGCAGTGTAGATCCACAGTTAAGGCCAGCGGTTCTTAAACAAAAATAAACTAGAGTTTGCTGAAGCTATCGTGCTTTGATAAATATCCATTTTGGTCGTTTTTTCTTGTTAATGATAAGAATTGTGACGTGGGAACCTTGATCTCCTTGGAGTGGAATGTGTTAGAAAACAATTGAGACCTAGTTTAAGCTTAAATCACCATGAAATTCCAAACCGAATCATCAGTCCAAAAGATTAACAGCTGTGTTATAAAATGTCCAGTTCTTTAAAAGGTATAAGTCTCTGCAAAAAGAAAAAATGGGCCATTAGCAACAACCAAAGCTGAAAATCATGCTGCTGAGCATTCTGACAGTTCAATCCGTAACACAAACCAGCAACTGGTAATTGTGTTTTGTGATTGTCCAATGTAGCACCTATAGAATAATATGATTTCCAGCACACCACCTGCAGTTTCATCAGTTTGTCTTCAGCTAATGCTGCTCTCAGGAAATACCTGGAAAGTTTGGGCATTTTTATGAGATATTATTCCATTTGACAAAATGCAGTTGGATCATTTTTCAATAAAACCTCCTACCGTCTTTTATGTATTTTTTTATTTTTCCAGCCTGTACTACTTCTTGTAACTTTTATGAAACTCTGAACAAGCCCCCCCAAAAATAAAAACCCTTTTCTACCTTAAAACAATTCCAACTAAGATTCATCTCCTGTCTGGCAAAGATGACCTTTTTTCACCAATGGTCCTTCACACCAGCAATTTTCATCCAAATCAAACAGAAACAAACAGACAACTATATACTGTAACACAGGTGGAGAGGTGTGACGGGTAAAAAGCAACTGAAGAAGATGGGCATGCGAACGAAGATGAAGAGAAAGCTGTCAGACATAAGCACACACACAGACACACAGAGGTCTCGCTTACACATGCTAAGATTAAAGTACTCCTCAAGATGAGCTGTGCTGTGGATTATTCAAGTTTCCGGACCGCTGATCAGCCAGTCCAGGGGTCCAATCAGACTGACAGCCAACAGTCCATTTCTCCCTTGCTCTCCCCCTTCTCACTTCACTGGTTTGATTGCACACACATGGATATAGACAGATGGATGAGTAATAAATTAAAGGGATTTAATAAAGGGAAGGGACACTATTCTTTCAAAAGACGGTTTTTCAAGATGCTGGTAGAGCGCCCTGTCTAATATGCAATCTCTCACAGATAAAACACATCAAAACATTTTCATAGTCATTAAACCATTCAGTGCCCACCTCTGTTCACTTAAGGATGGGGGCATTGTCATTCTTGAAAAGACCACTTATATCAGGACAAAAGTGTTGCATCATAGCACAAGTTTTTAATGATATTTTATTAGCTACAGACTCTGTGGATTCTGTTATTTTAATGCTTTTAGGTGCTTTTGATACTGTTGACCACAATATTCTTATTTCTCGCATTAAGCACTGTGTGGAGATAGCAGGCACAGCTTTAGAATGGTTCAGGTCATACTTGTCAGAAAAAAGTCTTATGGTCAGTTTTGGACGCATAAATTCTGCTTCTGCACTGCACCTATGTGGAGTTCCACAAGGTTCTATTCTGGAGCTCTATTCTTTTCTCTTTATATTTACTTCCTCTAGGATCAATTCTGAAAAGATACGGCATCTCATTCCACTTCTATGCTGATGATTCCCAAATCTATTTGTTCCTGAAAGGAAATGACGGCAGCTCATTAAAGTTTTATTAGAATTAGTGCTGTCAGCGTTAATCTCGTTAAAGCCATAACCGCATTAACGCAGCAAATCTCCGTTAGCGAGTGAGCGGATCGCCCCATGCGTGGGGCTGCACAGTGTCAATGCGTTAGTGTGGTTAGCTCGTTAACGCGTTAGCATCATCCACGGAGATTTGCTGCGTTAATGCGGTTATGGTGTTAATGTCATTTTAACGAGATTAACGCCGACAGCACTAATTAGAATGTTTTCATGACATCAAAGCCTCAATGGCCTTGAATTGTTTTAAACTTTATTGAGAGCCAGACTGAGGTCATGATACACAGACCCAGTTGTTCCAGCAGTGCTCCAAAATTGGATCTGGGCCCAGTGGATACTTATGTAAATAACCCTAGTGTAAAAATGGGCTGTGACTTAAATATGGACAAGCAGATTAATTCTGTTGTGAAGTCAGGTTTTTACCAAACAAGGCTTCTTTCTAAGGTCAAGCCCTCCTTATCTTTTAATAATTTTGATAGAGTTATGCATACTTTTATTTCAACCTGACTTGACTCTTATAATGCCCTTTACGTTGGTATAAATCAGGCCTGTTCTAAAATCCTGCAGCTCGCCTTCATAGCAAAATCCATTTGTAAAAGATGTAAAGGAAATAGAAATTGAATGAAAATATGAACTGATATGTTTTGATAATAATGACCAGCTAGAAATAGGAACTGAATCTCTGATTTCAATGAAAAGAGACTAATTGCAGACTAGTAATCAAAAACTAAAGAAGAGTAGACGCAGTTAAAAGAATGAATCATCCCTTGAAAGTTTTATAAAGTGACCTGATTTGGGAGAAAAAGAGAATTGGGTAGGAAAAGATTTTGTCGGCTTGTTAAAATGTGGCACCTTGTCAAAAATTACCCTTAAGTGAGAAGAAGAGGAAGTCAAGACCTGACGAACACGTTTCTTCCCCAAACTGTCTCTGTCTTTCTTATCAGTGCTTCACCTTCCATTTCACCTACCTGACTGACATCACAAACCAAGACAAGGCTCCAATTGATGTTTGAACCCAATGTACCACGTTTCACTTCCCCATCCATTTCACTTGTAAGATGGATGGTAAAGCTGAGGCCCATTACCTCCAAAACTGTCCCCCAGGACAAGCCTGAATGGTCCGTGGAGATCAAGTTTTTACTTAGGTGACCAAAACATCTGTTTTCTGTTGGGTTAAAGAGCATGATTCTTTTTTTTACATTTTGTAAAGAAACTATGAATAGAAATCACTGAAGCAAATACACACTCATGATGAGTCCTGAACAAATGTGGCATGACCTGCAAACTGCAGTTGGTGGATTGGGGTTTCTGTTCCCTCCCAAGACAATTCTTGTTTGTCTGCACAAGTCTTTTCCTTCCATTTTACCTGCAAGAGCCAGGTCAGCATCTGTTTTCCCATGGTGAACGTCTTGTTTCCAGTGTGGTGGGAAAGAGAGAGGAGAGGGAGAGTTTTTGATGCAAGACAGAAATGGGAACAAAATGTAAACACGGCAAACGCCCATTTCCCCCTGGGAAATCAGGCCTTGTGAAGACGGGGTGTCAGAACATATTCAAACGTGGTGTATTGCTTGCCTTGGTGTGCCTGCTTTAACTTGTAAAACATAACAGCAGGAAGAAGGGGAAAAAGAAAAGAAATTGGAGATATACTCAAGAAATAGAGGAGGAAGACTCAGTTGTACAAAACAAACAGATGGAGAGCCAAACAAAAGCAAAAACCTCATCAAGTTTTAAAGTGAATGTCAGTAGCAAGGCGCAGGCATTTAGTGCTTGTGACAGCACCTTGAGGTTTTATTTTCTCACCAAATGCTGTTGTGCACGTTGAAGAACTTTTGCTGTTGCTTTAATACCAGCCATGTGCACATTTTCCTTCTCACACTGTAGCAGCGCTTACAAGAAAGAATTTACAGCTATCAGCGTATTTTTAAAAGCCAAAATCTGCAGGCGTTTTATTAAAAAATTAGCATGTTATTATTATTTCAATTTGTAATGTGCAACAGTAATGGTGCTTTAGTTTAGAGCAGGGCTATCAAACATAAGGCCCAGGGACCAGAATCGGCCTGGTAAAGACTCTAATCTGACCCACTGGAAAATGTATAGGAGGGCACAGACTAGGACTGGGCGATATATCGGGTTTTTTAAAAATATTGATATATTTTCATACGAGATATAAGATGTGACAATATCGTTTATATCGATATAGTCTATGTTACATTATAATTGTAACATTATAATGTAACAGCACAGGAGCACCACAGGGAACTGTGCTGTCCCCTCTTCTCTTCACCCTGTACACCTCTGACTTCTGCTACAACTCTGAATTATGCCATATTCAGAAGTTTGCAGATGACACGGCCATCATGGGGTGTATCTGGGATGATCAGGAAGAGGAGTACAGAAGTCTGGTGAGGAACTTTGTCGCATGGAGTCACACAAACCACCTGCAACTCAACACCTCAAAGACTAAGGAACTGGTTGTGGACTTCGGGAGGTCCAGAGAAGGTCCACTGCCGGTTCAGATAGAGGGGGAGGAGGTGGAGGTGGTCAACAAGTACAAGTACCTCGGGCTGTGGGTGGACAATAAACTGGACTGGTCATGCAACACAGAGCACCTGTATAAAAAAGCCCAAAGCCGACTGTACTTCCTCAGGAGGCTGAGGTCTTTTAACATCTGCAGGAAGCTCCTGAGGATGTTTTACCAGTCGGTGGTTGCTGGAGTACTTTTCTATGCTGTGGTGTGCTGGGGGAGCAGCACAGCAAAGAGGGACTCATCCAGGCTGGAGAAACTGATCAGGAAGGCTAGCTCTGTGGTCGGCATGAAGCTGGACACTCTGGTGACAGTGGCAGAGAAAAGGACATTAAAGAAACTGATGGACATTATGAACAATGCTGGGCATCCTCTGCACACGGCCATAAACAATCAGAAGAGTCTGTTCAGTGACAGGTTGCTTCTCCCCAAGACAAGAACTAACAGACTTAAAAACTCCTTTGTCCCACACGCCATCAGACTGTTTAACTCCTCTCTGGAGGGGAGAGGGAGGGGAAACAGGAGGACAAAGGAGGGGGGAACAACTAAGCTGTAGTGCCTCTTCACCTCACTGTACAATACCTTGTGCAATACTTTTTGTAAATAGTCAACAGTGCAATAGACTCAATACTTGAAATGTGCAATTCACTTGTATTTTTATTTTTTATTCCTATTTATTCTATTTATCCCCTTTGTATATTTTATTTATATTTGTCTCTGTATTTATATATGTGTGTGTGTGTGTGTATATATATATATATATATATATATATATATATATATAACAATTCTGTAACTGTAACTTCGGTCGTTGCTGTGCTTTTTGGAAGTCGAATTTCCCAGAGGAACCCACCCGAGGGATTAATAAAGTTCTATCTTATCTTATCTTATCTTATCTTAATTATACTTGTGGAGCCGCAAGTTTGACTCTTTTTCGTCCACTTTTGTCGTCACTACGCAACGTTACTCTGTCTCGCCTCTCCTTCACTGAACACAACTCCCCCTCCCCCATAGCTTCACCTGCAGGCAATGACAAGATGGACACGGCAAATCTCCGTTAACGAGTTACCGCGGATCGCCCCGTGCGTGAGGCTGGACGGCATCAACGTGTTAGTGAGCTAACCGCGCTAACGAGCTGACCGCGCTAACGACATGACGTTCCTTTCATTTTCTCAAAAATCGACAGTGTGCCTTATGTATGAATTCTGGTTGTGCTTAATGACCGCGAACCGATTTTATGTGGTACACAGTGCTCAGCAATCTGTCAATAAATATTTTAGTATGACTTTGGTAAGCTACGGAGCTGCACCGCTTGATGGATTGTCGGAGCATTAAGGCTACCGTAGTCAGGAGCCTTGCGGAGTAATACGCACTGTGCTTCAACGTAATATTACCGTATTGTGTGTGTATAAGGACCATAAATGGCACCTGTTAAGAGACATGGTTACGAAGCGGATTTCAAACTCCAGGCTATCAGTCACACAGTAAAACTTGGGAACAGAGCAGCTGCAAAATCTGTCTGTCTTTGTTATTATGCTCGCCGTCTTTTAGTTTACATTTTGACTGCACAATTGTGAGCTTTTTGTTATGCACAAAAACAACATTGTTTTCTTTTATTTATGGAGCATTATTATTTAATAAATGCTGATAATTTATTTTTGAGTAATTTCTTCATGCACATCTACGCTGTATGTTAATAAAAGTGCCTGTGTGACATCTGGGATACAGCTTTGACTAAAAACTCTCTTTTTGCTCTTACTTTATGGCTTTAAAAAAATATATCGAGATATATATCGTATATCGCCATCCAGCTAAAAAACATCGAGATATGAATTTTGGGTCATATCGCCCAGTCCTAGCACAGACTTGTTAACAGGAGAATGAAGCTTGATGTTTTACAGTTTTTCCTATATGGAACCTCCCCTATTGTCATTCACACCAAAGTAATTAATTAAAAGGTAAACAATAACAACTGAAAAAACAGTTTTTTTCCCCACTATCTAATGCAGATATCGATATTTCTTACAATAGGCCCATATTTCATGGATCTGTAATTTTAGACATGCTGAGAAATGTCTTCCATTTACTACAGCAGCATTTCTTTATCATTTAGAAAAACTGAATAGGATTAAAGGTGTAGTTAAACGTCTTTACTCTGACAGAATGAGTTTTGGCCCACTTTAGATAAAAGTGTGGGCTGTCATCAAAAGAGAATCTTTATATACACAGTAATACTATTGTTGAGCAGTGTTTGTCCCATGATCATGTTTGTGTGCGCTCATGCCGAACCATATATCCAGTATATGTTACGTTTCTCTCCATAATTATCTCAGCGTAAATGAAAGCCACCTGCAAAGCTGAATCAAATAAATTACAGTGTACCCAATTTTTTGATAAAGCAGATGTTTGTAACAGTTGGATCACTTATTCATGATACCACTTTTGCTCTGTCATGTAACATTTCTGCTCATTTTCCTTTAAACTTAATATATTTCATAAAAGTGTTACACTTTCTGCTTAAATTGATCCCGTAGTGTAGTGACGGAGAGGCAAAGGTGACTTTGCCTGAAAGTCAAATCAAATAACCTGGAAGAAACCGTGTGAAAGGAATGGAGGATAGAAGGAGGATTTCAGTAGGTGCGAATGGCAAGGTTTACAAGATGGTAGTGTGACTATGATGTTGTGATGTATGGCTTGGGCATGGTGGGACTCACAAAGGCAGAGCTGAAGATGAAGATTTTCATTGGGAGTGAGCAGGATGGACAACATTAGATATAAGTATATCAGAGGGACAGCTCAAGCTGAGCGCTTTGGAGACATAGCCAGAGAAGGACACTGGATATGTAGGCCAAAGGATGCTAAAGATGGACACATCTACTCAGGATTTATTGTAATCAACAGTTTGTTAGATTCTGCTACTCTCTCTCAGTTTTGGCTTATCCACCGTTAGCTACAGTTAAAGAAGCATTTTGAGTTTATAGTGCAGGGAAAGTGGTTACAATGACCAAAATTGTCTATATATATTATTATAGATAAGGTAAACCTTTTAGAATTCAAGTTTAAAAGTCTAAAATTACTCCGATTTTTTAAAATAACTTGGTAACAACGGTGTAAGGTTTTAGCAGTGCAGATAATACTTTTGGTTTCGCTCACATCTTGTGGCTGGACCCATTACACTCCTCACTAGTTATCCACTTCTTCCCCTCCAAAAGGTAATTTATTTTTCGCTTGGGATTTAAAGCGGGTTATCTACTTTTTAGAAGGTTGGTGGTTGGATTACTTGCTCCTCAACTCCATATGTTAAAGTGTTCTTGGGAAAGATACCCACCTACCCCAGATTCATCCATGTGGGTATGCCTCTGTGCATTGAAAGTGTATCTGTGGATGCCACTTGCAGTTTAAAAAGTGCTTTGAGTGTGAGGTGAGAGTTAAAAAGTGATATATAAATAACAGTCCATTTAACATCGACTAAACTTGGAGAGGGTAGCACCCAGACAATAAACAAAGGGAAATAAATTCTCAAAGAAGATTAAACACAGGTGATCACTGCTGTGAAACTCAGCTTGAGGCTTATTGATGGAGTATTTAGATCAGTTACATGATTAAGCCAATAAAACAAATAAATGGGCAGCACAGGCTGGTGCAATGATCGCCTTGTAGAAAGCAGGCTCTAGGTTTGAACCTACACAAACAACTGCTGGTCAGGTTAATAGGTCAGTGTAAAGTGGGTGTTTATGTTATGGTCTGGGGTGTACTCCATATCTCCCATGAATTGGATGAGAACTGGCAGCTAAGAGAGCTGAGCCAAGGTTACAGGAGCCTTCATTTATGAAATACTTGAAATTTGTGAAGATGGACCTGAATAAATTGTCCCTGTAAGAATGTCTGAACAAGCGCTATTAAAGGGGTCAAAGGGTAATCTCTTACAGACCACTCTACTACTGGACTGGACTACTGGAGGAACATGTGACATATGTCATTGCAATTATCCTAAAGATGCTCAAAAGAAGTTTAAGTTATAAGTGTAACTTAGTTATACTTAAAAAAACTATTTAAAAAGTAAAATCTCTATAATTTATTCAGTGGTTTAAATTATGCAATAAAACAGCTGTTTCCTGAGATGGAAATGATGGCCATATTGAAAAACTTTGAGAACTCGGGGAAACTCAAAATAATGGCTCCAGAGGGACAAACATACATTTTTTTATACTTATATCCACTTTGGAAAGATTGCTTCAGTTCAGTTATGCCAATCTTGCAAGGATGTATTTGGGTCCAAAACCTGTGTTTCAAGACACGGATGAAAGGACCCCACAGAAAACATGAAAGACTTCTGAGGTGTGGTGTTTTTATTAGGTGTAGAGTCAATACTGTACTGATTGAACATGGTTATTTAATACTTTAAATCCATCCATCTTTAAATCCATGTGACCAAAGCTATTAGGTCGGTCACCTAAAAGCCATTGCCGGCTTATTTTTAACCAACTTGCCAAATTAATTTAATTGGAACCAAACCAAACACCCCTTCACCTGGGTTGGATTTAGGGCAGCAGAACCACTGCCAAACGTACATTTTGATTTATTTGCTAACAGAAAACGTATAAAATAATCATGGTTGTTCTTTAAAATATATTATATTCTGTATTTTACAATGATCTAAATTAAAAACTGAAGTAGCAAAGTATGAAACCCAAAATTTGTGTACTGCCAAAACATTTAAGCACATCTACAGCCTGGCCAAAAAGACTGAGCATTTGACATCTGCCTCTGATATTCTTCTCTGTTACTGCTTTAAATGCACTGTAACCATTGCATTCATATAAAAAACTATTTCAATCTGAAGTTTTTTGCTGACTTTTGTGTTGTATTAAACAGATTGGACAAAGACTCTGGACTGATAATAACCAGATCTTTTTTAGATTTGAGGGTACTTGATTATGATTCAGCACTACAAAACACATCTTCGGCACCTCACCTTTCATAACTTTAAACATGCGCCAAACCTGAATGTGTGCCAGCTGGGTCGTGATTTCTTTGAGACACTGAAGGACACCAAATATACTCTGACAAGTTACAGTGGGGCAAAAAAGTATTTAGTCAGCCACCGATTGTGCAAGTTCCCCCACTTAAAATGATGACAGAGGTCAGTAATTTGCACCAAAGGTACACTTCAACTGTGAGAGACAGAATGTGAAAAAAAAATCCATGAATTCACATGGTAGGATTTGTAAAGAATTTATTCGTAAATTAGGGTGGAAAATAAGTATTTGGTCACCTCAAACAAAGAAAATCTCTGGCTCTCACAGACCTGTAACGTCTTCTGTAAGAAGCTTTTCTGTCCCCCACTCGTTACCTGTATGAATGGCACCTGTTTGAACTCATCATCTGTATAAAAGACACCTGTCCACAGCCTCAAACAGTCAGACTCCAAACTCCGCCATGGCCAAGACCAAAGAGCTTTCGAAGGACACCAGGAAAAGTATTGTAGACCTGCAAAAGACTGGGAAGAGTGAATCTACAATAGGCAAGCAGCTTGGTGTGAAAAAATCAACTGTGGGAGCAATCATCAGAAAATGGAAGACATACAAGACCACTGATAATCTCCCTCGATCTGGGGCTCCACACAAGATCTCATCCTGTGGGGTCAAAATGATCATGAGAATGGTGAGCAAAGATCCCAGAACCACACGGGGGGACCTGGTGAATGACCTGCAGAGAGCTGGGACCAAAGTAACAAAGGTCACCATCAGTAACACACTACAACAGCAGGGAATCAAATCCCGCAGTGCCAGACGTGTTCCGCTGCTGAAGCCAGTGCATGTCCAGGCCCGTCTGAAGTTTGCCAGAGAGCACATGGATGATACAGCAGAGGATTGGGAGAATGTCATGTGGTCAGATGAAACCAAAGTAGAACTTTTTGGTATAAACTCAACTCGTCGTGTTTGGAGGACGAAGAATACTGAGTTGCATCCCAAGAACACCATACCTACTGTGAAGCATGGGGGTGGAAACATCATGCTATGGGGCTGTTTTTCTGCCAAGGGGACAGGACGACTGATCCGTGTTAAGGACAGAATGAATGGGGCCATGTATCGTGAGATTTTGAGCCAAAACCTCCTTCCATTAGTGAGAACTTTGAAGATGAAACGAGGCTGGGTCTTCCAACATGACAATGATCCACAACACACCGCCCGGGCAACAAAGGAGTGGCTCCGTAAGAAGCATTTGAAAGTCCTGGAGTGGCCTAGCCAGTCTCCAGACCTCAACCCCATAGAAAATCTGTGGTGGGAGTTGAAAGTCCGTGTTGCTCGGCGGCAGCCCCAAAACATCACTGCTCTGGAGAAGATCTGCATGGAGGAATGGGCCAAAATACCAGCTACTGTGTGTGCAAACCTGGTAAAGACCTATAGTAAACGTTTGACCTCTGTTATTGCCAACAAAGGTTATGTTACAAAGTATTGAGTTGTATTTTTGTTATTGACCAAATACTTATTTTCCACCCTGATTTACGAATAAATTCTTTACAAATCCGAATTTTTTTTTTTTTTTCACATTCTGTCTCTCACAGTTGAAGTGTACTTCTGGTGCAAATTACTGACCTCTGTCATCATTTTAGGTGGGGGAACTTGCACAATCGGTGGCTGATTAAATACTTTTTTGCCCCACTGTATATGATTACTCTGCACACTCTGCCTTCTTTAGCGCTTCTTTGTGGCTTTGTGTTGGAGGCAGTCAGGCCCAAAGAGGAGGCAGGCCTGTCACCACTCGACTAATTGCTTACAAAGCGCCCACTTAGCTCTCTTCTCCCCGGCCGGTGTGGCATGTTTAGGTTTGTTTCTGGGTTTAATTTCCTTTTGTTAAAAGATTTAGTCAGTGTATATTTTCAGTTTAATTAAACTAACTACCCGTGCGGTATGTCATAGAACACCACTGGTCTATGTGTTTCTGCTAAGGGTTTAGCAGATTTTCACAAGGGGATGCGTGGAGCGAGGCATATATTGATAGTATTAGTAACAACGCTGGTATTGGAGTGATACTAGCATGATGGGATCTATACTTTGGATTATCGTATGTTTCTCCTGCTCATGAGCAATTAGACATGTCTGCGTAAACACTGCTCATCTCATCCAGGCATACTTTAGATGTCTTGAAGTGACATAACTCAGTGCAGAGCAGAGCATCGGGTGGAGGTACTGTGAAGCTGTAATTGAAAACACTGCAAACAGAGATCCTTCTTGGCAAAAATGTTGGTAAAAACTTTACCCCGGAACGAGCGGCAAGAGAAATGAAGAGGGGAGGAAGGGAATCCCTGAGATGGAACCAGGCCACAAATGTTTCAGAAAATGTGGTGTTTTGTTTGTTTTTTAAAATTTCAGATATTGTATAACAAGACAAAACTGAGAACGTGAATGCATTCCCCCCCCCCTCACTCTTAACTGAAGCCTTTCATTGAACTACAAATTGGTACTTTCTTTCTGGTCAGACATGCGGCAGCACTTCTGCTATCATTTTGTTTGTATTTTTAAAAAATAAAAATGCAGACATAAGTGTACACATTAGTTTTTGACTGCTAGTGAAAACTGTTTTCTTTACAAATAACTCTCACTGAACTACCAACGCCAGTCCCTCAACATGTTTGTACTCTCTGCTCATATTTCCTTCACATTAAATTGTCAGGGCTCTGTGTGCGGGCAGGCGGAGAGGAGGATCCAAGCGCAGGACTCGAACACAGAATTGTGAATCAGAACCTCAGCTTTATTGTTGACATGAAAACCAAAAATTGAAGTGACCACTGAAACCGGAGACCAGGAACACACAGGCATAATCTGAGGGTACGACGCGACACCGAGCATGGGAAAACACAGGGCTTAAATACACAGGGTAGTAATGAGGGAATGGGCCACAGAAGGGAGATCAGGGCTAACGAGACGGGGGAAACAAAGCTGCACACACTAACATAAGACAGACTTTCACAATAAAACAGGAAACATGAATCACAACTCAGAGACACGGACTCAACACAGAGAGACAGAAAATGAAACATGGAACTGAACTATACATGAACCCACAATTCCTAAAATATGGATAACAGAAACATGAAACTCTAATAATAATAATAATAATAATAATAATCACCACAACCAAAAGAGAACAAGAAAACAATCCATGATGCAAAATTACACCAAAACATAATAAACTCAAAATACTGGGTCCAACGGACCCAGAACCGTGACATAAATAACTTTTTGCTTTTTAAAGAACTTATTTGAACATTGCTCTCAACAACAAAAAATCCTCCCTAACCAAAAAGTTACTTAAAAATACACAAAAAACAACAAAGTTTTTTGTTGTTGTGGAAAGTAAAAATCACACATATGTAGTGGTCATTAACCCTTTAAGACCTACCATAGAACCAAGTCCGCCAGAGCTTATATTATATTTTTACATGGTGTGGTGCCATTTTTGGGAGCATTTCAAGTTGCTATACATCAATACAACAATTATAGCCCAGATTTTAATAATATGTATTCATTAAGTGCATAGTAATTACATAAATTGCAAAAAAGTGCAATAAACTACAAAAAAATCATTTTTGCTTTTTTAACATATATTTCTAGTGAGAGAAATTTAAGAGGCTTATCCCTCAAAACTGTAAATACAAAACAGTTGCACAAAATAGTTTCCTACCACAGGAAATTTATTTTGAGTGTCTTCATAGTTTTATTTTTGAAATACAAAATTTTTATATACTGCAGGAAAAACGAAAATAAATATTATACTGCAAATTTGCAAAAAAGCAGCATATGCATCAAAATAAACTATTTCCAGCAGTGCAATATGAGTCCTAAGCATCCCAGAAACGACACAGAAAGTCAAAAAGTCAAACATAACTTTTAAAAATAGCAGTATAGGCCCTGAGGCCCTGATGGTAAAAAAAAAACTACATTTCCGCGAAAATGACGTCACTTCCGGTTTCGGGCAGGTAATGGCGGACATGCAAAAGTTCGCGCTGACGTTTATTCCAACGTAGGAAGTGTTATGAACAGCTGATCGGATCGGCAAAGCGTGTTTCTGGAATATTATGTTTTTGTTGCTGCAAGTGCTTTTTATGCAGTTTTTGCAAAGCTTTATGTGGAAGGAAACCGTGACCTAGGACAAGCTGATGGCATAACATGTAAGTACAACTCCTCTGGTTTCATATGCAAAAAAAATTATTGCGCTAGCTTACGTGGTTGCAGAGCTACCGGGATTTAAAAATAGTTACGCAAAACAGAGCTTGCCCGCTCCGACCGGCTGTAAAGGGTTAAATTACTCAGATTTGGGAAATTGATAAGTCATCTGATAATGACACACTCCTCTCTCCTACATTAGCTGCTCCTCATGTTCCACTGTCATACAGCTCCTTTCCTCATGGTGATACAGACCGGTGGACTCTCACAGCCCCTCTTGCATACTGGTTCATCATCATCTCTCGCCGCTTTGTGGAAAATGCTTTTTGAAAGTTTGTAAACTTTCACCTGGACTAACTCTCACCTCTCCCCGTTTAGCCTGGTCCTCTCCTTGATCTTTGCATTACTCAGATCCCGCACGCTTCCCCACTGCACCACAAATCCTCTAAGTGTGAAAATAAAGACTTTTGAAACATCGCCATTCTCTGTCGCTCTGGTTTGGTTTCTGCACTTCAAATCAAATCAAATCAAATCAAATCAAATCACTTTTTATTGTCACATCACATGTGCAGGCACACTGGCACAGCACATGCGAGTGAAATTCTTGTGTGCGAGCCCCACAAGCAACAGAGATGTGCAAACACAACAACACAAACGAGCAAAATACAAGAATGGCCAACCTGAAACTAATAAATATATGTACAATATATAATAGTGTATGCATTTCTGGATGTGTATACTAAATATTTTCCTACGTGTGTGTGTGTGTGTGTGTGTGTGTGTGTGTGTATGTATACACATTTTTACAAATTAAATAGTAAAAAAATAAAATAAAATAATAATAATAATAATAATAAAATATATAAAATATACAGAGTTGAATATGTGCAAAACAAGTGGCATTTATATACAGTGTGGAGTGCATAATGTTGAAATGAATGAACTTGAATTCACTTGTCACCAATTTTGCTGGTTTGTGTGATGGTCTCCCAATTTTGTCTGACCTTTAAGCCCGTTCATGACAAAACACCCTTTTTCTCAGACTTTTTCTCAGCTGATGGAGCACAAAACAATGAACTATTGAGTCAGCTGTTTAACTGTAAGATTGCCTTGACAACTGATTAAAATTGCATTTTCTTTTCAAATACACAAAAATCATTACCTGGAGCAACATATCATTAACAGTTCAAGTCCCCTTGGCAGTGGTCAATAATGTACCTACCCAGCAAGAAGACAACATGGAACACAGCCGGCACCAGTTCAGGGCGTTATTCTAAACAAACTGCTCATGATTAATGCAATGGATCACCACAAGAATGGGAATTATCATTCTGCAGAGCTGGGCAGCTGATTGGAGTAATGATTAGGGTGGAGAGACAGAAGGGGGTATGTGCGGGTGGGATTGGAGGTGAGGGGGGACACGCCAACGCCATGGTCCTGATTTCTTTCTAGCAGGGGGCCACTGCTCCAGTAGCGTGGCACTGAGCCAAACACACTGGATTTAGTTTGTTATTGAGGGAAGGCAAAGCAATCAATCTGGAGGCTGGAAGGAAAGGAGAGTGAAGAATTATTTTTGATAAGTCGTCTGAGGAAAACATAATCACGGCTGTGCGGTGTGAGCTTGTGATGGGCATTAAAAAAAAGAAAAATGATTTTTGTTCCCTCCATAGCTTTTCAGTTCTTTATTTTTTTCTTTCTTTTAGTACGGTGTGTGCTGAAATTTTCTGCACTTGTGTGAAAGCCTGAAAGGTGTTCCTTCCTCAGCTAGTGACAGATGTGTCAAAGCATGAGACAACATGAAGATCTCGAGGGACTTCTTTAAGTGTCACTGAGTAGCTTTACCGCACAGACACACACACTCACACTCACACACACATATATATATATATACACACACACAACATTTTTTTCATCAGAAGTGCTGAATAATAGTGCTGTACTAAGCAGACTGGGCCAATTAGGCCCGCTGGGACTGGGAACAGGCACCAGCCTATTCGTATGTATGTGTAAGTGTTGCATGTGCGCACGTGGACTTTCCTTGAGTCGTACGCAGACAGCAGGAGTGGATGTTAGAATATTGTCATCTGCCTGCTACTACACACACACATGCACACATATACCTACATATCACAACAGCAGGGGAGGAAGACTGAAAAAGAATGGCAGGAGCACTGGAACAAATGAATGTTTAGACATGCTGCTGTGTAGACAAGCTTGTGAGGATGTGACCCAGCAGCTGTAGAGTCAGCACGCTGTTGCATATGTTTTCTAACTTCCCACACATGGTCTAACAAGGAGCTGTGAGTGATTTGTATAAAATCTGAGACTGTATAGAAAATTAGGGGTGTCAAATTATCGCGTTAATTGCGATTAATTAATTACAATGCTATTTAGCGCGTTATGTTTTTTAATCTCGTTAATCTAATTTTTAATCTCTTGACGTCATTGATTTTGTATGAGAGTTGCTATGTTATAAAATCCGTTTTTATGTGCTGGGCTCCTTGTGCTTGACTTGTTGGGGGTGGAGTCACGTCGTGAGGTCAAGGTGAGAAGTGGTGATTAGCTTACAGTGTGGATATGGAGGCGCATCTGAGAGTTGTTGGCCCAATGAACGGGAAATTTGTATTTCATAAACGCCCCGACGGCACCATTGACAAAGGTAAAGTGGTCTGCCTAGAGTGTAAGAAGGAGTTTGCTTACCACCGAAGCAGCTCAAGTTTGGCCTATCACCTCAACGCAAAGCACCCAGCCGCGAGTGCAGCAACAGCTAGCAGTGAAGACGTTAGCAATATAGCAAGCCAGAGCAAAGCTTTTCGCCAAACAAAACTAGAGAATACCCCTCGTATGAGCAAGTCTGCGACCGACAGGCTGACTAATGTTATTGCCAAGTGGATAGCGATGAACTGTAGGCCGATAAATATAGTAGAGGACGAAGGATTGACAGAGGTGTTGCAAATTGCGTCCAATGACCCGTCATACAAGCCGCCGTGCAGGACTACAGTAACGACCAAAATCAGCAAAATGTACGACGGCGAAAAGAAAAACAAACTTGAGATTTTGGCGGAGGATTCTCCCAACTGTGTTGCTATAACCGGAGATCACTGGACCTCAGCTGGCAACCACAGCTATTTTGGGGTGACTGGACACTTTATTGATAGTGAGTGGAACCTCAACTCATTTGCACTGACCGTCATGAGAACAGAAACCAGGCACTTTGCTGATAAATGCGCCGAACAGTTCCTCAAGGTAGCAAATGACTGGGGTATTGAAAACAAGATATCCACCATTGGCACAGACAGCGCAGCAAACATGCTGGCTGCTATGAGAGCACTTCCATATGAGCACATCGCCTGCAATGCTCACATTCTCCAGAGGACCATCACGGTATGTCTCGATAGCAGTGGTTTTGTCGGTGTACTGGCAAAGTGCCGCAAGATTGTTGGTCATTTTAAACAAAGCCCTGCGAGTACCACAGAACTTAACCAACAACAAGTAGCACTCGGAAAGAAGAGCGATCAACTTATACAGGATGTACCCACCAGGTGGAACTCGACTCTCGCAATGGTCTCACGCCTCCTATGTAACCGAGAGGCTGTCCAGGCTACGTTGGACCAACAGAACCACAGGTTGGTCTTGCCAACCGAAGCTGAGTGGGCGAAACTGCAGAGGCTGGAGCTCCTGCTTGAACCATGCAAGTAAGTTCAAATAAACACCTTCCCATTTTAATTATATAAACTACTGTTACATGTGTAAAATCAAAATTAATGAACATAACAAGGAACTTTTAAGGACAATTAAATTGGAAATCAGTTACACTTTGATTTAACCCTTGTGATGTCCTCCCGATTTGCATACAATGTGAGCCATCAGGGGTCAAAAGTGTCTCCACTTCATTTGACTGTTTTTTAAAGTATAAAGTATAAATTGTCAATCAATTCAGTGTTACACCTTAGTTTTACTTAAGACCAACACATTAACACAAAATTTACTCAACATTTTACATTTTAGGGCCACCAGACCTTCTTTACAAAAAATAAACCCTGTTTTTTTAGCGAAAACAAATTGAGAAAATTAAATATTTAATTGTTTAGATAATTTTGACTATCTGAATAACTAGAGAGTGCTGTATGTTGAACTTTAGTGAGAAAGTTTTTTTTCAAGCGTTTATAAATTTTTAATGGCAGCAAATAATCACACTGGTGGTCCTCAGGGGTCAAAAATGTCCCCACTTCATTTGACTGTTTTTTAAAGTAAAAAGTATAAATTGTCAATCAATTCAGTGTTACACCTTAGTTTTACTTAAGACCAACACATTAAAACAAAATTTACTCAACATTTTACATTTTAGGGCCACCAGACCTTCTTTACAAAAAAATAAACCCTGTTTTTTAGCGAAAATAAAACAAGAAAATTAAATATTTAATTGTTTAGATAATTTTGACTATCTGAATAACTAGAGAGTGCTGTATGTTGAACTTTAGTGAGAATTTTTTTTTGAACCATTTACATTTTTTTAATGGCAGCAAATAATCACACTGGTGGTCCTCAGGGGTCAAAAATGTCCCCACTTCATTTGACTGTTTTTTTAAAGTAAAAAGTATAAATTGTCAATCAATTCAGTGTTACACCTTAGTTTTACTTAAGACCAACACATTAACACATAATTTACCCAACATTTTACATTTTAGGGCCACCAGACCTTCTTTACAAAAAATAAACCCTGTTTTTTAGCGAAAACAAATTGAGAAAATTAAATATTTAATTGTTTAGATAATTTTGACTATCTGAATAACTAGAGAGTGCTGTATGTTGAACTTTAGTGAGAAAGTTTTTTTTCAAGCGTTTGAAAATTTTTAATGGCAGCAAATAATCACACTGGTGGTCCTCAGGGGTCAAAAATGTCCCCACTTCATTTGACTGTTTTTTTAAAGTATAAAGTATAAATTGTCAATCAATTCAGTGTTACACCTTAGTTTTACTTAAGACCAACACATTAACACATAATTTACCCAACATTTTACATTTTAGGGCCACCAGACCTTGTTTACAAAAAATACACCCTGTTTTTTAGCGAAAATAAAACAAGAAAATTAAATATTTAATTAAATTAAATATTTAAAAAAAATTTTTTTTTTAAAAATTCTCACTAAAGTTCAACATACAGAGTGCTGTATGTTGAACTTTAGTGAGAATTCTTTTTTTGAACCATTTATAAATTTTAAATGGCAGCACATAATCACACCTGTGGTCCTCAGGGCTCAAAAATGACCCCGTTTGCTTTGAAGCAACAAGTATAAAATATCATCCATCTCTGTGTTTCAAGGTTTTATTCAACTTTATTCCAACTCATTGCCTGACAGTTTTCTATATTTTGGCATGGTAGGAGGGCATGAGTCTGAGTGAAGGCAAACTTTCATGAGGACAAAGGCGTGTCCATATTTGACCCAAGTGCAGGAGGAAGCTCAGGTTTATTCCTCTGCACTGGTCCCATCATGGACAGCATTCTTTCTGCAGTTGCAGGCCAAGGGGCATATACAGTAAACAAGCTGTTACAGGTGATTGTTTTCTTTTGGAAACCTGCAATGTTAGGGACAACTCGTGTCCTGACTGCAGGACAGACGGTTTGCCATCGCACACGAGCATGTTCCATGTACAGCTGGACCTGCATCACATGCTGCCCATGTTTTTGTCTCAAAGTTCCCTGGTTTACTTGGATGTTCTGTTGGAGGGGACAGAGTCCTCTGAAGGGGACTTGGTGCTCATACAGTCACATCAGTACCAGGATCTTACATCACAGCAGGAGGAACACCCACTTGTGTTTCAAGTCAAGTCAACACCAACACACATCATACACCTCAAATGGGAGCACGTTTGTGTCATGAACGACGATCATCTATTGTGTCTTTATCAAGAAATTATGTCCTTTTCGTGCTTCTATGATTAATCTTGTGTCAGCATGAAAACTTCTCTACCAGACTCAGGATGTCATAAACTGGCCGTAGCGACTCTACTGGATGCACGGCAGTAAGAATCAACACACCCACATATGCCTACAGCTGCATTCGGTCCATTTTTCTTCCTCTCTTGTTGTCCCTCCTTGTTCATCATTGAGTTGGCTGTAGAGCAGGTCATCTGCTAATTGGATGGTTGTTGGTTCAATCTCTGTGTGCTCTAGTCTGGAGTTCTTACCAAGGTGTCCTTGGGCAAGTTACTGAACCCCAACTTGGTCTCTGATGCATCCATTGGCATGTGAACGTTAAAAAGCAGAATACAAGCAGAATACACTGTGTATAATGCTTTCAGTACTCGAGTAGAAAAGCCACTGAAGGAGTATGGGACCTGGCACATGTGCTTGGACTGTGGTAGATCATCTTTCTCTGAGGCACATGAGAGAGTCATGCATCGTCTGTCACTGGGAAGGTTAGAAGACCAGATCAGTGTTTCCTCACGTTACTGCAAATATTCCTCTGTCTCAGCTGATTCCTCTTTCCTGCTTGATTCTTTGTCTTCATCATAATTGAAATGGATGATGTGTAGTCCTCTGACACATCTTCTATTTCAGTTTCACATTCTGAAAATTCAAGAAACTTCAAGAAGCCCAGTCACTTTCTCTCCAAGCTCCTCAGACTACCATGTCCTGGATGCCTGAGAACCTACTTGAACATAGTTCAGATTCTTCATCACTTTTCTTCACTTCATAGCCTTCTTCCACTTCTGCAGGTGGCTGATGTGCTTTTTCAGAGAAAGGGTAGCATGTGCTCTAAATATTGACAATATTTTCTATATCTTCTAACCCTGGATCTTCCTGAACATTGATTCTCCCTCCTCATTATACTAGAGGACAATATGTGCTTTGTCCTACTGGTCATTGCTTTGCACAACATGGTAAAAAAAAGTATGCTCATCAAAGTATGCAAATCTCCAGTGCAATGGAGGCTTTTGAGGATACTTTCTGTGTATGTATTATTGTAGAGTCTACCTTACAATACGAAACACTTTGATGCGGCTGTTGTTGTGATTTGGCGCTGTATAAATAAAATTTCATTGAATATAGAGCACCTGCCTCCTCATTGTGCTGCCTGTTGTGGTTGTTATGACCAGTGCTTGACCCCACACATCAGTGATCCAAGATCAAAGATGTTTGAAAACAGTATGGTGTGAAAATACGGCTCTTTGCAACACTTTGTACTTTGGGGTCATTTTTGTCCACGAGGACCACCAACGTTATAAAATTCAATAAAAACCACATAAATAAATCAAATTACTTGAAACTTATTCCAATCATTCATAGTATAGTAATGAATAACTTCTGTTATTTTCAGCCCATTTGATGAATAACAAATACATTTTTGATAGCAAAAGATTTCTTTAGAGGACAAAAATGACCCGTGGACAACACAAGGGTTTTAAATGAATCCAGCTAGGTTTATTTAGCAAACCTCTCCACCTCTGCAGGTATGTGACAGAGCTGCTGGGTGGTGAGGCCTACGTCTCTTGCTCTGTAGTGCTGCCTGCTTTTCGCCATCTGTACCGTGTCATGGACATTACTGATGATGATCCTGCCTACGTGGTGAAGTTCAAGAATGCCTTCCAGAAGGATCTGGCAGCACGACGAGCTAATGGCAACGAGATATGGTTCGAGGTGGCCACAGCATTGGATCCACGGTTTAAGGATTTGAAATGTCTTCCAAGAGAAAAGAGGGAACAGGTAGGACAATAAGGTTAAGCTGGACTAATGAGTCCAATTCATTATCAAATCAAACTTTTATTTATTATATGGAACACAAAGTTCTTTACAAGATTAAATAAAAAAAAAAAAAAGCACTTAGTTTTAATCACAATCATTCATTCATTCATTCATTCATTCATTCAGGTGTGGACCATTCTGGAGAATATGCTCCAGGCAGCAGAGCCCAGAAGAGCAGATAGTCTCCAGCCCTCCACAGAGGATGATGGACCAGCTCAGAAGAAGAGGAGGAGCGAACTCCTTCTGGGGTCTGACTCTGACTCAGAAGATGGAATTGAGTCTGGAGAGCTGCAGCGCTACAGAGCAGAACCCAGCATCAGTATTGATGACTGTCCCCTGCAGTGGTGGTATGCTCACTCAGGAGTCTATGAAAAGCTGTCAGTCCTAGCACAAAAGTACCTGGCCTCCCCAGCTACCTCTGTACCCTGTGAGAGACTCTTTAGCCTTGCAGGCCACATAGTGCAAAAGAAAAGGGCAGCCTTGCTTCCAGAAAATGTTACCAGGCTGGTGTGTCTTAGCGACTGGCTGAGGAAGAAGAAATGAGACACATGTGGTCAGCATAGCTGCTGTGTCATTTGTAGCCTACTAGAATAGATTGCTTGATGTTCAGCACTTTTTTTTGTGATGGAAGAATACTTTGATGTGCTAACTTGCAGCACTGCAATGTCAGTTTTATTTTTCATTATCTGAAGCAGAGGAATTTCAGTGCTGTATTGCTCAGAAAAGAGCAACTCTGATGTGCTAACTTGCAGCACTTAATTTATTTGATTTTATTTGTATTTATTTTTCCACTTATTTTACAAAAGAATACAACAGTATGTAAATGGTTGCATCTGTTTAACGTTTGTTAAACAATAAATGACTTTATAAAGTCACTTTCTTTGTTATATCAGTCTTTTGGTCTGCCACAATAAGTTGAGGGCTTTCCTCAGCTATTTTTAGGTGAGATTAAAAAAGAGATTAATTAGATCAATTAATTAAAAATCATAATTAATTAATCTCTATTTTTTTTAATCTCTTGACAGCACTATAGAAAATATGTTTTATTATAGACAATATAATAGCTTAAAGGAAAACCTGAACACCGAGAGTGAGAGGATCCAAGGGCTCGTCATGCTGGTATGGGTTCCCTTAGAGGAAAAGGGTCATTGATGAAATGCCAACGGCACCAGTATATATCAAGTGCTGAAAGTGCTTTTTACACTACATACAGCTTTACTTTAAGTGCTTATCTATCATGCACATACACGGATGGATAAATCAGCCACAATTTGGAGTTCGGTATATTGCCCTTGGTTGCTTTGACACACAGACTGAAGGAACAGGGTAATGAAATCACTGAACGTTTGATTAGCAGGCAACCCGCTCAGTCTCCTGAGCAATGATGGGAGTAGTCTCCTCACGCCCCTGGAGTATGTCCCGAGGGTTTGCTGAATAGTTTGATGAAGATGAAAATGATATGAATCATGTGTTATCACAGTCAGCAGATCTCAACCCAACCTGTTGGATGTTTTGGACCTGCACAACATCAAAACACCAAATGAGGGAAAAGCTTCAACGCAGCAAAATCTCCAGTGTTAAATTAACACTAGAGAGTGTCTATATGGGTCCACACCTCTGAGTGTTAAATACAACACTGTTGAGTGTTAAATTAACACTTTTGACAGTGTTATATGTTTAAAAGTAACCTAGTCAGTTTTGAAGATTAACAATGGCTAACACTGAGCAGTGCTGATTTTCTAACACTGGAATATTTATATAACATTTTGAGTTATTTTCCAGTTTCCATTTCTAGATTAATTTTTATATTTCTTGGAGTGATTGGTGGCTCTTGTCAGATTTAAATGTATGCCACGACTCCCAAGCCTGGAGAACCAATGTCTAGATGTGGCCTTGGTTAATTGTTATTTTAAATATTTGTTAATTTTTTTTTGAATTGGAGCTTTTTACTACATATTGCATACTTCTAATCAAAATGACATGGCTGCAGGTTTTAGATCCCTGTGTTCATGTGCCTGTCTGATTCATATTGGACTTCCTGCAGTGTGTCATAATAGTCTTTTATGCTGATTGTCAGGACACAAATAAAGTCACATGGATGCAAATCTGGTGAATAGCAGGTGGAAAGAACAAATGTGTCAGTGCGGGCACTTGGATTTTCAAAGTGATCTCCGGTGGAGCACAATGGCAGTAAAGCACATACATCATTGTTCTGTGGGGAAATCTCTTTTCTTGCAGTACAAGTTTGCATTGAAAGCCTCACCCGCAGGATGAACCCTTGGTGCACAACACTCTGAATCTTGCTGGTTTGGTGTCTGCCATGATGCCATCACTGCTTTCAGGTTTGTAAAATATAAATGCTTGATTTGTAAACTGTTTGCTTGGTTGTAGCAGAAATCCAGCCACCACCATTACTGATTCTCTACATGAAATTCATGTCACTTTGAAAGAGAGAAGTTGGTGTGTGCAAATTTGAAGTGAGTGGTGATATTGCTCATACCTGATGCAAGAAAATCAGCAGGAGTGACGTGGGGATAGAAGGAGAGAGAGCGGAGGATAAGAAATGAATGACGAGAATCTGTCAATGAAGTAAAATGGAAGGTAAACGTAGAAAGAAGTATCTAAAAAGTGGGACAAACATGGGAAAGGTTTGTCCAGAATGATTAGTGTTAGTGGACTGTTACGACAGTCCAGTCATATACAACATTTATGTTTCTGTTTATTATGCTGCACTGAGCTGTGCTCACCACCAGCCACTCGCCTCCAGAATCCCGTACCTGTAAGGACTTACATTTCTTTAGTTTCACACTGTCTCCTTGCTGAAAACTGGTTGCTTTTTAATAAAAAGCCAAAGCCAAAGTGTCCTGAGTCTGAATCTAGAGTCCAACTTTGACATTAATATGACTGTATTGGCTCAGTGATGACTTCTGTCATTTCCTGCTCTGTGTTATGTGCTGCATGGATTGTGGGTGCCAGCTAGAAACACCAGGACCCTGTGCTCACAGTCTTTAACACTTAAACTATTGCTGGTACTCTTTCTCTCACTGTCCTGCCCAGGAACCAACTGTAGTTACACCTTAGTTATTTCTATGCTTTGATTTTATTGCCTTGCTTCTCATGCACATCCTACAGTGTTGATTCTACTGATCGTCACGCTCCATTTGCTTTGTCCTTTAAATAATCTCTGTATGTTTTATGAATTATTTTTGCTTGACTGTTGAAAATGGCTTCTCTTCCCCAGATTTATAAGCTTCTTGTAAGGAATTCACATTTTCTGTTTTTTTAAATAAGCGTCACATACAGAAAAGAGGGATTTAAAAAATCAAGGGTAAGATTAAACAAAAAAAAAAGTAGATAGCATTGACTGGCTAGAACGAAGGAGATTAAGGATAAAATATATGGAGAGCTGCTACAAGCAAACCAACAGGAGGAATGGAAGGATAGAAGGAAAGAGAATTATTGGAAGTGGGGGGAGGAAAAAATAAATGACGAGAATCTGGCAATGAACTAAAATGGAAGGTAAAAGTAGAAAGAAACAGAAGTATCTAAAAAGTTGGGGACACATGGGAAATCATGGCTCTCATGGAAGGTTTACCCAAAATGATTAGTGTTTATTAATAAGCTCTGGAAGGCGCAGTTGCCTGTTGCTACAGTCCAGTCATATATGAGGTTTTCCTCCAACACTCCAGAAGGTTCCACCTACACAACACACACCGCCTCACACATCTACGAAGGCCCGTCTGTGAGGATGCACACGAGCATGCAATACGCTCACAGACACACATATATTGGACAGGCTTCTCTGCAAATCCATTCAAAATAGACTTCAGGGGGAAAACAGTGTGTTCTTTCACACATTGCAACTCATTCTGAAGTACACCTGTCTGCTCTGTCGCTGAAGGACGGCAACTTGTCTATGATCACAAAATCCTGATATTTACAGTCTATGGCCAATAACAGTTTTTCACAATTCTTAAGATACATTTCCCGAAGCCTTCCCTCTTTTTCCCTCAAAGCTGTAAACACCAACCCCAATGGATAAAAGTACATTCGCCAAACCTCTGACTCTTCTGGTTTTAGCTCTGCTCAGAACCAAACTGTTTTTCAAATCAAATTTAGGATATTTTATACCCTCCATCCCAGAATTTCCATGTTCATTCAGACATACCATAACATGAAGACCTCTGTCCGGGTAGTATTTCATTCATTCATTTCAAATTCATTTTGTTTTCTTTGCTCTTTTTAAATGTGCTTTAAGAATTTTTTTGGTTCAGTCAAAACAAGCGCAGAGTGAAGACTTTTGTTATTTTCCCTGTTCTGACCCTGTTCTGAATGTACTTGACATGATTTTGAGGACAATTATTGTTTTTTGGGTTTTTTTTCATGTGCCTGTGGTACATGTGTACCATTTATTTCACTGAATAGTGAAATTCTTTTAAATGTTAGTAATGAAAGTGAAAAAAAGTTTTGGATTACAATGTTAGTTGTTATTTTTTTAAATGAAATAAAATAATTATTCAACATATTTTACATAATGGGTATCAAACTCTTCCGTATTTAAACAGTTATAAGCTGTTACTGTTATGTACATGACAACTCATAATAAAATGATAATAAAATTTTATTTTTACATTTTATTTTGTAATAATATTTAGAATCCCATATATTATTACCTAGCTTTATATTCTGTTGTTCTCATTTTGACCATCAGCTCAATCTATCAAACTTAAAGGAGAGGTCAGAGGTCAAATGTGACATGATATTTGGTATTTTTCTACACACAGCATCCTACCAAACACTACCAAAAACATACCCTACTTGGCGTAGGCAAATATAACTGATGGTGTAAATGTTAAATATGACTTAATACAATGTTTTGAATTTTTATCAGCAGCCTATGTTGACACTACAGCTGAACGTTGAAAACTCTGCCGCTGTAATAACGTCTGCTTCCTTTCAAGTTTTTGCCTTATGTGAAGAACATAGATGTAGCTCCCTCTACGTCAGCATGCAGCAGTTATATATAATGTTGCACTGCCAGCATTTAGGATTATGATTATATTATTTTTTGCATCAGGCCAGATGGGCTCCATGTTTCCTCCCAACCATCTGTGTGAGCACCACCCTGGATGGATGGAGGGAATTTTAATTCGGGCATAGAAAGCTGTAACAGATAAGAGGAAATGAGTCACTTTGGCTCATCTCTCCAGCATAAGGAATGAGAAAACAAGATTTGTTTTGCTTTGTAGCTTGTATGCTCATTTTTCTTTAAAATTCCAAACGTAATAGTAAAATGAAGTTTTTTATAAAACGTGCTTATGATTCATATGACCTACATGAACCAACCTGGTAAGAAGACAGCAGACCGAAGTAAGATGTGAATTTTGTCGTCTGTGATCTGGACATTGTAGCTTCAATATCGCAGAAATCCGCCATCAAATTTTATTAAGGATCCTAAAAAAGTCCTTATGAATGGTCCTTGACACCTTTCCAAAACTGTTAATACACATGTGTGATTGGACACAAGTGAAAACAGATACACGCTGCTGAGAAAGTATTGAGTGTGGAGCAGACAATCACAGAAAAGGAAAAACAAAGGAAGCGAAGCAACCAGAGATGCATGAAGATAGCAGTTACTGAAATAAAAATAAGAAATTTGTAACAGAGAAACAAAGTAAACAGATAAAGATGAGGAAATAGAAGAAGCGTGAGGAAAAGACAAACACTAAGAAATGCAAGAAAGGATACTTAATGAAGGCAAAAGCCAAAGCTCAAACTTCACACTAAACCTGATACAAGGAAAAATGATGAAAACATGTTTTATATGCCTTTTGCAACTTATGCCTCAGTTGTGAGCAAATGAGCCATAAGTGGTACAAGTTTCATATATTTCTTTCGCAACTTAATTATACGACTTAATTATAATTAAATTATTTATTTTCTATACTCAAAATGGTCAGTTTCTGCAGTAAATCTCATCAGATAATGTCAAAAGACAAATGCAAATGAAATGAAGATATTTATCAATGGAAATGTCAGTAAATTGCTATTTTTCTCGAACTCTTTTCCACATACTGTCGGTTTTCATATCGTGAGAAAGAACATAGCCTATCACAGGTGATTAAATTTCAGTAAAAGAGATCTTCCAATAAGCTTTGGTTCATAGGATTTTCTGTTTTAGTGTATTAGATAAGCTCCAACAAGAGCCTGTATAGAAGGCTCTTCACAAGAGAGATTCTTCCTCTTGACCCATGTTCAATAAAATTATATGTCTTTATGACAATCAGGAATGTGTCAAGAGGACTGAACTGGATTTGTTCTTCACTAGTCTTTCACATGTGTGGTCTGACCTCTGTATAATAGAAATCAGGCAAGTGTGGGGCACAATTTAAGAAAAGAGGACCTTTAAAACCATTTAAATAATAAAGGCCTCCATTAGCAAGTCTTAATTGGTTTTGGTTCATCTCTGGTTCCAGAAAACAACACAAAGTACCACCTTTTAAAAACATTTTCTTGCCTTTTCCCTCCAATCTCTCTCTTTATGCCTCTTCCTCTCCTTTTCTTCTCTCCATCTCCATTCTCAGTCAGCCAGCTTCCCTATGAGATTGTTAATCTAATGCCACTAGCACAGGAGTTGATGCTGCTCATCTGATACCACAAAGTCTCAGATGACACACTCGCACTCAGGTACAATCAGACGGGGACAGGCCCAGGAGCCCTGCAGCTTCACTAACGTTTTTTAGCACTTTCAGAAGCCTTGGTCCCAGAGTGGATCATTAAACTGGAGAATACCAGTTGCAGATGAACCAAAGGCGCAAGAGCTTGTTGGATCATTCCCAAAACCGAGTTGGAGAAGAAAAGGAAGCAAAGAATGGGATGAGAAGAAAGTTCTCCCTTCGTCTAAACACCGCTCATTAGCAGAAACAGGTATGTCGCCGAATGAATGATAGTGTGAATGGTTTAAAGAAAAAAAAATGTCATGGGAAGTTGGAAGAAAGACGCAGGGGTGCTGACAATGAGGAAATGACAGTTTCATGCTGAATAGGCAGGAGTGTCTAATCTATTGTTAGACATCCGCATCAAAAAATGTCTCTACTCCAACAACTGTTCCGCTTCCTGTCAATTAGGCGCCAGGAAATTGCACGCACATTTGTCCAAGCGGCAAAACACACACACACACACACGCGTACCCACTGCATAGTCGAAAGCATATGCACACACACCCCTGCATGCAACACACCCCTCATCAAGCTGCAACGAGCGCGCCGTGATTAGTCTATCCGGGGCCCAGCATGCAGCGCGTGTGGCTATGCATTTGCTTGACAGAATGTGTGCGTGACACAACTATTCTCTATAATTTGTTTGACAAATAGAAAGCGAAGGCACGGAAACCATAATTACACTTCTCGAGGTCGGAGTGAATTTTGAAAAAGTAAAAGTAAATAAAGGTTAGGAAGCAGCAAAAGTGAGGCCTTTAGACGGGGACGCGGAGGACCAATGTTACCAGAATATTGATGACAAGCTGAAATTATCAGGCATACAGAGTCGAACCAAGTGGAGAACTACCATGAGCTGGCAATTAGTACCCACCATTCAACAACACATGCTGCTAGCCTACTTTCATGCCGTTCTTGTCCCCCAAAAAAATTGGCCATGACATGTGAGATTCTGCTGCTGGTGTCATTTTCCGAATTAAACCTCATTAAGTTAATTCTGGCAGAGGCAGACTTCAGGTACATTGCACGTATTTTGATGGCAATTATATCAGTGTGTGCTGGAGTTTGTCGCTGCCCTTTGCTACCTCCTCAGCCCTAAACACCAATCTGCCATGTTGTACTTAGCCATAACAAGCTCACTGAGAAATGCTGCAACTTTTCTGCCACTTACCTCTCTCCTGCGACATTTTTTTAATGAGGTAAAGGGTCAGTGTCCGATTTTTACCTCAGGATGTTTGTATACCACAGAAATGATATTTGTATAGGAATGCTGTAGCACAAGGAGCCAGAGAGGCAGACGTGATGGAGAATGATGTCAGAGGCAGGCGGGGGGAGGATTTGCAGACTTTTTTCTGCATGAGCTGACTGGTTGCGGCAGTAGAAGGGTAGACGCTGTTTATTTCATTGGGCGCATGTTAAGCGCAATGTGTTGGATAGTCTGTTCTCACCGCCTGGCTGCTCTGATCTCATCCCCTCACAGAGGGGTTTTATATAAGCCTCAACATCAACATAGCTCTCAGTGATGATTACTTCAATGAAGAGAGGAGCAGGAGGAGAGGAGCAAGAAAAAAGCGTGACTTGTGTAAGAGAAGAGGGGCAGTGATGACAGGAGGCGAAGGGGTAAATGGAAAAATATAGGGGCAGAGAAGAAAGGTGGAGAAGGGAAAGGGAGGTAGGATGAAAAATAAGAGGAAAGAAGAGAGGGGAAATACGCAAGGAGTGGAGCAAAGAGAGTGAAAAGGAAGGAAATGAGCATGATAAAGAAAGAGCAGTGAGTGAGGTGAGGAAGTAAAGAAACTTTACTAAATTAGGGGAGAAATGCGAGTGAAGATTAGACCAACAAGAAGTTGAAGAGTGTTATGGCCCGTCTAGACGTGGCCAGACCATAACATAAGGGTGATCCATCCCAGTCCGACCCCAGGCAGCACATCACACAACTAATCCGGTTTTATGGTAGTTTATTTACAAAGAACAAATGTAAAATAAAGGAAGGGAGGAAATTAAAACTTCGGGGTGGACCAAAGGCCAAAGTAACAAACAAAGGGAGCCTATGTCAAAGATAAATCGAACTTTCCTATTCAAAAGAATTAAAAATGACAATGACTTACCTCCCTAACTAACAAAAACAGGAGAAAACTGTAATCAACAAAAAGGCGGTCCACCCCTACATGCTCCAGTAGCAACAAGCATTAGGGAACACACACAGTCTGCCGGCTGGGATGGGCCGAGGATGAATGCCGTCCATAGCGGTGTCTTCTTATATGCTGCCTCCTGGTCATTAGCCAATCGGTACGATCCGTCCCCCTAGATGCACCAATCATGGAGAGGCACCTGCACACTCAGATTTACATATTAAATAAAATTACGACAACAGTCGTGACAAAGAAACATTGAGAAAAGATCCTAAAGAGAAACAGAAAGAAGACAGGAAGGAGGAAAGAATGAGGAGAGGAGCAATAGAAGGATAGGAAATAAGAAGATAGAGTAACATGAAACAGCCAAGAGAGAAAAAGTGGAAGAGAGAGGATGAGGGGGGGAAAGGCTGCAAGTATAAAAAATAAAATCAGGAGAAAAAGCAGTAGGGAAAAAATAGGCGAGGGGAGAAGGAACGAGTGAAGCAGAGGAAGAGAGCTAAAGATGCAGGAGGAAGAAAAATGTAAAAGTAAACGGAAGGAAAGGAGAGGAAGAGATGAGCAAAGGGAAGAGGGAGGAGAGGAAACTGAGGATAGCAGGATGAAGAAGACAGACAAAAGAAAAAGAAGGAAAGAAATGGTTCCTTTAGCAGAGGGAGGAAAGAAGAGGAAGGGCTGGATCTGGAAACACACACACATACTGTACTCTGCCTAAAATGTCAGTCAATCATCGGGAATACTCGGTGTTCTCTGTGTTCCTCTTATCTCCCCTGACAGAGTCGACAGTTTGTGTTTGCTCAAACAGCAGATCAGGAGGTCGTCATTAAGAGACTATTGACTCCCTCCAAGTGCTTAAATAAACACATATCTGCATGCCTGCCAGCCATCCAGAGTCTGGAGGATGTGCCGTAAGAACGATCAGAGACCAAGGTGTTTGAGTCAGGAGGTTGTGCACACTTTCAACCAACATGTTTTTGAAAGGAAATACTTTGCTTTTGGTATAACGCTGATTTTTGCACTGATAACTTTAAAGGTGAGACTTAATGCGGTGGGACTATGGAACATGATTTGTATTACAGCAGTGCTTTTATGCAGGGTTAAAGTAGGCTTTAGCAGGTGGGGGAAACTGGGCGTAGCAGTGTAGCACGGGGGAAAGAATTGAAATCGAATTGAAAAAAAGTCCCATAATAATTTGTTTTGTGAGCTTGAGTAGATTTTTCTTTGTGTACAAACTGTGATCGTCTGACCTGTGTTGCTACTCCAATATTCACTGCTCTTGTAGCAGACGCTACACAGGCTATCTGCTGTGTGACGGCTGTGTGCGGACAGGAATAGGACCCAAGGTGCAGACTGCAGAGACAAACTTAAACCAAAACAGCTTTAATGCTGAACTCAAACATAACTGGAAAAAATCAAATAAACTAACACCGGTGGACTGACAAAACACACAGCAAAATAAACGGTAGATCACGACACTGACAAACTGAAACACGGGGCTTAAATACATAGAGGGAGCAATCAGGGAATGGGCAACAGGAGGGAGACACAGCTGGGGCAAATCAGGCCTAACGAGACAAAGGAGAAGCAAAACCAAACACATTAACATGAGACATGGGTCGTGTCCAAATTCATGGGCTGCATCCTCCTGAGGACCCGGCCTTCGCGGTCTACGTGGGCCGGGTCCTCAGAAGGTCGGGTAGGCCGGAAGTAAACGGCCGTGAAATTGGACGGTCTAGCCTTCTGATTAGTGTCACCGCTGTCTCGGTGAAGTTTAATAAACTCAGCCGTCTGCTCCTTGCTATCTAAAATATAACGGGACACTGGCGTAAATTCTCGACTGTCTCATATTTCTGTTTAATCAGTTTTCTGTTTGACGTTTAGTCAGCTGTGTAAAAACCAAGGAGGAACCCACCCGGGGGATTAATAAAGTTTTATTTTATCTAATCTAATCTAATAACTTTAATCTCAGCCAAACCGATTTACTCACGAACAAACAAAACACTGAAAAAAGCCCAACAATAACATTTTTAGGTTGTCTAAGTGACATATCTTACGTTTAACCTGAGCAGCGAAAGTCCGCGGTGATCTGAAAATGATGTGCCGGGAGTTGTGCCGTTCTCGGCCGCATCAGTAACCCTCGAGCTCCCGGCTAGCTATCGAGCTGGTGGGTAGCAGACGCCTCCGAAAACGTCGAAACACTTTTGCAAATATGCGATATCTTGATAAACCGAGCAGATATTTGATGTTTACACAACTACTTTCTCGCCTGAAAATATGTTAAAAGTTTATTTTGTGACCCAGAAAGATTAGTAAGAGTAATTTTAAAACTTAGTAGCGGCCGCCATTGTTGGAAACTGGAGTTTGGCTGGGCCGCGCTATGAATTCTGGGATATGGTAGGCCACGAAGGACACATCCGACCCATCCTTCAAATTCGGGGAAAAGGAGGACGCATTTGTAGGCTACATTCGGAGGAGTCTACGAATTTGGACAGCCTTCGGCGCGTCGCTGTGACGTAATCGGTCTACAAATGCGGCCTCAGGAGGATGCAGCCCATGAATTTGGACACGACCATGGACTTTCAAAGTAAAACAGGAAACCCATAACACAGACTGAACACAGACTCACATGCAAGCACTACAACAGAGGGAACAGAGACGTGGGACCAGGGCAGACACAGACACTGACTGGACACGGGGATATAGCAACTAAGGATACACAGAGACGCGAACTAGACAAGGGGATACAGCTGACAGGGGAGACAGAGACATAAACCATAAAACAGAACTCAAAGAAACCAGAGACTAGAAATAATAAATAATATAATATACTCAAAAACCCTGGGTCAACGACCCAGGCATCCTAACACTATCTGGCTGATTTTTAACCCCTAGACAAGAAAAATTTAGTATAAGAGATATAATTCAGTGAGTGAATCATTTAACAGCATAAGCACTTAAATATAAATTGGTTTCGGCTACCCTTGATGTAACCTAGCAGCAGTATCCTGGATCTAACCAATCAAAATAGATTAATCTGCACTAAACTGCCTTGTATTTTAATGCAACATTTAAATAACACATTAGTCTTCTTCCGTTTGTTTTGCTTAAAGATTCACAAAAACAGTCCAACAAAACATCATGTATAGAGCCAATATGTTATTTAAAACCTCTAAAATAAATTAGAACAGTGTATAAAAAATTACAGTATATAAAATTTCACTTGCTGAGCAGTGCTTACCTTTAAAAATAATCTCTCATCTTCCTCTCTATTCCTCTATTGGGTTGCACATTAATGTTTTTTTTTTCATCTCCATGGGAAACACAACATTAGCTAGCGGACACATTTTGTGACGCATTGTGCAGAAACAGTTTTTGTGTTTGGTGACATTTGTTGAGGCGCTGAAAAAAGTTGCATTTGAAATCACTTGGCACTTTTTAAAAAAGCCATTATTCTTTTTATGCTCAATGTTTACGTAGTGTGACTGCAACTGTACGTCTGAACTCATCACAGGGATGAGAACGCGTTGAAGAAATAAGGGTCCATAGGATGTCATTATTTTCTTATTACTGAGCAAGTATCTCCATGCTGTCACTGGAAGCAATGCCAGGCTGCAGCACACAGACAATTAAACAAATTCAATGATAATATGCATTTATCTGTCTATTAGATTTAATTACTCATTAACTGAAAGTGCCAGAACACTGTTGTGGATAGTTCTGGCCCACTTTACTGCCTATTTCTACAGGTGTTTTACTGAATAATCGCAAGTGCAGAATGTATTTCGATAGTGAACACTGTTGATTTTCCTGCTCTTTCAATAGTTTAAAGAAAAGCCTAATTTGAAAATAAACCACACAAGTTGGGGAACCCACAGGTAAGACTCAGCAGATGCCATGACAAAGACTAAAGGGAACGATTTGAATATTTATACACATATGAGGCGATCTGGGTCAGTAGAGACACAGCTAAAGACAATTAAGACAATGAGACCAGAGGATTAAAAACTGAAAAACTAAACACAGGTGACAAAACTGCCACAGGAAGTCAGAAATGATAACTAAACACAGGAAATTAAGACACATGAACAAACTTCACAGCTAAAGAATCAATATACCAAGAAACCATGAAAATGTAAAACAGATAATAAGCAAACTAAAAATTGAACAGGGAACATTTAAAAGTCCAAAAACTCAACGTACTGAGTCTGAGACTCAGCAATATTACAATACCAGTAAATGAGCAGACAAGAAAGGAGAAGAACTACTGTAGGCGAACAAATGGAAATTAAAGTTAAATGCTTGTTTCAAGCTGGCATCATTTGTAATATATATGTATATTATATGTAAGAGAGATGAATTTACCATTTAAAAGTTTCAGGTCATCTACAAAAGGCTTTTTTTTTTCATAAAAACCTTTCCTTTTGGTTTTTTCAGTAAAGATAAGAATATAGCGATAACACTGAAAAGGAAAGCAATAATATAGCATCTCCTTTTAGACTTTTGTGTCGAACAGCAGAATACCTTTGGAAGTATTTGTCAGTTAGTAAATATCTATTGTTTGAGGGAACTGTGATTACTTACAAGGTCGACTGGAATTCACGTTTAACCTATACAAGCTTGTTCTCGTTCCTGGAGGTTTCAAATAAAGGCATTCTGTTAAAGATGATGGCATCTGAGGAACATTCAAAAGCTGTCTTTGGTGTTGGTGCTGTGATGCATCGTGCTGTGATGTCGTTGTGAGATGAGTCTCGTATGTGAACAATTGTAGTTGAGGCTTGTTCATAACCCTCTGGTGTAATACTTAAACTTAACGTGCATGTTTACTGAAGGAGAATATTTTAAACTATAATATTAACTAAATCTAAACACACTCTACTTCACCATCCTGAAGAATATGAAGGAGAACATTGATCCCCAATGACCTGAACTTTAGAGCATGTCAGCATCCGCTAGCAAAGACCAGGAGTCTTTTGGCCACACAGACAGAATCATTGCTCACCATCCGCATCACCAGATCTGATGCCCTGTGGCTTCTCTTCTCCAAAATGAAAGCAGATAAAGGACATTTAATTTTGAAACTATGGTACAGATCCAACGCACAATGCATAGAGACATGTGTAAATCATTGGAACAGGAAACCCAATGACAGACCCAAACGATCAATGACAGGAGAAAATAGCAAACCTGATTGTATTTACCAATTAATTTCCAATCAGTTTGGATGGTATTTGAAAATAGAACAAATGTGTCCTGTCAAAAACCATTTCTTTCAGGATCTGCCTAAATAGATTTATTTCTTCACCGTTTAGTGCAAGGCAAGTAAGAGTGTTCCTCATGCATGTGTGCATTCACTCCCCAAGACTGTAAAGTAGCTATAGCCATTATCTCAATTTAAATGGGGACATAAGGTGAATATTGAATATGGAAACACACAAATTGTTCTAATATTGTTCTAAAAGCTAGTGAGAGAATTCACATAGAAATTCAGTTTCATATTTTGGGTCCCTTGTGGATAGTATAGGGTTCATCATGTAGAGCTGAATAATGCAAACTCCATAGATGTGAGATTTATAAGGAAAATATTTTAAAGGATGTAGGAACTAAAGACACATCAAATGTGTACATGAATAAACCACACACACACTCACTTGGGTAGTTAATAGTTATCAAGCCACTGTGATCTTGCAATTGATCAGTGTGTAGATCAAAGCAAGGAGCATGGCTGCAGAAGCGTGTTGGCTAATTACCGGGGCCTGTAAAGGATTTCAGTCTTTAAGCATGGCCTCTGGGCCTCACTCCCATAGCAGGGATCCTGTGATCAGGGCCACGGAAGACCTGACAGCCACGGAGATGAAGCCCACGATTGTAAACACTCAGCTGGCATATGTTCACCATGACTGATTGGCCTCAGCCCTGTTAGACTTCAGTGCTTCCCTGCAGAGGAAGCATCTGCGAGCTGCAGACTGATGTTTCATGCAGTTCACCTCTAAAGCGTACATCTCTTTTTGATTCATGCCTTTTTTTTAATAGTGGAAATGATCACAAATGATGGCATTAGTGGATCAAGGGTAATGACTCTAGACTGTATATACTGTAAATGAACTGAGTAGTCTCCAGGTGGGAAAGGTAGGGGAGACATTCTAATTGGCCGAAAAGGGCTACTCCTTTAATTGCAATTTTATTTACATTTTATGATATTGATGAGAAGAAGAGTGTAGCAAATTAGGGCCTCTAAGTCCGCTTCTAAAAGTTACAACTCTAATAGTCCCATTTTTAATTATAAATTTAATTGCTGTGGGAATTATGTTTGACATATTCTGCCAGTCTAGGATATTTGTGTTCAACATGAGAGCAGTTGTAAGATCAATGAGCTTTCGAAGCATGGTTCACCTTCTGAGTCCCTGTGAGTTTAGATTTAGGCACCCTAATAAAGACAGTGGCTCTATTAAGCAGTGGAAAACTTGTAAAAGTGGAAGTGGAAAATATAAATCTGAGCTCTGAGTTAAATTTTATAGTTCAAGTGTAACAAAATCCTATTATGATTTCAGAATGTGTTTTTGGAAATTCTGATCGTGGCTTAAATCCTATTTGAGATCTCATTTAACTCACGTGAGAAAACCTGGTGATATGTCAGCTTAAAAACTACTATTTGCATGCTCAAACATGTTAACGGGATCCTCGAAAAGCCCGTTTGAAAACAGCAGCTTTGAGCTTTGACCTGATAGTTCTGGATTCAGCCCAAGTTTAAACTGTCAAAAGATTCAGGTTAAAACTGTCAACTTCTAGTCGCTTTCTGGGCTTCGGGCCTGAATCAACTAGGTCAGTTTGGATTTGGGTTGAAGTTTCAGCCCCCGTGCAGTTTTCGTGCAGCTTAAAAATTCCAGTCCAGCTGTGGTTTTCTGCTCCGTACCGACGCAGAGGCTGAAAGGATCCAGGCCACACTCCACATTGAAGGTCTTTTACTTGGTCGACCTTATCACAGTGCATAAACCTAACACAGAAAATGTTTCCCCGACAACCTGTCACACATAAGCACTTGCCACAAGTCACGGAGAGCTAGCCTGTGAGTTGTGTATGTGTTTGTGGATGTTTCTGTGTGTATGCTGCCTGGCAGAGCACCAAGTGCACCCCTACCTCTGCTGTCAATCTTGCTCTCACACTGGAACAAACCGGGGCATGTGGCCTCTCCTCTCTCCAACAGTACACCTAACACACAAACACATAGCACTCTGCCACCCACTGCGCCACAGCCACTGATGGACACAGAGGCTTGCCGCCGCAGCACGCTCCTATTTCAATTACTCTGGCCCTCTCTTTCCCTCTCTTCTGCCCCCCCCCAATCTTCCTTGGCGACACAAAATGCACACCTTACTTCCAGCAAAGGTTTATTTTCAACTTTTGCTGTAATCTTCCACACCGCCCATTTTTTCCCCTTTCCTTCAGTCAAAGGAGGATTTTCTCTTTCATCCATGGACCGCCGCCGCCGCTGTACTAAAACTGATGGGCTGGGGGTAATAAAACGGAACAAAATGAAAACCCTACATCTACTACCACCAACAGCAAAAAAAAAAAAAAAAAAAAAGGACGAAGAATAGAGAAGTGACAGAGGCTCTGATAGCCACTCATCCGTATAATCACATCCCGCTATTAGAATACTGCAGCTATCTGATGCCATTTGTTCTATCAGTGGATAAGCATTAGCGCTCATTAGTCACATGCATTAGCTCCTGAATTGGGCCTGACAGAGGAGTTGGTGCGGGATTAATACAGCAAAACAGGCGACGGCGTGGAAGAATGATATGTAGACAAAAGGATGGGTTGATGGATGGATGGGCAGTCAGAAGTATTGACTGGTGGGATGACTGACAGATTGTTAAGAGAATGGACATGTATGTGCACAGACAGAACACAAATTGATGGATAGACTGGATGGATGGGATGATTTGTTAGTGGATACACGGACATGTGCTCTGCGATTGACAAAAAGTTGCAGCCTGAAGCCAAATGCTAATACGTTTGACTTGAGACCTCGGATAATTATCAGTAAATCAGTAGCTTTCATCAAAAAGTGTGGAAAAAACACTCATGCTGAAGCTATCATTTAACAACCTTTAAGAGTGAATAATGTTAACCATGCTACCATGTTTCCTAACTATGTGAGATGTTGTCAAAATAGCCTCTCTGTACATAAGAAAAGCTTATATATTCAGCTGCTTCCCCCCTCGACGTTGGGTTCTCACATATTTGAGCACTGCTATGTTTGGATTGCTCCTTTGAAGTCTAATTCTTAAGACATTTCCCAAACTTTGACGCCCAAAACAGGAGTTTTGGGGTGTTTATGTGCAATATTCCAAACCTAAATAAAGGGGTGTTAGCTCAAATGTTGAACCATTATTTTCACCACTTGGGTTTTGCACAATGAATTCGCCCCCTAGGGTCAGACTGTTCCACAAGTGCTTACATTGAAGTGGACAGAGATCAGATTTATCCAAATGTTTTTAGTTTTTTGGAGTAGCTGTTGTCCATGTTATATACTGTAATGGTATCACCAGTGTTGGGAAGGTTACTTTTAAAATGTATTCCACTACAGATTACAGAATACATGCCCCAAAATGTAATTTGTAACGTATTCCATTACGTTACTCAATGAGAGTAACGTATTCTGAATACTTTGGATTACTTAATATATTATCATGCTTTTTACAACTACATGAATGTACTATTGCTGTGATTTATTACTGTTACTGAAGGTCCGCGGCTCCGAACCCGTAGTAAAGGGACCTCTGACTAATACGGCGGGTTCCGTGTCGAGCTCGTAGCTGAAAAATAGCTTTACTTTGTTGTCTGGGTCAAGTTTGCTAGCGAGAGACAGAGAGAGGCGTTGAAAGGCTGCTCCAACTTATTGTTTCGGAGGAAAACACGAACACGGTGTACAGTCGAGTCTTAATAGCTTACTTACAATTGGGCTTGTCAGGCACTCTTCTTGGCTGCAGTGGTTATTATTATATTTACATGCTTCCAGCTCCCGTTTCTGCTCGATGATAACTCGTGGTTTTCCACTCTCCTTTTTCTCCCTCCTCGCGCTCACAGACACGTAACGGGTATGGCAGTCCATTCTCCCTGCAGCATGGACTACACTGCCCATGAGGCTACATTCTTTAGGGCTATGCCTGTAGCATTCTGCCTATTAGCTTAGCACAAAAACAACAACAAAAAGGCGTTCTCTCACCCAGGAAACACACAGTCGCAGAGAGAGCGAGCGTCACCCTGTAACCATGGCAACCATAACGCTGCCGCCTGGAACAACAGAACATAGCTGTCAAACAAAACCCAAACAGTCCTGACCCACGACAATATGAAACAGGAAAATACCGCAGTGTAATCCATTTATTTCAACAAAGTAACTGTATTCTAAATACCACCATACAGTTACTCATATCTTGTATTTTAAATGCGTAACGGCGGTACATGTATTCCGTTACTCCCCAACACTGGGTATCACTGATCCACCATGTAACTACATCTGCTACAGTTTTCCTGAATGGTATTACCTTGGTCTCCAGTGACACTCGGAGGAATCTCAGAGTCATTTTTGACCAGGATATGTCTTCCACTGCTCATATTCAACAAATATGCAGAACTGCTTTCTTGCAATTGCACAGTATGTATTAAATTAGAAACCTCCTGTCTCAGAGTGATGCTGAAAAACTAGTTCATGCATTTATTACTTTTAGGCTGAGCTATTATAATTCATTGTTAGCAGGCTGTCCTAAAAACTCCCTGTAAAGCCTTCAGTTGATCCAACATGCTGCGAGAGTATTGACATGGAACAGAAAGAAAGAGCAGATTTCTCTCCATAGTGGCTTCTTTTCACTGACTCCCCGATTAATCCAGAATTGAATTTAAAATCCTTCTCCTCACACACAAGGTCTTGGATAATCAGGTCCAATCTTATCTTAAAGACCTCATAGTACCATATCACCAAAATAGCGCACCTTGCTCTGAGACTGCAGGCATATTTGTGGTTCCTATGGTATTTAAAGTTGAATAAAATATCCTCTTTTGTGGAACCAGCTCCCATTTTGGATTTGGGAGACGGACACCCTTTTCGAATTTTAAGATTAGGCTTAAAACTTTCCTTTTTGATAAAGCATATAGTTAGGGCTGGATCTGGGGGCTTCCCATGATTCACATGATGAGTTTTTCTTCACTTGCCTCTTTTTACCTTACCCATAAGGAAAAGATATATATATATATAAATCTTATAAAGTTTGTATCTGTCTTGTGTGAAACTTGTATGAAAAGCATATAAGTGTGAAAACAGATATAAGATCCCTTGAAAAATTATATAATGAAACTTGTATGTTTTGGAAACTTACTAAAACAATGTATGAAAGTAATGAGAAAGTGGCCACTTTCATGAGTAATCACATATAAGTTTTTACTATTTCTTTTCCATATGGGTATGCTTATACACAACTCTCCATTTAACCATTAGTTATTATTAATCTCTGAGTCTGTCTTGCCATATCTACCTCCCCTCATCCCCAACCAGTAACAATATGTCTAACATTTTTTCCTGTTAAAAGGGAGTTTTTCCTTCCCACTGTCACCAAGTGCTTGAGGGGAGGGGCATCTGAGTGATGGTGTTTTCTCTGTATTATTTCTTTACTTTAGATCTTTACTTACAATATATATTTGGCTGTATATAACTAAAACTCAACTAAATTGACATTTTGTCTATGATATGACATTTTGTCTCTTTGTCTTTGAGCCGCGGCCTTTTGGACATAAAAATAAGCAATTAATGTTTCAACTTACAAGTTTGTACTTCCATGTACTTCCAGTTCCAAATCACAAATTTAAACAAAAGCTGTCCGATTAATCAGTAATACATAGCAGACTCACTTGAAAATGTCTGCTTTACATCTCTTCCTGTGTTTTGGTGTATTTGTTTGTTCTGTTCCTTTTAAATTGCATTCTGTGTCACTCTTTTTTCAAATAACAACAGTCCAGTTACCCATGGGTATCATTAAAGTTTAATCAAATCTGAATTAATCGTGCATGCTTGTGTAGAAGCCGATCAAAATGTCTCATTAGAATCAATCATTCGGGTTAAGGACTTGCCATTAAAATAAAACAGCAGTGCAGATGAGTTCTAAAACAAATACGTCATCAAACAAACACGCTGTCACATCGGGAGAGGCTGATGGTGCACTGGACGATATCCAGCGATTTTACTGAAGCTTGACTTTCCTGTTAAGACCTGCAGACAGATGACAGATGTAATTCTTGACAAAATGACAAATGGTCTCCCTACATGTCTGTCTGTCCTGTCAGCAGGGGGGTAAATGTTAATCAATAGCACATCCCTATTAGAGGCAAGCAGATGCCACCTCCACCTCTGTGGCGCTTTGTGTCTGGTCTAAATGAAAGCCTGGGTCAGGACCACAGCTGTGGCAACCACACACACACACACACACACACACACACACACACACACACACACACACACACACAGAGTGAATATTGGATGAAAGCATAGACAGAAGAAAGGTTAGGTTGACTGCGGGAGTAAAAGAAGTATGTTAGTTGAAGGTGGCCAACACGAATCAGTGCAGAGTGGGAGCCACAGTGCTGCTGAACTGGCTAAAGTAATGAGGCCGGCATAGCGGGGAATATGGCTAATATGGAGAGATCAAACCACTGGTACACCTCTAGGAACAAGCTCCCTGGGATCCCTGCACTTAGATGTGACACCCCGCAGGCCCAGACACAGGCCCACCCACACACAGACTGTGTGTGTATTAGCTAGCCTTCCTGTTAAGAACATTTTATGAGTCATGATGTATTGACTTATGAGGGATGTGTCGAAATGGCAGAATACCAGGTAAATTCATAAATACTGGAATGTGTTCTTACTTTTCTTTCAAGACAAAAATATCTTGCTTATAAAGATGGAAATATAGCAGATAAATAGAAGAGAACAGAGCATCATGTGAACAAATTTTCACATCAGTTCACAGGTGGCACTTCTGAGAGTTGTTCTTATATTTTGTGTTTAATTAGCTGATGAAATTTTAAAACTCTGTTTTTAGTAATGGTTTGCACAAAGAAAGCCAGGTGCTTTACTTGATAACACTTTTTGTCTTTTTGTTTAAGATTTTCAAAAGTTTCTTACACTTTTGAAAATAGTGTAAAATATACACTTTTGTGAACCTTAAAGAAATCTTGGCAACAGCAGGGGGAGGCTCTTTAAGCTAACGAAAGGATTAGAGGCATAACCTTAATTCATGATATGAAATATATAACAAAAAACAGATTTTTTATTTTAGCTAAAGCGAGTTTGATGTTACATGGTGAGGAAATGCTACCAAAGCTAACCCACTATGGAGGTGAAGTTAGAACACTCAGATCTCATTAGAGTTAAAAAAAAAAAAAAAAAAAAGAAACTTCAATGAGGCATTTTAATGTAGCAAATTACCTTTTAAAGGTACTATTACCCATCAAAGTTTGTTTGACAATGCTTTGCAGATAAAGTGTTAAAAGTTGCAAAAGTATACCAACATTCTCATATTATTCTGGGACTTAAGCACATGACCGGATCCATGTAAGCAAACTTGGAAAATTGTTTGAATGTTTTGCAAATTAGCCAGGCACAAACTGGCAGTCACAAAGAAGAAAGCATAGAGTTGTAAACTACAGCCCCGACTGCTGTGAAGGACTGGGTGCTAACCTGTTTAAAGGAGGACTCCAACTTTTAAGCAAGTGATAGTGGTGGAGCAGAATGGGTGCAGAGTTAAGTTGGTTAGCGCCATTGATGTCATGTGGCGGAAAATATGGATTATGGGTATAACATTTTTCTAACTGACATATTTTAAACTATTTGTCTGTCCTTGAGCCAACCAAGGAATACGGTCCTTGTTGCAAATTTTGACGAAGGGTAAAAATAGACAACTCAACACCCTGCTTCCTAATAGCCATTGATAATAGCCACCTTAATGGTAAATGGCCTGTATTTGTATAGCGCTTTACTAGTCCCTAAGGACCCCTAAGCGCTTTACATATCCAGTCATCCACCCATTCACACACTGGTGATGGCAAGCTACATTGTAGCCACAGCCACCCTGGGGCGCACTGACAGAGGCGAGGCTGCCGGACACTGGCGCCACCGGGCCCTCTGACCACCACCAGTAGGCAACGGGTGAAGTGTCTTGCCCAAGGACACAACGACCGAGACTGTCCAAGCTGGGGCTCGAACCGGCAACCTTCCGATTACAAGGCGAACTCCCAACTCTTGAGCCACCTAAATGGCTCGAATAATGACCTTTCTCCAAAAGTCATGGGGGGAAAGCCATAGGTTTTGTAAGAACATTTTTCATTGAGATTTAAAGCATGTTCAATTCCTTAAGATGTTTCTCTTGTGCTACATGTACAGAGTGCAACAGAGAAGCAAAAATGTACTATGTGAAAATAGAGATTATAATGTGTCCAAACCTCTGTGGCAGAGAAGGACGGGCATATGCAGGGTGTACTCTTTGGTGGTGGACGCATACCAAGCTTGCGTCCAGGGCCTGTGGCCATGATAATTTACTCAGATTCATTTCAAACAAGTGTAATTTGGGGATTTCAAGCAACATTGTCAAATATGTCCCACCTTTAAAGGTACAGTCAGTAATTTTTTGAAGTTATTTTATAGAAAAAGTGCACTGTACTCATAAAAATGAATAGATTCGTGTGTAATTATTTCCCTTCCAACTAATCCTGTTTTATGTATGTGACCAGAGACCAGCCACAAAACACTAAAGATGGAAGAAAAGAAGGAGAACAAAGAGAAACATTTATTATCAGTAGATTAGACATACCACCCTCCCGTCTCCGGGCAGCCGACGACAGCCAGTTCAACAATTTATTTCATTTATTCATTTATTTTATTTAGAAAGAGGGGCAATACATATTAATGCACATTTTAACAAATGTAAATATGCCAGATTATAGCCTGGGCTAATTTCCATCTGCAGACCCTCTGGTAGGTTGGTGTTAAACACAAGTTAGTAAAAACATACAGAGACACTATTTACAGGTCATGTGACAAGGACAAAACAGTGATCACATTATACTAGAACAAACAATGACAAGGAGAGTGGACACAGAGTAAATAACGGAAACACATCAATCATATTGCACAAACCCCAGTATTGCACATGCCCTGACTGTCCTGATATTGCACTGACCCATTACACTAATAGTTGTTTCCCTTTTTGTAATACACTAGCTTTTTTTCACGTCCAATATAAAGCATGATTATTAAACATGATCACATGTTTGTGTGTCCCTCAGCCACCCTTTTAAGTGACTCTTAAAGATGGGTAGACTTGTACTTTCCCTCACTGACAGTGGAAGACTATTCCAGAAGCTCACTCCCTGATATGACAGAGCATTCTGTGAAAAGGTGGTGCGTCTAAATGTCAATTCACAATCACCTCTAACAGTTGCTCGAGTCAGTCGAGACCCGACAACACTGCTAGATATTTGCTTAATAAAATCACTCATTGGTGGAGGCGCCAGACCATGTATAACTTTGTATATTAGACAGGCAAATTTAAATAATTTGAAATTAGTAAAATTTAGAAACTTGTATTTATCTAAAATTTGACAATGGTGATATGAAATAGGTTTTTTATCTAATATTGTCACAGTCTGGCGAGGGCAGACTGTATGAATTGAAAAAGGACCCAAAACGCAGACGCCAAGGAACAGGGAACAGAACTTGAAATGTTAACAAAAGGCGAGCCGTTTAATAAGGCTAGTAGAAGAGGTACAAACAAAGGGCAAGGCAAACTGAAGCAAAATTAACACAAACCTAAACTGGGGAATCTAAACAAGCAATAAGAAAAACCTAGGCAAGAAACTTGGAAGCATGGCATGGGAAACATGGCGTGGACAACAGACGACCTGACAATCACACACTGAAAACAGAGGACTTAAATACACAGGAGGTGATTAGGGGAAGTGGGAACACATGGAGGAACAGCTGAGGGTAATAAAGCAGGACGAGGCAAGGGAAGCAAAACTAGAAACACTCACATGAGACATGGACCTTCAAAGTAAAACAGGAAACACACTGACTGAATTCTAAACATGCAAACTTAACAGCAACTGGGGAGACAGAATATAGGAACCTGAAATATGGTACAAAACCATCACAGTGGACATAACATGGAACACAGGGAAGCCATATGACGAAGCCAAAGAGCAAAACCTAAGATAACCATAACTGAGATCTAGGGAAACACGAAACAGTACCACAAAGGACTCAAAACATAATCCATAATATAAAAACACGAGATCTCTCCAAAATGAAACAGGAACATGAGAGGCAGACATAACAACATAAGACAACAGACATGAAACACACGAAGGGCAAGGGAGATTTAACATAGTTGGAACACGAGGGGGAAATAATAAGAACTAGAAACACTTAGGCATGATAACAAATAAACTTAGGAAACCTGATAAGCTTAAACATACACTATGAACATCAAAAGAACTGAAACTCAAAACACTGGGTCATAAGACCCAGGACCGTGACAAATATTTTCAATGCTCTTTTGTAGCATACTTCGATTTGCCCAATAGCAGCAAAGCTTGTATAGGACCAACTTGTAGTACAGTATTCAACATGAGCCGGTATCATAGAGTGCAGGAATGTAATCGCTGCTGTGTCTGTTAATGATGTGCGGATATGTCTAAAGTTCTATATATTAACATTTACAGTTTTCACTACTTTTTTAACCTGTTTTTTAAAGGATAATTTTGAGTCTAGTAGCACTCCCAAACACTTAAATTCCTCAACATTAATTAGTTCTTGTGCACCCAAGCAAACTTTTACTGCAGCCACGGTTGTTTTAGATGTACTAAAAAACATTGATACAGTCTTTTTAACATTAAGGCACAGGCATGAGTCATTCAGCCATTTTTGTAAATCATGTAATGCCAATGAAAGCTGATGGGCTGCATCATCAGCAGTTTTGGCTTGTGTAAAAATTACTGTATCATCAACATACATAATCGTGTCCACATTTTTGCATACATTGGGCAAGTCATTTACATAAAGTGAAAATAAAAGGGGGCCTAGAATTGAACCCTGAGGGACACCTTGCGTACAGTAAAGATAGGGTGACTTGCTATTCTTTATTTGCACGCATTGTTTTCTATCTGATAGATAAGACTGTATCCATTTAACAGTGTGATTACTAAAGTTAGATGTTGACAGTCTAGACAAGAGCTTAAGATGATTCACAGTGTCAAATGCACGCTTGAAATCAAGAAAAACAGCCGCAACATAACTGCTCTGGTCTAAGTAAGATTTCACTCTCTCAACAAAAACACAGACAGCCGTTTCAGTTGAATGAAGAGTGCGAAATCCGAATTGCATAGGGTGCAAACCCGAATTGGAGTCATTAAGATGTTCGATGATTGAAATAACAGCTGGCTTTAGGCTAACATTATGCCCGCTAATGTTTCACTAACAGCAACACCCACTAACAGTAGCAAGAACCTCAGAATGGCTGTCAAAAGTGAGCTTCACTGACCTGCATTGTATCCTTTCACAAAGTTTTACGTATGTGGGGCAACATACTTGTCCTACAGCAGCCACTGTAGCTGGGATTGTTCCCTTGAATTGGAAGGAGTGAGAAAACAGAACTCAACTGACTGCAATTTGAAATCTACTGACACTTAACGGTGAAAAATTTACACGCTGTAACTTTAAAAACACATACGAGCACAAGGCCCAGTTTAGGAACAGGAATGTGTAACACCAACACCTGTGTCAGCGGCAGTGGCAGCAGCCATATAGCAGTTCCTCCTCCTTCCCAGAATCCTCCTGGCCTTCACACCTGTCATTACAAACAAAATGAGTGTGAAATTATGCCAAACATTCGTCTGTACTGTTTATCTGGCTTTGTGGGTTTGTCAGTGTAAAAAAGCCACAAAAAAAAAGCAAGATTGAGCGCGACGTCGGAAATAAAACAAAACTGCTTTTTTTCCACCGGTGAAGGACGCACACAAAGAACACGCTGAGAATACAAAGTAAGTGCTGTAACGACACCCGAGGGAGGCCTTGTCAAACAAACAATGAGACACGATTAAATGGCATTATTATATGAAACTAGCTCAAGTCATCAGGGAGAGAAAGAGAAACAGATTCACATTTGCATCCTTCATTAAGTAATGGAGTTGTTTGAATGCTGACGCGCAATGTCAAGACATGTTGATGCCACGGCAGACATTTATGTTTCCCATGTACAGCATCCCTCTCACTGAAACTCTACAGGCCTGTCAGGGCTGCCGGAGCGAAGCAATCACTCACTCTCTCACACGCATACGGTACACACACAGACACACACTCGTACAAAAAGAGGCTGTATGCATTCAAGCATTCTCTAAACTAATAAACCTGCCTATGGACTTAGCCAGTCTTAGTCTGAAGTGTCATTAGAAGTGGCAGGCAGCTGTGGCAGCCTGTGAGGGGCTAAGAGGCTTGAGCTCCCACCGTCTGTAATCCCTGCAAACAAAGTACACGCCATGGTGGAAAATAAATATATAAGCGAGTGAGACATGCAAACACGATGCCACACACACACACACACACACACACACACACACACACACACACACACACAGTTTTACAGTAGGTGATGCAAACATACGCTCTCGAAAACTTCAAAGCAGCGGTGAAAATGCAAAGTCATGTGTACGGCAATCCGACTTAAAAAAGTAATCCGACACCCTGATGGAAACGTGAAGAAGCACGTGTGAGGTGCACGGCTCCACCTACACCACCCCTCAACACACACTCTTGAAAACACAATTGGCTGGAAGACACACATGTGCATAGAGATTGCTAAGTGGTAATAAAGGCCAAGGCTTATTAATGGGACAATCTGACAAGCAAAAGTGCTGTGCTGAGGATTCTCTCTCTGCCTCTCTCTCTCTCTCTCAAACACACACACACACACACACACACACACACACACACACACACACACACACACACACACACACACACACACAGGCTCATTCCCGATAACTGTAAGTTATTGGAGAGGAGGTAATGTTGCTGGGTAGCATCTCCCTGTAGTCACATTTCCACTTGGAGATGAAACAGCTAATTGGAGATGGGACCCTCTCAGCTCTGCAGACTCCAGTAATGGATTTGGATGTGGAGAGCCCCCCACCCCCCATTCACCCGAGCTATACTTCACTTTTTATAATCCTCTGTTTTAACTGCTCCTTTGCCTGACCAAACCCTCGCAAAACCGGTTTACTCTCCATTTTAACTTGTGGTACAACTTACCCATGTGTTCCAGGCTAATGTCAGGTTAAATGGAAATAGAGGATATATTTCATAAGAGTTTTGCATAATGATCATCAACAAACTGAGGTCAGCGTAATAAAAAACGGTGGGTCACTTTTTCTTAATCACTGCACAAAGACAAAACAAGTTTTTCTTCCCCTCAAAAAAAAATCCGCTGGTCTACTCACCTTTCTCTTTTCAATTCTAGCTTGCTGTGAAGCTATTGAGGCGTTTGAGATATTCTTTCAAAACACTCACTGCTATTACATCTTCCAATGTGTAAGTGTTTATCTCCATCTCCGGCTCGCTTTTTCTTCTCCCCGTGTCTCTTTCTCTCTGCTGCTCCTGGTGTGAGTTTCTCTTTGAAATGCTTTCTAATTAGCACGTACAACACACAGCCAGGGTTAAATTAAATTGCTAAGATACAAGGAGGTGGAGGTCAACGGCTCTGCAACGACTGTCAGCACAGATAATTGGGAGATATACTTTTCTTTTTCCTCCTTCTACTTTTGCTAAATATCCATGATCAAAATGACAGCGGATGGCGTACAGACAGTTTGGTAGGGTGGCAGTGCGCTGAGGCGAAGACGCTTTATGAAATATGAATTTATTTTTAGAGATAGAGGAAGACAAGTAATTAGGAGTGCAGAGAGAAAATCACTTTCATGTCTACTCTCACTCTGTCTCTGCCCCAACGTTCTTGCACCTGGGAAACAACTTCTGTGAAGCCAATATATAAGGGCCAGAATTGGCTTTATGAAATATATGACAATGCAATTCTTTAGCTGCATAATAACGGCGATAAACTCCACACTGGCTGAGTAAAGGAAGCATTAGAAGATGACTACTGTCTACTCTGATTTAAGTATAAAGGTTTATATTGGTTTTCAATCATTAGTGCATTACAATAAGCAACTCAGAGATGAACCTGGTTCATTGTTTAAATTGTTGATCGTGTCGTGTTTATGAAGGCAAATAGTTGCCTGTAAAATCTCCAATGGTTTTGTCGCTAGAGCCAGATCTGCATCTCAACTGACCCGTCACAAAGACATTGGTGTCGCACAAATGCTGTTAATATGAAATTAATGCAAAAGAAACAAAGGAAAAGGAAACACTCCTTTGTGGACCAATGTACAAACAAAATGTTTGGTTTAAGTCACTCAGGTCAAACCTCTGTGGAAGCCGTCTTGTCTTGCAGATAAAGTGGAAGCCTGCCACAAATGCAGGGTTTTTTTGATAGGATGTGAGCTGGTAAGAGTAGGAATTTGATTGGTTGACCATTTGTAGAAATTCTAAATAATTAGGGGAAGTGTGAAATGACTTATACATTTTGCGTGTATACATGACATGTTTGCTTTATATTCCATTACTGAAAAATGATTGATTATGTTGTGGTTATTTGTGAAAATTAATGTTGTTATTCTTTTCCGTATCTACAAAGATTATAGATAGACCAGTTTGAACTGAGAAGGTGGGGTTTGAAAGTATATATAGGAGGACTGCTGGATGTGACGGGGCGATGGATGGGTGGCCATGTTGGTATTCGCCATTAGTGTAACTATTAGAAGGCTATAAACTGATGTTGTTTGATGTTCAGTCAAGTCAGACTACTACTACACCTTTCTGTGCAACATTTGTTTTTTTAAACCAGGCTCAGTTTTTCCAAACTGAAATAAAAAAAAGATGGATACAAAATGTTGCGTTTTTAAGAGGACGTGAACCTTAAAGTATGCGTTTACTGAAGTCAGAGGTGCTTTGTTTGCAGAGAAGATAGTACTGCGTTAAAGGATTACAGTTTGAATCAACATTACAAGACTAAGAATACAGAGAAGTCCAAGTCTTGCATAGTGGGAATGGACATCTGCACCTTTGCTTGCAAAGCTATAAAAGCAACAAGGACTTTTTACCAAGCTTGTTTACACATCCAGGGATGGAGCAGTCGAGACCAGCTTTGGGAATTTCTACCAAATTGCAAAGGACAGTAAGCCATTCTCTGATGAGGAGTTAGCTCAAGGATTGTTTGGTGGACTCTCTCACGCTAGTATGCTATGAGAACAAAGAAGCACTTGAGAATGTGTCCTTCTCCAGGCAAATGGCAAAAAGATGGGAAACTTAAGCTTCAGTTGAAAAGCAAAGCTGACAATTTTGCCTTTTTCTCATTGGCTCTGTGATGTCCGTGACACAGGTAACTGCAAGCTTTGAAAGCAGATCCAAGATAATATAAGTGAAATGAACTCAGAACCGAAATTGGTATTTTTTGCATTGTGCTACACATCAGGAGGTGTTGAGTAAGTCAGTGCTCAAAAAACAACTTAATTCCATCAGGGTGAGAGCACTGATTCACAGAGTCTGTTACCCCTTTGATGCACCACTGGCAGAACACTTCACTGTTGGAGTTTGATTCTTCTCTCAAAAATGAGAACTTTCTACACATAAGAAGTCATACTCAAAGGGCATTGGTTGTCTTTGGATCTACCTTTATACATGAACAAATATTCTGAGTGAAATTTAACAAATTCAGATACAGGCTGTCTCTCTGTGACAACACTGAGCCTGACTTTAATCCACTCGTTCAATCCCCAAAAAGAAAAAAGACCTGAAAACTGTAGATGAAGTCATTAAACTACAAGCAGAACAGCAATAGCATTCTGTATAAAAGTAAAAGACTTTGAAATTTTGCAGAAATTTGAATAGTTCTTGGAGGCGGGCATTGACTAATTAGCTGCCATTTTTACTATGCCTATTTCACACTTTCATTGCCTAATTGGAACATCTACTCTTACCAGTAGCAGTTTACAAAGACATAAAATGAATATTGAGCAGAAATGGGCTTATTGGTGCAGTCCCATTTTCTCAAGTGATCCCTTTGGAAAATTAATTGCCATCTCTGCTTTGAATGTTTTAAATTACTTTGCCTCCAAATTTATTTATCTAAATTTATTTTTTCTTTTACTTTGCAAGATCCAAATCACCACTGGCTAAAATGCCTACCCATGACAGAGCCTCTGCCATGTTTTACAGATGACTGTAATAAAGATACCTCTTTACCTACTCCCCATTTCATGTAGGAACTGTAGTTTTTCCAGGCCTGCCACTTCTTTTGTCCTCCACTTGTCCAGTTTCCTCAGATTTCTTTTTATGGAAACACTGCACACCATGCAGTGATACGCCAAGTTTTAAGATCTTTTCAGACAATTACCTCGTTGGTGAAAAAGTACTACTGTTTGTGGAACTGTGTTTTATTTCTCATTGTTTGTAGATTCAGCTAAAGAAATGGGCACAAATCATATTGTTTGCGACTGGCTTTTTTATGCATCAATGACTCATAGGTCAGTTCGAAGTCACTTAACAAAAACAAAACAAAAGAAATTCCTTGAAAGTGGTCTGGACTTAAAATGAGTGAAAAAGTTGCAAAAGACCTGCAGAAATGGTTAAGACTTTTGCATAGCAGCATGTGATATGATATGCTATAGTATTATATACTAATAAAGATACTGATACTTGGTTGACTGCTTGTCTAATTGCTCGGCACAGCTGAATCAGTGCACAATTTTTTATTGTTGGCTCTTCAGAAACACTTCTATGGAATCAAGAAAAAAAGGGGAAAACATGTTAACAGAAACCACTGTTAAGTAGGAAATGTGATATGTTATGTGTATTAGATATGTATAAATGCATAACACATTTACATTCACTTAAAGGGAATCAAAGTGTGTTTTGGAACATACATAATGTCACGGTTCTGGGTCCGTTGGACCCAGTATTTTGAGTTTATTGTGTTTTGATTTTAGTTTGCATCAGGGATTGTGTTCTTGTTCTCTTGTCGTGTCTTGGTGATGATTATGATTTCTATTATTAGAGTTCCATGTTTCTGTTTATCTGGGTTTACGATGTGGGTTTAGTTTCATATGTCATTTCCTGTCTGTCTCTCAGTGTCAGGTCTGCGTCTTGGTGTGGTGTTCTCATTTCCTGTTTTATTGTGAAGGTCTGGGTCTCATGTGAGTGTGTTCAGTTTTACCTTTGTCTCGTCTTGTTGATTATTCCCAGCTGTGTCCACCACCTGTGTGTAATTCCCCTGTGGTTCTCTGTGTATTTAAGTCATGTCTTCCGTCATTGTTGTTGCTGGTCCGTCTGTGTATTCCACCCTGCCTCATCTGTGTATCTACTATGTCTCACCCGTGTGTTCTCCCTGCTGTCCATCATCATTCTCCTCTGGTCGTTCTCATTAAGGTTTGTGTTCTGTAGTTTAGTTTATCCCAGTATAGTTTAGTTCTAGCTCCATTTGCCGTTTGTATTTACTTTCATGTTCAATAAACCACCTTCACACCTTCACGACTGCCTGCATTTGGATCCTCCTCTATTTTCCACACGGCTCACCTCACTCGCCGTGACACATAAGAAGCTTGAGTGATTTATTAAGAACGCAACCCCTGAAAAATAAAACAAAAATCAAATGTGAACACACACGTGCCAAACCCAAGTCTGAAATGAAGTAAATAACGGAGAAAACAAAAGATGTATGAAACATGGGGAGAGTGGGGAAAGGGAGTGGGTGCTCTGGGAAAATGAGAGAGCAATATGTCAGCATGGTAACACCTCTAAAAGTCACCGAAATGCCAGGTCAGCCTGCTTGACGGGAAGAATCAAACCACGCTGCGAGTGTGTGAGAGCACCTTGCATCACACGTTGAGCTTACAGCATCTCTCTAATACGCACACTCTGAAAAACAGAGCACCGGCTGATCGCCACTGTTGCTGTCAACAACTCTGTCATCTACTGCATGTGATTGCTTTGTTAGAACTGTGCGACAGTACTTTTTGCGTCGACTCTGTGATGATTATGGCTTTAGCGACGCGTTTAATGCGGAAGGATGATGCGCTTGCCAAATATGGGTGGGTCACAGTGACTGTGTATGTGCCTGTGCCTGTCTTTGTGCTGTATTGTGAGTCGCTGGCACATTGTCTCACACAGAGGTAGGTGGGAGGATGATGAAGAGAATGCACGTTAAAATTTTATTTCGTCTTCATTAATATTTCACGCAGATGGGTGCGATATACAAACCGATGACGACACCTTGCTCCGGAAAAAGCCTCCCACAACATCTATTGGCACGACCCGCTGAGCTTTGTTTTGCTGCAGAGTAAACAATGTCTCCTCTTACCACGGTTTCCAAGTGTAACTGTTTGACTTTGGCTCTGACACAAACTTGAACTGGGTTCAATTCCCACTCTTCTCTCTCTCCCCGCCTCGTCTTGCTCTCACCGCCATCATATCGTAGCGATCACTGAACCTTGAAAAATCTCAAAAGTAGAAAATTCTTGGTAGGTGAAATATGAGACGTTTGCAGGGATGTAATGCTGGAGCTCACCCACTGACTACCCGAATCAGACAGATATTGTGTATTAGGAACCTGCTGGTTTCTCCAAAAAAGTAATTCACAAGAAATCTTAACAAAGATGAAAGAAAAATATCAGCGCTTGTAAGAACAATACCTTCTTTCAAATGATTTCCTTGAGCTCAGAGGCTGGAGCATGCAGTGTGGTGCACTTTGAAAGTTTACCAAGGCAGCCGGTGAGTCTTTGCTGGTGTAATCTCTCTGCAAGGAATAATCCCCACGATTGAATGACTAGGATACTGATTACAGACATGTACCTCCTGCGTCCTGCATTATTAAATACACAAACAAAAAGGGCTTGTTTATTTGTGCATGTTTCATTTGGGGTGGGGGGCTGAATAGAATAAATGTTGCTCTAAGGCGCTATAAGCCAAAAGAAAGTTTTCAAAAAAAATTTGGGAGTTTGAATTATGTTCTCATTACAAGAGAAAATGATAGTGTTCCATGTTTCACTTGCTTGTAATACATTCTGTAACAAAACTCCTTTGTTTTGTTCCATGAGTGGAAATTCATGAACATAGATGGGATGTTTTCCTATGGGGTCTACCAAATCAAAGACCAAACATCATACACAGCTTGGGATTAATACTTGTCTATTACATAAAGTATCTGATAGATATTATTAAAAATTAAATTTAATTGTCACCATCAATTACAAACACTGTATATCTCATGCATGAGGGCTGTGCTTTCACAAGATTCTCCTGTGAAAAACTAAGTGCACCCTCACTGCTTCCATAGGTAATAAAAGGATAAATAGCAGCCAGGTGCTGCTAATCAAATGTACCTTATTAAGAGACCATTAGCAAGTATGATCATATCTATAAGTCACAGTTTGCAGGTCTGGTGAATTGAGGTATGTGTTAACACAATTTAACATTCTTTTCAGGACTGAACATACCACTAACTTTATCCCAAGGTTAGCCATGCAGTACTCAGAGAAACTACCATACCCCAAGTGCTCCATCATAACGCATAACTCAGTGTGCTGACTTAATGACTGTCAGGGTCAGTGCAGGACGACCCACTATCACAGCAAAATGTTTTGTACAAATGCCAGCCCACCACGTCCATTTCATGCTTTGCCTCTCCAAAACGTGAAATGGACATGCATGCAGAAGTTTGGTTATTGCATCTTACTGCAACTTACTGCACTTTGGAGAGGCACAGTGTGAAAAATAAAACGGTGGATGGCGTGTCTATTAAGTGCTTTGCCGTGATTTTGACTTGAGCAGTAATTAGGATAACTGTAGAACTCAGAAGCACAAAACAAAAATCTAAACTTATATTGAGGTCAAATCAAGAAACGATCATAAAGCCCCAAAGCAAGTACACACAAGGCTGGGGCAAATCAACAATCTGACAAAGGGACACTGCAGCTAAACAGCATACAAAGTAAGGACATTTGTACTGGGTGGTTGATTTCTTTGTTTTAACAATCCTTGTACCTTTGGAAACTCTTTTTATTTCCCTTTGTAGGTTCAGCAGCAGAGTTCAGTATGTGGGTTATGGCCACAAAAACTTGCCAGATGTTCTCTGCCAGTGCCAAAAAGCTTGCTTTGCTATTTACTCTTGTCTAGTGTTGTTTATTGGATTGGATGATTAAAGTCTGAATAAACAAGATACATTGTTAAATGAATAAATTGCTAAACAGGGGTCTCAGTAGCATTTGGAAGAACCATACACAGCCACAGTAGCCTGGCACCACCTCCTCATGCTAGTCACCACTCAGTCATGCACTCCGCAGGGATGGTATCCCATTCTTCAGTCAGCATTTGTCACCAGTCAGCCACTGTGGTTGTGCTGGTCACTCTGGCACAAACACCACGCCCAAACTGATCCTGCAAATGTTCAGTGGGGTTGAGGTCAGGACTTACAGGCGGGACATTCCATACTCATCACTCCCAAATTCTGGAAGTAATCTTTGAAGACAACACACTCTGGCGGGGTGAGTGTTATGATCTTGGAGGATAGAGTTTGGTCCCAGACCAGACTGGGCAGGTTTTCTAACAAAGAGATAATCAACCAAACACAAATGTCCTTACTTTTTGTGCTAAGACTATAAATACACAGAAGGGTAATTAGGGGAGAGTGGAGACACCTGGGAAAGTAGGCACAGCTGAACTAGATGACACCTGGGGAAATAACACTAAACACAAGACCCTAGAGACATAACCTAATGAAGTAAAAGAGGAAATGATTAACTAGACACACCCAGAAACACAAGGAAAAGATAGAGGGTGACTAAAGGAAGCATAGAGGAAAAATAGTAATGGCATTAACATATAATTAGAACTGAAGACTCAACACATTATGAAAAATGTAGAACCAAAAGTCATATATAAGAACAGAAGGCTCCTATTAACATCTATAAACATTTAAAAAGCATCCAAAACATTCAAAAAATAAAACAGTAAGGTAAGTACAGCTTGTGTTAGAAGAGTTGCCACAAGAAAGACGAACACGGCTTCTTGTCAGGTGCCCGAACCACCTCAACTTTCGATGTGGAGGAGCAGCGGCTCTACTCTGAGCCCCTCCCGGATGACTGAACTTCTCACCCTATCTCTAAGGGAGAGGCCAGCCACCCTTTGGAGGAAGCTCATTTCCGCCACTTGTATCTGCGATCTCGTTCTTTCGGTCACTACCCACAGCTCGTGGCCATAGGTGAGGGTAGGGACGTGGATCAACTGGTAAATTGAGAGCTTCGCTTTTACGTTCAGCTCTCTCTTCACCACGACAGACCAATCTGTCTGTCGATCTCCGGCTCCCTTTTCCCATCACTTGCGAACAAGACCCCGAAATACTTGAACTCCTCCACTTGGGGCAGGAACTCATCCCCGACCCGGAGTGGGCACTCCACCCTTTTCCGGCTGAGAACCATGGCCTCAGATTTGGAGGTGCTGATCGTCATTCCTGCTGCTTCATGGCTGCGAACCATTCCAATGCAAGCTGGAGGCCATCACCCGATGAAGCCAACAGAACCACATCATCCACGAAAAGCAGAGATGAGATTCTGAGGCCACCTAAGTGAAAGCCCTCTGCCACTTGGCTGCGCCTAGAAATCCTTATGAACAGAATCTGTGACAAAGGGCAGCACGTTTTAGAAAAACCAAAAACGGAATATCAGCACAAAGTCCTCAGACCAACTATAAAGCATGGTGGTGGAGGAGAGATGATAAGAGAGATGTTTTGGAGCCCCAGTAACCTGAACACCTTACACTACTGAACTGACCATGAAGTCCTTTATTTACCAAATTAGCTAATCTGCAAGAGAACGGGTGGAGAAGAAAAGAATCAAGGTGTTGAACTGGTCCAGTCAAGGTCCAGACCTCAGCCCAACTGAAATACAGTGGTGAGACCTCAAGTCAGCTGTGCATGAACAAATACACCCAAACCACAATATGTAAAGAAGAGTGGGCCAACTTGCTCAGCAAATAATAATGTCAGAGACTTATAAGTCACACAGAAAACAATTTGTTCAAGTTATTCCTGACAAAAGTGTTTCTATAAGCTACCCAATCACAGGGTATATTCAATTTCACAGAGGACACCACAGAGTCCTATAAAAACATCATCAGTTTTTCTGACTCAGATCTGTGTCTGCTGCACAATATGACAAAACAGACAAGTAAATCAAAACCTTTTATATCTAATTTAGCCCATTTTAATGCCGGCTTTCTTCATTATTACTTCACTAATCAATGACTCTTTCATCTGAATATTTAAAGAGCTGATGATGAAACAATCGAAAAATAAATCAATTCTTAATCAACAGACTCTCAAAATCAGCTAATTACTGAAGTCATTCATCAAGCAAACAGGACAACATTCACTGGTTCCATCTTGTTACATGAAGTTCATGTTGCTTCTCAGTAGTTGCCATAAACAAAATCCTACCATATGATGTCAACCAAATTCTTTATTATGATGTGTTACTTGTTTTAATTTACTTACAACAAAACTTCTGACATTCTAATTTTACAAATTGTTCATCAATTAAAACATATTTATTAATTAATTAACAACAATAAGATTGAATTGTCGCCTCAAACACATTTCGCAAACAGAAAATATGTCGTATACGCTTGAAGATTTTCTTTCCTTTGTGCTCACACACATGAATTTACATATACAGAGCAACTTACAAAAGCCCCCAAAGACATAAAACCTCAAAGATTATTTACTCTGCGTGTGGCTCTGATGTGCTGGAGTGGGAGAGAGTTCAACGGTAGACGGTGGTGGAGTTACCAGGAGTAGAAAAAGCATAGCTCTCAGTGGAATCTACCTTCCTCATTACAGCAGCTGAAGAAGAAACTTTGAACAACAAATGTGTTTGGAGAGAGAAACCGCAGTATGGAGTTGTCATATTTAATTAAATGACATCAGTGACACGGGGAGGAGAAGGCGGGGGGGGGGGGGGGGGGGGTGTGCAAAGGAAGGGCTCGCCGGAGTGGCAGGGAGGTGTGTCACAATCATACCAGTATGTATATTTAACCAAGCAGTGAAAGGAATGTGTTACATTCACTGTGTCCATCAAACGTGTCATTAAACACCTTCAGAAAATCTCCACTCTAACCAAAGCTATAGCTTTTCTATTCAGCATCTTTACAAATAGTGATGAGATGACTGAGCATTAACAAAAAGTGATATAGTTATAGGAACTTCCGAACATTTAACAGTTACTGTAGCCAGCGCAACAGGACACAGCTCTGCATTAATGCTATTATATTCATATGTATGGCTGCATATGGCTACTGTTAGAAAAAACACCGAAACAACCTCACGTCGTGTAGGTGTCCTTTGTGCCACCATAAATGTGGACACAAGGCACTGGTGGAGTCCTGTGATGTCTGGCACTGGGACACCTGATCAACAGTGAACCACCTGCAATGTCCTTTGAGCCATTTCTGAGCAGTTTTTGTGATTTGGTGAGGCGTATTGTCCTGCATGGGGAGACCACTGCCAAAGGGGAGTGTCATTATAATGGAAAGCATAAAGAACATATTCTCTGAACCAAACTAAACACCAGATTATAGGCATTAAACTTGAACTTAATGCCTAGCACTTTGTTGTGGCTTCATAAGACATGCTGTAAAATGGCATCGGTCATATAAAAATAAACAGTTGCTAATTTGACTGAAGATACGTCCTGTTCTTACTCTCAGGGCATCACATATGGATCTCACAGATACAAACAAGGTGTAGCTTTACCTCTGTATCACTGTATCACCTCTGTATTGCTTTATCACTTCATGATAACTTTACTTTATGGCAACTCATCAAAAAAAAGGCATCAAATGTAAATGCAATGGGTATAATCTTTCAACGTGCACAATCAGTATGTATCTGAATGGCTTGATCTTTGGCGCATTAACATAACTAAGTAGTGAGTGGAAAAGTACGAACCAAAAAGCTTCCTTCTTAGCTGAAAAAAAAACAATCCAATACTGTGACTTCTACACCCAATCACAACCCCAAACTCCAAATGTGGGCTTTATTGCTATTTAAAACAGGACTGTTATATTCTCGCAGAAGTGCCTACGCCAGTGAACACCTCGTGCACATCTCTGTGACATCTGACAGGAAAAAAACAGTATTTAACACCACAGGGTGAAAAAGCTCTGAAGTTATTAAAAGCGGTATTTTTAACCAAGAAGTTCCATTTCCTCCCTCCTTTGTGCTTTGGTATAAATGATAACTATTCTAATCGAATCTGTTGAGATCTAGGCCGATTTAAAATGCCAAACAAGCGTAAGGACCAAAACTGTTTCTTCTTAAAAATGGTTCTAATAAGACATTTTGATGCCACAAAATGTCATCTTCAAGAGACAAATTTAACAAGATATTCTCCATCTTTAGCCTCCTCCAAATTAGTGATTGGATGACTCACATTTGGGAATTATGGGAACGTTTTTTTGGACTGGTATGAATATAATGGAGTTTCTGCAAAATGTGAACTGTCAGCACAAATGACAGGCTGCTGGAAGTTGTAATGGTAAAAAGTGGCAAATGTTGCACAGCAGCTGAAACATGCCTTACACATACATGCACGGATATTTATGATTGTGTATGTTTTTCATGTTCCCGTGCAGACAAAGGGTGCAACAGGCTGCTTGGCCGCAGCTCCATTCTCCTCACTAACTTGGCCTTTGAGACTGGGAGAATTCTAATGAGTTTCCCCCTCTAACTCTCTCACTTGCAGTTTCTACACACACACACACACACATGCACACAAATACACACACAGTTTAATGAGTGTGCCTTGCGCTTTCCTCATTAGCCACACAGAGTCTTATCGCAGGCATCAAACGCAATGCACCGCCACCCCTGACAGGAAGAGAGAAAGGAGGAAAGAGATCTTCCTTCTCCTCTCCTCTCCTCTCCTTTCTATTTTCCCCTATTTTCTTTTCTATCTTGCTCTGAGGTTAAAACATTTCCTTATGTAGCCACATCTGTACTTTGACTGATGGCAGAGAGAAAGACAGACCCCAAATGCACTTATATATCCCACTCTCTTTCTCTCTCTCGCTGTGTCTCTAAGATGTTGACTAACTTAGATCAGAGCCAAGATCTTCCCTTCTCTTCTTTCTGTGGGCTGAGGGAGGCTATTGTTGCTATGGAAGTGATGCATATCTTGCCATGTAGAAATGGAAAGGTGGTAGGAGTGAGTTGACAGAGAATAAGAGCGCGTGGCCACCTGCTCTACCTCTCACAGTCAGACTAAACTCAATATAGCCTCCTGGTGCAGTGCAGAATCTGTGAAGCAAGAACCAAAAAGAGCACCTATATGAGAGCTCCGGGTAGGATGAGCTTCTCAAAGAGTTTCAAGTGTCAGACATGAATGCCACAATAGTTTGAGTCACATGGTTGTTTTATGACAGGAACGTCAACATGACAGCAGCCTGTGATGCACAAAGTCTGTCATTGTGATGCGGTGGCGGCGGTGAGGGGAGGCACTGGCAGGAAGAAAATGAATGAGACCAAGGCAATCTTTTCATTTTGTTTTTCACAGGACGAGTTTGTCAAAAAAAATTCCTGATAGACTTAAAAAGACTATAGAGAGGGCGGAATAACGTGCGGGAGTGACTGAAGGGTCTGAAGAAAAGAGGGTTCGTTTTTCAGTGCAAGACGCCTAGAGCCACTGCAGAGTCATTAGAGAAGATTTGTCACATTAACAAAGGAGAAGGAATCGGCCCTTTTTAAAGGGGGAAGATAAAGAAAGACACAGACGTGGAAACACAAAGAGCCAGGGTGGGGAAAAAAGGGATTTCAAGACAGGAGGGAGGAGAACAGGAGGCAGGGAGTTAGATTGATGGAAGGGGGAGAAAATCTGAATGCATGTATGGATGGAGCAGAAGTTTTTTTCTTGAGGAAAATCGCTTCATCCCTGGATTTAAAGGAAAACATCCACTTAGAGTGTTGAGTGTTGTACTTGGACACCTGGGCTTTTTCAGGGAAGTTATTTTGTCATTGATTATAACTTCATCTACCTGTCAAAGTACCATGATCGTGGCAATTTATAATTACCTGTGCACTCCTGAGGGAAGGACGGGATTAGAATAATGGGTTAGTGAGGTCTGTTAAACCTAAAGCCAAAATGTTTCAAGGTTACAAAGGTGGCTCTTATAACAACATGCTAACTGATGCTGGACATGTGACCTGTTCCAGAGGTTCTGTGAAAAGGTTCTGATGGATTTTAAATAATCTCGATTTAATTGTGTTCCTGTGAATAATTACAAAAGAGTAGGTACCTACAGACATTCATTTGGTGATTTACTGCATCCATGAATCTTCTCTCTGCTCTTCCTCGTTTCCTCCTGGCCGGCAGCTCTAGTTTCAACATGCTTTCATTCCTCTTCTTTCCAGAGCATACTTCCATGTCTCCAGGCTCTCTTCCACCTCCTCCCTCCTGTCTCTACAGATGACAATGTCATCTTTGAACATCAAAGCATGTTGTCTCTTTGCTGTCCTGGGTTTTCGCCAGGTGCTCCAGCTTCCTCCCACAGTCCAAAGACAGGTGTTCATTCAGTTTGTGATTCTAAATTGACCGTAGGTGTATTTGCGTGCACCCTTGTCTCTCGCCCAATGGGACAGAGACCAGCAAAACGGATAGTGGTGAAAGCAAAAGAGAGATTTCTTTTCGCTGAAGACAGTTTAAAACTTACTGTCTGAGTTTTTTTTCTCCTGTATTACCACATTCTAGTGCTGCTGCACCACAAAGGTGTTGGCGTCTCATGTTATCTTGATCCTAAAATAGTTCCAGAAATGCACACCGCCTCATTGTGGCAAAGCATTTTTCCTTACACTGTTTTCCCTCAGAAATTCTCTTTGACTAAGTGAGAATATTCATGGGTATTTTACAGACTGCTGACAAGGGTGGCCTGTGCAGAAATTTGTACTTTTCTCATAATGCCCATAGTCACTTGCGACAAACAAAAGAGAGTCTGCCATTCACATATTACTTTTGGTTTACATGGGCAAAACTTTGGGGACTTACGTATCAAACATCAATCCAACGAGATTTACTGATAAAGACAACCTGTTGGCACTGACAGGAGAGACAGAGGAGGGGTAGGGGAGACTGTCTGTATTCTTAACAATGGCCCTCTTTCTGTCACTTTACAATAAAAATGTAGAAAGTAATTCAATGACTCAAATTATAAATAAATAAAAAATTACAAAAACTAAAATAAATGCAGATATTGTGGAATAAGGTGGTAAATATTACATAGGAGGTGTTACATAACAGTAAAACAGATCAACGAGGTTCTCCTCCTCATACTGCCCATCCTATTCTTCATGATTCCAGGCCAGATATCTTTTTCTCTACCTGTTAAGATGTTAAACAGTCCTGGGGTTGCTTCTCCATCACCGCTTTGATCCTTTAATGACCTGGTCATGCAAAAAAAATAAAATAAAATAAAGAAGAAAAATGCAAAGAGGTGGACTTGAAAAGAGAGGATGAGGAGTATGTCTCAAATAATACAGCGCAGCAGATGGATTTGATAGAGTCTCCGAGATTTTTTCCCCTTCTGTGCAACCCTTTGCTCTCCTTAGAGTTGCATTTGTAAAATGAATCTTGTGGCAGAGGAGGTAGAAGGGTGAAACACATTTCAGATTCTGAGGGCTTATCGTGCTGGCGCCTGATTACAGCGGAGGCTGTTGTTTCCCCTGGCTATATTAGGATTGCAGGGTTTCACTTACGGCTAAAATCATGGAGTATTTCTGCCCTTTAGGCAGATTTAGATGAAAACCTAAAGCTAACACCCTATATCATACTGTGAGTTTCAAACGTTCTATGCCTGCTGCGCCTCAGCCGAGGATTTGTGAAAGAAAATACCTTGAGCCCCCCGTGTCTCTTCCCCACACACATAGAAACAGCTGATAATGATGACATAGCTTGTCAAAATCTGGCACCTTTAACCTCGGTTATCAGCGTTATTGCTTTCTGGTGTTAACTTCAGCTGCAGATACAGTATGTGGTTAAGTTGCCATCATGAGCTAAGAAGCAGCTAGAATCTGGGATAAAGCAGCAACAGTATCTTTGGCATCTCTGACGAGTTGTGTGCGCATGCACACGAGCGTCCACGTGAAGCCAACTTTCCTTAAGAGCAGATGTATCATCTTGTGGAGCCTCACCAGGCAGCTGCAGACACACTAACTTTCCGCTGATGGAGGGCCCCCTACCCTCCTAATAGATTCATTTATTCCCACTAATAAAACCCAAATCATCATATAAATGACACTAAATAGGGAAATTGCGATTTAATACATTAAAAAAAAATAGATTTCAACCACAAAAAGTCGTTAAAATAATTTGATGCGGCAGGGCAAAGTCAAAATAATTCAGGCACTTGAGTTAATGTTTTTTCTAAACGTCTCCTCTTCTGTTAGCAATTAAATTGGCAATTATGACTGTTTATATGATTGATTCCAGAATAATACCAATTCATTTCATCTCAGCTTCCTCTCATCATCATAACAACAACAGAAAAAAAAATCTCATATGCTGGCTTGCCTATCCATGGGTGAGACAACAAACTTGGAGCAGGAGGTTAAAATGTTTGCCCGACCTTTCATTATGCTGTGTCACGTTGCCCCTTTTTGTCCTCAGTTTGAAACTAGTGTACGAAATACACACAAACTCACACACGCACAAAATACAATCTGGTTCTTGCAACTCATAATCACGTTAAAGCCCAATGGACCCGATGGACTTGGTTTCTCGGTTTCCTCAGGTTTTTTTTGGCTATCACCACTTCAATTATGAATGAAGACGTTTGATTACACGAGGAAGAATAGAGCAGAAATTAGAGGGATCTGCTATATTGTGAGTGTGTGCGCACGTCTGTATAATCAGTACCTTGATGGTGCAGGTTAAAATGTTGCCGATTACACTGGATGAGAGAGGATATGGATAGAATACAAAGAGAAAAACACTTGTTAGCCATTTTTAAATGGATATAGATTAAAACTATAAAGCGGTGCAGCCATTTGTGGAGATGGAGATGAAATGTGAATATTGTATCACATGCAGAAACCTGTGAAAACCAATAATAGCCATTCAGCGATGCCAAATTATTCTCCCAATATGACTTGGACAACCTAAAATTTCCTTCCTGAATAGCGCTGTATTCGAGGAAATCAGGAAGCCTAATGACACATCAAAGGATGTGTACACTCTATGTTCCTGTGACCCAGATTCGAGCGATGTAGGCTCAATTATTATGCTGTCAAAGGTGTGTGTGTGCATACATTTCTGCTCATGTGTGTTTTTTGCGTAGGTGTGCAGATATGAGCTCTCCTTTGTGTGTCCCGCTGAAGTCACTGCTTTAATTAAAGCATGAAGAGATGTAAAATGCATGGCCCCCAGGTTCACTGTGCCTTTTCTTTCATTATTAAACCATCTAAAGCCAATGACAAATGGTAAACAAAAACAATCCGTCTTTGGGCTCATTATTTTTCATTTTTCCTCTGCCGCAGATAAACTTATGAAGAGACAACTTTGTGCAGAAACTTGACATTCTGAAGAAAAGCCTTTTTAGACTTGAAGACTCGGTCACACTCGAGTCTTCACACACCATGATGGCACCGGTTCTGACATAAACGGTTCTGACCGGTTCTGACATAAACGGTAGTAACCAGGCCGAAAAGCAGCATACATTTCTGTGCTTTTTTTTTCCTGAGATGTGATACACTTTAGATTCTAGCCAATCATTTTACGTTTCCGAGGATAGTAGGTGGGCCCATCTTGTAGAGCAGAGCTACAGATTAAAAATGCCCAAGGTGAAGCAGTCAAAAGTCTGGCTGTACTTCACAGCAAAAGACTCAGCAGCCTGCAACAAGTGGTTTAAGGTGATACTGTGATACTGTGCAAAGGAGGTAACACCTCAAATCCGATGAAACACCTGGCGACGCATAGCGTTTTTTTAAAAGCCGAGGAATGCGCCGTATTTGATAGCTTGCTGCGAGACCTCACACCGGGCACATCTACTGCGGGTGTAGTGCCTGTTATCGGACCCGGAGTTAGCAACATCCCCCAAAAACCCGAAGAGTAGAGTCCTGGCCCCTAGCCCTGCCAGTGTAGCAGAAATGATGACGGATGATGATGGCAGCAGCAGCCGTTCTTCTCTGCGTGAGTCGCTTAATGTTGTTCGTGTGTAATTTACGTTGAGTAGGCTAACCACGTTATTACATTAATGCACGTAAGGTGAACTAGCAAACACCGTCGTAGTTACATGTGGCTGTCTTCTTGTTTGATGGCAGATACTCCCTTCACCCTGGCCAAAAAGGCTAAAATGACCAAAGAAAAAGTGGGAAACAGATAAACATGAGAGGTTTTTGGACAAAGTTTGTGTTTTTTCCATTGTTTAAGCACTGCTGATGTCACGGGGCGGAAAGGGACAAGTTATCTAAGTATTTTTACTGTGCATGTTTTTGTTGTGTTTTATCTTTTTAATGTTTTAATATTGTACATTGGGTTATTTTTATGAGTTTTACTGCATGTTTTAATGGTATTTATTTGGTGACTTGTCCTGGGAAGACTCCGCCCCTACCTGATAATAAACTGATCACACCTGCGAAAGATCCCAGAGAGGCCAATAAGAGGGCCTGACAGACCACAGGAAGCGGTCGACCGAGAGGCAAGAGAGGACCGAAGCATGAAGGCACCGATGAGTGTCACGGGAACCCACGAGAGTCTGGAGTGACACGGAGGCTTAAGAGATGAGGCCTGAGAGGCCTGACGTGAGGCTTCAGGGTGAAGTCACAGAGGCGTGACACATGGCGTGGGACATGAGGCCTGACATGAGGTTTGAGAGCGACACGAAAAGAGTGACACATAAGACTGTTGGAGCTTGGCGTTCCAGAGTGCACGATACAGCACCAGCGACTAGGGACGCGGAGCGAACAGTCGGACGGCAGTAGCAACAAGAGCCCAGCTTGTGCACTGCGGGAGAGGCGGTGAGACAGCTGGTGCCGATTTGCAGTTTTAAAGAAGCGGCGGGCGGAGTTGAGAGCTCTGCCCACCCGGGGTAAGTCTTCGACTTATCCCCTTTTACGAATGAAAACTGCCTGAAAAGAATAGCGACTGCCGCTCCCTCCCTTTCTTCAGCGTACCGGGACGCGGAATGCGGGGAGGAAGGCGAGGACTCCGCTGGGTTTCCCTTTTACACCACTTCGCTGGATTTCTTAGTTCTGTAAATTAATGTAACCCTTGGCCAGGGTTGTTTTAATTCATTTTACATTTTTAACTATCCATCCATCCATCCATCTTCATCCGCTTTGTCCGGGGCCGGGTCGCGAGGGCAGCAGCCTAAGCAAAGAGGCCCAGACCTCCCTCTCCCCAGCCACCTCCTCCAGCTTATCCGGGGGAATACCAAGGCGTTCCCAGGCCAGCCGAGAGATATAATCTCTCCAGCGTGTCCTGGGTCTGCCCCGGGGCCTCCTCCCGGTGGGACATGCCTGGAACACCTCACCCAAGAGGCGCCCAGGGGGCATCCTTGTCAGATGCCCGAACCACCTCAGCTGGCTCCTTTCGATGTGGAGCAGCAGCTGCTCTACTCTGAGCCCCTCCCGGATGGCCGAACTTCTCACCCTATCTCTAAGGGAGAGGCCAGCCACCCTTCGGAGGAAGCTCATTTCTGCCGCTTGTATCCGCGATCTCGTTATAATAAATTATATTTTAATTATACAGTTTTTTAATCGTGTGCTTTCCCTTGGCGGCTCCACTGCTCTGTCCGTTTGGAGGAAGAAAAACGGACAGAGACACAGTGTTTTTTCCTTTAGAAAAAACACTGTGGAAATAGAATCAACTTCCCTCCGTTACACTTCCAGCCAAGAGTGATACCATATATGCCCTATAGCTGCAGAAAAGGCTAACATTGTTATCTTTTTACAAAAAAAACAGCTGAACATGAGAGGTTTTTGGACCAATTTTGTGTTCTCTATTCTTTTTTTTTTTTTTTTTTTTTTCTAAATGACATCAGAAACAGCAGTATGCGACATTACGTGATGGCAGAGCTTCAGTTCATCCTTTGTCATTTTTTTTTTTTTTTTTTTTTTTTAATAAATAGGACAGGGGGAATGAATGAGAGAAAGAGGGGGAGAGAAAGAAAGAAAACCAAAGGGGAGAAGAGACGGTGAGAAGGGGGGGGAAGAGAGAAAAAAAAAAAGAACTCCTGGGTCACCTGTATGGAGAAAAAAAAAAAAAAACAAAAAAAACAAACAGAGGAGACAGCAAACAACAAAGAGCAACATAATAATAGAGAAAACAAAGCACCATCACAATAAACTAGCTAGTCATAGATATCAATATTTACTAAATAATAAACGATATTGTGCAGCACGCAAGATAGACAGCGCACAGTGTGCTTTGAGGCAGCAGCCAAGAAAGCTTTAGTCCGCGTCTGTGAATACCCATGTGTGCATACCTGTGTGGATCAGCATGCTTGCATTCCAAAGGTTTCTCCATGTAATGATCTGCTAGGGAGTGTGGGGGGGCCATGTGTTCTCTATTCTTGAAGTACCGGTTTGAGCACTGTTTAAGCACCGGCACCGTTTCAAAAGTACCGGTTTTGTACTGGTATCAGATAAAACCTAAACGATACCCATCCTTAATGGTGACTACTGATTCCAGTAAAAACTGTTTTTACTGTTTTTACAGTGGCGGGTCATCAAATACACATTAAGCTATCTTTACTGGGGTTTGTTTCACAAATATTGAACCTTCATGATTTGAAATCTGTATTCTATTAATGCATTTGTTATGAAACGGCCTCTGCCAAATTTATGACTTTAAATTTAACTTCAGACCCTAACTCATGACCAGCCTACAGAACAGGAAGTCTTGGTCCTGGCATCCATTATAACTGCAAGAGGCAAACTCATTAGATGCTAGTGTCTGCCACCTCTAAGGCAGGATCTGAGACAGACTGGTTATTTGACACAAAGTGGTTTTGAGCAAAGATTCAATGCAAACTGTTTATGGTCTAAGAAACTAAGTCAGCCAGGAGGGTTGGTAAGTTACTAGATTTCTATGTAGGTTACTGTGGAACGATGGTACTGAATTGATTCAGAGAACAGTCTGAATTGGAAGAGTTGAAGGTGGAGCAGGTCATACCAGTGAGGGCCACTTGTTTGGTCCTTGAAGCCAGGGAATGATGGATGGTTGACAGATAGATGTGGACAAGATCCTGGGATCTTAAATGATCCAGGGATCACAACTTGACCGGGCCAGGAGAATAAGTCTGGTTGCAAGGTTGGCCTTCAGCTACACAGAAAAGTCTGGGAGATAGGAGAAAGCATACTTAAGCACTCAGAAAACATTAAAAAAAACAAAATAGCATCTCTTCACCATGATTACCACATTGAGGAGGGTGAAAATCTGGAAAGAAATGGGGGCTTGAGTTGGTCCATATATATGAGGCTAAAGGGAAACAGGTGTGGTGGCTGAAAAGCAGGAAACCTAAATCTCCATCCAAGACTGGAGACAGGGCCAGCCAACCCAGCCTGGAACTCAAACAACAAACCAGTGCAGGGCTATGATCGTTGCCCAATGGACTACCAGAACTAGTCACATCTGCAGCCTAGAAATATTCAAAATGTGCTCATGAAGAGGAACAAAGGACACACTGGCGGCAGCAGTGTCACGCTACATACTGTGTTACAAAGATGCAGATAACGTGCAGTGATTCAGCAGACAAAATGCAAACCTAAGTCTCCTGTCAACTGATATTTCTGCATTAATGTGTTTGCACCATGAGTTTTAGTAAACAGCATGCTGAAAGCATATTTACTAAAGGCCAGTATTAATACTTTATATTTTGCAGGCAAAGTAGCAGCCTCCCTATGAAGCTAGATTGCAGTTGGGTTAATAGATGGTCCTGCAGTGCAATATGTTCTAAGTGCTCAAATTACTGCATCAAAAGTGAACTTTCTCATGTTGATTAAATGTCTAAGAATGAAGGGCAATGAGGGAAAAAAAGATTATACCAGTCAGCTAATATTAAAACCTTGGGCAGGTGAACACAACTGGTTTCTCACTAAGATGCAAAGGTCTGCACGAATACCTCATGCCCTGGTATTTATGTGAATGTTACTTTGACACAAACCAACAGCCTAAACACCGTCTCAGACCAAACATCCCCCCACCCTCCCCTCTTCTAGTGGCGCTCCCAGATGGCTTCAGTGTACCTGAGCACATCAATACTTGTGGAATACACAAAGAATCCAAGGTGCTAACTCAAATCAACAGATTTAGATAAGTGCCATTTAGTCATCTTTTTTTCTTCTTTTATGACTTTATGCAAATTCTACAATGCACCCATCCTGCATCTACTGCACTAAATCCCTGTGGCACGAACTACAGGACACTGTCATACGCCTATGGATCAGAGCTATTTTAGTATGTGCAAGAGGGAGAAACACAGTGTTATGCAGTTGGTTTTAATGCTATGGCTGATCAGAGTAAGTTACTGACCTTTTTTGTGATAAAACCTGCAAAATGTAATGTGGACAAAGTTACCACCAGTCATGTAATTTCTGGAACATTATGAAGTTCTTGGCTGCAAAACTCAAGGAGCCTGGGAAATTTGATTTGTCGTATTCTCTAGAGAAGTTAGTGAATATAATCAAATAAGACACATTACCGAACCAAGTATATTTTTAACTCCTTCTTGGAGGTCATGTTCAGCTGGATTTTACCGCAGCAAGTGCGGCCGCTGCAAAAACAAAACGGTTTACAAAAAAGGAAGGGAACGATGCATTTGAGTTACGTTCAGAGTAATTTTATATTACAGTAAAGACGGGGCTGTATGTTCTGTTAATGGCATCTCTGGAAGAAAGACAAGCAATGGTTGACACCTGTCACAGAGGGAAAAGAAGAGATAAAGATGTGAAGGGGAGGTGTATAAAAAACAGAAGTATTGTCAGCAGGACGGCATGATGAAAATATCTGCTTTTGGAGTAAAACACTGTGAGAATGAAGTCTGTAAAGAATAAACAGTGAGAATGAAAAAGAAGCTGGGAGTGGGGAGGGTAATTTTCAAGAGGAGCATGTTATGATATCATGTAGTTTTATCCCAGTTGTTTTTATTTGCCTCTGGGGTTTATTATTATATCCTCTGCAAAGCAGCACTGGCACATATGGAGGCTGCCACTCAGTGCTGCAGCCAGTAGTGCTCTGCTTGTAGCTATGAATTCATTCCCTTCCACAAGTAGCTATTCATATTAAAACAAGCAAAGATATGAGAGGGAGAGGACATATTAAAGCCCGACGATGTCTCGCACCCCCGCCCACATACCCGTCCATCCATCCAACCATTCATCCATCCTGTGGTTCTCCTCTCTAGCCATGTGTAGCTTTGGTCTTATTAAACAGGGAGCGGAGCCAAGCTCCAGTCAAATTTGGACGGAGACAGAGAACATCCCTGTGTGCACGGAGGCAACGAAGATGAAGTGAGAGAGGAAAAAGAAAGATATCTGTGGACGGTCCAGATGGAGACTCACTAGCCTTCTCACCTCGCGTTGGGTGTGATGCCTGTGCGTGCGTGTGTGAGCGCGTGCGTCGTCTGAGATCCATCACCCAATCTGCCAGCAGAGGCCGAGCTCAGCTTTATCTCATACTAAAAACTGGCTCCGAGCTCCTCTAATTGGCTTGAACGTTGCCGCCATCCGTCCATATAGTTCTGTCAGCGAGGGAGCTAGTCAAGCATGATCCATTGGCCTGCCGTCTGCACTCAAACCTATGTGAACCTCTTCACATTATGTCGGTGCGATTGGTCCCTCTGGGGGCAATCTTTGAGGCGCCTATAGGGAGAATTAAATCTGAGTTACCCTAAAGTCCTCAAGACTTCACTCTACATTTTCTCCTGCCATTCCTGGGTGCTATCTAGGTTTAGCAGGCCTCTTCCGGCGCCGTCGTCGCTTCCTCTGTTGCTCCGTCGCCTCCTCCTCCCCTCTTTTGCTTCCACGAATCTTCAATCACTCATTCTTCTTCCTCCACACATCTTTCTTCCCCCCCCCCCTTGATGTATGCAATCCCTTAATCCTCTTCATCTCACATGCGTTTGGGTTCCTTTCTTTCTTCCTCCGCTATCATTGCCTCCTTCTCACACCTTTCCCGACTCTTGCTTTTTTTGCCTCTGTTCTCTCTTGCAACCTAGCATCCATCCCTTCTTCTGTCCAATCACTGTTATCCACCATAGTCTGTCATCATCCAGTCATTATTACCCTGCCCCCCCCCCACTCTGTGTCTTTCTCATCCGCCTGTGACCTTTCTTCCCCTCTTCAGCTGTTCTCATCACGGCTGCTCTCCCCCTCCTTTTATCTGTCTGTCAAACATAATCTGTCTTCTCATTCCTTCATCGTCGCTATTCTCCGCTCTTCGCCTGATCTTTTTGTACTTGTTCATATGCCATCTGAGAGCGACATAACGTGGCTTGATGTTTACCGTCTTTCAACAGGAATCACTGCTTTATTAATGTTTTTATTGGGTGTCATAAACGCCAGTGTTCCAGGATCTCTGGGACAATATTTGCTTAATTATTCGGGCTCAGATATTGCCATTTAATGAAATTTGAAACATAATAAAGAAATCACATTATGGAGGCAAGCAGATAACTGATTATATACTGTAAAGCCTCTCTTCTCCTGTTTGTGGAGACATCACGGAGTTTAAGAACAGTCTATTAAATGCCACTTAATTATATGATAAGACGAGTAAAGAGCACAGACACATACACACAGAGGGTGATGAAGATAGTTATGATAGACACAAATGCATTAATGAAAACGCACACACACAAATACATGCATAAATCATCATACACACTCACACAGAGAGCTTAGTGAAGTCCCTCTGGAATCACTTTCTAAAGAGAGGCCTTCTGTGTCATATTAAAAGGAATTACAAGTAATAATAAGTTATTATAGCAGCACGACTCTGAGAATGGCAATGAACAACACTAAATGAAACCATAATAACTGTAAATATGGACATTTTAATGAATTTAAAATGGATTAAATGGCAGTTATAATCAAATGTGTACCATAGAGATGAAGTCGCTGTAGCTGTACAAGTTAGCACTGCAGGTGAACATTTTAACTAACATCCTTAATTAGTAATTAAATTATTAAAAGTTTAATAAAGCAGTATACACTGGAATATGTGTAAAAATACCATATAAAATTTTTGATTCGATCTGTTAGCTTCGTAGATTGAAATGTTTTTGTTGAGCTGAGTTTGGATTTCTTTTTTGATAGGGCTATAAACATAAAAAAATAATGTTGGCAATCAGAAAAAGTCCAGTTAAGGTGTTTTTTTAGGAGCTAAATGTTCTGAATATAGTCAGGAAATTAACAAGTTAGATGGAAGCGCTATGAATGTATTAAAGTGGAGATTTCCACCTCAGAGTATGAGGACAAAACAAAAAGTTGTTTTGAGAAGATGGTGTCCACGTACACTGACTCTTCCTGTAGCTTCTCCATCAGAAGCAGCGGCTGGATCCTGTTTAAAGCACATGAGAAAAAGAAGGTGATCCAATCAGCTGTTATTAACGGCAGCATACAGATACCATACAGTATCATCCACTCCCAGATTTGGTCAATATGCAACCTGTTGAAGGGACTGTTTCACTTATTGGATCTCTCCACACTGCTCACCGGTTGCCTGTCTGTCTCCTTAAACACATCGATGTTCTTCACAGTAGCAGTGGGACGATCAATCCAAATATCGATAGCATTGATACCAACACTGGTATTGGTATCGGATTGGTACTGGCACTCTAGGATTGGCACTTTGCTTCTAACCTCCTCTAAATTCAGTATGTAGCCTGCTTAAGTGTTTTAAATTATTTATCTTATTTTGGAAATTAAAACACGTACGTCACTCACGCAGTATGCCAAATGTCTGAACCTTTTCGTATCACATTAAAACAACAGAAACAGACTCAGTGTGCTTCACAGACACATTTACACTCACAAACCCAGTTTCAAAATGCATGAAAAGTAGAAAGGTGCTTTTTGTTGTGTTAACTATTGTGAAAAATAAAACTCATAGTTGATTTAATTCAGAATTTGTTATTAAAATGTGTTCAGAATTTGCAAATTGGTGATAATTCCTCTGCTAAATCAGTGGTTCCCAAACTTTTTTTGTTAGGCTGCCCTTTGTTTTACAAGAAAAATCTTCGTGCCCTCCCACCACCTAAACACACACACCCATATTTTGTTTTCAAACTGCATTGCGGTTTATGCCACACCTCAAACATTTAGTAAACAATTAAGCAAATACAAGGAAACTGCAATAAATTACAGGTAGTAATGAAATACACTACTAACTCTTTTATGCTACCTACACGGGTATTTTTGAAAACGCAGCTGTTTCGTCCACACGTAAAAGGCATTTCGAATCACCGAAAATGGAGATGTTTTAAAACGCAGTTTTTGCGTTTACCTGTGGACGAGGAATACAGAGTTCGTCACGCAACGTCAAAGGTATGTGCCTTTTTCACGTCACGCTGTGCACCACATTATTATTTACACTACATGATTTTCTACAATGGCGGATAGAGAAAAAATACTGTTACTGTTAATCTGACTATCTGCAGTTTTTACACGCTTACATATACACACGCAGTTAATGTCCCTCTATTTACAAAGGCAGAGGCGTCACGGTGTGATTATTTTACATGTAGTTGTTTTTTTCTTGTGTAATAATATTCAACATTGCTATCAATATATTTTTCAAAAAATGCCTCTCTGTGCAAAATGGGTTCAAAAGCATAAACAGCTGTGGGATACTGTTGGTCCGTGATTTGAACCGGGGGAACAAATCGTGGCAGAATCATCCTGATATTATTTGGAACCTCTGTCCTAAATCATTGACACACTGCTCTTCCCTATATAAGCTACCTTTATAAGTTAAAACTGTTGGTATCAGCAATACTAACCCTGTATTTACTTGGTATCGGATCAATCACGCACACTACAGTTCCACACGTCTGTCATGCTGTTCTGCTCATGCTTGGCTGCCAGCTTCCTCCTGTTGGAGTCCTTGCATTTGAGCTTCACCCTCGGGTCACACCGCACTCCTCCCTGACTCCAGACCTGAAAGCTTACTTCTTTTTATTAAGCAGTTCTGTCAGGTCACTAATGATCCAGGGTTTGTTTTAAATGTGCTCTCCGTGTGTTTCACAAAGTTTTCTCCAGCCTGCAGACTTAAATCACCCATGCACTGCCTCCATAGCTTCATTTGTCAGTGAGATGTGATTAAAATCAATTTTAATTACTCTAAAATCACTAGAATGCTATGCTGGGTTGCCAGGTGTGCGACAGTGGAGTGAGTGACATTTCATGCATCAGTTAAGAGACCAGCGCTTGCTTTAGTTTAAGGAAAAATCAGAGCACCTTAGTATTCATTTTTCCATGAATAGTGGGTGGTTGTTTTTTTGCTAGATCATAATATGTGAGGACAGTAAAGTATTAGTTGAAGTATTACTTAATGTTCATGTGTACCATGTAATATTACTCTGTTACAATAATTATTAAAATTATGTTATTAACATTTTCCTTATGTACTTTGTACAGAAATCATTAAAAGTATGCAGATGATTGATACTTGGGACAGTGATTTCTGGGGAAGGTGACTCCATGAAACACTAAGAAAATAAAAAGCTGTTCCTTCATGTAGTTTATAGTCATAGAACAACAGTTTATTCTGGTTTGTTTAAATCATATTGTCCAAACATCTTCTCAACGCCATGTCCTTTTATATTGCAGCTGAGAACGTTCCCACCAACGATAATATAGTTGCACTTACCTCATAAATGGTCTCTTCTCAGATATAGCACCTTTAAAGGTAAAATTTCTATTAATTGGAGCACACTCAGAAGCCTAAGCAGACAATGGTGTAATCAACAGTGAACCAGTGGGGCACCGAAACCTTTCCTGTGAGCACAGACAGGGAGAGAGCCTGGAGGAGGCGGGGGGAATGAAGGATGTTACCTGGGTGCTTGTCTGACAGTTCTTCCTCTCTGTGTCTTCACCCCTGCTGGCAGCACTCATCAACAATATTAATCAAAGTCTGATGCCTGCTCAATTAGACTGAGGCTCTGCTCAACAACAACTAAACAACACAGTGCCTCAGGTGCACACGTATGCACACATACATAAAATTACATGTATAAAGCAAATGTGCACACTCAGTAGTCACAAGGTAGAACCACTTATTACCTCTCAGGCTTCATACATAGATTGTGTTTTGTTATTGTTGTTCAATTGTCAGCAGCTTGAGTGGCAATAACATTCAACTTTTAAAAATTCAAAGACAGCCAAAATCATGTAACTGCCTGTGTCACAGCGAGAAGAGAGGAACATAGATGCCAATCACAATGCAATGGAGGTAGATCACACAGGGGAGAGACTGGAGGAATCATTAAGGTTTACCTTAACTGGTAGTCAGGGTGAACTAGGAATAGTGGGTTGAAGTCCCTAACCGTATTGTTGTTAGCTCCTATATGTGACCACCAACCACAAACCAAAACCCTACTTTTAGATGGTCTTTTCAATCCTCGGAAAGGTTCTGGACATAGAATCAGAGTGGGCTACGTTCAAAGCTTCCACTGTAGAAATGCTGTTGGATTTTCTATTTTTCCTGTTAAGGCAAAATTCAATAACAGACATGAAGGAGGCTGTCAGCTGAAGAAGGTCCTGGGATCTCATGAAGTAGCAGACAAATAGAGGGAGGCCAGTAGGTCTGTAGCTTTATTGTTGTGGAAGAAAGCCCCGTTAAAGTTTGCTGGAGAAGGACTGAGGAAAATGCCTGATCTGTCAGGAGGTGAAAGGAAGACTTGGCTGTGTTTAGTCAGAGAGCCGCTGACTTTGACTGGGTGCTCCAAATTTAAGTCCACTGTTAAAAGATTTTGTTAGTTGTTGTCGCAAGTGAAGGACTTGAAGTGTCTTGGCTTCTTGTTGACGTCATGAGCATTTTACCACACCGCTTTAACAAAAATGGTGCTGAGCTAGAAAGTAAAGGTTTCAGTTTAAAAGCTGACCTCCATACTCCAAAACTCAGTTCAGTAATATCAAACTTAGAGCCAAGGTGGGCCACTAAGTCCATTTTAAACCCGGCAATACTTAATAGTCTTATGTAAAATAATAAACATAACATTGTTTTTAGATTAGAATTTGGTGAAGCCTTGATTGAACCTTGGGTTTCAGGATAAGGCATTTCTATGACAAATTCCAATTTTAATCAAACCTACCTTAAAGTCCACCTAGCACTAAAAAAACTAGAATTATGAAAGGATTGTGGGAAAATAATATTTAGCTTGTCCTACTGCTGCATCCCTAATGATCCCTACTCCCTAATTTCCCTCGGGATTAATAAAGTATTCTGATTCTGATTCATCATAATCAATCACATCTCAAATGTCATTCTTTCTTGCAATACTCTTAGAATGCGCAGCATTTTGCATTTTTGTCTAACCCTAAAGATCCCAGACAGATCAAAGACCAAATGTCAATTCAGAATGTAATCTAGAGAGAAAAAAATAAGCAGCAACAATGATGCTGCCCTGAGTCACGAGACACTATATTGGTAAGTCCACTTAAAGCCCCGAGACTGGCACAAAAGAGGCAGGATGTTCTGTATGCTGACGTTATTTATCCACCCTTCATCCTTCTTCCCTCTCTGCACACCCCTCTGTTCTGGCATGTTATTAAAAACAAACAGCTCTATACTCTTAGGATTACCGATGTCCTTGCTGTAGCTCACCCACAGCTGTCAGCCTGTGTGTCACACATCTGCAGACTGAGACGCTAAATCTAATCTGGGGACAATATGAGGCTACTTAACAAGTGATACATGTAACTTTGCAGCAATTTTAATCTTTAACAATAAAACCACCTGACCCAAACTTTTAAGACAATGTGCCTGTACAACTACTTCCCTTGAGTCAAGATAAAATGATCTTCAAATGTATTCACAATGTCATCTGATTCTGTCATAACCAGTGTTGGTAAGTTACTTTAAATTAGTAACTTAGTTACATTACTAGTTACTTTTATCAAAAGTAACTCAGTTACTTCAAGTTACTCGTTACTTTCAAAGTAACTAGTTACTAGGGTTTTACTCAGAATTCTCTTGTTAATGTGTTGCTTCCGTAACTGGATACCCAGCAAGAGTGCCAGTCTTCTAGCTTGCTTACTTGCCACAAGTGCACTGTGCCACCTACCAATAGAAAGGAAAAGATAATGTGCACATTTCCACGAGAGAAATCCCACGCCTGGACCGTCGTTCACCGCTGCCATGATTCTAGCCTACGTCACAGCGTTATGTGTGCTTTTTACATCCAACACAAAAACTGCAGTCGTGGTGCTTTCGATTGTACTCAGAACTCGGAAATTCTGCCTTCTGAATAGGAAGATGTAGGTAACACCAGACTGCAGATGAGCTGCATACAGAGCTGGACTGGGACAAAAAATCGGCCCGGGCATTTTGACTAGAGACCGGCCCACCATTATAGGAAAAATCATAAAGCCTTTGAATGAAAACAAACACTGTTGTGACAGTGATGTACACTGTCTTGATGGTATATATGCATCAATCTATCAATCGTTTGTTGTAAGACTCAGATAATTATTTTTTAAAAGCTAGACATTTTAAATGAGAATAAGAAAGTATTTCCTTGTGCCCCCCTCTCCCTGTTAATGCCCTACCTGGTCCCCCTGGCAACACTTTGCTAGACCCGCCCCTGCACAGTTACCAGCTGTCAGCTACGTAAAAAAAGGATCCTGGGGTTATTTGTCTCTCAGAAACAGTTCATAACTTCCCTTCAACTCCTTCATGTCACCTAAAAGGTAAACCTGTTTCTCCATCACCTGTTCAGCTCTGATGATTCATCTCCTGGTTTCATCTTCATGTTTCCCTCTCACCACATATTCAAACCGATATCATGACCAGCACTTTTTTACAGCTGTGGCTCCAGCAAACATCAGCTGATACTAGAAATTAATATTAAATAAATTCTAACAACAGCTGATCAAGCTTAAACGTGCTGCTGTTGTTTAGTGCGACATCCGCTGGTTTCCTCTTTCTGGCGCGAAGTGGGCGATAAACAAACAAGAGAGAAAAGCCGATCAGCTGATCATTGATCAGTTTCATGATTGAAGTAGAAACAGGAGAGGGAGAGAGAGAGAATGAGAGAAGAAGAGGCAGCTGTGCAGCTCCAGATTTGTGTCTTTTTCATTCTAGCTGAAGTATGGGACAAATCGCATTCCTTTTCACCTCAATATGAAACGTGTAATATTTTCTTTAAATACGGGACGATTCCGTTTTTTAGGGGACGGTTGGCAACTCGCATAATTAACCTTATGAACAAAATAAAGTTCAACATCAGTAACATCATAGCACCCACCCAGCTGTGTAGAAACTCCATCATGCTAGCTAGTACGTAGTACGAAAAAGTCAGCATAACGAAAATAAACTCCACCTAAACTTGGTTTATATCTGACCCAGAAAGACTGCAGGTCATAACCACAGCAATCAGGGAATACTGTTTCCATGAAGAGATGTGAATGATCTGCAACAATGCTTTGATAGTTCGTATGTGTCAAACTAATATCCACATGGTAGGACCCAAGATTTCCCAGGACATTACCCAAAGCATATCTTGGTGCCTGGCACCTCTGGTAAGTGACACACACAGACCAGGCCATACATGTGATGTAAAAGAAAACGTGATTCATCAGACCAGGTCACCTTTTTTCATTGTTCTGTGGTCCATGTTAGCATGTCTCATGATGGAGAGTGGTTAACATGGGTACCCTCACTGGTCTGTTGCTGTGTAGCCCCATGCACGATAAACTTTGATGCACTATATGCATGTTTCTATCTGAACCACCATTAACTTTTTGGGCAATTTGAGCCACGGCAGCTCGTCAGTGAGATCAGTCCATGCCAGCTTTTGCTTCCCACATGCAATCGTGAGTCTTGGTCACCCATGACTCGGTCGCTGATTCATTACTGTTCCTTCCTCAGACCACTTTGGATAGATATTGATCACTGCACACTGAGAACCCCCCAATAAAGCTGCAGTTTTGGAAACCCAGTCATCTAGCCGTCACAATTTGGCTCATGTCAAACTCGTTCAAATCCTTGCTCATTTTTCTGGCTTCTAACACATCAACTTTGAGAACAAAATGTTCACTTGCTCTCTAATATGACCCACCCACTAACAGGTGCCATAATGACGAGAAAATCAGTGTTATTCACTTCACCTGTCATTGATACCTGATGAGTGCATATATATAATCACTATAACAGTCTTATATTAGAGTAAGGGCACTACTGGTTTGGGTGGAACGTTAAAATATTCCAACTGGCCAGTGTTAGTCCAAAAATTTGCATGTGCCATTATAGTCAAGCGGAGGTGTGTGTGTGTTCAGCCCTCTTTTCCCACCACACCAAATGCAAAAGACTACACAATAACCTATTTGGGATTAATTTGGCTTTAAGCTGGGCTAAACAGCCAAACCAAAGGACCTTAATGAGGCAATCAGATCAATTGTAACCTCTAAATGAATAAAATATGTGATATGATACATTAACGATCAGTCTACACAGTGTAGTGTCAGACAAGAACTAGTAAAATGTAGTGTAGACTCTGGGACAGCTTGTTAGTTTTGAAATTTGTCAGACACTGAAATGGAGATTCCACATGGATGCTCAATTATCAAGCAAACAATGCCAGGTCCTCATGTCCTTGCATTTGCTAGTCACACATGACAAGAACCTCCATCAGTGTCTCTGTAAAACTACCAACCCTAGTTCAAAACAACAAAAAGGCACCATCCTATTCTGCACGTAATTGGAGATAAAATATCTGAATTTCAGGAGCAGTATCACACCTCCAAACACACTCCTTCCAGTTCTTATCTATATACAGAGATGGGCAGTAACGCGTTACGCGTTACTGTAATCTGATTACTTTTTTTCAAGTAACGAGTAAAGTAAGGGATTACTATTGCAAAAACGGTAATTAGATTACCGTTACTTTCCTGTAGGAACGCTGCGTTACTAAAACCGTGATTTTTTTGCGAGAATGTCTCATGACAGTGACGTAAGCGAGTGCGACGTTCGTGACAACAGCTGTGTGCAGATCAACAATGGATCAGTATGAGCGTGCAGCGTTTAAAGCGTGGAAGTACTGACCTTACTTTGAGTTTGATTCCATAAAAAGTGACAAAAACATTAGTGTCCGTTGTGCGTGGGAAGAAAACTTCTTTTTACACCGAAAAAAAACCCCTAAACAAGCTCCGAGTGCGCAACGACGTAATGGGAAATTCACAGAGAAACTTGCGGATTCTTCCACTGACCGCTGCGGCACACCTGCACCAGGGTAAACCTACGCCTACGCCACTCCTGCTTTACAGGTGAAAATAGAGCAAAAGGACCGCTAGTCTTTGATGTTATTTATTTTCTGCTCTGTTTTACTTGCATCTATTTGAAAGACTGAGTGTAAACACAAAAAAATATTTTATTTTATGTGCTGGAATGTGCAGAAAATAGGTTTAAATGTTAAACTAATTTCTTCAAGTCAGAGAATGTTGCATATAATTTCATTTTTGCTTGATGCATAAAGTTAAAAGATTAAAACTGATAAAACAAGTTAAAAAAAAGAGACTTTTCCATTTGATTACATTTTGTATGATGGATTATGCAGAAAAAGTAGAACCTATTCAGGTTGTAAATTGTGTTTATAAAAAGTAACTAAGTAACTAAGTAATTAATTACTTTTGAAAATAAGTAATCAGTAATTAGTTACTGATTACTTTTTTCAAGTAACTTGACCAACACTGTCTATATATGATCCCCCAGTTCTACAAGCTGTTCGTTCTTGTTTACGTGCCCCACCCTCCCTCCCCTTTTCAATTCTTTAACTTCTTCACTTCTATTTAGTACATGGGGATCTGTCAGGCCTGGGTGCTGCCGCCAGTCCCTTTCGAGGCCTTTCCCAAACTGCAGCTCAATTCATGACCAAGCCATTCACCTTTATCTACTAAAATGCTGTCAAACCTAAAATGAGGACATGGGCCCATCGAGTGAATTGTCTTTTACGTACATTAAATTCTCAAGAAGGCAGACAAGTGTTAATTAGAACAACTAACTATTGTAAAAAAACAAACAAAAACAAATTCCTAAAAATATGTGATGGACTGTGCCTATGGCTGACAGCTGATATATTCTTAGTCACCCAACCCTAATAGCCACAGAGATTGACGTTACCATCAAATGCACTCATCCATTCACTTTGATCATCAGTATGTAGATTTTGTTAAGCCACCGATTAAGTATGATCATAGGCATGCAGGTTTTGCTGCTTCAAGTCACCCACTAAACGTGACCACTGACATGCAAAATTCAGTCTAACAATATGCAAATTGGGGTTGCTAAACTATTAAAGTATGACCACTTGATGCAGTTTTTTTTTTCTTCTTCTTTTCTGACATGCACATACAACACCTTTAAAGTGTGACTGATTGGCTAATGGAAGAAGTGCCTGTGATTCTCTGGCCCCCACTTTGGGCCCTCGCTGCCTGTTCTTTATGCATAAGACCAGAGCACTCAGGATAGCTAATGCTAATTCTCTCCCTGAAGAAAGCAATTAGACCACAGCACTCATCTAATGCTCGGTGGAGAAAGTGGGAGGGAGAGCGTTAGTGGGTGGCTGAGAGACAGGGAGCGAGAGGGAGGGTAGCAGAAACTGAGCGAGGGATATGGAGGAGAGAAGGCAGCAAGCGATGCTTTTTTGGCCAACGCACTTCCAAGACCCATTCATTCCTCATCCAATTATGAGTGGTAATAATAATTTCATCAAGGTTTGCTCCTTAAAAAACTGTTGGTCCTGCATAATGAGAGTGGAATTATTTGGCTGGGAGCACAGGGGATTGAGTGTAACTGGGAACAACAGAGGGACAGTGTGTGCATGTGTGTATAAACACAGGTGAGCAACTGCACCGAGGCACCGCTAATGTAATTGAGTTTGAGGATATATTATCAGCACTTCGAGCCAAAGCCAGGTCCACATGACATATCTTTAACTTCCATTTTGAACATCATACCTGTACTCTAGGGTAACTGATAATCTGACTCCAACACTGTGGACATCAAGTGCATGTTTGCATGTTACAGGCCATTTTCACAGCACACATTTCGACCTGCCAGTGTGGTATGGAAAGCACAGGCAGAATTAGTGATTTGCCACAAAAGTATACGAGCGTGAACAAACTCAGGAAATTAAGACACCTCCGCTTCTTTGACTCTGAAAAGTCAAAATGTCAACTGTGATAAAGGACACGGGGACATTAGTGAGGTCAAACACCGATCTTAAAAGGTACAGCTTGACAAAGATTCAGTATTTTTTCATTGCAAAGGCGATGAATGGATCAGACACGTTATTTATACCAGTAGGTGAATTTGCTTTACAGAAAAATTACAGCATTTGGCATCCCTTCACAAAACACACACACACCAATTTAAACCTGACACACTATTTGGTCATTAGACAAGATGAATCAAACTGAAAACAGTCTTTATTAGGTTTAGTGACAGCAGCAGGAGCTGTTTTTATAATGCTTTGTCCTGCTTTGTCTTAGGACATACGCAGGAATAAAATTAACTATAAACTGTATTTAATCATTTCGTGTCATTTTAATCTGTCCCGTGGAACCTATTATTGTGGTAAAGATGCTGTGACACCAATACTTTTATATAAACTTACTTTTGCTCAGTGTATTCTTAAAGTGAATTAGCATGGCATTTGCTCAAGTACTCTGGTCAGAGGCATAAACTTTGATCATATCGGCATTGTGGACTAAGCCAGTAATTTATGAATCGTTTTGTCAAACCTCCCTGTTGATCTCCTCTCTGTCTTTGCCTCAAAAGACATCATGTGCACATTTTCAGTTTTGTTAGCTAACCTGTTGATCTGATTTTGCTGTGCTCCGTCCTACTTTACATTCCTCTAAAACCGGTGGGGAAAAAAATTAATAAATAAAAAATAAGAAGAGAATAACATTTAAACCTTATTTTAAATGCTAAAATCACTGAAATGTAAAAGCATATTTTTCAACTTTCTATACCTGCGATGTTTATATCCAAGTGAATCTAGAGAAAATGCAAGCCTCTTTCCCTGTTCCTTTATATAGGGGCTTGGTTTAATAGCCTAAAGGCATTAGCAATATGGTCGCTGAGTGGCATCACATGCCTCTAAAAGAAATTTCATTAAGGTCAGTGATCTCCGGTGTAGGCCAGGCAGGTATTCCACATCAAACTGGGAAAAACCATTTATTTTTGGATCTGGTTTTGTGCCTAGGGGCATTGTCATGTTGGGAAGAAAATAGACCCTTCCCTAAACACCGGACATGAAATTGGAGGCACACAGTTGTCTTAAACTCCTTCATTTAGATTTTCTATAAATAGATTTGAGGGAAATTAGATTAAGTTTAAGTTTAAACTAAAGGTTTTGCTTAGTGTTTTTCACTTATTTATTTATTCCTGGTCACTGAGTATATTCTGGGTTTTTTTATGTAAGATATTGCACAATTTACACCACACAAGCTGTAGAATGAAGAATGCTGGAACATTGGTTTACAATTTAACTAAGATAAATGAAATTCACTGAGATTTTTCACCCAAACACACCGCATATCAAACCATTTACTTAAAAATGTAAGTTCTCATGTGGCCAAAAAACTGTAGCAATACAGAAAAAATAAAACAGCATTTCAATCTGCAGCGAAACCTCACAGAAAATAATGAGAGCTCCCAGCACACCAGTTTTCAACTGTTCTGTTGACATCCAAATAATACCATAGCAAGGAAACAATCGACCCATTAAAGCCTTGAGTGTCAAAGCCCACAAAAGATGCTTTTTTTGTTTAAATAGTCAGAAATGTGTGATTTGCTTAATGAATTCAAACTTGCTACTTTAAAACTAATAATGAGCTTAAAACTTCTTTTAAGGTGATGTTTCTCCTTGTGTACTTCCATTTAAATTAAACATTTTTTGAGTAACAGATGAACAAATGAGATTGCTAATGCAATACATTAAATCCAGCCCCAGAAAAAGTTTCCTCTATGTAAATTCAGAATTTGAGGTAAATAATAGCACAGTCCTGGAGCTGGAAGGCACACAGTGACTAGTTTCTTGACAGTTTTGACAGGGTGCATGATGTGTCACAGCTGAGTTACCGAATATAAATGTTCACCCTCTTTAGACTGGGCATAGCGCACTTAGTTGCAAAAAAAAATTGAGTCATTTGGATAAGACAATGATAACATCCTGTGAGTATGAAGCAGGGTTGAGCCCGACTTGCAGTTTTATTTTCTCATATCACATCTGTCAGCGTCAAACACAAAAACACCAAGAAGGAATTCTTTTGTGTGTAAACTCGCTCGGCAGTAGTGCTGATTCTGAGTCAAAGTAAATTACTGTCAGTGTCCACTCGGTGTCGGTGTGATGGACAAGTTGCTGCTTGATTATGAACATAAAACATATATAATCTTTTATACCACACCCCCCTCTCCACTCGGAGGCAACGAGCTGAATAAAGATAGCGGAGCAAGAGACGGCGAAGAGCATGCAGGATCTTTTCCTAGAAAGCTGTGCAGAGTGCTGCAGGCCATGAAGTGCGGCGACAGAAAGTCACAGCCGTGATGTTTGTTTTGAGGGTTTGTGGTGATGGTGGTGGTGAGGGATTTTTCAGTGTTGACGCCAAACCTTGATCACTGCAGGACCTGTCATTTTATTGCTTTCTGTTTATTGGATTGGGAGTGATGGGATACAATGGGAATGTGTGTGTGTGTGTGTGTGCATGTGTATGTGTGTGTTCGACTTGTGCTGTCCCCTTTGGTTTTCCCTGTGTATAACTGGGGTTTTGCTGGGTTGTGGTTGTCATCTCATGTCATCTCTAGACTGACATGGCATTAGTACTGCAGGCAGTACAGAACACAAAAACAAAGAAAAGATGATGAGAGTGAGAGCTGAGTTTATATGGAGGATACAGAAAACTGCTGTTGATAAAAGTCTATATATAGTTTATCAGTAAACATTTGACAATAATCCTTTTGCCCCTTTGTGTAGTGTTTGTATATGAAACACTGACATCACCCAGTCGTTATGGACACCAAAATCTGAAGCAGGGATTTTGCTGTGTCCGTGTAAGATTTTTGGTAGTGATGTGCGGATCGATCCTGAAATATCGATTCCTCTGATACCAATAATTTATGTTCTAGAATCGATTCTCACATTAAAATATTGATATTTTAGTAATTTAGGGTGAATTTAGGTGCGCACTCACAACAATGGCTGAGCGTAATTGTGCGGACGTATTTTACCTCCACAAACAGCTGAGACGTGGTTTGCGATACATGTGGCAAAAAAGTGAGATGTTGTGGCCATACTTGCCAACCTTGATGTTGTGATATTTTGATACCATGGTAGCATTTACAGGATATTGTTTTATAGTGATATTATACAGGAAAACTGTTACTCAATAAGGCCCATTTACTAGTTGTTTTTCTCTTTCTCTCTGACCCAAGAATTGATGTGTAAGAATCACAGGCTGGTACCCCAAGGTCGAAAATACCACAGAGACGAGACCACTTCCTTACTCCCATCCTCCCTTCCTTATCTTTTAGGAAAGAGCTTGTTAAAAGCCAGGTGGTTTGTTTCAGAATTCACTAATGAAAGAACTCTGTATTCTATGTCTAGGAGTGTATTTTGCTGGGATGATCATAAATTGAAGCTGAACTATACAAAGGATACTTCTCTGCTCACAAGGCAGGAAGACGTTTCCTTATTTGGTCTGTACCGGTTTGAACTGAGAATCTGCTGACACACGAACCTTTCTCCTCTATATAAGCTGTTGTATACTTAATAAACCTTTGAGTCAGTTTGGAATGACAACCTAGAACGGTCTCCGCGTCTTCTTGTTCTTCCAAACTGCTCCCGGTACTCCGGCCGGTACCGTGATTGCCCGTTGATCATGCATGAGAATATTTTAATTTTGTTATATGTTAAAGGATGAACTCTGCTTATTGGTGCCCATGCCTTAGGAGGAAAAGCTCTATCTACGGACAGAGATTTCCTTCAATTTTGGTGTCAGAAGTGGGATCCGCTGACGAAGGTAAATACACGTCTTTAATATTTATATGAGACCGTATTATACCTCTCTCAGTGATCGATCCATAAAGAAACGGGATATGCTGACGAAGTTTCACTTAGTGATCCAGAGAGATACACTGACGACTTCCTTAGTCCCCGAATAAAGTAAATTAAAAGCAGAAAGACACAGGAAGTTGCCTGTTGTTTTGCGAGAAGTTGCTCGTTAAGTGAGAAGTTGCTCACCAAAAAGTGACACAGGAAGTTGCCTGTTGTCTTGAAACGTACGTTAAAAAGTGAGAAGTTGCTCACTCAGAGAAAGCTAGCAAATAATTAAATTAACCTCAGATGTGCCATCCTTCAAGTGTGTAAACTCTACGTAGAAAAAAAAAAAATGAGTGTGAATGTGTCTGACGTCACGGTGTTTTTGTGCGCTGTGTAAAAATAATTGTTTTTGATTGTGAGAGCTGTGATACTGCAGATCACCAGCTATTTAAAAAAAAAAAAAAATACAAACAAAAAGAGAGAGATGTGTGTTGATTAAGCAGTGATGATAATAATGAACATGTTTTAGTTTGTCACTTTCAGGTGAAAAGCAGACCCGAATCAATTTTCCACATGCAGCGGTCGGACGAAAATTTAAATAATAGTTGTTAAACAATAGTTTAATAATTGGAAACGTTCAAGCCAAGTTTCTGGCTGACTTATTTTGTTCACGATCTGTCTCAAAACTTTCACTCTCACCTGAAGGAGAAAAAAAAAAAAAAAAAAAAAAAAACCTGATCAGCAGCGGCAGTATCGGAGCAGAAACGACCTTAAAAAAGCACCAGAGAAGAAGAAAAGCAAAACCTATCTTCCTATCTGATTGGATGACTTCCACGGAGGGGCGAACAAGATGGCGGTGTGAAGAGCAGTTTTTGTCCGAGCTCTTAGAACGAGACATTTATTTGACGTCTTTCTGGCTTTCGGGACCTTTTGGAGATCAGCACGCTGAGCTTGCTGGATCTGAGGCCAGGTTCGGCGGCGGCAGCATGTCAACATGTTCAGAAAGGACTGAGTGACTCGGCAGGCCACATGCGGCTAGCATGTGGCTGTGGTCGGAAAAGCTCCATCATAAACACGCCCTGTGCAGAGGTCCAAGCCGAGGGTCGGCCCCAGCGTGGGCGAGCTGATTGTGAAAGCCGTGGCCGCTTTCAAGGCAACGGCATGTCCGCGGCCGCAGGCTCTGGATGTGGACAAGAACAAAGCCCGTGTCAAGACCGCCTTCAAAAGCCTGGTGGCGAACGGCACTCTGGTACAGACCAGGGGCCTCCGGATCTTTCAAGATGAACAAGGCTACCGAGACCAAAGCCAAGACGCCCGTCGCGGCCAAAAAGCCAAGAAACCGGCAGGACCTGCTAGAAATCGCCCAAGAAAGCAGCAGCAGCAGCACTTCAGCAACCGCATCAGAGGACAATAGAATGAGAGTGGTGAGAACACAAATTTTGTTATTAAATGTGGGTAATTAAAATTTGGGTTAGCAAACCTGGGGAAAAGAAAACTGACTGCTTAAGTGGAAAATTGAGACGGAGTTTTAAACACTGCGAGAATAGAAACATATACAAAATCACACAAAAACAAAACATGCATTAACCATACTAACACTCCAAACACAAGAGAACTCATGAAGATTAGACAACATTTTAAGTGTGTGAGTCTGTTTATTATCTTGTCCAAGTCACCTCGTGTGATGCAAAGACCAGTGGAACTCATAGCACATTGCATGCTCTGCTGGATATGCAGCTCCACAGTGTTAAGGTTCAAAATATTGGGGATGGAGACAAGAGAAAAACCACAATAACAACACTGGTCCGGTCGGGTTGAGTCAAACGATGATTTAATGATCACACACGTGGGAGGACACTGATGCAGACAGCCTCAAATCTCAAAGTGGTGGAGCATTGCTCAAACTCTTATAGCCTCTGGTTCTCCCATCTTATCATAAAAGCCTAAACATTCACATTCTTTCTCTCACACGGCGCCTAAGCTACGACCTTGGCTCCCTGTTTATCTGCTCGTGCTGAGATGGGGCAGAAAACTCCAGCATGTTCTATTCTCTTCTAATCAGACAAATAAGGCGATGACTTTCTGCGAACAGTATTCCTTATAACTCAACAGTATAATGCATCATAAACAATATCATTCATTCACAATAAATCAGCAGTCTAATGCAATGCAAATCAGTTTAAATACTGCAATAATTATCACCTTCTTCTAATTCAGGAGAATAATGCCAACTTAAACTACATAATAATTCACAATCTTTATTTCGGGGTCTAACATGGCATAAAATAATATCATAATTTTACAATTCCCCCTGATGAGCTCATTATTCTAATGAGCTCACAAACACCCTGTAGCCCAGTGTGGCCGGGTTCATCTCTTCTCACTCCTGAGGTCCTTTGTCCCCCTGACGGGCAAACCATATGTAAGATGACCTCTGTGTTTGCGCAAGTCAGGTGCAAGACAAACTATTACTACAAGGATAGCAGGTCTAGATGACACTCCCCTGTTCTCCCACAGCTTTATTTGGTGTTCCCTTATACCATTCAGATGTAGACTAGAACCTCTGTCCGAAGAGCTCTTAACCTTTATTTTATTGCTGCAGCTACCAGTGTCGTCCAGTTGCGTGATCCTCTGTTCTTCTTACTTCAACCTCAGGGGTTAGACAACCCTTCAGTCGTGACACAGATCAGGGGATTATTCTGCCCCTATTTCAAACAACGATCTGTGTATCCTCGGGTCCTGTGTCTCCCGTGTATCCTCCAGAAAAGAACAGGAAGGCGTCCCCCTTTTGCCCAAGAGCCTCTCGAACCTCGTTGGTCTGGTGTTTCCGGATTTCCGTCAACCCCTTCATGGTTATTGCTGTATTTATGGGATTCATCCTTTTGAAGTGACTAGCTGGAGCCCAAACACCATGACCCTTGGACCCAGTTGGTGTCTCGGCAGTCACTGTATCTGTCTCTGCTGCGAAGGACCCTCGTATCTCTGTGGCCTCGTCTGGTGTCTGTTCCTTTCTCTGTAAGAGACAGAAAACCAAAACACCCCCTTCCTAGCCCTAATAATCTAATGTTATTATCTACTGACCTTCTAGTGGATGGAAATAATGATAAATAAATAATGATTTATGCTTCTCACTGATTCTCTACAAAAGACCGTAAACTTCTCGGGCCACCATTAGCTTAAGCTTTACCATTCCTAAGTTATTAAAGACACAAATCAAGTTATAAAAATGTTCAAACAATCCTTGTTTGATGTTGAAACCCAACTTCCCCCCCCCCTTTTTTTGACACATTCCAATGTGTCAAATCAACAGAACTAGAACATTAAAAGAAAAGGTGAGGCAGGCACCACGTTACCCAGAATATTAAGTTGATCTGCGTGCAATGTTCTGACTCAAGTATTTTTAATATTTTAATGAATATCGTCTAATTAACTGCCACTACTTATACCTAGCAAAAGACATAATTGAATAAAAATCACAAAGAATAACATGATCTTAGTGTTATGTAAGCGCGTGCAGCCCTCCATGCTCGAAGTCACTCCACACCATAGATCAGTCAGACCTCGCGCTGACTGTAGCTTTTGACCCTTATTAACTTGAGCGCAACTCTATAATGAGCAACAAACTGCCATATGTATATAAATTATCATGATTACCCCTGCAAAGAAAAATTAAATCAATATCCTAACACCTGTAAATAAAAGACTAATCAGAGGTTATAACAATCACAGGGACACAAATGTTAGAATACGGTCAAAAGCTTCTATAAATGCTCGTTGCATAAGTCTCATACAACAATAAAATGCTGATATTAAAACAACAGTAAAACACCCCCTTTTGTCCCATTCAACCTGACACATAAACGTTTATAGATGGCTCTCTTAAATTTGACATTCTCCTGATTTTTCTTCACTGACCACAGCAGGGGAAACTCTGCCATGATACAGCCATAAATGCAGCTCACCTGATTCATCACTGAGCTCCATCGTCACTGGGGTCTGACAGGGTGGCGCTGCATACTCTTCTCATCTAATGTGTCTATTTTCAACCTGTTTAGTCAGAGTGCTCAAACATGAGGCAGACTACGTCCACAACAAGTCAACACAGCCGTAAATGTGGCCAATTATCAATCTATTACCAATCAATAACAACAGATAGCTTTTATTTTATGAATGTTTTCAATCAACCACTCACCCAGAGGATCTTCAATCCCAGGAACTTCCTTCTTCTCATTTAATGAGTCTGTCCTCTTTCCAAGACCTGGTAACTGGTCTATCCAGAGCCACCTGATCTCAAAATATACTTACAACAAGCCAAACCACCCGTTGGTCACACCAACCCTTTTCCTCCCTAAAGATGTTCAACGGCTAAAGATGTTCAATGCCATCGTAGACTGGAGTGCCGAAAGAGACTTTAACGCCAACTGTTCCAACAATCCATTTTATATTGCTTCCTGGTCAGAGTTGCAAAACTCCACACCAGGGTTCAAATCGTTTTACTATTTTCATTAGTTCTTATTTTTTATTTTAGTTTCGACTCCAGATTTACAATAGTCATCAGTCCTGATGTTTGTACCAAGTGTAATCAATGTTTACCAAGTCTTTGCTAGTTTAGTCTAATTTATATTGTCCGAAAATCCTCAGTTTCAGGTTAATGTTGATTAGTGCCAGTTATAATTTTAGTTGTATTTTGCCAAAACTAAGTGTCACAAAATTCCAGTTTCAACACATCAGCCATGCTCCCCTGCTTATCCCTGGGTATTAAGACTATTAACTCCTGCTGCACTGCGTGTTCATAATTTTGGTCAATCGACAAACCTTTTGAAGGTGCTCGCACAATTATTTAGATGTTCCAATCCTGTTGTCTCGGGCTGCACCACGCTGCCTTATCTGGTGTTAGCTGTTTTCCGGTGATGTGGGTTGAATGGGGGAGCTCTTCAAGGAGGGGGAGTATGCTCCCCCTGATGAGCTCTTCAAGGTCAGCTAAGCTAACCTTCGTGTGTGAGCTTTTCAAGTGCATTTCAAGATTTGTGGGATTTTTGCTTTATAAATGTCCCTCATAACCCCCTGACGGCCCTCTAATTTATTTTAACACACCATAGTGTACATTTAGTGTTCACTTGTAGCTCTCATACTCTACTTACCACTCTTCTAAGTCCTGATGTTTCTTAAAGAGGACAACCGTACCTTTAAATAATATCACATGTGTGGGGTGGTGGTCTTACCAATTGTTTTTTCCCACCCTTTTTACATTTTATGAAAGCCAGAGAGATAGACCTGATATTTTCATTTGAAACATTTTGTTAAACTCAGAGTTTTATTTTATTATTTTTATTTATTTATTTTAAGCTTATTTAATTTCACGGAGAACATGCCTAACCTATTAATTTATACTGTAGTGCACGTCGGGACTTTATACTTATATTCATTTCACTTTTTCCTAGTAGACAACTCTTTAACAAGGGCATAGAGAATTCTTGACCGAATAGCGAGATTCAAACATAATTTTTCAAAAGGTAAGAGTCATGTGAGCAAGATAGGGGAGAGTGACACCCCAGGAGGAACAACACAAAGATTATCGAGATGCAGTGGCAGGTGTAATGGAGGAAAACACAGGGCCACAATCTGTCGTCCTATCTGGTTCAAAACTGATATGCAGGAGAATGTGGAATTTTGATTTTTGTTAAAAACAAATATGGATAAAATGCAAAAATATTTTCCAATAAAGTAAAACTGAGAGTCGCACTTATAACTGACTCCATGTCACCTGATTGTTTCTACAAGATCACATTTTTGCTAAGAGTTATTAGTGATCTCAATGTGCGAAAAGACTTCACCATATTTGGAGTTCAAACTCCTCTTGACTGAGAGACCTGGAACAAACATGTGAACAAAACCTGACTAGTACTAGTAATGAAGAGCTCTCTCCAAACGTCAAGAATAAAAGCCCCAATCAGATGGGATTATAACAGAATATGGTTCGCTCCGTTTGCCTGAAATAATTAATAATAATAATAATAATGGATTGGATTTATATAGCGCTTTTCAAGGCACCCAAAGCGCTTTACAATGCCACTATTCATTCACTCTCGCATTCATACACTGGTGGAGGCAAGCTACGGTTGTAGCCACAGCTGCCCTGGGGCAGACTGACAGAAGAAGAATTAGGAGTCACAGGCATTTCAGTTGTGGAATGGTTGGGTGCAACAGTAAACATATGTGAGATGTGGGAAGTGCCAAATGTTCCTTTGTGTCTCCAAATTAAATCACAATACTTCCTCAGATATCATAAATGAGTTGACTTTTGTGTAATAGAAAGCCCAGTGCAATCACTTATTCCTAAACCAATGGTTTACAGCTAGTCAAGTGTCAGTGACTTCTAAGTTGGTCCCTGATCTACATTTTTGATATTGTTATATAAATAAGTTTTAATATCCTGCTTATAAAAATTTCAGTGGAACCTGTAAGTTTCTTACATAGCTCCTAAATCTTATTAGTTTCACAGTAGTGATCAATGAACTCCCCTTGTGCACTATGTAAAGTTTAAATGACTTGACTATCGTAGGGCATACACACAACAATGGTGCTACACACATTTTGCTATAAATCCAATTGATTTTAATTAGTTTTGTAAACACTCATTACAATTTTAGTCAATTTTCCTTTTTTCTTATTTTGATTTTATTTCCGTTAGCACAAATGTTTTTCCACTTCTAGTTTTTGCTATTTCATTTGTATTCTTTAGTAATAATAATCCTGCTCTGCTCACTAGAATAAACATAATCAACGTGATCGACAGCTTACTGCGTATCGATTCACCATCTTATCAATTCATTTGCTTCATCCTTTTGTGGTTTATAACCTTATATTTTATTTCAACCTACTTTGTCTCTAAATATTTGAAGAATTTTTCAAGTTCGGGGTCAAATTTTAAGAATTTGACCATAAGTGAAAGTTATGGAGTTATCACCCCCTTTGGGGCTTACCTTTCCCAGTTTTGGTGATTTTCCTCCCCATTCTCTATTCTCTACAAGTACTCCTTTTCGGTGGCGAAAAACTGTTGGTGTGGTCAAGCGGGTGCTGTAAAAACAAAAGCTCAGGACAGAACAGTCACCAGTCATGTACTTCACTCAAAATTAGCATATATCAAACTTCATATTGATCCTCTGAGTGTAATGGTACATTTTAATTTAAACTTCTCAAAGCTAAACACAATATTTTACTTTATCTTACTCTCGTTCTTGTGCAGCACCACCCCTGTCGGTTCTATCTTACTTTTAAATTGCTGACTATTTCAAGATGTCACCCAAAAGGCGGGGACCAGTATTTATCATTACATTATCTCTATTTTGCGTGTGGCAAGTCTATCATTCCCTGTTATTTATAGGCCTCGGTAGAGGGTTTTTTCTTTTTTTTTTCTTTCTTTCCTCTATAAAAGTTACTTGACTCTTTACAGTGACCCACTATGATTAATACTAATAACATGTTCAGTCATAAGTGAATTCAAACCTTTTCTTCATTTTAGCATTTAACATTCCCAACCATTTTATAATGGTACCCTAATCGAAACACAGCTACTAAAACACAATTTTTTATGTAAGCATCAGTAACTCCAACTTGGCAACCCAAGGGTTAAATCCGCAGTTCACACTCCTGTGAAGCTACAGCCTCCCCCCTCAGTCTCTGTCAACCTTCTGCTCTTGCAAAAACAAAACAAAGCAAGACAAAACATCCACCCTTCTTTTACAGGCTGGGTGAACTGTCTGTGGACATTTACTAATCCTAAAGTCGGTACCGTCTTTGTCTCAGTACCAAGTCAGTTAAAGCTTTTAGTCGTCAGTCCATAACAGTCCAGTCACATGCATACATCCACACACATTCATACCAGATATTGCTGATAATGGAGTCTCACGCGCAACCTATTCGAGGCTCCTTCACCAGCAAGATGACGTCATCATTTTAAAGGAAACAATTCCTTATTTATTGCTTTTTCTTGGACTGGATTGACTCGCTGCAATCCTTTTAGGATCAGGACTTTTCATTCGACCAGTGTCCCATACAAGTGAATTTCTCCTCAGCCCATTATAATCATGGAGAAAAATACTTCGCGACTGTTTTCAGTAAGAATATTTTATAGCACTTTAAAATTCACTCTCTCAGGCCTGGATTAAGGAGCCGATTTGTTAAATCAGGAGCTCACAAAATACCAAAATATCACCACCGGTGGATCACACCTCTCAGATGTTCTTATCTCAGTGCACTGTAACGAAAGCAAACACAGATGTAACCAATTAAACACTCATATAATAACAGATACTGGGGCCCATTACAAACATGCCCAAGCATAAAACCATCCTTTTCTCTCTCAGAGAAAGAAAACAATCCAAACCTCACTGATAGAATCAACCTAGTATCAAACAAAACCCAAAGATCAACCAAAACTCCTTTTTGCACCAACAAAACATGTTGGATTTACTTGACTCAATAGTGGACACTAGTTACACACCAACTCTTTACTTTGGCAAAAACGTAAACAACTAAGTTGAATCAACACAACCTTTTCATAATCTCTTCGAAATAAAACTCACACCATTCATTCATCATTTTCGCTCTGTACCACTGCTCCTTGTTAGACTGTGTGAAGCACAGTAAACAATTCAGTGGAGGCTTTGAGCCATAAACAGACATCACGCACAGACATTGTTTTCATTATCAAAGTGCTTCAGACCATGTCCTCTAAATCTACACAAATGCCCTCTGCGTGGCATGAAATACATTTAAGCAATAAATAATCAATCAGTTCTTGCTGTTGTAACCAACTCCGTATTTGGATGTTTGTGTGCAGCATTTGTTAGTAAAGCATTCTTCATTGCATCAGCGTGTGTGTGTGTGTGTGGATCACTTCTCAGTTCATTGAATCAACATTTTAATTTGTGTGTGTGTGTGTGTCATTTCTCCCTCAATCAACGAGTGCATATGTTCATATGTATGTTTCTTTTCACTCTGAGTCGGTGCATGTAGATGTGTGTGTTTGTGTGGGTGTTTGTGTTCATCACTTTCCTGTTGTAGTGTTCTGGGTAAACCACGGCCTGAAGCGTGCCCTGGGTCCTGCCCTCCTCCTTTTCAGTCTGTTTGCATCCATTGGTGCTGCTGCTCAGAGTTCTGTCCATACTGGTTCTGGCCCCAATTGAGGCAGTCCTTTTCTCCAGTGTCCAGCATCTTCTCCTTATTTCGCTCCTCCTTAACTTGACCCTTTTGCTTCGGTCTTCCTTCAGGGTTTTGATACGCAGCTCAATTGTCTGGATGTCCGTTTGTTGCTTGCAGAAGTGCGACTGCTGTCCGTTTGTTTGCAGGTGGAACGGCTGACATCCAGAAGGTGTATAGGAGAGTCTGCAGCTTCCACCTCCCCAGTGGAAGACCTCAATCTTTGTTCTGTTAGTTTAACACAGGCCTCAAGGCTCTCTGGGATCCCTGCTTGCACTTTCAAGCCCACGGCTCAGGTCGTAGTCGTGGTCCCATTCCAGGGGAATGGAGTCCATGGTTGTTTGGGTGTCTCGGCCCGAGCGTTCAGTCCGGAGCTGGGCAGCCCAGGACGCTGAGCGATCGGAGGACGGCAGAGGCGACAGGAAGCCATCCCCCTAACGTTTGCTCCATAGCAGACCGGACAAATCACACTGCTCATCTAGCTCCAGGATGCTCCGGCCTGATTTCAAGTCCGGTGTCTTGGACTCCAAGCCTGATGGGTTCGATTTTCAGCTAGCTCCTCCTGGGCCATGCTCAGTTTCTGCTCTGATGCCTCGAGGTCTTATTGAGGGCAGAAACCTCAGAGTCTTTTCCGTAGAAATCAGATTAAAGTCCATTGATGTTTCCCTTGGACCTTCTGTGGTTCTGCTGTTCGGCTCTTCCCAGAGGTCAGCTCCTGTCTGAGCCCCGACCCCTGTGCCTTCAGCTTATTTTCTCCTGGTGTTTTTCTCCATTCTGAGGTGCCTCCTGTCCTCAGTTTTCCTTTGTCTGTGGCACGCCCTGTTTTGCTGCCCGATCATCAGTGTTGGTCCGTCACTGTCCTGCACAGTTTTAATGCAGAGTTGTTAAGGTCAGCATTGTTTTGCTCGGCCTCACTTTTCCTCCGGGCTTAATGGGCTTGTCGTCACAGCTCTGTCCGCTGAAGCTGTCTTTTTCCATATGGCAAGAATGTGAAGAGTGTGTGAGAGGGGTGTGTCCGATCAGGCACTGCCTGCTGTGGATTGAGTGCAGGTCAAGGTGTTCGGAGCGGATGGTGCGCTCAGCTGCTCGCATAACCCTCTGTAGAGCTCGTCTGTCCGGCATGTTGCTGTTCCCGAACCAGACAGTGATACAGCTGCTCAGTATGCTCTCGATAGTTCCTCTATAGCAGGTGGTCAAAGTCATTGGTGGGAGCCGGACCTTTCTCAATCTTCTCATTTAAGAAGAGAGACTGACGGAAATCTCCCCGTGTAGTGAAACGGGCCTTGGATTTAACACTCTCCATCTCCGCAGCCTGATATCGTTTTCCTGCAGCACTGTTGACATTTTCAAGCTGTTGTTATAGGTCCAGCTGCTGTAGCATTTGGTCAGGGTCACTTCAAAGATGGTGGAGGAGTGAGCAACGATGGTGGAGGGGAGAGCAGGCGTCCAGGTCAGCCTCGGCTTCCCTACCTGTAATCAAACATAAAGAGAAAAAAAACAAAAAAAACAAAAACAAAACTAATGATGTTGTATTGGCTATATCAGTCAGAGAGGGGAGAAACACCGGGGCCAGGCCCTGTGTCAGCCTTCACTCCCCCCCTTTTTTTTTTTTTTTTTTCTCTCCATATAATCCTCTCATAACCCACCAAGCTGACAGGACGACACAGGTACATTTTAAAATTCTTAAGATTGTATTTAAAGTTCAAAATGGAATTTTCTTTCATTCAGTAATCACCTATATTTATCAATCGGCAGAAAACTTGTCACAATTTGACTTTTCTAACCACTAAATTTGTCATATCTTCACTGGTTTGTCAGACCAGTGTTTTTTTTTTTTTTTTTTGAAGTTAAGATGTTGTCCTGCAACCCAGAGAGTTTATTCGTTAGTAGTGGATAAACTTTATTGTGTAACGGGTGTATGTTAAGCTTCACTGCTTTAAACTTGCTGGAAAATCTTCACATGTTCATGGGTGTAAGCTGTTTCTTCATTGCGTGTATGTGCGTTTGTAGGTGGGTTAACTTAACTTTTTGTTTGCTCATGGGGCCGGGTGGTCCAGGCCCGTAGCCACCTGTATCAACACACTAAGAGATTTATTTAATATCATTTTCATCACAATCACACTCTGCCAATTTATCTCTTCTATATTAAAATCCAGCCAAACATCAAACATTCAGCGTAGTCATTCAAATCCTTATTTATAATATTATAATCAACAAAATCAGCGTTTTTATTACAAGCTTGTATCATTATTTGCAAATCCCACAAAACACACTAAACAGGAAGCAAAAGTCCTCTGTGTAGTTCACAGCTCATTTGCATGTTCACACACAGTCTAAAAATAGCCCTCAGCGCCGCAGCTGCACGTCACACACAGTCTCACACCAAGCTCAGGCAAAACTCTATTATTTTATATTACAAAAGACGTCTTGTATTTACAATCACTGACAGGCCTAACAGATTGAGCACCTAAGAAATTTCGACAAATTTAAAATAACGAGTAATCAATTAACCAGTATCTGTTTCCTCCAGAACAGCCTATGGCCTGATTTCTAAAGAACCTAAACAATTTCGACAAATTTAACCATAACGGGTCCAACCGAAGAAAGTTAACTTTTTTGTAATCAATTAAACAGTATCTGTTACTTCTGGAACAGTTTCTGACCTAATTTCTAAAATCCCTAACTCAATTTAACAGTATCCAAACAAGCACATGACACCGTTTAAAACGGTGAGGAGACTCGGTAACTCCTAGCTTATTTCAGGATGCCCTGTACCCCACAGATAAGCCAAACTGAACTAACCCTGTTCGCCGACAGGTCAAAGCCGCGCGTCCACGACTAGGAGGGGGCGTAACCCCCGGGCTATGTGCTTCTTAGCAACTTCTGGTGCCGTCCTATAATAATTTTCACCTAACCGATTTTGAGAAATTTTACCATAACGGGTCCAACCGAAGAAAGATAACTTTTTTACGACCAATTAAACAGTCTCTGTTACTTCTGGAACAGTTTCTGACCTAATTTGTAAAACTATTAACCAGTCTCTGTTACTTCTGGAACAGTTTCTGTCCTAATTTCCCTACTAAACTACCTGAGCCTTCAGCTCACTATCCAGGGACTCAAACCCAACATTCTCTGTTACTTCTGGAACAGTTTCATATTTCTTCAACTTCATTAAATACTCTTAAGCAACTTTAACTGCATAACACACGGTGATTCTCATCAAAATCAAAACAGACACTCTACCAGTAATTTCAGTGAGTAGACTTTAATTTAGTCATATCCAATTTGGCACATTTTGGAAATAATTCAACAGGTAGTGCCTTACCTTTAGATAAGCCGGCTTTTGTCCACTCAAATCAGACCACTGGCTCGTGCCTGTCCGTTCGACAACCTCGGACCGTCCAAACTTTTAAATTCCACCCCAATACCACAGGACGAGCCCCCAAAATGTTAAGGTTCAAAATATTGGGGATGGAGACAAGAGAAAAACCACAATAACAACACTGGTCCGGTCGGGTTGAGTCAAACGATGATTTAATGATCACACACGTGGGAGATGGACACTGATGCAGACAGCCTCAAATCTCAAAGTGGTGGAGCATTGCTCAAACTCTTATAGCCTCTGGTTCTCCCATCTTATCATAAAAGCCTAAACATTCACATTCTTTCTCTCACACGGCGCCTAAGCTACGACCTTGGCTCCCTGTTTATCTGCTCGTGCTGAGATGGGGCAGAAAACTCCAGCATGTTCTATTCTCTTCTAATCAGACAAATAAGGCGATGACTTTCTGCGAACAGTATTCCTTATAACTCAACAGTATAATGCATCATAAACAATATCATTCATTCACAATAAATCAGCAGTCTAATGCAATGCAAATCAGTTTAAATACTGCAATAATTATCACCTTCTTCTAATTCAGGAGAATAATGCCAACTTAAACTACATAATAATTCACAATCTTTATTTCGGGGTCTAACATGGCATAAAATAATATCATAATTTTACAACAGACATGCAATGAAAATTAGCTTGTTATCTTTCATCAGTGTTAAAATAGTGTCAATTTAGCAGACACTTGTTATCAAATACTGAATTTATACAATGCAAAAAATTGACTCTCTAGGTTGCAGGACAGCAATTTAACTTTTGAAAAAAAAAAGAGAAAAAAAAAATCCTGGTTTGACCAACCAGCGATCAGACAATAAATTTAGTGTTAATATGGTAAATTGGGAGAAGCTTCCTGCTTGATTAATGCAGCACAAGTAATTTACTGTATGAGGGAAATTGTCTTTTGTGATAACATTTTGAACATGCTTTCCTGTTGTCCTGTCAACTTAGTGGGTTAATAGCTGATATGCAAATTAGTTGATCGGTTTTAGATTAATGAAAGGTGATTGAATTCTAGCACGAGTGAATGAGATGTGTTGGAGTGTGTTGAGTGGAGACTTTAAAACACTGAGTTTCCTGCTTTGATGTGCGAGTGAATTTTGTATTTAGCTACACAACTTTGAATACGTCAGAACAAACTTTTTTTGTGAAAATCGAATACAATAGATCTGTGATTTAGTGAAGTTGATGAGGAGTTTGTGTCATGACTTAACAAGGCCTTTTTATTTTGATACTTTTACAGTGCACTGAGAGTTTTGTTTGATAATCTCTGTTATTTTCCATTTTTATCTTTTAAACAGGCACTGATTTTGTTTGTCTATTTTCTTTTCTTTAAGCAGATCCGCACGTCGGGAATTAAAAGTGCTACACGTCGTCGAGAAAATTGTGACAAGTGAGTCTTCTCCACATTAAATTGGGTTTTGGAGAAGGCCACTTATTATAAGTGTCCCAGCCTAAAACTGGATTCAGCGATGTAATCCTATCTAAAGTTCTTTTTTCTTTTTTGAGATGACGTCATTTTGCTGGAAGTGGAAACTAAAATGCGACTACAGGTTCCACTATCAGCAAACAAAGAAACAAACAAAGAAAGAATGAATGAGTGAATGAATGAATGGAAATAAAAACAAACAAACTGACTGACCACTGGTAAAAGCTGACGAGACTTGATCACGACTCAAAGTTAATCTCCACCTAGACAGGACAAAGGGTGGATGAATCTATATGTGTTTTTTGTTACAGGAGCAGTAAGATGACAGCAACATTCGAGGGTGCATGATGATTTAACCTGTGAAATGCCACTTTCTCTGTCTGTGCATTTACTAAGGGTGCTATTCCCTATTTTGTGTTGCTCAGAGATCACTGTGAGAAATTGTATACATCTGCGCAAGCGCTAACATTTGTATTTTCTTTTCTACAGCATTACAGTTTTTTATGTGTTTGATTATGTGGTTTATAAGAGGATTAGTTAATGTTTTTTTTACTATAGGATTTTTGGGTTTACATGTGACTGACATTCTTTCCACAGCTAGGGTTGACTTTATGGTGTTTTTATGGCACCTCTGGAACCTGTTGACCCGTGTCTGACCTCCGTCTGACCACAGTCAATGTGTATTGCTTATGTTTGTTTTTTCTGGGACTGCATGTGGAAGATTCAGCTGAAACGGACAAGTGACATGAGTAAAACAAATAAGAGATTACGTGTTTATGGAATAGTTTGTGGGCTCTTTGCTGGCCACTTTGAGCCCATAATAATAATAATAATATGTAAGTGGAGTGACTTTGCTTAAGAGAAGTCACCGATTACATTAATGTTAACTGAGCACATGGGATGATCCATGTTTGAGGCGAATTATGGTAATGATAGTGATTTAATGATTTGAAAAAAAACCTGCACATGACACTTGTCTTGCCCGTGCTGAATGCTTATTACTTTTTTGAGATAATTGTTTATACGTGTGAAGTTTGATTTTATTTCCAGATCTTGTGTATGCAGGCTCCTGGTGGAGCCGGTTTTTAAGACAGGGATCCAGGTTTGGTGAGTTGACGCATGGTTGTCCATGCGTCAAGAGGTGGGGTCCAGAATTAATATTAAACAATGTTTACTATTATTGTTGCAGTGATTTGTGTGATTAGCTGTTTATTTACAGGTATTAAACCTATGCAAGTGGTGCATCCAGGTTCAGATGAGGCTTTGATGGCCTATAAGTGAGAGGAATGTTAGGTTTTGTACTGTTTATTGTCATTTATGCTTAGAAATATCCATATATGCTTAGAGTTTATACTTAGTTGTAGATTGGTAGAGGTTTGATCACCCTTGATAGTCTGCAAACTTTGTGTGTATCAGAGAGCACTCTGGAGCATGAGGGAGTTCGTGCCTTGTTTTATTGTTTTATGGTAGGACGTAAGTGCTATTTGCTTAGGTGAACTCTTGGCAGGTTTGGGGAAGTTATTTATGGGGTCACACACACACACACACACACTATGTCCACAATTTGGTAGAAACACTGAATAATAACTATCAGAAAGTTTGTCTCTCTAAGCCTCTCCCCTCCACAGCTACAAGTGGAGACCAGGGGATGCGGTGTTGGTGAAGCCGCTAAAACCAAGGACACTCTGGGAGGCCGCGCGTTTTCCAGCCCCCAGGCTGTACTGGCAGTGACGAAGAACCAGCATCCTTACGGACGGACAACCTCAGTGGATTCATGCCAGCAGGGTTAAGACCAGCCCAATCGGACCATCTCAGGCGTCGGATCAAGCAGACGACATCTCCGGCGAGCCAGCGCCAGGATCCAATCCAATCCACACACACACGCAATTACTGATTAACACACAACGCCTGAAAGAGCCAGAATTTTTGATATTAAGCTTGCTCGAAGGACCAGTTACATTTATGATTTGTTTTAGGTTTATGATTTGTCTTAGATTATGTTATTACATTCTGTCTTTATACTATGTTATCATTTCATGATAAAAGGAGGGAACTGTTGTGATATTTTGATACCATGGTAGCATTTACAGGAAAACTGTTACTCAATAAGGCCCATTTACTAGTTGTTTTTCTCTTTCTCTCTGACCCAAGAATTGATGTGTAAGAATCACAGGCTGGTACCCCAAGGTCGAAAATACCACAGAGACGAGACCACTTCCTTACTCCCATCCTCCCTTCCTTATCTTTTAGAAAAGAGCTTGTTAAAAGCCAGGTGGTTTGTTTCAGAATTCACTAATGAAAGAACTCTGTATTCTATGTCTAGGAGTGTATTTTGCTGGGATGATCATAAATTGAAGCTGAACTATACAAAGGATACTTCTCTGCTCACAAGGCAGGAAGACGTTTCCTTATTTGGTCTGTACCGGTTTGAACTGAGAATCTGCTGACACACGAACCTTTCTCCTCTATATAAGCTGTTGTATACTTAATAAACCTTTGAGTCAGTTTGGAATGACAACCTAGAACGGTCTCCGCGTCTTCTTGTTCTTCCAAACTGCTCCCGGTACTCCGGCCGGTACCGTGATTGCCCGTTGATCATGCATGAGAATATTTTAATTTTGTTATATGTTAAAGGATGAACTCTGCTTATTGGTGCCCATGCCTTAGGAGGAAAAGCTCTATCTACGGACAGAGATTTCCTTCACTTGAGACCTCCGAATTATGGAGCTCCACAAGCTCCCTCTGTCATGGTCCGGGTGAGTACGGGGTTTTTCCACTCCGCTGGGCTCCACCTTCAGGCAGAGACTCCAATCAGCTTCCACACCTGGTTCCAATCAAGTCACCAGCATATAAGACCAGCATTCACAACAGACCTCTGCCAGATCTTCTGCGAACTCATGTTAGTGCTAGGCCGCCAAGCCCTTGTGAGAACCCTTAACTACTGCTTTTCTCCTCACCGTGTTTTCTTTGTCATAGGACCCACCTGGCCGTCGCGATTCCCAACCCAGACTACTCACATCTCCGCCTGGATGCTGGTTCCATCATCTGGTTGCTCCCTTTCCATCGTCGGACTACACCTGCCTGCCTCTCTGCCAAGCCCCTCACTCCAAGCATATTCTGGATCCTCTCTGGACACTCCTCACCCGGAACCCCCTGGACACCCCCTCCTCGCATGACACTTTAAACCTGCAACGCGTAAGCCCTAACCACCATAGTCTAATCCTCCAGCTGTGATTCACTAAGACTACCACTGACTACTTTTCTCCTCTCATCATAGTGACTGCACACCTCCATCCAAGCCGCTGCCCCCTTTTTCCATTCCCTGGATCCATCCGTGAAATCTAGCACTCAGAGTTTCATGTTCACAGTTTTGCCTCACAGTTCTCAGTTCATAGCTTCCACAGTTCATAGCATTCATAGTTCATAGCATTCATAGTTTTCTGCTCTGTAACTTCACTAGGCTCTGTAAATAAAGCACTGTGTTCTCCACCCTCGGTGGAGTGAAACAGCCGTCTGCTCCTTGCCATCTAAAATATAACCGGGCGCTGACTTAAACTCTCGACCGTCTCACACTTCTGTTTAATCATTTTCGGTTTGACGTTTATTCAGCTTTGTGAAAACCCCGGAGGAACCCTCCCGAGGGATTAATAAAGTAAAATTTAATTTAATCTAATCTAATACATTTAATCTCAGCCAAACCAATTTACTCACAAACAAATAAAACACTGAAAAAGCGAAACAACATTTTTAAGTTATCAAAGTGACTTATATATCATGTTTAACCCGAGTAGTGAAAGACCGCGGGGGTTTGAAAATGACGTGTTGGTCGTCTCAGATATTTGAAGTTTACACAGCTACATTCTCACCTGAAAATATGTTAAAAGTTTTTTTGCGACCCGGAAAGAGAAATAAGAGTAATATTAAAACTAAGCAGCTGCCGCCATTGTTGGAAACTGGAATAGGCGCTATGAATTCTGCGATATGGTTTTTTCAATTTTGTTGTTCGGGTGGAAAATCGGGAGAAATTCGGGAGAATGGTGGCTCCGGGAGATTTTCGGGACGGGCACTGAAATTCGGGATTCTCCCGGAAAAATTGGGAGGGTTGGCATGTATGGTTGTGGCAACATCACTAACCTTGTCAAACACCTCAGAGTAAATCATATCACAGAATATGACGAGCGTATATTGAGACGAACTGAAGAGGAGGAGAACGACAGGTGCTGCTAGTCCTTTAGTGCTGCAGGCAGGCAAGGTGTTCAAATAGCGCACAACATCAGGTTTTTTATTTCTGTATGATGAACTCTGCATTATTAAGTGATAAGAACAAGTAAGATGAGATAAGATAAGATAAAACTTTATTAATCCCTCGGGTGGGTTCCTCTGGGAAATTCGGTAATCTGATGTAAGACATCAGTAAGTAATCTGATGTCCTGTAATCATTATGATGCTATAATTTGAGATACAATAAATAAAATGTTTTTGTACAAAGTATCGGTATCGGATCAGAATCGTCGATACCACCCTGAATATTACTTGGTATCGGATCGGAAAGGAAATCAGTGGTATCGCACATCACTAATTTTTGGAGTTGAAAGTGTCTGAACTAAAAAGTTAGTAGCTATGTCTAGCAAGCTTGGTTTGTAAGCTGCATTGAGAAACTACTCTTACATCCTTTGAAAATAATTTTATAGTGGTGCAGTGGTTCAAATCAAATGACCGGCTGGCTCCTTTCAGTGTGGATGTTCTCATGTTCACAGGCAGATGTATCTGCGTATCTATATCTTTTTCTTTTCTTTTTGCTCTAATGGGGGCCATAGTTTATATAGAATTTAAGACTGTTTTGCATTAAGACTTGAAACTAATTATTTAAACCAGAAACACAGCTGTCATGACTGCTGTTATGGAGCTAGTGAAAAAAGTCTGTTTTTTTCCTATCATCCTACAGTTTTGGTCAGTTGACATACACTCATCATGGACATGAGTGTCATGGTAATTCTGGGCTTTTAATGATTTTAGTTTGGTTTTTTTCAGGCTGGGATGATTGTACAGCAGTACAGCTGTCACGGTCAACTGTGCTACTGAGTGTTGATGGAGGATCCAAATAATCTTCCTGGGATCACCTTACCTGCACTATTAAGCTTTAGATGAAAACTGCTGGAACATCTGCGTCACTGTCCACAGTGAAGAAAGCCTTAGCCATGCACTGAGAGGGTGTATGGCTAAGGCAAGAAAGAAACTAAACTTTCCTTCAAGCTAAACTGGAAACAGCAGTTGTCCACGTAGCCAAATGCTCTTTTAAGAAAACGTTTGCGATCAGACAAGAAGACAGGAAGTATGTTTGGAGAAGTAAAGGTTAGGCTTTCAAAATTAAGAAAATTAACACTGCACCACATGTCAAGCATGGTGATGTTAGCATCATGCTCTGGGGCTGTTTTGCTGCCAGTGATAATGGCACATGCAAAAAGTATGGATTAATGAAGAAGGAGGACTACCTTAAAATTCTTCAACTTCACCTAAAATTAGCAGCTTAATGGTTGAAACTCAGACACAACTGGTTGTTCCAACTGGTTGATGATCCCAAGCACGTATCAAAATTCGCGCTGGAATGACTAAAGCCGGCTAGCATGTTTTTTCAAAGCCCTGATCTTCCTCAGTGGACTAATTCTTGCTTGTTTTTTTTTTTTTAATTAATTAAAGATGTATGTTGTACAATCCATCCACCGAGGAAAAAGTTACCATGACACACAGCTGTATATAATCAAACACAAATGTGTCTTTTAGCCATTCAGAGCAAAGCTGAAACTAAACCTGCCTCCATTTTTTAAAAAACTGTGCGGATCCACCAAAATAGGAGCGTGAAAAAGTCACACTTAGCCTTAAATATCGTAACTTTAGGAATGTTTCAATATATCATCTTAATAATGATATTTAATGTTTCTGAAAACAGTAAAACGATTTCATGTATAAAGTTTTCATTAAATTAAACAGAAATCACCATGTTTTCCCAATTTTAAAGCATTATTTCAAATTTATTGTAAAATTTCTCATTAAAGTACCGACTGAATTAAAGTTTTTTTTTTTTTTAAATTGTAATTTTGAGCCACAAGGCAACCAGGAATTTTTCCCTCTGTAATCATCTCACGTTAGTATCATATCAATAACACCATCAAATCGCCATTTTTCATGACATACTACAGGATCATAAAGTGCTACAAATTGTCTCATCAGTCAGCTCAAACCTACTGGGTCACTGAGTTGATTGAGTTGTTTCGCTTTCCATTTTGCATTTCATTCTCCCTTTTCAGAACAGCTGTTATTAATAATGTTACTAAATGTGTTTCTACATTTCATAGTCACCACATGCTGAGGGTGAATGATGCAGAGTTTAGTTGGTTGGATAAGCAGTGGGAGGCCCGTGAAATATGAGTTTGGGGATGCTGCTGGTGAATAATCTCGATTTACAATGCTTTGATATGCCAACATAAATGGAAACAAGCGTTGTAAACAACTACAGAGGTTGGACCAAATAGCAGACACAAACAGGCATTATGCCTGTTCAGCTATGAAGAAAGGCTCTTTGAACGATGTAGTAATGGCCTTCTTAAAAAAGTTTACAGCAATGTTTAAATTTGCTGTTCAGGGACATGAAACAACTTTGACTTTTCCATGGTTTTCTTATGAAGTTACCAGTATTTGGGTATAATAATATCTTCAAATATAGCTGGGTGGTAATGATATTTTACCCTGGGGTTCTTCTCGTTCAACCTGACCTGATATTTCTTGTCTATTCCTGGACTGTGAAGAGAAATCATGATCCACTGACTGCCAGCAGATGACTGTCATACACACTTATTTTAGTAGCTGTCTGTTCCTGTTAGTGAGATTTGCTTTATGAAATTTATATTCTTCTTGGTAAACTTTTTTACCATCACTGAATTTGACTCAGTTGCTTAGAGTCGGTAAAGAAAGATTGTGGAAGTTATATTCAGCAGCTGGCGCTGTAGTTTAACTGTCTGCTACTGAACTGTTGCTGCCTTTTGTACATGTGTATAGACAAATATGCATATATTCTTATTTTTCTGTGGACAACTATTTAAATGCCAGTCCATTTCTATTATACATAGAGGCTGGTAAGCTAATTCTAAACAACCAAAGGCTCTCTACCAAGGGACTGCAACCCTGTATGGAACTAGAAAATTAATATACATCAAGACATAACTGTGGCAATTTCTGGAGGAAGGTTAACAAAATGACTGCTTTACAGAACCATTGAGAAATGAAAATGGGACAGTAAAGCCTCATTAAGACGAGTCAATTTTTATTTTCCAGTAGTTGGTCACGTTGGTCAGTTGATGACATATTTCCTTGGCAACCTTAAAGCAGGAGAAAGCTATGACAAGCCATACAAAGTTGCAAATCTCCTCCACTGCAACACAATGTCTCATCTAAACTGCATTAGAGAAAAATGTCTATAACGCGTCACCTCTCAGAATTTTTTTAGCTCATGCAGAAAAGGTTTCCAGTTACCATGGGGTCGATGACTGGTCTAAGTCTGCATGAATGGGGCTTTAGCACCAGCTACTACCTCCAGCTACCACTTATAACTGGTTGTTGATTCATCTCTAGGCCTGTTTGACTGAAGTGTAAGTCGCAGTCTTCCCATCTGGCATGTCAGTTCAGTTTCTATACTCTGTGTTGGTGCTTCCTGTTTCGACCTCCCACACCACACCGGCTTTCATCTGTAGGCTCCAGGGGGGAAGTTTATTCAGAATGCGGGTAAAATATTTGTGGGACCATAGAAAACACACTTTTGTTCCCATAATAAGTGACTCATTTCAGATGCGTTTTGTCTGACCGGACAGTCACAATGTCTGTAATTGCCGGTCCTTGCCTGTGTCTACTCAGATGTCAGTCTTACTTGTAAGATGCCGATGTAAATTGAACTGCTGTTTCTACTTCATACAGACAAAAACAAGCTTACACAGGCAAAGTGGGTGGCTTTTATTATAAAGACAGCACTCCATTACTCACATCATTAATTTCAAATGTTTTATGCAGTTCACAGTTAATCAAAATATATCGAATGGCCTGTTACTAACAAAGCTCTATTTCTATTTTATGCCGTTGACAGCCAGTCAGGAGCACTGGGACATTCTCTGTGTTCTTAGGGTGGTTTGGGTCTTCAAAACTTAACTTAAACAGAGTTTAGGAAGCCACAGACCCAACAGGATGTTTCACAACAAATCTCATGCCAGTCAAAGTCAGTAAAACGCAACCATACAGACACATATCTCACTTACATTATTAAAGCCTTTGTTGATTTTCAGCCTATTCCGGTGAGGTGACTGCCTATTCTTAATTTGATCATAGTGACCAAATTGATAACTACTCTCAGACTGCAGGCATACTTGTGGCTCCTTGAGTTTCCAAAAATAGATTAAGGAATGCCTGTGGAACCAGCTAGACTGACATTAAACTTCCCTTTCTTTCTCCTGAAGTAATGGAGGGATCAGGTGACCCTGAAGTACCCCTTAGTTATGCTGCTATAAGCTGCTACAGACTCAAACTGCTCCGGGACTTCCGGTGCTTGTGATACACTGAGTGTTTCTTCCCCACTCCCTTCTTTTCACTCCCCAGGTGGTTATATACCACTGTGGCATGTCATTAAAATGCATCGTCTTTCTCCCATAGCGTGAATTCTCCCTATGGTCTTGTTTCTCTTTTCGGCTTCCCCTCTCCCCCCAACTGGTTGCAGCAGATGGCTGCCCCTCTCTGAGGCTGGTTTGCCTCATGTTAAAAGTGAGTTTTTCCTTCCCACCATCACCTTCTGATTGCTGTTTGGGAATCATGTGATTGTTGGGGTTTTCCTCTAATATTTCAGGGTCTTTACCCTGCAGAATGAAGCACCGTGAGGTGACTGTTGTTTTGATTTGAAGCTATAAAAAATGAACTTAAATTGAACTGAAAATTGATTTGATTATGTCAGCAGTAAGTACAAAAAATTCAAATAGGATTAGCCCATAAAAATAAGGATTCTGGTGGGTTTCCCTCAACTGGATTACACACTGAAAGGAAAACTCTGGTTTGAATTGGCCTCAGTACAGATACCTGTGACTATTTACCAGTTGTGACTGAGACTTTACACTAACCCAAGCCTGTTTTAAAGGTCAGATGCCCCTCCACCAGGGTGTATGCTGTGGAAAACATTGCATAAGACAAGTTCTGCAGCTACATTTCTATCAAATTAATCAAAAAATGAAACAGAAACATCAGGCAGGTGGGAAATGCAAAGAAAGAGATCTCTCCTCTTCTCTGTCACTGAGCGAAACGGAACGGTAATTTGTTTGCGCAGCAGAGCCTTCATGCTGCCATCAGAACCGACTGGCCTTGACTCAAACCAAACACATCAGCCCCCCCTTCTCCTCCCTCGCCGTCTCCCTCGCCCTGTCTGCCGAACAAAACAAAATGCTCTTATTGAGCAGAGAGGAGGAGGCAGATATTAGCGCTCTGATGAATCTGCTGGCCTCGGCCTGGGCTTGCATTTTCCCCTGGCTGATTCAATTACAACATTGAAGCACTGTGCATCGCTACAGGTGTCGTATGGAAATTCAAAAGCAGTTATATTATTTGCTTGAGGCGATCACCGCATATAGGAGATGGCACACGCAAACAAACACACACACGCGCGGACACACACATTGTGTCATGTATGACAGCAGCGGTTGTGTAATTAGACACCAAGTGAATTCTAGAGCAGTAACAAACAGACAGAGAAAGGAGAGGGTCACCTACCTGTGAGGCAGGTCAAACACTACTGCAGCACTGTACATTAATGCCGCCCTCTACATCTCTTGCTCCGTCTTGCTAAAACATTCATTGCTAGTGTTCAGCTCTATAAATAACACAGTGCTGTCAAAGTGTCAGGTGGATTAGGGCACGCTGAGTGTATGAGATGGCCTTAGGGCAGCCCAAGGGACCAGGAGACACAAGACCTGGAGCAATGAGCTATGGATTACATTCAAATCAATTTTGCTAAAGACTTCATTTAGGTGTTGTTTTAAAAACACACACACCTGAATACCTGTTAACTGGAAGAATTGTAATTTCACAATCAGGAGAATTTGTCTTCTCAAAAGAAAGATGTGACTGTCAGTTTCCAAACAACAAGAAAATATAAAAGAAAGCGTCTTCAAGCTGTGTATTAGAAGTGAGAAACTGTCAGAGTGAAAAGGCATATTATCAAAAAGACCTTAGAAGCATCAATTTTGCGAGTCTCAACACAGAGATCTTTGGCAGCAAGACAGTGACGATTATGTCAACTGAAACGTGTCAGTCTCGCTCTCCTTTTTTTTTTTTGCAACTATTTTATTTCTGGCACAAGTGTTACAGTCATTTCCTCACTTCAAAAATATCTAATTTATCTCTTTGTGAAATTGTGTGAAAAATGTCCCTGTTTTTCTTCACAACCAACTTTTATATCCTTTTTTTCCTTAACAGCAATCATCCTCGCTCACTCTGCATATTAATGGTGGAAGCTGATCAAGCTGAGGCTTATAGCCAAATTCCTTCGAAGAAATGCTTTCAATTCCGAATCATCGAGCTTCTGAGGGAAGATTACGAGCGGCGTCCTGTGCGCACGGATACAGAGTGAAACACGAGAACCCACTCGGATGTAGACAGCAAGCACACACTTGTGCAGTGCTTGGACTTGAGATTGGGAATCGATGCAGTCTGATCAATACTCTAGGATTCTCTGACTTCACACATGCTAGCTGCTGTTAAGACAATGCCACTGGCTCTCACGTTGGAAGTTTTTCTTTTTTTGTGTGTGAATTTGGAAAGCTCTCAAAAATTTTTCGAGTTTGAAAGAGGAGTGTAGGCGAGTCCATATTTGAGTCCTACCTGAGCACTCACCAGAGTTTCTTGTTACTCATGTTTTCCCCGCAGAGGTTTCCTTTTATTCTTTGTTCTGTGTTGTGCTGCCTCTTTTCTTCTTCATGCTTTCCGTCACTGTGTAAGCTTTTCATAGTGACTGCCCCAGGCTGCATTTATCAAAGCAGTCAAGGCACCACAGCCAATTGATTCCCTAATCGAATATCATTATTACCAGCAATTAGCTTGCACTATGACTTCAGTTAAATTTGCTAATTAACAAATGCGGGCTTCTGTGAGTGCCGGGAAAACAAAAGATGTCTTGGTGAAATGTGCAGAGTCGGAGCCCCGCACCAGTGCGTAGCATCCCGTGTCTTTGCACGGCGAGATATTTAGGAGCTCCCATTAATCACTTCGCTGTTGTTGTGTTCAACGATCACCGTGGCAACAGGGGCCCACCTGTTTGTATTTGACACTCGCTCAGCAGATGGCCCACCCAAGGCGTGGCGCGGGCTAATTACTGTTGATTCATACACAAAATTCAACATGCTTTTTTTTTTTTTAAACATACACATGCTGTCTTTATTGGTGAAAGACAAGGCGGGAGTCACCTGCACCATTTCAAAGGCTCTTGTGCTAATTACTACAATCTGTCATTTATTTCAAAAATGTTATGTAACTCGACGCTACGTTTATGTTACGTGACAAAATTTATCACCTAACACCAGATTTTTCTGTTACAAGTCTTTTTATGTCAGGAAAAAAGTGGCTCGCTGTTGTATTTTATGTGTAAGTTCATCTATATACTGTAATAAAAATCATGCTTCGCCGTAGTTTAAGCCAGTCCTACCATTTCATGTGATCTCAAAGTCACACCACATCACATGACTCTTCAGCTGATAGCGCTTTTAAGCATCTAGTTTACAAATGTTACACAGTGTATGCTATTTAACCCCTTAAACACTGGCATGCATAATAATTACTAGAAAATTCCAATTTTTAAAAAATGTAAAGTTTATTGAACCATCTGGCAAATTTGTTCAGAAAAATGTTTTATATTAATTAACCATATATGAGTTTCAATTTGTTAGGTATTTGTGACAACTGGCATTTTTTAAATGGTTAAAAATGTATTGTGCAATTTATTTAGGTTTCAGAGGGGAAAAAAATCACACTGATACATACAGTTTTTGAGACTTCGATATCATCAAATATGATGCACTAGGCCAGTGGTTCCCAAACTTTTTTCGCCAGGCTCCCCTTTGTTTTACAAGAAAAATGTTTGGGCCCCCCCCGCGTGTGCACATGCACGCGCAAACACATCCTTTAACCACACACACCCATATTTTGCTCCATTGCGGTTTATTTCACACCTCAAACATTTAGTAAACAATTAACTAAATACAAGTAATCTGCAATAAATTACAGGTAGTAAGAAAATAAACTACTAACTCTTTTACACTACGTCCACACCTACACGGGTATTTTTGAAAACGCAGCTGTTTCTATGTGTTTGAACCTTTCGTCCACATGTAAACGGCGTTTCGAATCACCGAAAACAGAGATTTTTTAAAACTCCTTTTTTGCGTTTATGTGTGGACAAGGAATACAGAGTTGATCACGCAACGTGAAAGGTATGTGCCTTTTTTCACGTTACGCTGTGCGCCACATTATTGTTTACATGAGATGAATTGCAGAATGGCAGATATTCAGATTAATGGTATTTTGTCTCTATCTGCAGGTTTACACACTTACATACACACGCCGTTACTGTCCCTCCATTTACAAAGGCAGAGGCGTCACAGTGTAATTATTTTACATGTAGTTGTTTTTTTCCTGTGTAATAATATTCAACATTGCTATCAATACATTTTTCAAAAAATGCCTCTGTGCAAAATGGGTTTAAAAACATAAACAGCTGTGGGATACTGTTTGTCCGGGATTTGAACCGGGGGAACAAATCGTGGCAGGATCAGCCTGATATTATTTGTATCCCACTGTAACTTTACTGTATAAAGAGCTAATATCTCCAAAATGTCATGAGTAGTTAGTCATTACAACAAGTGTTTGTGAACTAAAAATCAAGAATGTGGGATACTGTTTGTCCCTGATTTGAACAACCCAGCGCTGCTCCCGACGAAGGGAAAACCAATTCTGCAGTGAGACCTACCTTGGCACTTGTGCAGGTGAAACCAAAGGGCAGACATGCTTCACCATATTTTCTAGTCTTTGGCTTAGAATGAAGTTGGTTTGGAAACATATTCATCGATGCTTCATCTCCTGCTCTGCGCCCCCCCCCCCTGCAATGGCTCTGCGCCCCCCCTAGGGGGCGGGCCCCACACTTTGGGAAGGTCTGCACTAGGCGTTTTTTAGTCGACACCTACCTCCACCCGAAGCTCCTCTTTTCATGCTATATCAGGTATTTCATGTCATTCATGACTGAAGCTCATGACTACCCCACCCCCAATTTTCACTCTATGTGCAGATATGTGAAAATATTTTTTGGTTTTGAAGAACTCTATGCAGTTGTTTGAAAACTAGACCCACCCTTACTCCTTTCACAGGTATCAAGAGGGTATCCTTATTTGTCAGGTGCTGCTAATCAGATGTACTTCATTCACTATCACTAGCAAATGTGACCATCTCCATAAAAGCAGAAGCAGTTGGCAGTTTGCTGGTCTGCAACATAAAGCTATTGTTAACATTTATGACAGTAGAATTAGAAAAAGACTGTGATTTGTTTGGAAGGGTTGCCAGAATAAAGCCTCTTCTCTCCAACAAAAACATGGCAGCGGTTTACAAAGTGACACTTTAGGAAACTTAAAAAATAATGAACTTCTGTAAAAATGTCCTTTGGACAGATGAACCTAAAGTGCAGGTGTTTGGCCATAATGCACAGCACCACGTTTAGTCTAAAGCACCTCGTACCAGTCCCAGGGGTGATTGTTTGGGGATCTTTTGCAGCTACAGGACCTGCTCACCTTGCACTCATTGCATTGGACACAAACTCGTCTGTATACCAAAGTCCTCATGAGTCTAATGTAAAGCTAATTGTTCAACAGCTTAAACTAGGTTGAAATACCATCATGCAATGATCCCAAGGAAAGAGGCTATTGGTAAATGATCTAGTTCTTATGTAGCACTTCATACAACATGCTTCATTCAGCCATTTATACAAGCAAAGAGCAGATTGGGGTTCTGTATCTTGCACAAGAAAACTTGGGCACCACCAATTTCCTGAGTAGTAAATGACCTGCTCTACTTCCTGCTCTAAAGCTACTAACAGCATGTTGTTGCAATGGTCCAATCGAAGCTCTCAACCTGACTGAAATCCTGTGGAAGGACCTAAAGGCAGATTAAGCAAATGCATAAATTTAGGGTGCATAAACAAATGCCACCAAAGTTCACTAAACGTGTAGACCAAAATTGCTCCACATCAATGTCAGAGACTGACAAAGTCACACAGAAAATTGTATACCTCAAGATAATACTAATTTTCTTTTGCACATGACTGGATATGTGGGGATAGCAAGAGCCCACACTATGATCCCAAATACAAACGGAAATGAGCATTGAAGGATGACCTCACTATGGAGTAAAGGAAGCAACTCTTTCCATTAGTGACGATCCTCTGATCGATCGATTTGATACAGACGGTTGGTCTCTGCAAACGAGTTGCAAACTGTAGAAATAATAGATTGTTTATTAGGTATTGAGGTCATAGAGAATGTAGTTTATTAGTGGGTGTCATAGTAGGATTTTGTTGTGGATAGAATGTAGGGATACACAATAAAAAATACCGTATTTTCACGACCATAAGGCGCACTTAAAAGTCTTAGATTTTCTTCAAAAAGTACGGCGCGCCCTATAGCGCAGTGTGCCCTGTGTGTTGTAAGGAGGACGTAGTAGAGAACACCATGAGAACGCTAAAGGGTGATGTGTGCGCAACCCTGAAAATGGCAAAGAGACACGCTTATGAAGCACAGTTTAAACTGAAGGCCATCAGCTACGCGGAGGAACATGGAAATCGAGCAGCGACGAGAGAATTTAAGATTAACGAATCGATGGTTCGCAAATGGAGGAAGCTAGAAAACAAGCTCCGGCAGGTCAAGAAAACGCAGCTGAGTTTCCGCGGACATAAGGCGAGGTGGCCCGAGTTGGAGGAAAGACTCGAGCGGTGGATCATCGAGCAAAGAACGAGCGGGAGAAGCGTTTCGATGGTCACCATTCGGCTAAAAGCAGTTTCACTTTCACTTTTTATGAAACGGTGCCATTTTTCCATCCGGACCAGGACTACGGTAGCGCAGCAACTTCCAGCGGATTATAAGGAAAAGCTGGCCATCTTCCGCTGCTACTGCAGCAAACACATCGGCGACAAAAACATCCAGCCCAGCCACATCACAAACATGGACGAGGTCCCGCTCACTTTTGACATCCCGGTGAGTCACACTGTGGAGAAGAAGGGGACCAGCACACTAGCGATACGCACAACGGGGCACGAAAAGTCTTCTTTTACTGTTGTGCTTGGCTGCCATGCTAATGGACAGAAACTGCCGCCTATGGTGATTTTTAAGAGAAAGACTTTGCCTAAAGAGAAGTTTCCAGCAGGAATCATCATTAAGGCAAATGAAAAGGGCTGGATAGATGAGGAAATGATGAAAGAGTGGCTGAGGGAGGTGTATGTAAGGAGACCAGATGGTTTTTTCCACGCATCACCATCGCTCTTAATCTGTGACTCTATGCGTGCCCATCTCACAGCCGATGTGAAAAAACTAGTGAAACAAAGGAACTGTGAGCTTGCTGTCATTCCGGGAGGCACTGACAAAGGAACTCCAACCGCTGGACATCGGTGTGAACCGCCCGTTCAAAGTAAGGCTGCGAGCGGCCTGGGAGCGATGGATGACCGATGGAGACCAGTTTCACCAAGAGTGGAAGGCAGCGCCGGGCGAGTTACGCCACAATTTGCGAATGGATTGTAGATGCTTGGGCTAACATGTCTGCTGGCACTGTTGTTCGAGCTTTCGCAAAAGCCGGTATCATTTCCGAGGAGCCGCACGGCACGGAAAGTGACTCTGACAGTGAAGAAAGTGAACCTGGCATGTTTGATGGAGATTTAGCGCAGCTGTTCAATTCAGACACAGAGGATGAGGACTTCGATGGGTTTGATTGATGATAAAAATGTGAGTACCAAACTTCGTTTTGCTCCTGCTTTATTTTTAAATACGCACACTTGTATGCTTGTGTGTTGTTGATGATGACGATTACTGGTAATAAAAATGTAAGGTACCGAACTCAGGTTTGCTCCCGCTTTATTTTTAAATACGCATACGGTACTTGTATGCGCCCTATGATCCAGTGCGCCTTATGTGTGTGTTAAATACAGTAATGGCACACATAACTGAGACTGCGCCTTTTAGTACAGTGCGTCTTATGGTCGTGAAAATACGGTAATCCTGGAAGGGGGGAACAAAGAACTGGAGTGCAGGGCAGTGGGACATCTAACCCCCACCCCCAGGACAGTAGCAAGAGTTACTGAGGGTGAGGGGCAGACAATGGTGAATGGACATTTCCTTAAAATGAGATGGGGGTCAGGGTGTCAGCATACCTGGCCACTGTACCAGTGTTTTTCCACTGTGGGGGGTTTACTGTAGGAGGAGGAGACCAGAGACTATAACTGTAGCTGCTACATCAACTTTAGAATAGGACTGCACAGGATGTAGTGTTGATATCCAAATGTGCATTTGTATTGGGATTGGGAAATAAAGTGGTACCTTGATACTTGGAAACATCTCAGCGTGATCTCTACCAGGACCAAAAGAATCGCAGAGACCGGCGTTGTCTCAACAAAACCCAGACATGTTCTCTACTAAGGTTAAAAGATAATCGGTTAGCTCCATAATTTGATATGTATCCTATAAATCTGGGCAATACCCTCTTCATTAAAAGAGCCTATTACATATAACACCTTAATAGCAAAATACTGCATTTACATAGATGAATCATTGGGTCGCTGGGTTAATGAAACACAAAATGAAGCTCATCCTCTTGTGATCACCTTTGATTTGGATGTAATTTGTAAGATTTGTCTTACTGCATCATCTGTAGTAGCCATAGATGTAGTACTGGTGAATTTTCACAGATTTTTTTGGTCTAAATTGCAGTCTAATTGCTTTCTTTGACCCTTGTGCTGAATACTCCAAATACGCTGAGCTTAATATTGATTTTCTTTTTAGGATGTCACACCCACTGCACCCTAACAGGCCCACCCTTGAACAGATGCACACAAAACAGCCAAGAACAAGTGAACACACACACACACGAACACACACTAAAAGAATAGAAGGATAGCAGTGACCTCAGTAATTCGTGTCAAGTCAAATGTCAGCAGAGGGGGGCCAGGGTGTGGGAGTTGGCGGGGGCTTTTAGCTCCACGACGGAGGTCTGGGATGGAGGTTGGAGAGCAGTCACGGTCAGCGGGTGTCTGCTGAGGTCTTTGTTAAAGCCCATTCTCTCTGACTGCAGGGGGAAGCGGAGAAAGTTGGAGCCGGTCGGGGAGACGGAGAGGAAATCAATGGAGCTGCTGGAGACCATCCTCTCGCTCGGCACAACGCTCACACTCACGCAGCTCGCATGGCTTTCTCCTGCTCTCTATACCTCAGCTTGACCCCCTCTTTCCCTTTTATTTCCCCTCTCTTTCTGACATTCTTCCTCATTTTTTTGTGGTCCTGAGCCAATGTCTGGCCTCCCTCCATCTTCTTCCCTTCCACAGTTAGTATTGCAAGCAATAATGCAAAACTGAATTGGATGATTTCCTGCTCTATCCTGAAATCTGGAGCTCAACTTAAATGTACAGTTTATAAAGAAGCTCCATATCATGAGTAACTGCAGAGCTCTGTGCTGCAGTAATGCACACACACAGGCTCACACAGTGCCTGTTCTTGCATTGTGTGCTTCCACAATAGCCCACAGCTATCCTCCATTGTTTTAGACATTTAATTGGAAACACAAAAGCAGCCCACACTCTTGTTAATAGACACAGTGCTTCCAGCCCCCAGAGATCTCACCAAGATACATTTACAGAATCCCCCGCAGGGAAATGCAAGAAACAGGGCTATTCAGCCTCCATCTGTTTCCCTTGTAAGGCCTATGAGCTCGGGGACATAACACTTTTCTCCCCGATAAACAAGGTGTGGACCACTAAGCACTGCTCCCTACTAAAGACTTCTGAATGCAACTGACCACAGCTTATCTGACTGAATATCAATAACAACACTACATGCTCTGCTTCCTCTAATTTCACCCTATAAATCTGCCTGGACTGCTGAGGTTAAAGTGGGAAAACAAAAGAGAAGAAAAGAAAAACGCCTCAAGGTTTGATACAATATCTTCGCCCCTTTTGTATCATAACTTGTCGAGAATAATGCATGAAGGTGCAAAGTGCACTCAATATCAGTGTCTCGGGCAGAGCAAACCTCTCTATCTCCACTTGATGTAATAACTGTTCACGGTGTCAGAAAAAGCAGGGGGAACCTGGAATCAATGTGTTATTTAAAGCAATAGAAGCCAGATCATTTGCTGTAATGTTTCACACGTTTCTGCAAGCTGAGTAGCAGCTTTGCAGTTCCACTAAACTACAGATCCATACATTAAAATTATATGTCCTAGAATTGTATTTTTTTTAATCAGTCACTGATTTAAATCCATTCTTGTTCTCATTATCTCACATTAATAATGCAATCCATAGTTTGCACTTGGGTCCATGAATTTTCAATTTATCTTTAAGAAGACTTTTCATTTTTGAATCTTTTTTATGCATTTGGATTAGTGCAGCAACAAATTCTTATAAATTCTTATAATAAATTATAAATTCTTTTAATTGTCAGTTAGGGCTGGCCTTGGATCTTGAGCCCACATTTTGTGCTGGTGTAAGTTATGATAAGATAAACTAGTCAAAGTAGACAATGGCAGTGTCAGAAGTCAATTTCAGAAGTTAAGACCAGTGTTGGTTACAGTAACTACGTTATTATTGTGGTAACGAGCACGGTAACTAGTTATTATGCCAAAATCAGGAACGCGTTAGTCGTTACTGGGATTTAGATAGGGTCGTTACTCGTTACTTCGTGTGGTGGCTATCGCGGAGGTTCCACATAGGGTTGCCAACTCCCTGAAAAAATAAATAAGGGACACCTCGTGGCCAGGGCCGGGCAACCCAGTTGTCTTCACCCTTCCCAGTGTGGTAGCTCTTTTTTGTGTGTGTGAAATTATTTTTTAACCATTTGACTTGAATTTGATTTAAGCAGATGCATATTCTTTGTGATATGACCATATGGGAAACAAATGATCATTTAGCCATTTATTTTTAGCTCAAAATGACAACATTAACACAGTAAAACAGGTCTCTTTCTTAAACAGAAGCCTGTCATGCTTAACTTTTGAGAATATAAGTAAATCTTTCTTTAAAAGAACTCTGTCCTGCTTAACTTAAAATTATATAAATTAATAGAAAGCAATAGAACGAAAAATATTCTTGTAACTATGCACATTTAGTACATTTGGCTTCAGCTGAGGTATTATTTCAGCTTTTCTAAAGCTAATCAGCTGCTCCTGTTTGTAAACCCACTTGTTCCCATGATTACGCATCATAACTCATCATCATTATTCATCTATGTATTACTTTTATGTATTAGTCATCTATTTGTTGTAATCATCTATCCTTACAGTTGTTTATTACACAAAATAAATTATATTATCACACTTCTGGCCACATAGCGCTGATATTCACTGCACATGCCCATTTTAACCTTAACCAGAGGGTTTAAAAAACAAACCAGTGTTTACATACCATATCTGCTTCTGCCGTGGCCTGGTGGACAAGAAATTGGTTAAGGGTTCCCAGAGCTTTCACGCCCCTCATGTTCTTCATGTGCCCACCATTAGAAGCATGCCTATGGAAAAAGTGCGCCGGCACACAGTGCAGTGCGCTTTATAGGTGTTATGGTGACCTTTTCCAGCCAGGTGTTTCCCTTTTCCCATTCCTCCCTGTACTTTTGCAGCCTTTTTTTTCCTTTCTCTGAGGGAAACAAACATTGCTGCTCTAATGCTGGGCTCACACTGTGCGATTTTTGGCCCATTTTGAGACGATTTTTGAGTCGTGCGACCGATTTGGTGATCGGCCCGATTTTGGCCTTCATCGTGCATCGTGTAGTATACGTGGGGTAACGAGAAGCGATTAACACCTTGAGCAGCTCCCGATCATCAATCGCTCGTGAGCCGCTCACACTGCTCACGCGCAAACACGTAAACGTCGGTGAAAAAGACGGAGCAGCACGGCTGTGCAGCGTGTGATCTGGACACAAGCGATGGAGGCACAACTTGTAGAACTTTGGAAAGCTCATCCGAGCCTTTTCGATGTGGCATCACAAAATTATCACGACCACAACAAACGTGAAAATAGTTGGATTTACATTGCTGCTCAATCACAGCTGCCTGATCAATGTTTTTCATTAGCAATTTAGCAAAGTTGATGGTGGTGGTGTGTGTGTCTGTGTGAGTGAAAGACAGAGCGAGCGACAGATTTTCTGTTATAACCTTCATGTTATGGAGGCACAGTGTGAGCACTCAGGTCGCATCAGAGCATCGGGCGGTATAGTGTGAGACCTGCATCGTGACCTACCAACTTCTAACCCCTGCGAGTCAATCGTGCAGTTTGAGCAGGAGCTGAATAACGTGACTGAAAAAATCGCACAGTGTCTGCCCAGCTTTAGGTGTACTGTCGTCCGAGACTTGCACCGCAGTGTCGGCGTTTGTTTCCCTGTTGGCCATGCTTCTTGTTGTGGTCATCTGTTGTCTTCCGGTATTTTCTCCGCAAGCGACCTTTCCTCGACCAATGAGATGAGCGGTAATCTGAATTGTCATACTCGAATTGTCATAAGTGTGCTGTCAGCTCATTGGTCACAAAGCAGGAGAGGGGCTGGGAATTATGTTTTCCAACAAAGCGTTAATTCCATTAACATTTATAGACTACTTTTGATTCTCACTGTATTACGGGACAAAGTGCGTCCCTTATTAGCTCAATACGGGACAAAGTGCGTCCCTTATTAGCTCAATACGGGACGTGTGCTTTTGTTTCTAAATACGGGACGATTCCGTTTTTTAAGGGACGGTTGGCAACCCTAGTTCCACAGATTCAGTAACATTAGCAAGTGGTGGAGGCCAGCAGGTGGATGAAGGAAAAGGGACGCAGAAGGAAAAGAGACCCGAGGCAGCCGCCGGTCCAAGTGTGAACTGAACTTCAGGTAAGAAGTTATGACCTGCAGTCTCTCTGGGTCAGATATGAACCAAGTTTAGGTGGAGTTTATTTTCGTTATTCTGACTTTTTCCGTACTGCGTGCTAGCTAGCATGACGGAGTTTCTATACAGCTGGGTGGTGCTATGATGTTAATGATGTTGAACTTTATTTTGTTCATAAGTTATTAGAGTTGCCAACCGTCCCGTCTGGTATTCAGAGAAAATATTACGCGTTTCTTATTGAGGTGAAAAGGAACAGTTTGTCCCGTAATTCAGCTACAATGAAAAAGGCACAAAGCTGGAGTTATTCTGTGTCTTTGCTGCACAGCTGCCTCTTCTTCTTTCATTCTCCCCCTCCCTCTCCCGTTTCTACTTCAATCATGAAAACTGATCAATGATCAGCTGATTGGCTTTTCTCTCTTGTTTGTTTATCGCTCACTTTACGCCGAAAGAGGAAACCAGCGGATGTCGCGCTAGGGCTGCTCAATTAATCGAATTTTAATCACGATTACGATCTGGGCTTTCAACGATCATTAAAAATGACTGAGCCGATTATTAGCCCCTCCCTCATTTATCCGAGACACCTTAAAGGTCGGTCCGTGAAAATGTTGCCGGGCATAAACCGGTCTGTGGCGCAAAAAAGGTTGGAGACCGCTGATTAAGAGGACCCGAGGGAAGCTCGGAAAGCTAAGCAGAAGTTATTTGGAAAAGAGAGGTAAAAAAAACTTCAGTGGTGTTACACACTATTTAATATTATTTTTTAAAGTCATTGTTAACCCTTTAAAGCCGGTCAGAGCAGCACGCTCTGTTTTGTGTAACTATTTTTAAATCCCTGTAGAACCAGAACTGTGTAAGCTAGCGCAATAAACCGGAGGAGTTGTACTTACATCTGATGCCATGAGCTTGTCCTCGGTCACGGTTTCCTTCCACATAAAGCTTTGCAAAAACTGCATAAAAAGCGCTTGCAGGAACAAAAACACAATATTCCAGAAACACGCTTTGCCGATCCGATCAGCTGTTCGTAACACTTCCCACAGTTAAACAGATGTCAGCGCGAACTGTCACATGTCCGCCATTTCCTGCCCGAAACCGGAAGTGACGTCATTTTCGCGGAAATTGTAGGTTTTTTTTACTCGTAGGCCTTAAAAACCTATCCGGTTGTTCAGTGATGACGCGACGAATCTTACTTCCGGGTCTAAAGTAGTCTGCGTTTAATATGGCTTTTGTGTTGTTAACATGTTTAATGTTATGTATTTTCTTCTATTTGAGCTCAAAAAGCTCCTAAAACAGTCAGTGATCACTGTTGACCTCCCTCGGCTTTTATTACCGCTAATCATTTATTTAAGCTCAGTTTTTAAAACCTTAGGATGTAACTACAGCCCAGCCCATGCAGCAGTATATGAATGACTAACCTCGTATTGTGGATGGATTATCTCAGTTGTTCTCCTGGCTGAAGTTTGGTCCTTTTACAGCATCCTGCCATGCGATTACATTTGTTCCTGACCACCGAGAACACTCACGGTAACTTTTATCGAGTGGAAAAAAAGTTAGCTTGTTTATATCATGCTAACATAGCTGTGTCGCTAGCGGTCACGTAGCACATCATTATATACCAGCTAGCCCAACTTCAGTAACCCTACAAACGTCACTGCTGTTTAGTTTTCTGTCTTCATTTATGCTGGAAGTGATAACAGAGCTGTACGTTTTAATTTGTTTCCAAAACCCCGCAGTCAGGACATGCTATATTGTATTTAGATAGAAGCTAGCGAGCTAACTCCCTGCTAACTTCTAACTCCGTTAAATGTCATAAATTCCGTTTTCATGGATGCCTGGATGTTAAACTCAATTGTTACACCTGGTAGAGCAGAACGCTGATCATTTTATTAAAGATGAAAGACTTTAGACAGTTTTTCAACTCTCAGTAATGCCATAGTGATCGTTTGATATATGGACCTGCAGCGGAGTTTAGACCCAGACACGGCTAGTGACGTCAGACTGAACAACCGGATACTGGTCATGTTTGACTTTTCTGAATAGTTTCTGGGATGCTTAGAACTCGAATTGCACTGCTGGAAATAGTTTATTTTGATGCACCTGCTGTTTTCTTTGCAAATTTGCATTATAGGATTGTTTTTTCGTTTTTCCTGCAGTATATAAAAATTGATGTATCTCCAAAATAAAACTATGAAGACACTCAAAATAAATTTCCTGTTGTTGTAAACTATTTTTTGCAACTTTTTTGTATTTAAAGTTGAGGGATAAACCTCTTAAATTTCTCTAAGTAGAAATATATGTAAAAAAACCCAAAACGATTTTCAAATTTTTTTGTAGTTTATTGCACTTTTTTGCAATTAATGTAGTTACTATGGACTTAATGCATACATATTATTAAAATATGAGCTATAACAGTTGTATAGCAACTTGAAATGCTCCCACAAATGGCACTACAACATGTAAAAAATATAATATAAGCTCTGGCGGACTTGGTTCTATAGTAGGTCTTAAGGGTTAAATAAATATCGTCAAATAATCGAGATCTCAATTTCAGTGAAAATAATCGTGATTATCATTTTTGCCATAATCGAGCAGCCCTATATCGCGCTAAACAACAGCATAAACTACCATAAGCTTGATCAGCTGTTGTTAGAATTTATTTAATATTAATTTCTAGTATCAGCTGACGTTTGTTGGAGCAACAGCTGCAAAAAAGCTGCTGGTCATGATATGGTTTGGTTATCTGGTGAGAGGGAAACATGAAGATGAAACCAGGAGATGTCCTTACTGGATCATCAGAGCTGAACAGGTGATGGAGAAACAGGTTTACCTTTTAGGTGACATGAATGAGTTGAAGGGACGTTATGAACTGTTTCTGAGAGACAAATAACCCCAGGATCCTTTTTTAGGTAGCTGACAGCTGGTAACTGTGCAGGTGCGGATCTAGCAAAGTGTGGCCAGGGGGGCATGTAGGGCATTAACAGGGAATGGGGGGCACAAAGAAATACTTTTCTTTCTTATTCTCATTTAAAATGTCTAGCTTTTAAAAAATAATTATCTGAATCTTACAACAAACGATTGATAGATTGATGCATATATACCATCAAAACAGTGTACATCACTGTCACAACAGCGTTTGTTTTCATTCAAAGGCTTTATGATTTTTCCTATAATGGTGGGCCGGTCTCTAGTCAAAATGCCCGGGCCAATTTTCTGTCCCAGTCCAGCCCTGTAAGCAGCTCGTCTGCAGTCTGGTGTTGCCTACATCTTCCTATTCAGAAGGCAGAATTTCTGAGTTCTGAGTACAATTGAAAGCACCACGACTGCAGTTTTTGTGTTGGATGTAAAAGGCGCACATGACTCTGTGACGTAGGCTAGAATCATGGCAGCAGTCAATGACGGTCCAGGCGTGGGATTTCTCTTGTGGAAATATGCACATTATCTTTTCCTTTCTATTGGTAGGTGGCACAGTGCACTTGTGGCAAGTAAGCAAGCTAGAAGACTGGAAAAGTTATGGAAGCAACACATTAACAAGAGAATTCTGAGTAAAACCAAAGTTACTTTCCCTAGTAACTAGTTACTTTGAAAGTAACGAGTAACTTGAAGTAACTGAGTTACTTTTGAGAGAAGTAACTAGTAATGTAACTAAGTTACTATTTTAAAGTAACTTACCCAACACTGGTTAAGACAAATAGAAAAAAAAAAATTTTGCATTGAACTTTGCCTACATTATTACTCACCATACCAAGGGTATTATAGCTAGCTAAAACTAAAATAAAAAATAAAAGTAGATGTGAAAAAAAATTTAGTTCACAGAAATGAAAATGGAAAAGTGGAAAATTAACAAATAAAATCATAGAGGTAATATGCTTAGTGTTAGTATCTGTTAAAATGTTGAAGGGCCTTAATTTCTATAGCGCTTTACTTGCTCCCTATGGACCCCTAAGCGCTTCACACTAGATTCAGTCATTCACACACACATTCACACACTGGTGATGGCAGCTAGATTGTAGCCACAGCTGCCCTGGGGCGCACTGACATAGGCGAGGCTGCCGGACACTGGCGCCACCGGGCCCTCTGACCACCACCAGTAGGCAATGGGTGAAAAATCTTGCCCAAGGACACAACGACAGAGACTGTCAGAGCCGGGACTCAAACCGGCAACCTTCCAATTACATGACGAACTGCCAACTCTTGAGCCACGATCGCCCCTATTGTGGCGAACTAATGTTTAGTTTGGTAAACATTTAATAATAACTTGCTTAAAGAGGGACTGATTAAATGTCCCTCTTTAGGCAACTGACCCGATGTCCACATCGGGTCAGTTGGAGGCGCAGTCGAAAGATTGCAGCGCTCCCAGATCAGATGTACACACTGGAACTCTTTCCCATGTTGCTGTCTGTGTTTATTGTGCTATGGTGTGTTGATATCTGTGCATTCCTGTATTATCCTTCTGTGTTACACATTTCGATGTTTCGATGTGTTTTCCTCGCTACCTAGCCTGACCTGTCTCCCCAATGTGATGTTTGTGTATTGTATGTACGGTCGGCAAGGTCTGTCATCTCGGTTGTGGGCAAAAGACCTGCAAATGACAAATAAAGGCTATCTCATTTCATCAAATGTCTGCTAAATCTAACCTCTGACATATCCCCTCAATGCAAAAATAATTAAAAAGACTAAAACTAAACACCAAAACTGATGAAAGACTTCTTGTCCTTTAGCAGGCGACCAGCGGCGGTGGTCGGCCGCGCAACCAGTACGCTGCCGTAGGTGCCGAAGAAGAACTGAAGAAGCTTCTCGGATGAGAGGTGAAACGTCTTCAAGCAACTCAAAGAAGTCCAGACGCTTTTCTTTCCAAGCTCCTTAGACTACGATGACCTGGATGACTGAGAACCTTCACAGACTGATGACAGACAATGTAAATCTAAACATTTTCCCAAAGAAAACTGTGGGAAACTGACTGACAGTTATTCAGTTCAAAAAGTAAAAACTAATTAGAAAATATAAAAACTATACTAACTGGTTCAAACTAAGACTGTTTCCAGTAGATTAGGAGTTCCAGCACAGTTACAGTAACAGTGTGTGTGTTACAAATAGTGATCAAACAGGCCTTTAGAATCAATTTTACACTAAAGTACACACTCAGAGTCCCATGTAAACAACACGTCAAACACACGTAATGATACAGAACGTGCAGCAAAAACCAGGAAGGTGTCTTACTTAAGATGGAGTACACTACATGAAAAAAAATCTCTATTAGTCACCATGATGACTGAAGCCATGAAAAACACAGATTTGTGCTATTTTATGAGTCTGTGACATAGCATTTATATGTAGTCTTGAATTACATGAAGATCAGACCAAATTTTATGGTAATCAATGCAGAAATCGTGATACTAGTCTTTGAAGTTTTTCCTGAATTGTAAGTACATAAAACAGTATATGCTTACAGTTGTACTTGCATGCAACCGTAAGTACATACAGCCATATAAAGACAGCTATGAAAAGCTATTTCTTTAGAGAAATGATGCATTCCCTGATGGTGAGGCGATCACAGTGGTGTGCTGATAAAGAACACAACTGCTTTAAGTGGAGTTATAGGGATTAGCTCATTAGGCTAAATCAGCTAATTACATGGAGATTTTGTTACCGTTCCTCCAGCTAATTAATTGGAATGACTACCACCACTGTGTTCAGGAAATGAGTCTACTCAGAGCAGATGAGGCAAAATAGAAAACACTACATCAGGCACTTTTGGATGCACCTGAGAGGTAGAAGCAACTAAGTGCGAGTTTGTATCCACTTTCTCTTTCCATTATAGCACCGTAGGCAAGAAAAAGACCAACCTCCTAATTTTCACTTGCAGAGAAAAGCATGACAAAGAAGAGAGTTTGGGAACGTAACATTTTTATTCTCCGGTGTTTAATTTAGCAACACACTGTACAGTAACAAGTGAGAAAGTAAGAAAGACTCCAAATCTCATCAACTGCATTGTATATTTACAGTAGCATTCGTTGTTTTAAATAACCTTAGATGGATGGTAATTGCAAAAATGCTTGTGGTTCACAATAGAAAATAAGTAAAAGTAATTAAAAAATAAATAATAAATAATTATCAGTTGTGTCACAAATTGCAGTTCGCCTGGACTGTGAGCGGAAGAGAACCCAAAGTGGAGGATGCCAGAGGCACAGTTTACAGCAACACATTTCAATAGCTTTCAGTGCTGACAATCATTACAAAGGGCCAGACACAAAGGGAAGCCAGGAAGATCACAGAGCGAGACAGGCAGACAAATCAGAAGATACGACAGAGACAAAGAGAGTGACAGGACTATTTATACACAAAGACGGGATGGGATTCGGGACTGGAAATAGGAGCATAACAAGACAGAGTTACAGTTATTATGAATAAAGTTAGTAAAAAAAAAACCTAGAGAAAGTATTTTTTTACCCTGCTCATGACATTGTTTTTGTTGTAACGTGCTGAAATGCACTGTCATATAAATACCAGCTAGCAATAGAAATCATAGGCTGCAGTCCCAGACTCTGACAGAAATCCCCACCCTCCTGAGGACACGTGCAAAGGTCTTTTAGCGTTTAACCACAAACACAAAGCCACCAACACAAAGCAAAGTTTGACAACCTGCACAAAGTGACTCCAAAGCACTCGACACTGATTCTACAGTAGAAACATTTGCAAGTAGACATGGAGGGTACAATACTGTAATCATGACTCCTAATACTGTACATGCCTCTGTTACCTGTAGAAAATTAGGGTCTGACTGGTCAGCTTTAACTCTGCTTCATCACTCGAGGTTCTTCTTCAGCTCTGTGTTAGCATGCTGGCCGCGCAGATGTTTGCAAGGAGCTGATCGTGTGTAGCAGTACAAAGACAGTTATTTCTGCCACTTGGCTCTTTAACAAAGTGGGAAACGACACAAACTTTTTGTCCTTTTGTTCACTAAAAATAAAGGAAATGTCCTCCACCCTGCACACAAACTGAAATCAGTTGCAAGGGCGCTGAATTAAAAAGGCATGTTTGATGTTTTTCTTTATTCTTTCTATATGCCCATCTTGCAGAAAGTTGAAGAAACTTTGTAACACAAACAATGGCATAACTGCAACTGTATGTGATGACTAAATTTAGTAGAGCTGTGTGATAACTCCCTTTCTAAAAATCCAGTCATTTTGGACAGATCCCCATGTGGAGCACTGGAAAGTTTATTTTTAAATTGCTAAATGATTAACAGGTTATCACAGGAGGAATGGCACTGCGGGCGCACACATACTGACGGTCACTTTGGCTTACTGGTCTTTGGGTTCGCAAAGAGACCTGCAGAGAAAGACTGATTAGTCCAGGGGAACATGTTACCTGGCTTAAATAGTCTGCTTCTAAAGGCACTGATGAGTTGCATGTGAGCTGATTAACTGAATTCAGGTGAGTAACTGGCGGTTTTGCAGGGAAACCAGAATGGAGCCACCTGGGAAAAATGGTAAACAACAAACGCTCACAAAACCAGATACATACACACTGCCTGAGAGAGAGAACCAAACCAAGAGCACAGGGGAGAAGATGCAGTACAGTAACATTTTAAACTCAGTACTTTTGAAGGCAGTCTAAACCAGGGATGTTGGTTAATTGGCTTTTTTTAAGGTGAACTCTATTTTTTCTCATTTGACTACATCTTTGTAGTAGAGAGTTAAAAAACAGGAACTTTCTGTCATTAATTGCTTATGTGTTGCTTTTACTTTGGTGTAGTATGAATGGTCATAAAAATGTTTAAAAAGCTGTAAAACTTATGGAAATCAAGTAAAAAGTCTAAAATGTTTGCCCTCTTCCACAATGTCCATAGCTGTGCAGTGGGCCAGATTGAAATCTTTGGTGGGCACATTCAGGCCCCCCAGGCCTTATGGTTGCTTTTGACACACCTGGTTGGGGGAAGTGAAACAAAAAACAAGACACAAGAACCAAATAAGTATCAAAATACAACAGGAAATGAACAAAATGCATGAAACAAAACAGCAGAAAACATGAAGAACAAAACTCATCCTCAGACGAACAGACTCTGTAATATAACAAGGAAACAAAGTAACAATGAAATAGTAAAGAAACAATAACAGTAATGCAAAACTTCACTGGAACGGAAATGAATCTAAACGTAACAAAAACCAGCATTAAATCTGGAGACCTTTACCTTTTCAAATCTGAAGCATATCTTTGCATTGTTTAACTTTAAACTGAATATTTTTTTTTTACATTAAACAAATCTTCATCAACCTACTCAGTGTTTATTTTCATCAGTCATCTTCACTCTGTTCAGTATCCTCTCACCCTAACCAAATGATGACTGCTTCCCCCCCACAGTTTCCTTTCTGTTAAATATTTTACTAACACCAAGCTGAAAGAAGATTCTTGTTTTTCACTCGATAATACTGCAAGCACTTGACTTTATAATGTAAAGGTATATTATGTTGTGATTGTGAGTTTATATCCTGCAGCCATTAAAACCCAAATAAATTGAATTAACAGACAGAGAAGTAACAAAGCAAATATCACCTCTTGAAACGTGCGAACCAGGTAATGTTTTGTAATTTTGCTTAAAAAATGCCTTCAGTGGTTATTCAAGTAGCACCATTTAATAAATGTTTTAGTCATATTTAATAACTCTGGGTCTCCTTTCTGTTATAGATACCAGATATAGATAGATAAACCTCAAGTGGCAGCGAATGATAACGAGCTGAATTTTTAAAAGCTTGAAGGACTTCATTAAATCACCGAGTGACATTAAAGTTTCTACTTTGACAAAGTGCTTATTTGCTGCTGCTTTGGAGGTCACTTTAACTTTTTGCTCTAATGTTTCACTGTGTCGCCTTCTTCCCCCCAGAGACCATTTCCAATGAATGATGAGCGACCGACTACTGCAAATGAATTTTGGCACACTGAGCTAACCGACATCATCTCGCGTAGAGGATGCACCTGCGCTTAAGCCAATTATGCTCATTCACTTCAAAAACAAATGACTCATTATGGGAACACTGCATCCAGTAAGGCCAGGAAAAACAATAAATGAAAAGTGTTTACTGTTTATCTGGGTGTGCAGCTGAAAACAGGCAGGACAAAAAGTGTAGTTTATAAAAACCATTTAGGAAAGATTTTAGACTCGAAACGAGAAAAACAACAGCGAGAGAAAGAGCGCGGCTGCATTTCTTTGATGCTGTGTTCATTACAGCCTCTTCCTGACCTGTTGAATAGGTGCCTCTGTGAGCCAGGTGTAACCACACAGCTCCCACTCTCACAGCATGGAAAGCGTCTAACCTTGAAGGCACTCAAGCTGTAAATTGACAGTCAAAACACTGCTGGCTTTTAAGCAGGATCTCGCCGACTCTAGTCTGGTCATTCGTTTAAACTTCTGTGAGACCAAAAAAACATAAAGAAAAAGAAAATGAGGAAGTAGCGAGTGAACTCAAAAACTAGCCCACAACAACTTAATGAAAGAAGTTGAAAGCTTAACCAGGAGCAGTGAGGCAAAGGGAGCGCTGGACAACACAAAGAAACACAAGTTAAACCAGTAAGACACAGATAGGATGAGGAAGATTGGAACAGACTGTGCACTAAGTAGTAACACAATGTTCAGATGTTTAGACTGGCATGGGAATTATTTTATAGCTTCCAACAAAGTCAAGCCAATGAGGAAATCTATTCCGTCAACCTGCATTATTTCTAATGGCCAGCAGGGGGCGAGTTCTGCAGTTGCGTAAAGACTCAGCGATATATGCGAAACAGCCCTTAGATCCCTTCCCCCCAGTAAATGTTCTCCAGTTGAGTCAATGGGCTCAATCGCTGGTTTAAAGTCTTACTGAATGTAGCGTGATGTTTATTTTTGATAAATTATTGTCCTCTTCAGTGTCAAGAGGGAAGATAATGGGTAGGCCTGCCTTGTGATTACCAGTCTGCAGGGTCCTTCGATTTCACATTTTGATCCACATGACTCTCAGGGCGTCTCAATTCTAAAAGATAAAATTTGTAAACCAGAGTATGTCTGTCATTGTCAGACATGCCAGCCAGTGCAACAACCTGGGGACCAATCAACATCTTCTTTACATTACACTCAGTGTTTCAATTAACAATATTTTAGTAATGTAGACACATTATAAGAGCTCCGATAAATCTTCACATCCTGGTTCTATCCTCTGAACCAAAGCCTAACTTTCTTTCTTTCTTTTTGTTTATGCAGTTGCTGTGGTGATGTCTACATTTTCTTTATGTAGCCCGGATGGGAATTTGGGAGTAGATACTCGTAATTCCCATGGACTTAAACGCCACAGTAACATAAGGTGTTCACAGTTAATATTATGTGATTTAACTGTACTCTGAATGTAATTTGCCCTGTAATATGTCACAAGGTAAATACAGGTAATTAGAGCAATGAACCTGTTATGTTAATCATAAAGTATTATTTTATGGTATGTAACTCTGAAGAGAGTTAAAGTATTGTTCAGAGTTCTAATTTTCTGGAGGCCCGTGAAGGTAGCATGAAACGGGACCTGTGTATCTGTTGTAATGGAGGAAGAGAGGAGAACGGCATGGAGAGATGCACGAGGTTAGCTGAACCAAAGTGAGAGACTCAGCTAGTTTTACTGAAGTTACCTAGCACAAAAGAGTGTCGGACTAGAAAGCTAACCGTGTGAGAGCTTCGCAACAGAGTGTGGGGGAAGTGACTTTGTGTTCAATGGTCGCACCACCGTGAAAAAACTGTGTTTCCAGCTACGACCGCCGAGGCTAAAGGCTAGCCCGGACTGCCTGGCTGCGCCACGGAGGCAGCCGCTATGGACTGTCGGAGAGCTGGACAGTGACTGGCTAACGCGTTGTAGCAGAGACAGCATCCGGTCCGCAGGGAGAGCGGAGAGTGAATTTAGTTTGGGACTGGCGAACGGAAACCTACCGAGCAACTGAACTGTAAGTTGGACTTTCGTGCTCTTACTGGGGAGAAGAGGATTTTTCTCCATCGTCCGGCGTGAGCAGCAAACAGGCCTGCAACAAGTGTGAATGTGAGTGTGTGTGGGGCCCATGTGTGAATATTGTGTATCTAGTGGATTATATAGCATATTTTTGAGTGTACATTCGTGAGTCACTTACCAAGAGGTGATAACATAATTTGTGTTGTTTAACATAATTTCAAAGGGAAATATTTCATTTACACAGCATGTTTCATTTGTTTATGAAGCTGGATATCATTTGAGTTGAGTTAAGAAAAGGGTGTTTTATACATTACTTTTTCCTGCCCTTACATTCAGTAAACGTTTGGTTTGTGTTAAAGAGTTCTCTGGGGTTGATTCTTTTACTACTGGTTAAGTCTAACTTGCAGGCAAAGGTTTACTGATAGTTTCCCTGATTCCTGTCTATACCAGAACCTTTTTGTGGTATCTAGGCTGTAACGAACCTAACACCCCGCCTAGGGGGTCCAAACTGAGGTAAGTGGATTTAGACTCCGTATCACGGGTGGGGTACTACATAAAATGGAGGCACCGCTGGGATAAAGACTGGTAGTAATTAGTATTAACTTGTGACCCAGACAACCTTTAAAGAGAGGGTGATTTGAAGTTATAGTAGGTTACAGCAGAGCAAAATCAGTTTGTGTTTGGTATTGTGTTACACTATACACATACAGTAAGATTCACACACTCAACACCAAGAAATGGCTCAGTTACGGCACTGGTGTAAAGGAGAAGGCCTTAACCCTTCGCATGCCATACTACTTAAAGATGTTCCCGAGGACACAGAGATTGAAGTCATAGAAAGAACTCTGCAATCCATTAAAGTTCTTGGACGTGTGAAGGTTAGAGGACGTATGTATGATCCTCAGAGCAAGTGTTTGACTGTACTGTGTGAATGCAGAGAAAAGGTAAATACTAAAGCCATTCCTCTGGACATTCTAGCTGATGGCAGCAATTCACTCTGGAGAATCATCGGCCACTTAGAGGAGGAGGATGGTTCAGTTGACCAGCTGGTTGCAGATGACTGGCAGGCATCTCAAACTGATTTGGGACCTGCCGCCACACTTCAGGCCTCCACTCCTGAAGCAATCATCAGAGCTGTTGGTGACCTTCTGCAAAATACCTCTAAGCCTGCCAGTGACAATAGCAGCTACAGGAGGTTGCGCACCTTCTCAGGGGTTGTTCCCACACCCCCAGGAGAGGAGCAGTTGGAGAACTGGATACTACAGGCTCGACTGATGATAGAGGAATATGATCGGCCTGACAGAGAGAAGAAAATCAGGATAATGGAAAGTGTAAAGGGTCCCGCGTTGGAGATTTTACAGGCTGTACGATTTAATAACCCTGAAGCAACACCTCAAGAATACATTGATGTAATTGAGAATACTTTTGACACACCAGAAACAGGAGAGGAACTCTATTTTGCCTTCCGAATGCTATGTCAACACAGAGGGGAGAAACTTTCTGAGTTTCTGAGAAGAATGGAGAGATCTCTCAGCAAGGTGGTCAAAAGGGGAGGTCTGTCTCCTGCCCTAATAGACAAAGCACGTCTTGATCAGCTCATTAAAGGTGCAACAGGGTCTGACCTGATGCTGTTAAGTTTGCGTTTAAGGGAACGAAAAGATAATCCCCCTACCTTTCTGCAGCTGTTAAATGAGGTCCGCATTGAAGAGGAGCATGAAGCTTCTCGGCGCAGACTTAACCTCAATAAAGTTGTGCATGTCAAAAGCGCTACTGTACCCACAGGGGCACACGTGGAAAATCTCAGACTTGAGATACAAGGTCTGAAAACCCAAGTCAGTGATCTCACCACTGCTGCCGGGGTGCCAGGTGTCCATTCACCTGGGGCAGCATCCACAGAGAATGTGGAAGCAGACGGCTTGGGAGAAGACAAAAACTTCCAAGCATTAAAGAAAGAAGTGGTGAGGCTAAGAAAACAGATCTCTGTCATGTCAGTCAACCCCAGCAAAGGGGTTGCGGTGCCCTCACCCAGGCACCATGGTTCTCCCACGCACCTTCAGCGGGGAGCAAGAGCACTCAGAGATCCCAGTCACTTTTTCTGTTATCGCTGCGGGGAGGATGGGCACATCTCTACCAAGTGTAAGGCTCCAGAAAACCACCCTAAAGTGATACAGAAATTCATTCATGCTCAACGGAAACAGGGAGAAAGTAATAGAACTCCCAGTCCTGCCAAAGAACCGACCACCACCAATGTAGGTGTTAACCGGAGTGTTGTCAATGTCAGGACGCCTAGTTTCCCTGAAGGACTGGTAGGGCCACCCTCCACAGCCGGTGTGAAGGTAGATGGTGTACCTTGCACCGCTCTCTTAGACAGTGGCTCTCAGGTGACCATCATTTTTGACAGCTGGTATTCAAAACACTTGTCTCATGTGCCTTTACGCTCTGTTACGGGCCTAGATATTTGGGGACTAAGTGAATCAGAGACCAGCTATCCTTACAGGGGGTACATTCAAATTGAATTGGAATTCCCCGAAGAAACACGAGAGAAAGTTGAGACTATCCCAGTCCTCGCTTTGGTGTGCCCAGACCCTCGGTGCTCAGATACCATACCTGTCTTGTTGGGCACCAATGTTCATAAAATCAGACCCATTCCTGCAACTGGAAAGAAAGTGAGGGTGGGGAATGTTTGCTCTGCCAAAGTGAATGTTCAGCAGCCTCAGAACCTACCGACTATTATGTCTGAGTCTGCCAAGGATGATGACAGTCCAGTAGCTAACGTTAAGTGGACTGGTCCTGGCCCACTGGTCATTCCAGCTGGGAAAGAACGTATAGCTGTCTGTAAAGTCAAAGACATCCACACTATTGGAGACAGCATCCTCATCACAGAACGGGCAGCTTCACATGCCCTTCCCCCGAGTGTGCTTGTGCAGCCAACCGTACTGTTCTCCAAGATGCTTGATAGAGACAAGTTTCTGGTGCTCATGCGCAACCAGTCACTAAAAGACACTGCCATTCCCATGGGCACTGTGGTTGCACATCTGCATGTAGCTGACATAGTGACTGATGTCCCCGGCCCAAACACAAAAGCTTCTACTATGCTTGACCCATCTCTGTTTAATTTTGGGGACTCTCCTATACCAGCTGAATGGAAACAGAGGCTTAGTCAGAAACTTGCAGAGAGAGGCAAAGTTTTCTCGACGGAGGAATGGGATGTGGGTTTGGCTAAAGGAGTGCAACATCACATCCGTCTAGCTGACCATACCCCCTTCCGAGAGCGGTCCCGCCGTGTTGCCCCAGCTGACCTGGATGACTTACGCCGCCACCTGCAAGGACTTTTGGCAGCGGGGATAATAAAAGAATCAAGGAGTCCCTATGCTTCCCCCATCGTCTTGGCACGAAAGAAAACGGGGCGGTTGCGCATGTGTGTGGACTATCGGACCCTGAATCGCAGAACTGTCCCTGACCAATACACAGTTCCTCGCATTGACGAGGCGTTGGACTGTTTGTCTGGCAGCAGGTGGTTCTCTGTCTTGGATTTGCGTAGTGGATACTACCAAATTCCCATGGCAGAAGAGGACAAGGAGAAGACCGCTTTCATATGTCCTTTGGGATTCTTTCAATTTGAGAGGATGCCCCAGGGGATAACCGGAGCTCCCGCGACCTTTCAAAGAGTAATGGAGAAAGCAGTGGGAGACATGCACATGATTGAGGTCATAGTGTACCTTGACGATTTGATCGTGTTCGGAAGAACTTTGGAAGAACATGAGCAGAGACTAATCAAAGTTCTTGACAGACTGGAAGAGACTGGCCTAAAATTGTCCATTGACAAATGTCAGTTCTGCAGGCCACAGGTGACATATGTTGGACACATAGTGTCAGAGAAAGGGATTGCCACTGACCCAAGCAAAGTTGAGGCGGTAGCTCGCTGGAAGCAACCCACCGATCTCCCATCACTGCAGTCTTTCCTAGGGTTCTGTGGGTATTATCGTCGCTTCATAAAGGACTACTCCATCATTGTCAAGCCGTTAACCGAACTATGTAAAGGTTACCCACCAACCCAGAAGGGAAAGCGAGCTGTCAGAGTCCCAGAAAAGACCTACCATCGCGTAAATGAACCGTTTGGGGACAGGTGGGATGCTGCATGTACAGAAGCTTTCCAGAACATTATACATTCTCTTACAAATGCACCTGTTCTAGCATTTGCAGACCCAACCAAGCCATATGTGTTGCACATTGATGCTAGCCTTCAGGGGTTGGGTGCTGTGCTCAACCAAGAACACCCAGAAGGGCTGCGACCAGTTGCATTTGCTAGCCGAAAGCTTAGCTCATCAGAGAAAAACTACCCCGTGCACCAGCTTGAGTTTTTGGCGTTGAAGTGGGCTGTAGTTGACAAGTTTCACGACTACCTGTATGGAGCACAGTTCACTGTGAGGACGGATAACAATCCCCTCACATATATCCTCACCACTGCCAAGCTCAATGCCACCGGGCATCGGTGGTTAGCTGCTCTTGCCACTTACGATTTCACTCTCCAGTACCGACCTGGGAGCAGCAACATTGATGCTGACGCGTTATCGCGCAACCCCTTACCAACAGAGGACACTGATTGGCAAACTCTGCCCTTGGACAGTGTCAAAGCTCTGTGTAAGCAGATCTCCTGTAGAAATTCAGCAGGAGGGGGGGCAGTCAGCTTTGCTGAATCGTTAGGAGTTTCCCCTGAGGCACTCCCAGAGTGTTTTGTTTTCCCCACTCATCTTGACTATGGGTGTTTGACCCAGATAAGCAAGGCCGAGCTTATCAAAGCACAAGACAATGATCCAGTGATCGCTCCTGTAAAGAAATCTATGAATGGAGCGATTCCCTTTACTTTCGACAAAGACTCCAATGCAGAAGCCATGTTGCTTCAAAGAGAGGCAAACAAGTTGGCAATCACTGATGGAGTACTCTACAGGAAAGTACAGAGACAACCTGGAAAGGAAATCCATCAGCTTGTACTACCCCGAGAGCATGTTGCCATGGTGCTTAGATCACTTCATGATGAGTCAGGTCACCTGGGGGTGGACAAGACTGTGGAGCTCATACGAGACCGATTCTACTGGCCTAGGATGAGTGCAGAAGTTGAGCAGTACATCAGGAATTGTGGGAGATGTGTTGCACGTAAGGCACCCACACAACGAGCTGCACCATTGAACCAGATCACCAGTAGTGGGCCACTAGATCTCGTGTGTATTGATTTCCTATCCCTAGAGCCAGACTCTCAGGGATATGCTAACGTTCTGGTAGTGACTGATCACTTTACCAGATATGCACAAGCTTTTCCAGCTAAAGACCAGAAAGCCTCCACAGTAGCCAAGATTCTCTGTGAGCGGTACTTTGTGCATTATGGACTTCCGACCCGGATACATTCCGACCAGGGACGTGATTTCGAGAGTAAGCTGATCCACGACCTTCTGAAAGTGTTGGGAATCCGGAAATCCCGGACAACGCCTTATCATCCCCAGGGAGATCCACAGCCAGAGAGATTTAACCGGACGTTACTTTCCATGCTGGGAACCTTGGATCCCAAGAAGAAACAGGCGTGGAATCAGTCCATCAGTCATTTGGTACACGCGTACAATTGTACGCAGAACGAAGCAACTGGGTACTCACCCTACCTGCTTATGTTTGGCAGGGAGGCCCGGCTGCCTGTGGACATCTGTTTCGGAACCAACGACCAGACACACAGCAGTCTGACACATCACCAGTACGTAGCTAAGCTGAAAGCTGATTTGCAACAAGCTTACCGCCTAGCGACAGAGGCTGCTGACAAAAGTCATCAGAGAAACAAGAAAGCACATGACAAGCATGTGAAAGAACAGACCTTGGCACCAGGAGACCGGGTGTTGCTAAAGAATTTTGGTGTCTCTGGAAAGCACAAGTTGAAGAATAAGTGGAGAACTGCACCCTATGTTGTGCTTGACAAAATGCCCCGTCTACCAGTATACAGAGTGAAACCTGAGAAGGGAAGGGGGGTGGAGAAAACGGTGCATCGTAACCACTTATTACCCATAGGGTATCTAGTGAGACTTCCAAATGATAGTGAACCAGAGTTGTTTGATAGACCTGTCACTCGATCCCAAAGGGGACTCGCCAAGGCTACACCAGTTGACAATCAGGGAGATGCAATATCTTCTTCAGAGTCGGAATCCGAAGATGCATGCCTGACACAATTCCCATACATGGATTGTGAAAACCTTCTGTCACTGTCAGAACAGCTTCTGAGGGACCAAGGTCAAAAGCCAAATGTGTTGGATCTTGAGAGTTCAACCACTGATTTGGCAGATATTGAAAGAAATTCAGATGATCATAACCCTCCAGCTCTCCAGCTAGACCCTGAGGCAGTTACAGTGACTGGCCCTGAGGAGGGAACCGAAGAGAGTGGGATGTCGCTGGAAGGAGAGGAGCATCCAGTGGGCCGCCCACAGAGACTAAAGAGGCCTGTGGTGAGACTGAGTTATGATGAACTCGGGCAATCATCAGATCACCCTGTAGTGGTTTTGAGCCATGGGGTTTTGGTGGGAAGTGGCACTTACAGACATTCACGAGATCACACTTGCCAGACTTCATGGTGTCACCCACTAGCACTATGCCCTTCCTGTGTTAAATTAGAGCTGGACTAACAAAGCACAGATTTTTGTGTTTATAAATCTGTGGGGTTTGATAGGGGCATCAAACGCATTTAGAAGGGGGAGGGTGTAGCCCGGATGGGAATTTGGGAGTAGATACTCGTAATTCCCATGGACTTAAACGCCACAGTAACATAAGGTGTTCACAGTTAATATTATGTGATTTAACTGTACTCTGAATGTAATTTGCCCTGTAATATGTCACAAGGTAAATACAGGTAATTAGAGCAATGAACCTGTTATGTTAATCATAAAGTATTATTTTATGGTATGTAACTCTGAAGAGAGTTAAAGTATTGTTCAGAGTTCTAATTTTCTGGAGGCCCGTGAAGGTAGCATGAAACGGGACCTGTGTATCTGTTGTAATGGAGGAAGAGAGGAGAACGGCATGGAGAGATGCACGAGGTTAGCTGAACCAAAGTGAGAGACTCAGCTAGTTTTACTGAAGTTACCTAGCACAAAAGAGTGTCGGACTAGAAAGCTAACCGTGTGAGAGCTTCGCAACAGAGTGTGGGGGAAGTGACTTTGTGTTCAATGGTCGCACCACCGTGAAAAAACTGTGTTTCCAGCTACGACCGCCGAGGCTAAAGGCTAGCCCGGACTGCCTGGCTGCGCCACGGAGGCAGCCGCTATGGACTGTCGGAGAGCTGGACAGTGACTGGCTAACGCGTTGTAGCAGAGACAGCATCCGGTCCGCAGGGAGAGCGGAGAGTGAATTTAGTTTGGGACTGGCGAACGGAAACCTACCGAGCAACTGAACTGTAAGTTGGACTTTCGTGCTCTTACTGGGGAGAAGAGGATTTTTCTCCATCGTCCGGCGTGAGCAGCAAACAGGCCTGCAACAAGTGTGAATGTGAGTGTGTGTGGGGCCCATGTGTGAATATTGTGTATCTAGTGGATTATATAGCATATTTTTGAGTGTACATTCGTGAGTCACTTACCAAGAGGTGATAACATAATTTGTGTTGTTTAACATAATTTCAAAGGGAAATATTTCATTTACACAGCATGTTTCATTTGTTTATGAAGCTGGATATCATTTGAGTTGAGTTAAGAAAAGGGTGTTTTATACATTACTTTTTCCTGCCCTTACATTCAGTAAACGTTTGGTTTGTGTTAAAGAGTTCTCTGGGGTTGATTCTTTTACTACTGGTTAAGTCTAACTTGCAGGCAAAGGTTTACTGATAGTTTCCCTGATTCCTGTCTATACCAGAACCTTTTTGTGGTATCTAGGCTGTAACGAACCTAACACCCCGCCTAGGGGGTCCAAACTGAGGTAAGTGGATTTAGACTCCGTATCACGGGTGGGGTGCTACATTTATTAACTGAATTTTAGCCAACAATTTGTGTTCCACTGATGAAAATAGAAACCTTTTCTGAAAAACCTTTGGTGGGTATTGGGCATGTGGGGATATATATTACTGGTGCTTTCTGACCTTCCTGTCAGTTGTGGAAAATGCCTGCAAACTTCATGATGTCAACTATGCAACACTTAGGGTAGTTAGCCAGCACAGCTGCACTTTCAGTTATGTTTTGCAACGAAAGCAAAAACAATTCTATATGTTGGTAATATGCACTCATACTTTTGTATATGTGTTTTTGTGCATCTAGAAGCTGACCCATCGGAAATGGGAATTCTATGAATGAATGTATTTGTCTGGCAGGGTGACCCCATCCAGTCGGTCCGTGAGGACCTGTGGACTCTTGTTCGCTCCATGCTTATAGACATTACAACTGTCTTCATGTCTAAATCTCTTTTGGGCTTGTGGTAGCCTAGTGGAAGAAGTCACTGAGTCAAGAGCTTAAGCGTAGATAAATATGTCCGTCCCTCAACCTCTGACTGTGTTGTTGACCAGGGTGATACTACTGATATCACTGATTACTATTATATGTTATTATTTTTGCACTTACAGTCTGTGCATGTGTCTATGAGAGACGGGGAGCGTTGAGAAGTTGCGTTTGCTCTAGTACAAAGCGACGGGTATCCTGGGGCCTGTCACAGAGTGGTTACACCTGTGATCACAGTGGCTACTGTATGTCACTATTTCATACATGCCAAGACCTTTGAACATGGATGCAGGGATACCTAAAGGTGTACTGGTTTGTGAATACAGTTTGTGATTGAACTCTCACTATTTTAGGAAAGATTATTAGGCCCAGCTCAGCCTTTTTGACGCATGTTGACCTCTCCATCTTTTTTTGTTTTGCCATCTTGTGTTCTGCCTTTGTGTGTTCCTCAAGGATGGCTTGGCTGCTGCTTGTCGAGAGTGCAGAAGTGCAGTGTGTTCCTTTATCTGAGGAGAGTTACAAAGAAAAACCTCTGTGGAATAATAAACGTATGACCTGAGTGATCATATCAGCTTTAACTTGTTTGTGCTCATCTGTCTTGGCCTTGATATCAAGTATTTCTATAAAAAAAAACATCTATATTTTATAGGTTTTGTCCATAAATAAAAGAAATAGAAGATTATTTCTGCACCAGGCTGCATTTCACCCACATTTCTGTAGCGCTAGTCAACCACAAAAATGTTTGTGAATTTGACTCACGATGGATGTTCCACTACATAGACCAGAGGCTCCAAGGGGTCAGGTGCAAACACAGCAAACATTTCTTTACTTGTGTGATCTTGTGCACGTTAACATGATCATCAAAATGCCATCAGTTAGGTCAAAATATGAGTGGACAGACAGATGCTGTAGATAGACAGCGTGATTCATACAGCACACAGGCAGAGCGAAAGGGTTAACTCCAACTCTCACAGACCCAATCGCAGGTGCGGGTGGGTGGATGAAGAGCAAAGAATGAGGGAGAGTAGGGAAGGGAGAAAAAATTTTCAAATGTCTGGGTTTTCACACCGTTAATTTAGCCGTGCAGAGCCACATCGCACCATTCTCTCACTCTTCCTCGCTCCTGTCGGAAACATGCTAATTAAGGAAGCCGACTGACGTGAGCGAGGTTTAAAGGGTAATTAGCATAAAAATCCTACATGCTGTATTTTTACTTTCTCTAATCAACACCCTCACACGTACACGTTTTTCAGATGTGAGAAAGAGTGGTTTGACGCAATTAAAATGAAAATTAGCATCCATAAGGAGGGAGGAAGAGGGAGACGAGAAAAAAAATGTTCTTCCCTTGCATTATGTTGTTTGTCTCGCCGCTGCACTTTCTTAAGACTCACAAGAAAGAGAAACAGCAAATAATGTAATTGCTTTTACAAACGACAGACATGTTCGTCCGCAGGAATGCGGCGTTCGCCGTGTGAGCTGCTGTCTCAGCTGTCGACTGACAGTCGTATCTTTGCATCTCATCGATTCGCGGCACTCATCACGGTGAAAAATACTCTCGCTCCTAATGCAGTCTCTTGTGTGGTTTAAACAAAACACAATCTTCTCCAGCTAGATTGTACAAACACTGGCTAACACTTTATTTAAAGTGGTGCTTAGAAGGCACTGAAACACTGTAAGTGCATTATAAACACATTGTAAGTGCTTGATAATTATTATGGTCTGTGTTAACAACACATGTAAAAACACCACGGGTCTGGAAAGTATCTACATAATGGCACGGTATTAAAGTGAATGCAGTTCTCTGATGTTTTTGAAACCATTATGTTGGTCTTTGGTTTTAGGGCATCTAATCTCCTTGCATTTCTTCACACTGAAGCTCATATTCAGCACAACGCAGGTCTGAAAGAGAAGGCTTAGTCATTTCCCCTGTTTTCCTGCTTGGATTCGTTCCGCGTTGACCTATGCAATTCAGTTAAAAGGTATTACTGCTTTTACCCCCAGTTTGCTTTGGAAAAAAAAGCTATAAGCTCTGCTGAAAAGTCCAAAAAGGTCTCTGCAGGGTCAAGAAAAGACAAGCTGTGTTGAGGGTGAAAACAGTTATTCTGCACCATTCCTGCAACTCCCGGCTCATGGTGTAGTGTGCAGAATGTAATTTTTATCAGAGCTGTTGCTTTGGCTGCTGCTCTTCTTCGGGTCAGAACAATATCTTGCACTTCAGCTTCTGAGAAGCATGAGCAACAACACGTGAGGCACACATGTATTCAGAGACGAATGTTATTGCTTCAAAGTAAAAAGAAATATAGTTTGATCCCACACACATTCCAGCATTGCTTTAGTTATTTTTTGTTACATAATGCTTAAAAAAAATGAATCCCCAGCATATACTTTAGATGTTTAATAACAAATAATAATAATAATCAAGTAAGAATATTGACTGCATAAAGAAGGTTTTATTACTTCTAAGTCCATATATTTTAAAAAGCAAAGTAAAATTAATGTCAGCTTCGGGAAGCTATCAAGTAATTTTAGAAAGTTAATTTTCTCTATTAAGAATTCTAAATGATTGTAATATCTTAACTATGCTTTGTTTCTCCTCACAGAATAACATTTTTGTTTCTCTTTGCATTCCAATCATCCTACAAAGAACAAAGCAGAGGAGCATTTTAATCTTGGAGTGCCTTCTTTGAGCACCATATTGCCCCACACCTGGATGGCCCAAGGGGGAAAGGAGAACCCGTCAGCTCATCGAGAAAAAGGACGGGCATGGATGAGGGTTAAGGAGGAGGTGGAGGATCGAGGGGATGTCCTGTGAAGCCCTGAGGGATCCATATGCTCTGATGGCTCAAGCTAGTGACACCAATTGTTGCATTTGGCTAAGAAGTAGACTAAACTGGGTCAGTTTGCTATAGTCAAGAACTCAGAAGTTTCTGCAAGACTTCTGGTCTCAAGATGAAAAGGCCTTTAAAATCCCATGATTCCTGTTTACTTGCCATTGGAACCAGTTCTACAGCAAATATATAATCATGATTGCACATATGATATGACTAGCTGATGATATCCATTGGATCATGTTTAGCAAAGAGCTGTATAGTTTATACAGCTGCCTGAGCATATATTCAATATATCAGTGTAGAAGTTAAGAAAGTTCAATAGCAAAAAGTCTGTCAGCTGTTTGTTTCCTTAAAAATTTCCCACTCTATATAATCTCTCCATCTCATCTCTCCACAGTATTGAACCAAAAAAAAAAGGCACTTTCTGCCATTTAGGTGGAAGCAGAGCCTGTTAGTGGACATGTCCTCCATCTCAAGCATTGGTCCAGACCTCTGAATCACCACCCACGCAGGCTTGATCAGTGATGACCCTTTGGTCCTCTGTTGCTGGTTGTCTTTCTCCAAAGATGCCAACAACAAGAAACAACAACCTTTTCTTTTTTTAAAGAAAAAAGTTAAAATGGTCTAAAAACTAATTCCGCAGATAATTTAAACTGGAAACTAGAACAAACAGAAATATATCAAATACTGACGAAGAGCTTTTGTTTGGTTTTATATTTTGAGAAATGCATTTCTCTAGGAGAAAAACAAATGGCAAACGTAGATGGAACAGAGGTGTAAAGCTTTACTTTATCTTGCAAGAGGAGTAACAGCATGCACAGAGTCTATGAAGAAACCCGAATTGTGGAAATCTGCCCGTCACTTTTTATACACTTAGTCCCAGCAAAATGATTCACAGACCACGCTCCCTTCTAGATTTTTTCATATCATAGTTCATTTTTTGACACTGTAGCTCCTAGACTACGTTCTACTTCATAGTTCATAGTTGATTGTGGGGCGATCGTGGCTCAAGAGTTAGGAGTTCGCCTTGTAATTGAAAGGTTGCCAGTTCGAGCCCCGGCTTGGACAGTCTCGGTTGTTGTGTCCGTGGGTAAGGCACTTCACCCGTTGCCTACTGGTGGTGGTCAGAGGGCCCGGTGGCGCCATTGTCCGGCAGCCTCGCCTCTGTCAGTGCACCCCATGGTGGCTGTGGCTACAATGTAGCTTGCCATCACCAGTGTGTGAATGGGTGGATAAACTGGATATGTAAAGCGCTTTGGGGTCCTTAGGGACTAGTAAAGCGCTATATAAATACAGGCCATTTACCATAGTTTGACTTTTGATCCTGTTATTCATGTTTGCAACACATCGGTTCACTGTTAATAAAGATTTGCTCTTTGTTAATAAAGTTTTGTCTTCACGTTCAAACCTCACCTCCGTGTCTGGTTCTGGCTAACCCTGCCATAACAGTACTATGTTTAGCTGGTTCATTATCTATGGCAGGGGTCGGCAACCTGCGGCTCCGGAGCCGCATGCGGCTCTGTAGTCCATATAGTGCGGCTCTTCGTGGTTTGGGAAATTATTTTATTTTAATGTATTTTATTTATGTTAGTTTTTTTTTAAACTTGTAGTTCTAAATTGAAAGACTATTGTGATATTGAAATATAAAAATACAATTATATTTTATCATTTTTTCATCGCTCAAAATAACACTCGCGGAAGCCAGTGTACCCGGCGAAACGCAGTGCATTTATCAAGACTTTCAACCCCAGGTACAGGTAGGCCAATTATGGATCTTCAGACCCACATTATGTCGGCAGCTGTTCTCCATTGTGAACTATGTTAAAAACAAACACCGCTCACGCCTCACAGATGACAGCTTACAGTCCTGCGTAAAGGGGATAGGTAGAGCAGGTTATTCACTAACTGGAAGGTTGGTGGTTCGATCCCTTCCTGCTTCGGTCTGCATGCATAAGTATCCTTGAACTTCACCTCAGTCTGTCTTACACAAGCCAGGGCTCAGAGAAAGTTCCAGCACATATGGAACTTTCTAAAATGTAAACTTTTACCCTCATGGGCGCACCAACAATATTTGGTGCCAAGGTAACAGTCCTGCTATTGCGTCTACATTAGAAAACTTTTAATTACTGCTGTGATTATGCTGTACAAGCTACATTTGCATGCATTGCATTCAGTGTGTGTTTTAAGTTTGCATAAACATACAAAAAGTTAATCAAGCAAGTTACTCACCATATCAAATGTTAATACACTTGTAAATGGGCTTTCTTGGCTTCATTTGCTGGAACTCTAAAACTAATATTTTTGAAGTTTTCTGCCTCTATTCTGAAATAAATGAGAAAGTAAGGCCTGTGATACCAAGCAAAAATCTATCAGTTCCAACAAATGCAATGTTTTGTTACCATTTGATTCACTACAGCCACCACGAGGGGCTGACTGCACTCGTCTGACTATGAATCACTGAAGAGCACAGATGGGCCCAGGCTCCAACAATGTGAGATGTGTAATTCTTTCAGAGTGACTTCATTGTTACGAACAAAAATATTATTTTCATTGACTTTCAATGCTGGTTTGCTTTGGTGGATCCTGTCCCTGTTTTGGAGTTGTCTCCACCAGATAGAAGCAACACCGCCTCTTGTATAGCTGCTACGTAGGCTGCTGGTCGTTGTCTAGGAAGTAAAGTGGTGATGATGTTGATGATGACATGACAACCCGAAGCACAGTGGGAGCAGTTGCCAAGACACTTTCTGTGTCGGCGTCGGAGGTGTTAGACCCACCCAGCCCATCCCCATGCTGATGTCACTGTTACCACGGAGACTCCATACAACCCCGACAGGGGAGTGTGTGGGCTACTCGTAGTGTTACCATCCCCCTTATCCCCCATGTTCCTTTTCCAAATGCCACCACCCTCTCCCCCACTGTCCTCAGCCCATCTTATCACCCTGTGCCATCTCCCTCAGAGCTGACTGCCATCTGTGCTCTGAGAAACACTCCCCATTTGTTTAGTTTCTTTTCCTTCTATATTTCTCCATCTTCTGACCTCCAGGATGTTGCCGTAGGGGTTCTCAAGCTCTTTCATGACACCCTCAAATAAGCCTGCATTAGTCCACAGATCCCCCTACTTTTGATGAGATTTCATCCAAAGCAGCCATATGGGAGGATATTTGTTGATTTAGTATTAGGTTTCAAACTACACTGCACTGTATACCGAGGGATGAAAACTGTGATTTCTCACTCATATGCATTCTTTAACTGGGGTCAGTTCCACTCAATTAAATTATAGTGAATATTGTTTCTTTAGGGCCTCCCAGGAACCATTTCAAGTACCCTGGGGATCCCAAAATGCCACTTAGAAACCAACTGCAGCTGTGTACCGAGAGCAAGAGACAAGAGAGTTGCAACCTAAAACTAATGTTCTTTTCCTCCAAAGGGCTAAATGTAATAATAAGTCCTCCGGCACTTCTCTGCAGCTGTCAGAAAGATCAAGTTACAGCCCCATATGAGCAGGCACAGTACTTAGTGTGTGTTTTTGTGGAGGAGTTTGTTTCTCTCTGCATTTCTGCAAAGTATACTTAACTTGCTGAACTGCCATCTGCATATGTCTCTATATTAAATTTGGCAGCTTCAATGAGCCAAGTGTATGAGTTAAAATAATATTCGGTTACATATAATCTGTTTTTTTTTCTTACCTTATTATTACTGTTACCTTTATCACATTTTATTTTATCTCTAACCAATGTTTATCCTAGCTCCTTATCATCTTTTCTTTGTAAACTTATCTTTATCTTATTTCATCTTTATAGTTACATCTTTATTCACACACTATATTATGGAATGGCACCATGGGACAAAAAAGTGTTTCAGTAACAAGAGATCTGTGATTTTAAACAATCTACTTTCAGTAAAACCTAATTGTACATAATTAAACAAGAGTCTTAGCTTTACCAACAGTTTTGTGAGGCTGCACTTAAGCATATCAGGGTATAGCACTAGCCAGAGGTGGGACCAAGTCATTGTTTTGCAAGTCTCAAGTAAGTCTCAAGTCTTTATCCTCAAGTCTCAAGTCAAGTCTCAAGTAATGTCAGGCAAGTCAGAGTCGAGTCTCAAGTCACTGGTGTAAAAGTCCGAGTCAAGTCACAAGTCTGAAACTTTGAATTTCAAGTCCTTTCGAGTCTTTAAAAAAAACAAAACGAAAAAATAATGTTGCAGTTATATGCTAAATGTAAATATTAGACCATGTAATTTTAAAATCTGTGTTTTTCTCAACACATGACAAAATAGTGAACTTAGAAAATATACACAAATTGTGAAATTGCACCTCTTTAAAATGCAGCTCAATTAAACCTAGCTCCAAGAATAATTTTCACCGACAGTTCTGAGATAAGCTGCATGTTATTCTTGGATGCGGTTGTAAGACCAGCTTTAAAATCGCATGACAAAAATATCATACACATTAAAAAAAACTGTATCACCAACGTAGCCTGGAAAACATTTGCTAGTTAGATGAAGTCAGCTATCTCATCCTAGCATATTTATATGCATATTTATAATCATACGGTTCTTGGAGTGAGTGCATACACTCATGAAGTTTAGTAACTTCAGGTCACTGCAACAAGCCCAGGTACAGTTTACCGACGGATGGGTACAGGACCTTGAAATGCACCGTGTAGAACGAAAGACCATCGTACGTATCATAAGTTTACCAGTCTCACAAATTGTCGTCATAAATACACATTCCTTAACCGTTTATTAATAGGACCTTTGAGCTCAACGATAATTAATTAGCAGTGGAAATAATTTCTGGTACCCATCACAGAAATGTAGCAGTGACAATAATACTGTATGCTGTAATCGTACTGGGCAATTAGTGATACAAAACAACTGTTTTATCCTGTGAATAAAAGTATATGTTTTTGTCAATGTACCATAATAACAGAAGCGAAACGCAATATTGTGTCAGGATAATTCACTATTTATGCACAATAAACACAATAAATAAAGGAGCATAGCGCGACCATTTCTGTTCAGCGCCAGACTTGCTTGTAACCTATATCACCAATTATGTTATGAAAATGACGTAATAACTACAACAGCAGACTGACCTTTGTGGGAATGCTTGGAGCAGACTAACATGTGAGCTGGAGGGTTCTGGGACGTTATATTTGATCTTTGAATGGCTGCAATCCAGGCCATCCGTCGAGTCTTTGTTACTTCGGAAACATGGCTCGAACAATTTCTCTTCAACGACGTAATCCGATAACAACCGATCTCTTTACCCGTCGGCTTCCCGTGGCTGTCATGCGACCGGCTATTGCAGTTAACGGCTTCTTGACATTTTTGTGTTTCTTTTTATCGCTGTATAACTGATTTTAATTGAAAGCCTGCGTGCGCTAGTACCGCTTGCCACGTGTTCCCAGAATCCTTTGCGGTTCTACCCGTGAATGACGTCACATTTTCAATCTCTATATAATATGCATGTTAAATTTTATATTTGGGGTAAAATATCAAGTCTTTTCAAGTAAACCGGTTCAAGTCCAATTCAAGTCCCAAGTCATTGGTGTAAAAGTCCAAGTCAAGTCACAAGTCTTAGAACATTTTTTCAAGTCAAGTCTAAAGTCATAAAATTAATGACTCGAGTCTGACTCGAGTCCAAGTCATGTGACTCGAGTCCACACCTCTGGCACTAGCTACAGCTTGATGTTAATTGGGAGCTTTTCAACCATTCTCCGGTGACTGTAGTAGGGCGTGTTCCCTACATTTATGCTGTTTGCAGGCATATAGCTAATAGTTTTAAAGGATGTAGCGTTTCAGCTTGGGCAAATGAAACCAATGATGAAATGGCCAGCTGGAAACAGAATTAATCCAAAGTCGAGCACATTCTAGTTGGACAGTTGGAAAATCAAAGAAAAACTGGATTTGTTTTGCTACTTAGGTATAGCCATTCATGCATAACTAGCAATAGAGTGGCAACAAAAACATCTTTAGAGCATGATGGTACCACCACCGTGTTTGACAGTTGGTACAGTGTTCTTATCATTGTGGTGATTTCTCTCGTCTGACCTCAAAACCTTTCCCCAGAAGGCATTTGGCTTATGTACATGGACAGCTTCAAACTTCAGTTCAGCTTGAGGGTGCTGATTTTGGAGCAAGCGCTTCTCCTTTCGATCAACACCCTCTGAGTCCACGGTGATGTAAAACTTTCTTCACTGTGGACAGTGACATCAGTGTTCTAGCAATTCAGTTTTATTCATGTAGCACCAAATCACAACAAGAGTTGCCTCAATATTATAAGATAAAGAACCTACAGTAATACACTCAGCAGTTTACAGTTCTTGTTTGTTCCTGAACATCCTAACCAATTTTCTCTCATCCATGGGTGACAGTTTGGGTCAAATTGGCGACCTATTGGAATAACTTGTACTCTACTTATATACAATTGTTTGACATTTTCAGGGCCACTTAGGCTGATTGAACTAAAAAGCAAGACTCAGGACTCAGGATAAGACTAAAAGTTTAAAAGATTTAGTGTAAGCACAAAAAGGAAACGATGGGTCAGGCAAAAATATTTTTGTTATTGAAGTCCCATGTTCTAGACAAACAGGCAGTTCCACAGTGGGAACCCAAGAGGAGTCCTTTCCCTGAAAGACACGGATGGATTTAATTCACACACAAACACAAACAGACAGAGGAGAGGAAAGATAGAGAAAGACAATGGCGAGCCACCACAGGAGGACTGAAGGACCATGAACAAACTAATCTTGAACTTGATCTTGGAATCAGCAGTTGTTTCGAGATGGCTACAAGAGAGCTTTCCAACTTGTGTAACTATAAAATCGTCTTTCTTAGAAGTCAGTTCCTTACACGTTCCCATTTTTCTGAGTGTTGGTCAACCCAATTCTTGCTGTCAAACAAGTCATTTTTATGCTGGCAAAGAGAAACTACCAGTTGTAGTCAGTCACAATCACTAATGAGGAGTTAATAGGCCTTGGCCTTGTCAGGTTAAAAGACAATGTAGAAATTTTAGCACCACTTATTAAAAGGTTTTAGTGAGTTTATCGATATTTTTCAATCTGTATATATATTTTTAACCAAATTAGAGAAAATCCAGAATAAGTTCAAACTTGCGTTCCCAGTTCTTGTTTTGCTGGTGTTGTTATTGTTTTTCTGTTTGAGCTAGGCCCTTCAAAATTTTTAGGGTGAACTGTAGCTCCATGAATGTAGACTCTGTGGAGTGTAGCAAAGTTCACATAGAATAATGGATGCTTGAGTTTCCAAACAATTGGTCCTAAAAAAATGCATTTTCACCTTTTTCAAGGTATTTCTAAGATATAAATTTCATTCAATAATCATCTCAGTGATGTTCAGTCACGTCATTCAGCTGATATAACAGCATTTATTTGAAGAAATCACAGCACAGTACAAAAGCAAGTCAGTGCATGAGTTCGATTACCTAGATAGCTTCTGTCAAAGTTAATAAAACATGTTCTGCTGACTCATTTCTTTAATAGGAGAGTGTGATTAAAAGTCACTTGAATTCCTCATCCACCTTGACGACACATCTACATCCAGTGTTGATATCAGGAACTTCAATCTTTTCAGTTATTTGTTGTAATCATATCCAGCACATATCCTCTCCTGAGGGTGCATAAATTGAATTAAAAATGTCTTGCTCTGCTTCTGAAACAATCTTTGGGTACCGTAGATAAATATGAGTATTTCAAAAAAAATCATATTGGGAAAATGAGAGAACATCATCACAAACTCTGAGTATAATATTAGCAGAAGCTCGTTCTTTCTAAAAAAAAAAAAAAAAAAAAAAACACGAAATAAAAGAGGCAGTGTGGATTTGGTACATGGTGTCATACCTGGGGAATATCCCACTGAAGCTGAATGAAAATGTATGTCATTCAAACTTTACCATCTGTGAAACCATTCACCTGATTTGGACTGTTTCAAAATATCTGATGTTTCTTTGCATATCAGAGAATCCAACTGCAAAACTGTGGTTTCAAAAGGCCTCCAAAATCGGCTGGAGGAGATCACACATTCACATTTTTTTAGGGAACTCAAACATCCATCATTCTATGTTAACTTCAGTTACACTCCCGAGAGTGGAACTTATCTCTCATCTTGTGCCTACAGTATGTGTATATGCACACTAGCACATTCCAAGACCACAAAATAGTTGCACTGCAAAGGTTGCACACTGAATATTACAGGATGTACCAGGCCAAGCATACATCAGGATCACTTCCTCTTAGTGCCACTCTGTTCCTTAAGGACAGGCAGCCTCATTCAAGTGCTGTCACTTCTATTCCATCTATTCCTCTGATCCTTTCTGTAACGGCTAGTTAAATAGCCAGTAATGCCTTTTAGCCCGTTAGATGTTAGTGAGCCCAGACAGACTGGGATGGACATATGGAGGGAGTCTGGCAACCGACTCGCAGCCCTGATGCCAACTCTTCAAAAACATTCATACACTCTCATGAGCACACACACACACACACACACACACACACACACACACACACACCCACCTACACAAATACACAAATCGTGTCTCTTTCGTATCTGTTGTCCAGAGCACTGAACCGGCCCCAACTTCCCGCTGTCCGATTATCTCAGAACCTGCTCCACATGAGCATTGTGCAAATTCTGGAACCTCCTCCATTTCCCATCATTCCTCTCCACCAAAGGCAGGCATCCAGGACGAAGGCTGGACAGCACATGCCCACTCAAAGAGAAGGAGGATTGGGACACTAGATGAAGGCAGAAGCGCTGAGCACGAAGCTTTGTTCAAAAAACAGTCCACTGTGGTTACCCCCCCTCCTCCCCACCCATGTCCGTCTCTATGTCTTCTGCCTTGCATGGGTGATATTGCCTGTGCTGACAGCTGGCCTAAAATCATTTCCAAGAGTCACAGGTTGAAGTCTGTGTGAAACAGAGAAGCATTGTTGAAGGCCAGACTGACAGTGAAACCACTCACTGTCTCTTTTCTCCAAGCATACCAATACAAAACAAATCCAGATTTCCCATATTGTTGTTACAACAATGACACCATCATACCGTGATAGTGTCGTTATTAAAAGGTGGTGTTGTTAAAGCTTTTTCTCTGAATGGCTTGTCCTGAAATCCGGTAAACTCTCACTACAGCTCCATCAAAGATTTTAGGCTGAAGCATTTCAACAATAGTAATTCCTGACCTTGCAAATATTCAGAAATATCTCCATTTACCTTTAGAAAAATCTTACACGTCGAACGCTGCCAGCCTCAACTCAACAGCATACCTCTCAATGAATATGACAGGATCTAATATAGACAAAAAATAGATTCCTGTACAGTTCCTGTTCTTTTTTGTTTAATAGTGAAGCTAAAGCTATTCTGCAAATGGTGGAATTATTGGCGCTAGATACGCTGGTGGAAATGCAAATCATTTGTACCATGTTTGTCTTCTGCAGTAAAGCTTTATCTGCAACCAATGAGGCAACAGAATTTATGGGGAAGGCAATGTGAAAAGCTGCCACACTGAGGCTGTGTTGAAATATGGTGCACCTACGCAATCTTTGAGCAATATATCACATAAATCATATCATTGTGTTAGTTAAGCTTGCAAGTTCCAACTTGTGCAGACAGAAATGTTTTAATATAATTTAAAAATGAGTAGGGTTGGATTAATAGGACAAAATAACCAGTTCAAAGGGCTTTTACAAATTTTTCAAGCTTTAAGGGTCACATATAAAATCATTTTGTAAATCCAATCACCAAGAGAAAATCTGCTTCGGTGTTCCTGACCTTCAGACATTCAGAATTTATAAAATAAATTGCACTCAGAAAGTCGCCATAATAATGATCGTCGGTTAACTTAATGCTGTTTAAGTGGACCGATTAGAGTTTTGTTTGGGCACTTACACTAACTGGTCCAGCTTTTTAACTAATCGTCAATATAAATATCTAATCAGCCAATCAAAGAGCAGCAACTAAATGTTTTTAGGCAAGTAGACGTAATCAAGAAAACCTGCTGTATTTTAAACCAAGCATCAGGATTGAGAAAGGTAATATGAATGTGGTACGGTTGTTGGTGACAACTAGGTTAGTTAAAGTATTCCAGAAACTACTGGGATTTTCTGCCACAACCATCTCTAGGGTTTAAAAAGTAAAGACATCCATGGAGTATCAGTTCTCTGAATCCTGTTGGGGAGGATGGGAAGACTCAGTTTTTTTCCCCTGAAATCAGAAGAAAACTCCCCATCACCACCAAGGTACTGCTGGGATTTGAACCCAGTATCTCCTGTTTACTAGACAGGCGCTTTAACCAACTAAGCCACCGCGCCCTTTGTTTTGTGTGATGTCAGTGATATTCCAGATTCAGTCATTTCACAGTTACAGCTGTGACCAGCAGGTTTTCAAGGCCGTGCCCCGCAGTACCTCTCTGAGCTTCTTCACCCCTACAAACCTTGTTGGTCTCTCAGGTCAGCTGACCACCTGCTCATGGAAGAACTGAGATCCAGGAGGAAGCTCAGATCGGACAGGGCCTTCTCTGTCATTGCTCCTAAATTATGGAATAATTGCCCTTGCACGTTTGAAAGTACCCTTCACTGTCCACTTTTAAAACATATCTTCAAATCCATTTGTATTCCCAGTGAGACTTTGTTTTTCTTTTGGTTCTTCTTTAAGTTATTTGACCTTTTTAATCTATTTTATTTATATTGTACATATTTTTATTATTTAGCTCCAATGCACAGCACTTTATGTCAGCTGTGGTTGTCTTAAAGTGCTTCATAAATAAAGATGGAGCTGCTGTGATGCCATACCATCCACCTGCTGTTCAAAGAATAAGGTTGGCTTAAAGAAAGACAGAGCCTCCATCTAAATAAATGGCAAAAGAGTCAAATCTGCAATTTCAACTGCAGGTTTGTAACACTTATTTACATTTTTACTACAGTAATAGATATGCATGGCAAACGATAGTTGAATTTGTCCTACACCTCATCTGAGCACTCAGTTTAGCAGACAATTGGCTCTTTCTGGGACGACATCTATCTATTACACCTCTTGTAGATTTCAATGGATAGAAAAGATTCTATATTATTGTTATACAGTAATAGATAAGCAGAAATCCAAAGATTTATGAAATAAATTAGATGAAAACCTGAATTTATCTGTCAAAAAACAAACTCCTGCCAGTAATCATATATAACTTGTGTTTGCAAACCTGAATATTAAATGGTTTGGTTCCTTAGCTGTACATAATTGTAAACCTTCTTTCTGCACTTAATCTGGACTGTTGAAAATATATGACGTCACAGCTTCTTTTTTTTTTTTGTTAATCCTTCTTCACCCTCAGAATTTGTGCGCATACCGTTACCTGTTAACAACCGTTTTAAAGAGACAGCAGGTGTACTAAAGCATTCCAAGGCAGTACTCCATCTTGAATGGACTCTAATCTCTTCATTGTGTCCCATCGCCAGCCTGTCCAACTGTTGTCTAATCCTTCTCTCTCCTGGAGAACAGCAGCAGATGGGTCTGTTCCTTTGTGAATAATGAATGGTCCGGGATATTGCGCGAAGCTGGAAAAACATGTTTTATGCACTTATTTTCCCTAGTAATTTTATGTAACTTCACCTGCGGCTAACCTGTCATCCACCTGTCATGGTGAGCAAATGAAAACCACGTTGGTCGTATTATGTGAGTGAGAGGTGGGAGGCAAAGAGGAGTGGACATTCTGACCTCTCCTAGGGCTCCGTGAAGGTTAGAGAACAGCAGGGGACTGCACAACGGCACACATAAACATGAGTTCACAGAAAAAATGCGTGTATGCACTCACACAGAATCATATTAAGCATTCATTGGCTTGGCCTGGACATTTCTCTAGGTATTTCACTTCTCATGAAATCACAACATTAATAAAATCCACTGAGTTCAGATTATGTCCTATAATAGCTTGGCTGAAATGATGAAAGAGAGGATTTATTTACAGTGGGAATATCATCACTATGCATAAGTCATCAAGATCAAGGCAGACCATAGTGTGAGCACACTGAATATCCGTTTAAAGCCATATAAGGCAGCTCTGTTGGGCCCCGGCAGCAATGTGATGTAATACTTTTCATTTTTCAAAGCCTGTGGACTTCACTGCCCAGAAATTATGCAACATGACACTGAGCTGTTGGCTGACGGAGCTCCTTCTCTCCAATCTTAAGGTGATGGAGATGTTGGATTGTGAATACTCAAGATGTAAAAAAGCAGCCAATAATATCATATTTTTCTATCAAAATGAAAAAAACAACTATTTTTCAGTGATAAATAATAATACTAATGTATGTATCTACAGTAGAGTTATACAGTTGTGACTTCTGAGTACCTTATTTGTTAATTTAAAAAAAAATCATGTCTTGGCTGGAGTACCTTCATATTAAGAGCTTTCAGTTCTGGTGCATCCATCTATGCAAACCACCCTCTCACTACAGTTTTGTACGAAGTGGAGAACCTGCAACAACATACCCAGTGCTCTGTAATTCTGAAGCACCCGCTTCAAGTCTAGAAAACACACGTAATGTTTGGGGAAACTACCAGAAGCCCTCAAGTGGATAAAGAGCTGGTCCAGTGTTCCAAGACCAGGTCAAAAACTGCACTGTTTTTCCTCAAATTGAGGATCCACTAAGAGGTGGACTCTCCTCTTCATCATTTTAGCATAGACTAATGTTCCCTCTAAGCTGTTGCGCACTGCTGGCACGGTCTCTGCGCACAGAAAATCTGCATTGCGCACAGAAAAAAAATCTAACCTGAATTGAAATTAAAACTTTAACAATTCTGCTTTGCAGTGTGAGTCAGTAAGTGACTGGCTGCTCCCGTATGGGATTAGAACGATGCCACCTTATCCCATAGCCCAGCCAGTAATGCGATTCACATTCATATATACGCAGCTAATCAACGTCGTTGACAGGCTATGACAGCGTCCTTATGTGCCGACACCGGTGTTTTAGCTAGCAAAGCAGCATGGCTGATGTGGAGTGAAGCCACGTAATGACAACGTGTACAACCATTGGAGATGTGAGCAGAACAGAGGAACAATTGACAGAAAAGTGTGGACTTTATACCAGTTTTTTGTGTTGATAGGCCACGTAAAACCAGAGTTCTGATAAAAATATTTGCAATGTTTGGTTTTCTTCCTGAATACTATCGTTGTTTATATTTACTGCGGGAAGAAATGGTAAAAATGGCGTTTTATAAGGAAAACGCTCGAAAGCACACTCCACCTGTGAGCAAAAACAAAACAAAAAAACCCCCACCCTTTCCTATTGGTGGAAAAATGTACCATGTCGACCAATCAAAAAATGATATGGCAACATGGCATTTAGATGTTTAGGAGGGGGGATGTTTTAGGAGTGACGGCAGTGTTTTGAGATGTGAGACATTTGCGACGTTTAGCGCAAATCTTGTGTAGTTAGTGTGTAGTGTGTCAATAGTTTTGTTGTGTGTGTCAGAACAATGAGGCGACTACTGAATGTTACAGTTGTTACAGGAGTGATAGATCTCCTGTTGTCACACCTGCAGGTATCAGACTGTTCTCCTTTATCTCATAGTGGACAGAAAATTATTTTTGGAGTGGCACAAATAATTTGTGTGGCATCAAATTTGATGCAGAACAGCTGATTGTTCTGTAAATAGTTTGAAATGTTTGTTTAAAAAAACGCCTTGGCTGCATTTTTAGGTAAACAGCTGCAAAAAACTTTGTTGTTTGCATAACTCAGTTACTTTTTTGAAGAAGTAACTATATAATTAATTGCCCAACATTGGTCATTATTTACTGTATTTTGCAGACAGAGAGTTACAGGACTCTCTCCCAGACCACAGACTCATACTCATAATACGAGGCAGAGCTTTATATATATAAAAAAAGTAAACAAAGATAGTTGTGTTTTCAAAATTGGAGTTCAAGTTATTTTTACTTCCAATAGTGTTAACATACTGCACAGGTCATGAACAAGATTTTTTTTTAAATTTTCATTGTAAGTGGGCTAAAGTTAATTAAAAGTAGTCTAACATAAATGTAAATGCTGTAATTTGATTATTTTAATAAACCATGCACCGACTACACACCCATCTGGTCTCCAGCTATCTCTGTCCGTGGGCTCCTCTGTCCGTGGGCTCCTTGCCTCTGATTCGTGTGCATGCACGGGAACCCAAAGTCATGGCACTAAACAACAATTACTGCAGATGGAAATAACAAGATTCTTCTGAACACAGCAGTCGTGACTGAAAGCCAGTTGATGACAGTACAGCGTAGAACACAGTCGCCAGAATTTATCAGTTGTTTATCCTGTAAGTCAGTAAAGCATTTTCACAGCATCTGGCTCGTGTCAGACACTGCTGCATCGTACACAGTAACAAGAGGCATTTAGGCTTGTTAGTGTACCAAACATCTAAAAGCAAGTTAACAAGTTGCATTTCGGCTCTGTCAAAGATATTTTCCTACCGGTGACCATAAATGACATCTACAATATAAACAAACACGCTCAGATGTGATGCACTTTTATGTAGAAGTTTCAAACCAAAAGGTATGGATATATGATCACATATTTCCTCCCTGTTAGAATCCTTCCTCAGTGCAGCTTTCATGTAAAGCTTGTTAGCCTGCGGTGTTGGTTTTTACTCATCCTTTCCTCTCAGCTCACTCAGTAGTCTTGCGCGGAAGAGTGTTGTAATTCTAATGAGATTACAGCTTTATCGAAGCACACATAAGGTGACAGACTCTTTATTATCCACTCAGAATAGACCTAATTTAATGACATTGATTTGGAGTCTGTTAGAAGCTCAGAGCCTAGCAACTAGGCACAGCAAACGTGGGCGGGTGATCTGTGTGTAGGTGGATATGTGATGCTGACAAGTGTCTACTATACTGAATATTTTATTATTAAAAGATTAATTAGTTATGCTAGTGGACAGCGCTTCTGAATTTTTGCACGACAAAAAGTTTGAGAGCACACGCAGATGTTCTTTGTTGTTAATGAAGTTAAGATTGTGATTGACCATATCAAGGGTTAAATGTATCATATTAATAGCAGAGCTAGTCTTTTAATTGAATTTGTTTTAATGTTGTTCATTATAAGGAAAATAATTTTTTTACTGTGCGTTAAATAATAAATTAAAAAGGAACAAAGGCAAAAAAAAATCTTTGTTAATCTGAATTATTGACGTGTTTACTCGCAGTTGTACTGACTTGTGTTGATGTTTACATTTACAAGCATTAGTCCGTGTGGTTTTTCTTATGTTGTAAAATATGTTCTGGCCATGTTGGGCAGGTAGGCGTGTTATCACCCTTTCAAGGCTCGGTCGGGGGGACAGATATATCTGGGCTCAATTAGTTGCACTGTCACGGCAGGTTGGTGTGCTGGTAGCTTGATGGTCCTGGCTACGGGCAGCTCAGCTGTAAATCAGAGTGTTTGTAATAGGCACTGCAGTAGTCTCCAGGGCCAAGTGTGTGTTTGTGTCTGCAAATGTTCCCGTGTGTGAGTGTGTGTGTGTGTTTGTGTGTGCGTGCAACCGCACACAAGGCATGCCAGAGCACAGGACAGTGGCTTTCCAGCATTTTATCAGCCGTTTGGTAATGATGGCGCGCGATGGAATCGACGCAAGCCTTTAATGGCGGCTGGTAATTTGTGTTAATGCTTTCAGCCCGGGCCCTCTGAGACTTTCAACAAGGAATTTTATGCCTCCAAATGTGGGAAAGGTCACCGCCTGCTTTATTCCATCGACCAGACGGGATCAATGCAGCTAATGTTCTCGCAGTAACTTTGTTGTTTTGCCTGGTTAGAAAATCAAGACCATATTTATGATGGTCATTTTTTCCTTTCCTCTTGGCTGGCCAGCGGTCGACATGAGGTGCTTAGATGAAAGCTGCAAACATAACAATCTTTATTCATGTTCCATCATTTAAAACCCCAGCTTTGTCCCTTTGTGACAATTTCAAAGCCCTAGCCCCTAAAATATTTAGGTACAGGCTAACCAAAGAGCAACAATTTGGTTCAACTCAGGGGTATTATCTCCAGCAAGCAGCTGGTAATCAAAGAGATGCCTTCTGCAAACGAGACAAGCGCGAGAGACACAGAGCAGGGAAATAATTAGATGACTGAGATCCACAAACACATCAATAAAATGAAAGGCATATTGTATACACCAACTGGGAAGAGCACATTCAAGAAAACAGGAAAAGACCTACTCATTTAGGAAAACTCAGGCATCCAATCAAAGCAGAGCACTATTAGGTGAACTGTAATTGGCTTCAGATCAAAAACTGCAGACGGCAAAAGAAACTGGTTTGAAAGTTATTCAGGCTACTGAGGCCATTTTTTTTTTTTTTTTGTATTTATTCAGCCAGAAAAAATGACTTTTGTGTATTCGTGTCACACCTTCAGTGCATGATGGCATATAAGATGTTCCTTTTCTTCCAGCAGCCGTCGTGTGGAGCCCTTGGATTTCTGGCCCATGCATTGATGTATGGCTGTATCTGTGTACTCACAATTATGTGCGCTGGTGAGGCTGACAGTATGCCCAGGCAGTAGGGTGTGATGGATGGAGGTTGAGGGAGAAATCTCCAGGGTGCACAGCTGATATAAAAATCAGCACAATGGCGGTGGTGTAAAGGGGTGACTGACCCTGTCACCTCCTAGACTTCCCCCCTCCTTCATGTATACCTTACTCTCTTTGTCTCATCCCCTCTAAATCTTGCTTCCATTATTCATTTGCTATTTGTCAACACATCTCAAGCCACCTTCACCTGCACGTGCACATTCAAGCTGATATAGGGTTTTAAATGCTCTCTAAAAAAAAAAAAAACAGCCCTAAACTCAAAATATATTCAGTTTTTCTATGACTCATTCCAGAATTAGAGGAAAAATTATGCTTCAAACATTGTGAAAATGGACCATTTAGTTTTCTGTTATTTTCCGTTATATGTTTAAAAAAAAATAAAATAAAATAAACCATCAAAAGATTACATTTGTGGAGCTCAGGCATCAAAGGCACACTTTTTACAAGATATTTTAATCGCCGTGTGCTGCAAATCGCACAGCCTTGCTATCAATACTCTGGAACCTTTAAAGGAATATTTTTAAAATACTGTCTCACAAATTCTCAGCCATTTAGTAAAAGATAGTCTCCTTCATACTCAATACTCATTCAGTTTCAGATTACCATTAGCTTATATACTTATATATATATAAGACTCACTTATTCTCAGCTGCATTTAAATAAAGCACCAAATCCGCACCTAAGCTTAAATTTCAAAACTTACATTTTAACTACTGATTTTATCTACAGTTCTGATTTTATCGGTCTTGATTTTTGATTTTATATACTGTTTTGTTTGTTTGTTTGCTTGTTTTAATCCATTTTAAATCATGCTTTTTTATTTGTTTTTGTTTCTAATCTCTCTGTAAAGCACTTTGAATCACCTTGTTGTTGAATTGTGCTATACAAATAAACTTGCCTTGCCTTGCCTATATTAATTTAAACAATGTTAGAAATCTTTTTCCGTTTCAGCAGTTATTTTTAAACCTTTGCTCAAATATGCTATTCATATAATAATTCAAACTATTTCAAAGGCAATAGATGAAACTCTTTGATGGCAAGAAAAATATTGATGTTTATTTTATTTAAAATAATATGGTAACAGGGTTGCAAGTAATTGTGTATACCAGTGCTAGCATTAATCTTGTCTCAGGAACAGATTCTTGTGGAATGTAATAAACTGTGAAAGTCAAGAATAAATGTAGTAACATGAGGACTTAAACTTTGAAATTACTTTGTCTTATTTTGGTAATATGAGCAACAGGGATGCATTGGTTAGAATGGCACACTTAATCAAGTTCACATATTTTGTTTGTTAAAATATGATGATGTTAAATAAGCGGGTTTAACGATTAAAAAAGGTATGTATCAACAAAGTCAGAATAAAAGAGCTATTTTTCAAATTAAATAATATTTTGGATTTACTCTTTCATCAACCAGATTCACATTTTGTAAAATTTACACAGCAAGCGTTTGTTTGAAATCCATGGATGGAGCTAAAATGGTCCAGACTATGAGCAAAACAAATGAAATCATTTAAAATCATGTTGAGTTTTCATTAGAAAACAATAACAATTGGAATAAAACAAGGTTTTTTTCTTTTCTCTTCTTTTTTTGGAGAGGTGGAACCAGGATTTTGCAGAAAGACAGTAAACTCTGGGATTGACAGCGGTCAGAAGGGTCACCAATAGCTTCCCCAATATCCACACTGGGAAATGGTAATCATATCATGGAAATGTAGAATTCACAGGCCTGTTTTATTTTTAATTTCCAGTGTGTACCAAACACTCCACTTAAAATACAATTTGGTCCATATAAAACCCTCAATAACTAAGATATTTACAGACCTTTATAGCAGTCAGGTAAATTCATGCACTTTGGCTACAGCTCTGTAAGAAGATTACCATACAACCAGAACAACATATTAATAATTGTTTAATGGTGAGCAAATTTCACAGGCATCTCCACCTACTTGGTATGTATAGCCAATTCAGTTTATTTCAGCATTAGACAGTCATACAGCCAAGCGTGGTTGGCTGGTTGGCTGTCTGCATAGTCATGTACAGTTATCTTGATGACAGCTACAACTGAACGGGCCAATGGAGATGTGTGTGCTGGGTTAGAATTTGCATAGTGCCAGAGAGGTGATTTTGGCATCGATTTTGCCACACATGCTAATATATTAATTCAGCAATATTCTGCTATATTCTACATGTTGACATCTGCACATGGACTGTGTGCACAGGCAAAATCTTATTCACACTTCTGCATCCTTTGAAATGAACACAGGCATGAGAAGCAGTGCCACTGAATCATCATAATCGCAAAACAAGAGAAGACAGATCTGAGGGCGCCTGTTGGGTTCATTTGAAATCACTAATGTAACTCAACCCAGCTTCATGTTTCACTGTGTGTGTTTTTGTTAGTAAAACACTGTCTGCACCATCTGCTTCCCTTTCTGGTCAACCATCCTGCAGATATTTGGTTTTATCTTTGCATCCCCTTGGTAACTACTGATTTAGGCAATTTGTTTGTTACCAAGCTGTATAAGTGATCCAGAAGAATTTCTTTGACACTAATCAACTGTAATAAACTAAACACCTTTCAAAAGTCCAGTCGAACAGCAAAGACACAGAATTACAGAAAATAAAACTAAATGAACTTTGATTTTCATGAAATAATGTCATGGTTTTGATGAGGAACATGACATGGAAGACTAGATAAACAGCACATGCAGTCCAGGTTTACATAAACAGCGTAACTCTGAGAAAGGTCCAACCTTTTACCAAGACACCTTTCAGCAAAGAAAATACCCAGTAGTTGACATGGTTACCATTTTTGTGCTTTTAGCATCTTCACTTCATTTCATTGCACTCATTATATTCCCATGTGTTAAATGAGTCCTTGAATATGTATAAAAATGCCTACCAGTATCTCAAGAAACCACTCTGACACAGAGCCACTTAGCTTGAAAGAAGAACAAATGACATGTGACACACAGCGAACCGCGCCAGTAAATATCTTTGATGCCACAGGCTGGATCTTGCTTTCCCCTGTTTGGCTAACAAACCGAGTCAAACGCCACCACAGGCTAATTTCTTTGTGATATCTGATTTGAAAAGGTGTTTTACAAAAATATAAGCCATATGTGTTGAAAGCAGAAAGTTAGTATATACCGAAGAGAATTCAACGTAAAGACAGAACCGAAAGAAGGATCCTGAACACGACACCTTCAAGTCACTACGTCCCCGCAGCTCTCAAAACCAAACAGCAGCCTCAGAGAAAATACATCATTTCTTCCTTGTTGGAAAAAAAAATCACATTACAATTCAAATGTGTTCATTTAAAGAGGCCTTTTTAAAAACATCTCCAAGGCATAGCGCGCCACGCAGTTCTTCGCTGTGGCAGGAAATGATAAATTATAAAAGGGGCCTTACTTCATTAGAGGGTGACATTATTTTGAGAACAGATATTGCGCTATGAGACAGAGTGTACAATAACACAATAACAACCATCAGCCCCCGCCGCCACCACTGCTGCCACCGCCGCCTCCCACCTCAGCCTCTTGCTGTTGACAACCCAGGATTGAATATCTTGTGGAGTGCACCGGAGTGAGCACTGTACACAATACTGTATTGCATTTGCAATAACACAAAAAGATATTTCCCAATGTAGGCCATAATTATTTCTCCCTGCGTAATTTAATCCACCGAGTGCATATTCAATTCCGATCCGGGTTTCTTGGTGTGCTGTGAGGTGTTCAGCGCGATTGTCTCTGAAATTGGATTATGATAACCTGTCACCGCTTTAATTCCATAAGATATTAGAGGTAGTGGTGGTGGAGCTGGGGAGTGGAGTGTATCAAAAAGGATGGCGACAACGATTGTGCTGGGGGCTGCGGTGTTGAGAGAGATGTGTTTAATGCATGTTTCATTCTGTGTTTCCTCAGGGGGGGTGAGGGGAATAATGTGTGTCTAGTCTGACCTCTCGACACACTTTATTTCCTGATCTCTGCCACAGCCTTTAAATATCCATTAACAGACACAGTGAAGGGAGTCCAGGAGGGTGGAGGTGGGGTAGCGGTGGGGCAGGGAGGGTGGAGGGCTCTAGAATACTCATTTCTGCTTGTTATGGACTGCCAACAGGTCTTCCTGCATTTCTCCTTGCTGTCTTGCTAATGGATGGGGTCAAATGGGTTTCTTCTTCTGTCTCCTGCTACAGTTTTAATCATCTTCAGCAGACTTGGAAAGCGTTTTTGATCCAAATTCAAATTCAAATTCAAATTTTATTTGTCACGTACACAGTCATACACAGTACGATATGTAGTGAAATGCTTGGACAACTGCTCGTGACCTAAAGAAAACAAAAAAGGAAAGGCTATGAATAAGATAGGAAATAAATATGAAAAATTAAAAAGGGTAAATTTAACTAGGAAGGAATAGAATATAAATTAAGGTTAAAAATGAAATAACTGTACAACACAAATTAGAATGAAGGGTAAATTTAACTGGGAAGAATAAGATAAAGATAAATATATAAATTAAAGTTGAAAATAAAATAACTGTACAACAAAATACACAATACACAATATAGAACTATACAAGAATGTATGAAGAAATCTAAATATAAATAAATATATACACAATAACAGCAGCTGTACAAGTATTAACCGGAAATGAAGAATATAGTGACCAGTGTTGTGCAAAACCAAAGTCCAGAAAGTCCAGTGTGTGTGTAAGAACTGTATGTGTGGGTCAGTACTGTGTGGTGGTGTGATTGAGAGACCGTATCGCCTGCGGGAAGAAGCTCCTCCTCAGTCTCTCTGTGTTGGTCTTCAGGGAGCGGAATCGCTTTCCTGACCTCAACAGAGAGAACAGTCTGTTGTTGGGATGGCTGAGGTCCTTCACGATCTTCCTGGCCTTAGTCCAGCACCGCCTGCTGTAGATTGAGTGCAGGTCAGGGAGCTCGGAGCGGATGGTGCGCTCAGCTGACCGCACAACCCTCTGTAGAGCTCGTCTGTCCTGCATGGTGCTGTTCCCGAACCAGGTTAAGATGTTTCCCGCCAGGATGCTCTCTATGGTGCACGAGTAAAAGTTCCTGAGCACCTTGGAGGGCAGTTGGAAGTCTCTCAAGCGTCTGAGGTGGTAGAGACGCTGTCGGGCCTTTTTCACCACGGTGTTGATGTGACAGGACCATGACAGGTCCTGCGTGATGTGAACTCCGAGGTATTTGAAGCTGTCCACTCTCTCCACTGGGCACTCGTTGATGACGGGGGTCTGGTAGTTCCTCTCCTGCTTAGTGCTGAAGTCCACTATCAGCTCCTTTGTCTTACTGACGTTTAGAAGGAGGTTGTTCCTCTGGCACCAGTTCTCCAGATTCCTAATCTCCTTCAGGTAGGCCGTCTCGTTGTTATCAGAGATCAGGCCACGTTATTTGGAGAAGAGTTGAAAGGTCAGTTTACCTGAATTGAAAAAGGGACATGGTCAGGGCAACTGGTGTCAAGCTATGCACACAGTTTTTGAACAATGTGTCAAGACACTGAAATATGAGCTTTGAATCAATGAGAGAAGCTACTGAACAGCAAATCTCAAATCACTCTTTTGAAATTAACTTTATCTATTTTTTTTTCTTAAAAAAATGAGAAGAAAATGCACTCAGAGAGTGAAGTTCTTCTACAAGGCCAAAGTCTGCCTCTCAATTTTGAACAAAGTGGTCTGGACTTCCTTTCATCAAATGGAAAGAACTGAATAAAAATTTTCCACTTCAGGAGAAATTCAACAGCAACATCTCTTTCCTCACAGGATGACAGTTTTCATGCAAGCTATGTTTTGAGTCAGAACCTTTGATGGCATCTGTGCTATTCTTCTCTTAGACTGATTGTCTAAAAATGATGTCAAAGCAACTGAACCAAATTTGATTTAGAGGCAGAGAACAGTAAACGGATAAATCTTTTGTATTCTGATATGGGTATGGATCTGTTCTTTAAAAGTGCAAAATACATTACTATCCGAGTGTCCTCCTAGTTTACCAAACAAAAACTCATCTATGGAACTGATCTGAGAAGTTTCTGTCATATTTCAGGCCTGCATATAGGACAAAATACCATCCAAAGTTAGTAAAGGGGAACCCTGCCTATGCATTTACCCTTGGAAAACTCACGTCTTTATATATCTATCTGAGGTGTCGTCGTTGTAGGTTCGGTAGATGTGGTCAAATGTCGTCTTTTTGGGGAAAAGAGTTAACTCGTGTTTCAGCAGATTGGATCTTAGGAGGTTAAAGGCTAGATCAGTGCCTTATAGTCTCTTTCTGCGTTACTCTTGCCAGTCCTATCTTGCTTTCGTCCAGCTGAAGAATACTGCTGTTGTTGGGGGTTGTGTGGTCTGTAGCACTGTTTGAGTTGTGGGTACTGGGCTAAGAAAATAAATTCCCAAGAACACCAGGACAGATGAACATTGATTGTAACCAGATGGTCAATGTTCTCACTTCACCTCTCAAAGGTTTTAATGATGTGACTATCTTTGCCTTCAACCAACTGATTATGTGATGCAGCGGTTACCAAAGCATGAGTTTTAGGATAGAGACAGAAAGAAATAACATCATCTTCTTATCTGACTCCAGAAAACCACTAGAAGGAGCTATAGACTGATCATGGTAAGTTACTTTGATCCACTGTGGCTGGAAAGACATCTCTCTTTGGTCATTGTGCCTGCTGTGCCTTCTCAACTGGACATAAACATAAGTCTGACTTGTATGTTCCTCATCAGACTGCTAAACCAGCGGGCACTTGTGTCTTGTCCTCACCAACATTTTGTAAGATGCAGGGATGCATGGTAGAAAGTCAGACTTGAATTATGAATATTAGTGAGCAAAGCCCCAGGTCAACAACCTTGGATCTTTTTTCTTACACTCATCTCAAAAAAGCAAAAGACAACCGTTCAATCCTCAAATGGACTTCCTACAAAGATTTTAAAGGCACTTCTCAGTCATATCCACTGATTTTTGCTTTTATGTTTGTTTTTTGCAAAGGGATGCATGTAAAGACTGTTTTAATGAATGCAAGTTACAGTGCATTACTACAGGTACTCATATTTATTGTGAGAATCTGGCTGCACTGCTGCTTTTAACAGTAGAGAGCAGGTCAGTGACAAAATAGGCCAAGTAGACCTTGACGGTTTCACCAGAGGTACATTTAGTGCTCTTGAAGATCATGAATTCAGACAGGTGTTACATAAGACACTTATGTGACAACCTACCCATAGCCATAGCCAGTCTAACTTGATAGCAGCCACCACAGCTGCTAGTGAATTAAAACCCACATAAGGAACTGCACAAGAACCATGACTGGTGGAAACATTGCTACTCCCATTCATTCTCTCAAGGGCAAACTGCCTCTGGGGAAAGCACTGATGTGGAAACAGAAGTCACTGCTGCACTAAATATCACTGTTGTCACTGGCTCACCTGTCCACACTTTTTGACAATCACAGTTTCATTGCATTAGTCATTTTAACCATCCTATGAAACACTTTAAAAATTAGGAGTTTCACTGAAAAGAACAACTTAAAGCAACAAGCAGGAAGATTTTACTACTGTAATGAAATGATTATCTGTTATATTTTTTAAGTTCAAAATATGGTATCGGGTTATCACATAGAATGGGAAACACATGGGTATTTTATATGTTGGATTGCGCTCCCATCAGTCGTGTTCATCGCTTGTTTTGGAAACATGGAGATTGGCAAACTGAATTATGGGACCACATTTTCTTCTTTAGTTAAATTCCAAAAAATGTCCATTAAACATGTCGCTTTCCCACAGTTTTGAATTAGGAGCAGAGGGACAAATGCATGGAAGTTAATTTAAATAATAATATTGTTGATGGCTTTCTCCTGTGGAAATTTTAATAGTCACTACCTTGTGACTCATAAGTAATATATAGTCAATTGCCTCCTGTAAATCTTTCATTCAGACTTGACTATCTTGGACTGACAGTAGCATCAGCATATCTCCAGCACAGAAAAAAAAGACTGCTGCTGTTGGCTACAGACAACATTGAATTTGGAGTCCTCCAGCTGACTGCAGGACAAGATGTTCCTCCAAAAAAGCAGCTGAATGACATCAAGGACTGCTGCAAAACCAACAAGGCCAGCAAGCCAACTTTAACCAAAAAAAGAAAAGGAACAAAACGAGCTGTTCATAGACTTTTTGAAATAAGAGCAAGGGGGCTGTCTGCTAACTAAAAATGTCTGCGACTTATAAATGTTCAAGAAAGTCCCCTAATATATAAATTATACGTTTTGGAACAGAAAAATGACTAAAAAAGGAACAACAGTTGTAGGCTTATCATTGGTAAATTTCTGTGGGGCAAAGCTGGAGTGTTCTGTTCAGGGCATGTGCCAGGGCGAGCTCTACCCCAGGGTAACAGAAGTGCTTCATTCATACACCCAGTGGATTGAAAGGAATAGTGAGGGCCAGTTTGGCACCAGCTGGGCAGGTTCAGGTTTTTCTTACCTTTTTTTTCTCTCTTATTCTCCTCCGTTGTCTCTCAGTCTCAGGTAAAGTTGTGGGCTGGAGCTTTCTTGGGTCGACTTCCTTTTGAGGGCTTTCTCTCCTGCACCAGTTGTTGTGATCTAATTATGACACTAAAGACTTAGTGGAGCTAAAACTCTTATGTTGGATTGTTGTCATTAATTTGATGGTAATTAGGCCATATTTATTGTCAGCCTGCTTTCATAGGTTTGGTCTAGTAATTGTATTCTCTCATTTTCTCTATTACCTGAAGTCTGTGTGATCATTCCTAGATCCATGACCCAAGTTATCTCAAAGAGTTAAAGGACACTGCCTGTAAACCTTACCTGAGTCAAACAGCCACATTAACTACAGCAAACTAAAGGACTTATCTGCAACTTTCAGTACCTGCCTGCACACTTTCCTTAGATTCTCTCTGTGCTCCACTGGAAACTCACCTGCCCACCAACAGCTCGTCTTGCAACTAAGACCTCAATCTCCTACTGTGAAATTTGCTAAATCTTTTCAGACTCATCATTTCCTGTCGTTTCCAAGGGGGACTCCAACTGTCAGTAGTGACAATACTTTCCCAAGCCACTTACCTGTTCTCCACAATTACACTCAACCTTTTCAATAAACCCTTTAACAGTTGTGTGAGTCTGCTCCTTGGATCCAATTTGTAGTTAAACATGACACCAGGAGTGTTGCAGGAGTTACTGGAACAGTGCTGAGAACAGCAGTGGACTGCCTTTGGGACTATAGTTCCACATTCTGAATCCCAAAACCTTTTATGTGATTAAATATGCTGGAAGGCAGCAGGGGTTCTGTATCAGGGTTTTCTAGGCTCTACCTAGATTAACTGCCTTCCCAGTATAATAAGACCCATCTGCCTTGTGGAGAAACATCCTATGTTAAAACAGATAAGGAAAAGACGCAGTTTAAGGTTCTGGTCATTTCACTCAATTAGGGAGCCTTCCTAAGAAAAAATAATTATTAAAGCAAAATCCTGGCCTTTTTAAAATCAGAAGAATGATGTCATCAGCGAAAATCAATGTATTCACATAATCTCAAAGACTGTACTCAAATGACAAAATAAATCAGTTCTTCTCTTGACTTCTCCATCCATTGTTTGCAGCAGAGTGGCAAAATATGCAAAGTCTTTGCAACAGCATACTGTGGTGTTTACGTTAAAACGTCTTTAATTTTTGTCATACAGCAGGCAGCAAACCTATGTACTACAGGAGATCCCTAAATGTATACCTAGAATATATTCTTGCATGAAGAATGAGTAGGCATCTCCTCAGACTCACCCTAAGCTATGCAACAGCATCAAAAGGTGCCAGTGGATGTCACTGGCTATTTTATTTTATTTTTTTGCCTTCAAACAAAACGGAGCTACTGTCTTGCTCCCAATGGTGTAGTTTAGAAGAGGAGGCCCCATGCGTGGAGGAGAGTGTTTCAGTGCAAGTCTGCTTCACTTGCCTGACTCTTTATACTGAGAGAAGAGAGACGGATCATGACAGACACTATGATCCACGTCAGTTAGCATCCGACTGAGCCGGTACAAAGAAACGTGTGCTAGATGTCTCATGTTTGGTTCCGGATTGTCACAGAGATGTGAGGATTCCATTGACAAGCCTCTATCTGAAGGCCAGTTTTTTATAGTTCTTTGAACAGTAGGTCACAGATGACAATGACCACAAATACAGCACAGTTGTCGAATTTTGCATAATTATTTTGTAAAAGCCTGCAGCTCTGCCTTATCTGCATATAACTCCTCTGCTTCTGATATGATCTAATCTAGTCATCAGTTTAAGTGCCAGATTTGAATCAAACCCATTAATTTAGGCACTGTTTGATTTGACTAACTGCTTCTTTAAATCTGCATCAGCGCTAATGATACATTTGTGCTCAATTTGTTAGGCGACTATGTTGAGTTGTGTTAAGAGGCCTGTAGGTCTAATGGTCTGTGCTTACCTATGCTTTAATGTGTTCTGAGTAATCCCACTTCCATCACAGCCCTCTAATCAAAGACAGAGTTAAATGGATGGATGATAAATAGACTTTTTACTTCTCTCATTACACGCTGACTAAAGTGGACCTAATGGCTAATCGCTGTAAAAACAGCCATATTTCCATCTAAAATCAACATTTTTAAAGCTCTTATTCCACTTGATCCTTTTTCTTTAGGTTGTGGCTGTCATTCTTTTCTTCAAAAGCAAAAACAGGCTTGTTTCAAATTATTGCAAAGCCATAGAGAGGTCGAAAAGCCACAGGCCTTTATAATGCCAACAGTCAGAGAAGATTAAAAACCCTCTCTGTGGCTTCCCTTTTTTCATCATGGCAGATACATCACAAAGGTGGGGGTGGGGGCAAGGAAATGGCGCTTGTTTCTTTTTCTTCAGAGAGCCGATTTAGCAGTTGGCACCACTTTCACTCTGCTGAGTCCTCCTCCTCACAAGGCATTTTCTCTCTATTTGATGTCTGTGTCAGTTTCTTTCTGTCTCTCTGTCTTTCTCTAATTTAATAATCTGCTTTGAACTTTATCGTGCAAAGGCCTCACTTTGCTGGCCGAGCAGGCAGGCAAAGCAACACGCAGCGAGTAGGGTTGTCTTCTGGGGTGAGGGGGGGGTGACAAACGCATCTCGCCTTGTCCTTTATTTGCTGTGAAAAAGGCAAGTATGTGTGTGTGTGTGTGGAGACGTGAAGCTCAGGCTCATGTGGTTTAAACCATCTGTAGCTGGTGCCAAGCATAAAGCACCAGCGGTCTTAAGATTGATCATGTTGTCCTTGCTCTATGTTACATATCAACTGAGCAGAACTCAAATTAATTCAAAACAGGAGGCTTTTCAGACGCTTTTTCTCAAAACTTCAGAGTAAGTACTAGTATTTATCTTTTTTTTTTTCAATTTTTTCTTCATAAATTATACAATCTTTAGATGTCAGTAAATTTGGATGTTGATTGCAGACAGTGTTTTGGATCTGGTTGCTTGATTAACCATACAAAAACAAAAATGTGGATTCTTTGAACAGTGTTTGGTGAGTTGCTGCAATGTATAATAGTTTATTTCTTTATAAATGTGTACTTTCAGAGTCTATTGTCACCTTTGTGCTTGCATTTCATGACAGGTTCTTATAAATATTTGCTTAAAGAGATGCATTATTGTTTACCCTAATGAATAGTGTATTAACAGTGGGTTAGATCGCATTGCAACAAGGGTCAGGTCAATGGTAAGGGGTTAAAGGTAGAGTCAGGGTTAGGGTTAGGTTCACATTCAATCCTTTATGTGGAATTTTAACCTATTTTGGATACAAATGTTTGATATCACCTGCAAAATATGCAAAGTGTATCTATACATGCAAACTAACTGTTCTAAGAATTATGTCTACAGTCTCACATTGTTTCTCACATTGTTGTGAAGGAATTTTGGCTCACTCTCTTTTACATTGTTGCCTCAGTTTACTGAGGCTTTACACAGGACTTCATGGGTGACAATGACTGCAAGGTACCCAGGTCGTGGGGCTGCAAAGGAGCCCAAATCATCAACTCTCTACCACTGTGCTTGATCATTGGTAGGAGGTGTTTGTGCTCATATGCTGTGTTTGATTTTACCCAAACATGTCACTCTGCATTATGGCCAAACACACTTTGGTCTCCTCTCATCAGGACTGGTGCAGGGGTCATGTTACACATTCCTTGTTACTTATTCTTAAAAGTAATGCAGTATGTTACTTAATTATTCACCAGGGAAAGTCTTTTGTTACATTATTTGTTACATTATTTTCTAAAATTGTCTCAAAATTACAAATTGATTGTTTGATTGTTTGATTGATTGATTGATTGATTGATTGATTGAAGCCTTTATTTGTCACTTGCAGTTGCCTGCAGCACAATTGGACCTTTTTCGACCATACATACAATACACAAACATCACAATGAGGAGACAGGCAGCATAAAGAAAACAATGAAATGAATAACACGCAGGGGCAGTCGAGGAGGAAAAAGAAACTCTGCCATTAAACGAACATATAAATGTTAGGCTACAGTCCCACATACCAACACATATCCTAATAAGGACACGTGTACACTCTTTCTTTCAGTATTTGCAAGTGAACACAAAACTGACAGCACAAAGCAAAGTTGAAAACAAGCCAAAGACACTTGAAAGTGTTCGTTTAGAAACATGAACAGGTAGAAAAATGGAGCCTTCAGCCTGACTGCTTATCACTGCTTTTGCCATCTGTTGAAGTTCAGGCTCTAGTTGTTGGGCTAGAGTCAGTCAAGGTTCTTAGCTAGCTTTGTGTTAGCATGCTGTTTGTGTAGATTCTTGCAAAGAGCTGAAGCTGTGTTAGCAGCATAATGCAGCTGTTTCTGTCTTTGACTCTGTTTGCATTTCACCATCACTCTCTTTTCCATTGTGCAGATAAGAGCCTTTGTAATACAGGTAAGGACATAAATGTAATTGGAATGATATTCCTGAATTTAGTACAGTAATGTCTTATAGGATAATGTAATGTTACTCAAACACTGGTCACGACATTGTTCCAATGCTGTGCTGTTCTTTTTCAGAGAGAAAAGGCTTTCAACTTGCAACACGTCCATGCAAGCCATATTTGTTTACTCTTTTTAAATTGTGCTGTCACAAACTTTAACATTTAGCATGCTTCCTGAAGCCCGTAGAGTCTGAGATGTAGCTCTTGGGTTTTTTACAATTTTTTCGAGCATTGCACAGTCTGACCTCAAGGTGCACTTAGTTGCTGCTTACCCTTTTAACTCCTTCGAAAGCAGTAAGGGTGTATTTCATTTTTCACACATTTTTCCATAGGACTGCATTGAGTCCTGTGAAAAGTTCTTTTTTTTTGTATATTCAATTTTATTTTCTTTCTTATGAGTACATGTTTTAGCTTCTACAAGGGAAAAGTACCAGTAGAGTTGGACACAAATGTTCTATTATTCATTTTTTGGGTAGGCATTAGTTTTTACTCGTTTTTATTGATAGGATTTGGATATGTTTCTTTAAAATGTCGGTACACTTATTTAACAGATTCAGCTGTTTTGATATGCACAGTGTCGTTCCTTCATCTGTTACCCAGACAGAGTATGTGTGATGTGTGAGACCAAATTATAAAGATATTCTGTCAACTTTAATTTTCTGTCTGAGTGATCATTACATGTAAATACATCCCAATCACAGCACATCCATTGTCTTTAATTTGTGGTTTATGGTATATGACAGAGATAAAATTAGGGCCCTTAGAATAAACTGAGTAAAAATAAAAGACGGTTCCATTCAGGGTCCTAATTAATTCACATTACCCTGATTTTTTCATGTATTTTCTGTTACTTACTTCTGATACTGCAGTTTTAATAACTCCCCCCTCCCCCCCAATAAATAAATAAATGAATGAATGATAGGCAGTCCCACAGGCAGAGTTTAGATAGAGCCCAAACTGCTAACACTAGCAGCATTAGCATCCAGGCTTCCGTAAAGGCCTCTTAAGGTAATATAGCTCAACAGTCACCCTGCTTGACTTTTCAGTAGCTTATCACTCGGAAATTACAGTGCAACACACTTGATAATATACTAGTATTATCATCACTGTTATTATAGAACAAAATAGTATATCATCTTTTGTCACATAAGAGTAAATATGACTGCCAGTAACAGTGCGTGTTAGCCTTCAAGTGTAGGAGAATCTGATTTTTTTTAAGCTTTTACGAGTTGTTAAATTTAAAGTATCAGTGCAGCTGTCTTGTTGAAGTGGATAATATTTGGTTCAAGAATGAATAGTTTTGAAATGTAACTAGCTTTCATTTGAATTGATTTTAATCCTAGACTGAATATAGCAGAACATAACATACAAGTATTTACACTTAATATTCACTGGGGAGCTTTCTTGTAAACAAATAGGCACACATATGGTGTTTCCCATCATAATATACCATTTTCATGATGATATGTTGCACCTCTCTTCAATAACATGTAATTTGTATTACAATATGCCATATGGATGAAAATTAGAGCATATATTTTTACGTCTTACATGTTCTTTTCAAGAAAAAAAGGCAATAGTGGTGCCAGTTTTGAGTTTTTCTAAAGATAGAAACGTTCTATTCTTAGGAAATTATTCAACCGCAAAGCTGAATTCAAAAAAGGTTTGGCTTTGGTAACTGGATTTCATTAGATGCTGCTAAACGCTTGTAGACTGTCAGTGGTATGTCAGTAAAAAAGTGTTTGGCATGTTTTAAACAGCAGTCTGATAAAAATTTCCTGGGCACAGGGGAGCCTTTTATGAATACAGTCAATCAGCCAATCTGTGCTGAGGTGTGTGATCGCTTTGGCCCTATCATGACCTTTTCTGAAAACAGCATGTGTATACATGCAAACGCTGCATCTACCACTGAGAGTGGAGTTTGCCGAAAGGGGCAAAGATGAAAAGAGCTTGATCACAGGGAAGAGGTTTGAAAGGCGAATGAAGAAAGTTTGAGTGAGGCAAAACACAGACTTCCCTTTATGAAGCGTTATGAAGAGTAAAAGGCAGAGTGACAAGGGAGCAGGTGTGCAATAAAAGAAGCTGGGAGGATGTTACGTCCCGATCTAAGGGTACAGGAGCACAACATCAGGGTTAAAAAAGGGTGTACCCCCCCGGTTCCCAAAGTCAGACCCAATAGCCAGTCTACCGTTAAAGGTGAGATTTATTGCTACACCAATAAGACCAAAACTGAAAGCATAAACTCCAGGATGAATAAAGCCCACAATAAAAAAACAAAATAAGCTATTCCAAAGAAGTGCTACCTAAACCCTACATGAAAACAAAACCAAACAAAAGACACGCATTACCCTTAAGTCCCTAATTTAACAAGAGAAAACATACAAAATAAAAAGGCATTTCTCCCCCTCTGCGTCAGTGCTATTTACAATATTATAAACAAAACCTAATTGTTTTCAGAACACACCAAGATCATGCACTGCAAGTCCTGCCATTTGCTGCCACGGGAACAGTTGCTGCAGACAGTGTTTTTGAACCGGCCAGTTGATAGCAGGGGCATATCAGCAGCTGCCAGGTCAAAACCAGCCCAAACCAGATCACCCAATCAGAAGGAGAGCCTCCAGGGACTCTTAAGGGCACAGAACACACATATACAACACAGTCCAGACATACCGACACACACTGATTCAAAATATAGCTTTGTATTGTAGTCAAAAACAAGGCGGTGGTGATTGGGCTGTTTTAAAGTGGTTGCGTTCAAAGGCATTGAATTAGGAATCAATCTAGTCAATCACAGTGACACAGGCAATTCCTTTGCTTGCACTGAACTGATCATAGGAAATTGTGCCAAGGGAAATACTCGCAGGGGTAGAAGTAGCATTTGGTTGCAGGAAGGATCTAACTCCATAACCTTTATGAGATGCATAAGCTCACCTCTTTGGTTTTAGTTTTAAGTTCCACCTCTTTTAGGTGAAGAGCCAGCTTGAGATCCTCCGTAACCATTCCAGCCAGTAACAGACTGGCTAGGTCAATGTTTGTGACCTGAATGGCAGAAGGAGTTTCCACCCCTGGTGTCATCCGTCCACTGAAAACTTGTGGGATGGTTGTGGCAGCTTTTGCTTCCACTTCCACCATTAAATCTCCAGAAGCACCAAACATTTGAGGTTTTGTCTTTCCAATAATGCCCCTTTCCATTAGCTGCTCTGACAGACATTGCTTAATCTTTGGCTTGCATGCTTTCAATGATACATCAACATGTAAAAAATTGGGCACTAACAACAAATCTGCCTTTGTGCATCAGGAACGTTTTTTCAATGTTGTGCTGTTGTGCAAAATGATCTAGATCAGATGTCATTGTGGCTAGGCTACCTGCCTAACTACAAGAAAACTGCCAACCAAAGGCTGTAGACTACCTACAAAATACAAAAGACCAAAAAAAGAAACAGATAAAAAAAACGGATGAGCCCCCCCTTTATCTTACAGCATGGCTCAAAAGACACAAGATAAATATGGAGACTAACACCAGACTTTCAAAACGAAGAGGTTTTATTTTACATTTCATAACAAATTAGCTAAAACAGTTGGTACCGCTAAGGCGCATTAAGACAAAAACTGGTGTGCCCCTCGAAAGTCAACCTCAAGCATGCGTTTATCCACACCTCACCAAGTGGGGTCAATTCAGCCCAGGTAACACCTCCAGGCTCCTGTACCGCCACTGCAAAGCGAATAGGGGTTGCAGAGGGGTGTATCAGCAGACACAAAAGTCTCAGACATAAGGTTCAGTGAGTAAACAGTTCTGAAAGTAGTAACAGATTCAAATGGATCACTGCAAAATTACCATCTTACAACAATTCACTTGACTGCATGCTACCTGCATATTTGATCATGAATTTTCTTCAGGGCTTTTGCTGTGTAACTAATTTTTAAAAAGGATCTCTGTGGGATATTTTGCTTATTGACTTTTTGTAATACAGATTTTAAATTGAGCATGGTTCTGCAGGAGGTTTTTCCTTCCTACTGTCGCCAATTTCTTGCTCAAATGGGGTTCTTTGGTTGCTGGGATTTTCATTTATCCCAATTCACAATTAAGTACTCTTTTGGTACTTTACAGTATATACTTTTTCCAAACATAGCTCACATATTTTCAATACCTGTTCCATTATCAGATAGACAAAGTGAATCAACATATTCCACTGTCATAGACATGGACATTTTTCTTATAAAACTCGCTTCAAAATAAATGCTTAAAAGATAAAGCCATAAACCAATCAGCACTATCTTGATATGTGCACTGAACTGAGGGAAAACACTTTATGGCAGCAAACAAGCAAATAAAACAATACACGATAAAGGTGGTGCCAATCAGTAACATTACAACATTAACTAACATGTTACCCATAGCATGCTGCTAAAGCCGTAAACAAATATTTACAAAAATCAAATTCATTAGACTACCATTGCTTGTGTTCTTTTACTTTCCGACCTTAGTAACTAATCTAAGCAATATATCAGTTGTGACAGCTTTTATTTGCTATTTCTGGCAGAATACTAACCTGCAAGTAGGAAAGAAGGGAGGCAGGGAGACGTGGGTTGTCATTGCAGAATACTCTGCCATCACGAGAAAACAGCACCTAGCATGCTTCAAACTACTAACAATAGGCCAAAGCATGGTCTCACACTGCCACCTACTGGTAGCTGATGGAGCATCAGCTACAAATATCCTGGACTAGTTACCAGGTCTATAGTTAAAACTAGTTAATTTAGGGCATTTTCAAAGGAAAATCTGACTTACATTTAAAGTAAAATAGCTTAAATATAAATTAATTTACATACGTATGGTCGCACATTAGTGGGTGTCACACATAGTTAACTATAACTACAATGAAATGTGCTGGGGACAGTAGGCACCTTGAAGACAAATGTTCTGCGTTTACAGTTTATGTCATACTTTTTTATTGTTTCATTACAGCTCAGAGAGTAAGTGTTGAGTGTTTGCTGTCGGCATCGTCCATGCACACAACGGGTGACCACATCAATCTGCTAGCAACCAAAGCAATGGTATTTTTCATAGAGGCAAGGCAAGGCAAATTTATTTGTATAGCACAATTCAACAACAAGGTGATTCAAAGTGCTTTACAGAGACATTAGAAACAAAAACAAATAAAAAGTATGATTTAAAATTGATTAAAACAAGCAAACAAACAAACTAACTAAACACACACATTTCACACCTGTTCGCGCGATCTGAACCCTTATCGTAAGGGGAGCTACCAGTCCTTCTGTGGACGAGCTACTTTCTATTTTAAATTCCCTGAATTTAAAATACTCTCTAGACCCAGTCTAGACCCAGTTGGGGAGCTACCCAGAGCTCTAATCCCATACCTGTTCGCGCGATCTGAACCCTTATCGTAAGGGGAGCTACCAGTCCTTCTGTGGACGAGCTACTTTCTATTTTAAATTCCCTGAATTTAAAATACTCTCTAGACCCAGTCTAGACCCAGTTGGGGAGCTACCCAGAGCTCTAAACCCACTTAACAAACAAACAAACAAACAAACAAAACAGTATATAAAATCAAAACAGATAAAATCAGAACAGTAGATAAAATCAGTAGTTAATGTAAGTTTTGAAATTTAAGCTTAACAAACAAACAAAACAGTATATAAAATCAAAACAGATAAAATCAGAAATAGATAAGATCAGTAGTTAGTGTAAGTTTTGAAATTTAAGCTTAAAAGTGTGGATTTGGTGCTTTATTCAAATGCAGCTGGGAATAGGTGAGTCTTCAACCTGGATTTAAATAAACTGAGTGTTTCAGCTGATCTGAGGCTTTCTGGGAGTTTGTTCCAGATATAAGGAGCATAAAAGCTGAATGCAGCTTCTCCGTGTCTGGTTCTGACTCTGGGAACTGATAAAAGACCGGATCCAGATGACCTGAGGGATCTGGAAGGTTCATACTGGGTCAGGAGGTCACTGATGTATTTTGGACCTAAACCATTCAGAGCTTTATAGGCCAGCATCAGAACTTTAAAGTCTATCCTCTGACGGACAGGCAGCCAGTGTAAAGACCTCAGAGCTGGACTGATGTGGTCCACTTTTTTGGTCTTAGTGAGGACTTGAGCAGCAGAGTTCTGAATGAGCTGTAGTTGTCTGACTGATTTTTTTAGGTAGACCTGTAAAGATGCTGTTACAGTAATCAAGCCTACTAAAAATGAATGCATGGACTAGTTTTTCCAGGTCCTGTTGAGACATCAGATCTTTTATCCTTGAAATATTCTTGAGGTGATAGTAAGCTGACTTTGTTATTGTCTTAATGTGTTTTTCTAAGTTTAGGTCTGCATCCATCACTACACCCAAATTTCTCGCCTGGTTTGTGGTTTTTAGATGTATAGATTGAAGTTCTCTGGTGACCTGTAATCGTTTTTCTTTGGCGCCAAAGACTATTACTTCAGTTTTGTTTTTGTTTAGTTGGAGAAAATTGTGGCACAACCAGTCATTAATTTCCTCAATGCATTTACCAAGAGCCTGTACAGGGCCTCGGTCTCCTGGTGACATTGTGATATATATTTGTGTGTCATCTGCATAGCTGTGGTAGTTTATTTTGTTGTTCTTTATAATCTGTGCCAGTGGGAGCATGTAAATGTTAAACAGAGGGGGTCCCAAGATGGAACCTTGGGGAACTCCACATGTGATACTTGTCTGCTCGGATGTGAAGTTACCTATTGATACAAAGTATTTCCTGTTTTCTAAGTATGTTTTGAACCAGTTTAGTACAGTTCCTGAAAGACCTGCCCAGTTCTCCAGTCGTTTGAGTAATATGTTGTGGTCAACTGTATCAAATGCTGCACTGAGATCCAGTAAAACTAAGACTGACATTTTTCCACTGTCTGTGTTCAGACATATGTCATTAAACACTTTTGTCAGAGCACCCTCTTTCTAACTGATGTCACCTAGTGATGGACAGCACCCTCCAGTAACCACTCACCAATTGGTCAGAGATACATAGTAACCAGTGGTTACTGGATGGGGGGTTGCTGAACAGTCTCAAGGTCTGTCTGAATGGGGCTTTAGCAAATCGATTTCACAGTGACTTCCAGCAACTGCTGACAGTATTTGTTAAGGTTGGGTTCTAAATTCTAAAATCAAGAAATGACTTCTTCACGGATCAAGTGTCCTAATCATGTTGACTCATTATTTTTTCCCAATGTATTTTGTCAGTGGACTCACAGCCATATATCGGCTATTCCTGTGATGGTGCTGCAATGTGGTGGGAAGACTAAAACTATATTAAAAATATGAAACTCTTTTCTGGAACAAATGTCAAGCATTTGAAATACTTTCTTCGGTAATAAATACAATATAATAAATATATCATCAAGTTAGGTTTGCTGTTAGCCAAGTGTAGTGGTTTGCTAGTTATAGTTTTTAAAAGCATTAACTAATGATCAGACAATGTCACTGGTCAGTTGCAATGCTGATCTTGCACCAACAATATTCTGATGATGCAGGAACAACAGGAGCAACACACAGATGTCACAAGAAAAGTGATTTGATTCAGGAAAATACTAATTCAATCTAAGAGACATCCAGGAAACATTTTGGTTGGTTGCTTAAATCATCTGAACTGGTGATTCAGTATGGAGGAACATTTAGATACATTGGAGTCATAATTACATGAATCTTACCAGTCACTGTATAAATGTTTCTGATGAGATGTATCTACCTCTAAAAAAATCAGTGTAATGCACATGTCTAACCCAAAGATACAAGTGATTGATTCACTGCTGGCATCAGCTGGCTAGTTCTGAATCTGTAGCAAAATACAGCATCTCCTCCCTTTTACAGATTGCAGTGTTGTAACCAGGGGCAAGTTCATAGAAAGTACAGTGACAAGTTTTTTGATCTGAGCTCAGAAAATGTGCCGCTTTTGCATTTTCAATTGGCCTCTGATGTTTCTTCATTTGCTCTGTTAAACTCTTCTAAAGTATCTGCATAGTGTGATGACCTTGCTTTACCTTCTGGTGGGCTCACCGAGCCATGATTAAACTATGGCTTTACCAACAAGAAAAGATAGTTAGATATTAGACATACCTCAAGAAAAACCTTAAGATAAACCTTAATTTAGATATATTAACTCAAAAGCAAAATTGTGAATGACTTTTTTCAAAGATTAGCATGCAAATAGTTGAAATGTTTCCTCTGGTAAATAAACAAAAATTATAACTGTATTTTTATTCAACTTTCTTGTGACACAAACTTGATGTCTGCATAAGTGCACAATTCTTAATGTACTATTTGTTAAACTCAATAGGACCTGGAGAAGCAGCCTTTCTGCCATTTTACTTTAGTGGTCAGTTGTGTGGAAAGCTTGTTTCTCAACAACAATGGTAAATAACAGCGTGCAATAATTAGCAATAGGAATACAAAAGCTAAGTGTAGATCGGAACAGCGTTAAAGTGTGAAAGCAGATCAGCAGGATTAGGGGCAGGGGAGCTAATCAAAATGCAACTCGGTTAAGTAAGGTTCACACTTTTTAAAAACAACAGCTATGTACACACAAGCAGTGTCTCTTTGTGCATTCATCCCTCCTGTTCATATTGGCCATTAAAAGATCCCTGTAGACCGAGGATTGTTATTGTGGAAGATTTGTCTAACTCAGACTACTGCGGCCTCCTATCATCTTCAGATAATTATGGGACTGTATTTTTAAACCAAATAAGGACAGAGGATTTTACTCACTCACAGAAAAATATTTTTGCGGTGGCCAGTATGAGCAGGAGGCATGACTAAAGCAAGCATATGGACGTAGTCTTAAAAAAAATGACAAGATATCGTTACACCACTGAACAAGATGTAAAACAGCCTAATTCCACATATGCTCCACTACATATGGGCTCCCAAACTTATACTTTACAATATACATATTTACAAAAATATATTTAATGCAAGTTAATCAGAAATCAAAGTTTCGATGCAAAACGTAGCACACTGGATACACCAGTGGCTTGAAGAGTTTGCAGCACACTTTACACCCAGCAGTCATCTAGTAAGCAGAACTGATCTGAGCAGGCACAGCGATTCAACACCCAGGGAGAGTGATGCCTTGAGGTAAATGAAAGGTGATGTGAGTGTGTATAGATTGTTTTGTCAGAGCGAGATTCTGCAGATTCTCTGTAACGGGTGCCACGTTCGCTCTCCTTACCCATTCAGGATGATATGTCGGAGACCTGACTGTGAAATAAATCCAACAGCAAGATTAACAGAGATATAACGGCAGGTGGGGAAGAAGACACAAATACAAGGAGGAGGAAAAAGTGGGTGGGTGAACACCTGAGCAAGCTGCCAACAGTGACAGTGTGAGAGATTTGATTCCTACTGTAGCAAATCTTTTATACTGTAAGGAATTTTGAACTGAAAGAAATGAAGGGGGGGAAATGTGGAAGTAAAATAGGTGGAATCTAATGCCAAAGCTGAGCACATCTACAACTGAAAGCAGTCTCTTAATACTGAAAACTAAAAGCAAGACGAAGCGCAGGAGTAGCACAGTCAACAACCTTTTTCACTGATTACTGCTTACTGAAAACTGCCAGTGCAGATTTTGCAGGATACAAATGAATCTAAAATTCCCAAATTGACAACCCAACACATAACAGAGCAATTTACAACATCTGAACAATTCAAACTTCTTGGTTAACAATTAATATTAATAATTACATGATCCACCCTTTTCTTAAAAGGGTTGGCGTAATAAGCATATGCTTCAGCCAATACTTTTTGATTAGCCTTGTCTCGTGCTTTCTTGTTTTGTGGTCATCTTTATCCTGTATTCACTGAGATATTTGAATACTAATCATGTGGCACTGCTTTCAACAGCAGATGAAAGACAATAGTTTTCAATGAAATCACACAGGCATCATATCAAAGAACCATTTCATGTAAAATCAGTCAAGCTTTTAAAAACACACCATTTCTCTATGGTATTTCAAGAGTTACTTTCAAGTGCGTTTTAGTCAGATTTTACTTCTTTTTTTGTGTTTATTGATAATATTATTGTCACTTTTATTTATTTTGGTATTTGTTTTTAATTTTCTTTTAAATTAATATGCATTTCTGTATTTCTTTTAAGTCCAAACTTTGATTTATTAACTCAAGATTTTACGTTCTCAAAAGTCAGAATCAGGAGGTTTCTATTTCCCCCTTGTCTTCCATGACCTCCCGGCAGTGGCTTAGTGTCCCGCCAGAGGGGCCCGCCCCATAGTTTGAGAACTACTTTGTTACAGCAACATGGTTACGTAGCTGATTGGACCAAATCAAGGAAAGAAAACACATTTTTAGAGAAGCAAAGCATTTTAGCTAGGATAGTCAGACGCTGGCACATGATAAGAAAATTGTGACAAAGCGCAGTCGGACACACAACATCAGTGATTGGGATATTGTTTGATTTCTAAAGCTGGATAGACAACAGAGTGATTGCAGCTGCAAGATATGCAGAGGGGACCTGTACAGATGAAGACAGGAATATAATAACCCTTTCAGCCATGTGAAAAGTAAACATTTGCAGTCTTGGAAAGCCAAAACAGACAAAATGAACTTTTCTAGCATCCGAAAACGTATAAATGTAGGGGAAAAGTTAGAACTTTTATTGTGATGATTTCCAAACTATTCAAATTTAGGATAAGAACCACTGCTACAGTATTTTGAAAATCTGCATTTTAGCCTTTTGGATTTTAAGAAAGCGTGACAGACAGGTCTCTGCTATGTGTGGTTGTAGTTCATTCACTTTCTCTGTCCAAAGCAGATAAGTAGGAATGTAACTTTTACTCGCTTCAATGACATTGTCTAGCTTTTTCCCTAACACGACGATTTCTCTTAAAGATGCGAAAGTCGACACTGCCAACCACCGGTTTGATTCAGTTTATTCATAACATCGCTTTGGGTAATTCAGTCACATGATGGGGGAAGAACAGTGCAGCAAATTGTGGGACTGTGATGACCATGGCATGGACTCGGTGGGTTATTTCAAGCTCTGCCTTTAACCTTTCCATGCAGGTGCTGAGATTTCTGACCTTTACACCGTGCAGTTCCCTGCTGCCTTTGAGTGCTTTTGATAGTTATGGAGTGGAGCTCTCAGCATGTGTATGTTCAATCTGTATGCACTTTTATTGTGTATAAGTGTGTGCTTGTATGTTTCAAGTGTATGACCTTGTGTGTGTGTGTGTGTGTGTGTTGATTCTGTGGGTCCTACAAAGCCATCCGGGCTTTGTGCAGGAAACTCGATTTGACACGAGCATAGTGAAGATTACCTGTGTCCAGACAGTTACTGCCTTACAGACAATAAGAACCGCCATCACTCACTTTTTAAGGTCAATGTGCTGAAACAAGGGGCTTCACTAGGCCGGAAATAACCTTACAAATGACCCACCGGGTAGAAAAAGGAAGAGAAAAGGGAGATAAAGGTAAGGAGAGACACAGACGAAGAAATAGTGGGTGGCAAAGCCCAACACAGCAGGTGTCTGTCAACATACCAACCAGCTTTACCTCCACCAGCTTCAGCCAACGTGTTCGTCTTTTAGTGCATATCACAGTCATAGCTTTGGTTTAAAATAATCTGTCCTGATTATTTTCCATTAACTTAACAATTACCACTGATCAGCTACAACCTCAGACTCATTTAAAGACTAAGTAGATCAAATATCAGCTACTTCTGATTGCCTCGTCTCTCCTTTATCATTATTTTTATTATTACTTAGTGGTCTGCTTCAGTGATAGCTCAAGTGAGTAAACTCTTTCTTCTCAGTTATGTGTGGCCTAAGCTGTTCCTCTATCTGTTCTGGGTTTGTGTGTGTGTGTGTTGAGCTAGACTGATGAGTTATACACAAAGAATCTCATCAGTGTGACGAATGTGCACACTTATAATTTCATCGCATATTTTATCCCTGTTATGTAGAGGCTGCAAGGCCTTTTTCATCTGATTGCTTCATTTAGTTGCTTTTGTCCCATCTGAAACAAAACTAAACCCAAATATGTGGTGTTGTCTTCTTTCTCAAACCAAACAAGTGTCGTGGGCAGGTGGGGTATTGTGAGAACCGTGGTCTCTATCTGAGAGAGATCTCTGTTGGTTGTTAGAGATGAGAGAAGGTTCCTACTTATAGTTTTATAGGGATTAAGAAGGGGCTGCTGGTGGGCAGGCAGAATGTCTCAGGGGTGCGAGAGGGTTGGTGGAGAATGTGTGGACAGGTGAAAAAGGTGAATCTGTGTTCTGCTGTCTTCAACAGGTTAGTCAAACTATAAAGTTCAGGGATGTTTCACAGGCGGTCTCTTTAGAACTCCTCAATGAAACATGAGTCAGGAAACAGCAACAAAGTCTCAACCTTCAAACACGTTTCTGGAGGACAGATGAAAGTACAGTTACTGCAAGCACTAGTGAGTTATACCAACCAGGCAGACTTAGTTAGCACTACAGTGCTGATGACAACCTGGCAGACATGGCACCAGCTGATCCTTCCAATCCAATCCAATCCAATTTTATTTATAAAGCACTTTAAAATACCCAGCACAGGAACAAAGTGCTGTACAGAAAATAAGTTAAAACAATAGAATAACAGAAAACAGCAAAAATAAATAAATAAAACACATAATACATAAAATTAAAACCTATATTAAAACAAAAACAAGATAAAACAGCATCGAATCACCTAAAAACAACTGAAATAAAAATAAAAACCAACATCATTTCAAGAGTGACTTAAAAACAGATAAAGAACTGGCCTGTCTAATCTCTAAAGGAAGCTCGTTCCACAGTTTTGGAGCTACTGCAGCAAAAGCACAATCTCCTCTAAGTTTACGCCCAGTCCTGGGTACATTCACGAGCAGCTGATCAGCTGACCTGAGGGGGGGACTCAAATACTGGCCTAGTACTTAGTATTAAACTGTATGGCACTCAAGGGGGAAAAATAGCTGCCACATGACCAACTAACACAAAACAATTAAACAAACTCTAAACACCCCCCAGGTAATGAAGCATGTCACACCTTTTGCCAACCAGGAAGGAGAACCCAAATCCCCAGGTAACTCAACACAGATGTATTAATACCATATAAAACAGAACTTTGACCTTGCAGTGTCAATATGTGTGCAAATACAAGTAAATGGCCTGTATTTGTATAGCGCTTTACTTAGTCCCTATGGACCCCAAAGCGCTTTACACTACATTCAGTTATCCACCCATTCACACACACATCCACACACTATTAGACAATAAGTAAAATATATTTAAAGTAGTGACTGCACAGTAAACTAAAGTGAAGCAACTAGTGGTGAGGTGTGGATCTTACCACGTGTGGCTTGCCATCACACTGGTCCACAAACTACCTGAGAGTTAAGTGGACAGAAGGAGGCAAAGCAGAGAGATAGACATGGGGAAAGAACAGAAGAAAAAATCCCACACTTGCACAGCCATAACAGCTGGCTCCTGAGACATAGATGTTCAAAACGGAACAAAACAGAAGTTCAAGTCTGGTTTAAAAAAATGCTTTGATTATGTAATCAGTGTTTTTTAAATAACAACTTGGCTAACAGACAAATCTGATACCATTTTTTATGTTTTTTGTGGTTATTAATTCTCACAGTTTTTCAAGGAAAATGACAAAATCTTTCTTATAACTTATGACTATTTTATTTTAAACTCTTTACAGATCTTTATCACACTGTTTGTGCCTTTAGGCAGCACAAAACACATATGACATAGTAGTCAATAAGGCCGATATGAACTGATGTTCAGATGAAATATTTGCGCATACTCTTCTATACATAAAACAGAAAATACTGAGTTTATTTTTCATCTGTAAAATAAGATAACGTCTTGGTCACAAATTAAATTGAATATCAGTCAAATACCTGATCAGATTAATATGAACACTACTCTAAAAAAAAGAACATTTTGAAATAATTGTATTCTTATTTAGCCAGCAACAAAATAACTAACAAGAAGTCATCCTTAATGCACAACTTTGCTACAACTGGGACAAAACTGCAGCTTGTTTTGGAAACTCAAAGCAGCTAGGCTTGCTCATTAACCAGAACTTCTGGGTGTTATATGTTTGTGTCAGCCAACTACACATTTGCTGCGCTGTGCAATAGAAATACAAGTTCCAGTGGTTTAATGAACCATATGGTATTTATGAAGCATGTTGTGTTTCTGACAGATAGCATACCTGGAGCACAATTACTTGGAATACACAGAGGATGCGAAATGTATCTGGTTTTAAATGGCCGGTATCAATCCTTTAAACATAAACCTGCAAATCAGCTTAGGACATCACTATTTTTCTTCATGTGTGCAAAAAGCTCTTTAAGTATGCAAGCAAAGGAATTTCTGAATCCCACCCCCCACCCTCAAAAGCTAGCATCCAAGGAAAATTAAGTGTGGTCAAAACAACACAGCAGGTATCTACTGAGCCTTTGACCTGTCTTTACCTATGCCTGTTTCAGCCAAGATACTCTCTTTTAGTACAAAGCACGGTCAAGTCAAAGAGCAAGAATGATTTCTTAGTCATCTTCCTTTAAAAATAAACTAACTAATACATTTGTAAAGGGTTTTAACATTTTGAACTAGACGCGAGAGTTGCCCACAGATACTGACAGAGAACCTCCTCTGTATGGATAGCAAATCATTTAATCACAGAGTAGACATGGGCAAAATATGATATCCTTTGATATCCTAAAAGGGAAACAATAAAAAAATTTTGACCCTAGAACACTATCGCTGGGTGATTTACACCCGAGAAAATACATTTACATGATTTCTCACTCCTGCAGCTGTTTGCGTGTCGAGGAGCCTGTGCCATCACCAGGGAAGTCTCAAATGTCCCAGGAATGGGTGGACCAAAGACCAGCTTTCCAGAGTCATTATTTTGTTTTAGGAGTTTTATTTTTCATTTTGTTAGACATGGCACAGTTGAAAGTAAAAGAAGACCACTCTAATTTGTCATGTGTTGTCATATTTTGATATATTTGATTACTGTTCATTGGTTATATTATACCGGATATAAATCACCCGGCATTAGTGATCGTGTTACTATTTATAGCGATAGTGTTCTAGGGTTAAATGGGTTAAAGGTATCAACGTGTGTTATTGTGATGAACTACAAGGCTGCGCATATTACAGCTGACACATAAACATGTTCAATGTTGTGGTGCTTAGAAAGAGCTTAAAGGCAGAGAATACAATTTTATAAATGAATGAGTGAATGTGGCTTGTGCTATATAAATAACTCACACTACGATGGACGTCTCAGCAGAATTTTGGAGCTGAGTCTCTTGCACAAGGATGCTTCGATATGTGCACAGGAGAAGCTGGGGACGACTGACTTTCTGACTGGTAGACAATCTGCTCTACCTCCTGTGCCACACCCACTCATCTGTCCTCCGTGCTGCTTGTTTCAACATTGCCTCATCCCAACCCTAGCACGATCCTCTGTTACACCACCCTTTTGCAAGTCCTCCTCTGTGCTCATTCTCGCGTCTTGCAGCTCCATCTTCAACATCCTGTGTCCACCATCCTCCCTCTGCACGGGTCCAAACCATTTTCACCTGTCTAATTCTGTCTACAAACTCCTCAACCTTTTCCTCTCATGTAGTCATTTCTAATCTTGTCCATCCTGCTCGCTGCCAATGAAAATCGTAGCATCCTCGACCCATCCACCTCCAGCTCCGCCCCCTTGCTTTTTGTCAGTACCAGTGTCTCCAAACCATACACGATAGCAGTTCTAATCTTGTAAACCTTTTCATTTCACTTTTGCTGTTATCCTTCTGTCATTTATATTCATGAAAATGACAACCATAATTATTAGACTTGCGAATAAAAATGACAGCTTGACTCTTCTTCTAATGTATTCACAAAGCAATCAAGCTACTGTTGAACAAGCAGAACATAAACTTAAATATGACATCGCTGACTTCCAGCAGTCACCTTCTTGCTGATCCACAGCTGCTACATGAGGGCTGGTGCTGAATGAGCCTGATAAACAGAATTGTTTTGACTAGACGTGAATGCTCGGCTGTGCAGCTAGCACTAATGGGATCTCAGTTTTATCGCGAAGAGTCACGCTGTACCTGACTCTCCCAGTGATTTTAATGGCAGCATTTAATCTCAGTCTTACATTAAGAGTCAGGTTGCCCTGTTCTTCGTGTTGTTTAGCAGTCTCTTCCTCCAGCATCTCCAGGTAGCTGGCAGATTGTTTTTAAACTTTTCTAATGATACCATGCAAGTTACATTACTTGAACAACTTTTTAATGAGTGCAATACTGTTGAAATAAATATTTATTTTGGGAGATTTTTCTTTTTATTTCTACCATTTGTAGCCCAATGGTCACTGCACTGTATCAAAAGGACCTTTATTCAATTAATGTAGTCTTGGAGAGTCTTTGGACTCCTTCTATATGTCTTGTATATTCTTACAGTCCTACCAGGAGGAGGCCTGGACATCTCTTCTTAGACCACGGACCTGGCCAGCTAAACCCAGAGAAGCAGCAGAAAATGGATGGACGGATAAATATTCTACCAATTTTGGTACCACGTCTCCATACAGCAGAGCTCAATCTCGGTTTGTACCAAAATACACTTATTCTGCCACTCCCAACACCCACCCATATACATGCACATGCACACACAGACATACACGCAGCAATACTAAATCAATACGTCTTACAGCGGGCTGCTGTTGTGGCTTGAATATGAATAAACAGTCATACATTTTAGCTGAGGATCGATTGGGGTAGACAGATGAATGGCATACAAAGACACCTCTGAACAGGACAGAAAGACCTCTGTGTATGTGTGTGTGCGCGTGCTAAAGTGTGCGACTTTTCCCAGCTTCTTTCTCTTACTGTTACACAGTGTCTCTCACCCTCATGTCTCCAAGTGCTCTTTCAGTCTCAGAGGATCAATAGGTGTGATGGATTGTTGACAGGTACCACACACTGGAGACACACGCTATCAAACAACAACACTTCCTATTCAGACCCATTTCAATCACTCTCTGCCAGTCATAACTTGTTTTCTCACACTGTTAGGGCCAATACTACCCTGCTTCTTACTCTGTGATCGGCTGCTTGATTTTTCCCTCAGACGCAAACATTTTAAGGCACACAAACACACACTCGCGCCTCTCATTCACACAGAGGTTGAACCCCTGACATTTGAGTGTGTTTTTGTGAAGTTCTTCGCTCTGTGTGTCTGTCTTTCAGACGGCGGCGGTGACTCTTCAGACAATGGCCTGCCGACGCTAATCGATTATATCTGGGCCGTTGGGTGACGGCGGCACAAAGGTCTGGGGTATACAGCTGTGGACTCCTGACAGTCTTCCCCACAAAACACATACATACACACAAACAAACGCACACACATAATCACAAGACGGGCATTTTGTATGCAGAGATGAAAAGATACCTCAGCTCACGCTCATTTCTGACAGCTGATACCAGGTGACATTATTTAGAAATGTTACAACAGATTTTTAATTTAACGACTAAAGTTAAAGATTAAGAAAATAGTCTGGCTTTGCTTACTGGTAAGGTGTTGTATAGGAACATGACTAGCAGCCTCATATCTTATTGATATCGCATTGCTGATGTCACAGTATTCAAGGATGTTTAACGCTTTTCAATATAAATGTATTATCATCTTTGGTTAACCCTGCTGATACACATTTTTACCAATTCCGATAAGATCTACAACTGAACACATATACAGACAAAAATCTTATTTTTTAAAACAAACAAAACAACTTACAGTTACCATGTAACCGGGGTGGCTGTAGCTCAGGTGGTAATCCCAGTCTGCTCCAGTCTGCATGTCAAATATCCTTGGGCAAGATACTAACCCCAGGTTGCTCTCTGATGCATCCATCGGAGTGTGAATGTGTAAGTATGAATGTTAGCTAGATAGCACTAAAAACTTAGAAACGTGCTGGTGTGATTGGGTGAATGAACGAGTTGTAGAAAAGCGCTATATAAGACCCAGTCCATTTAAGAGCTGCTTAAGAACATGTTTATTTCTGCCCTGAAGCTGAATGGCCGCAGCATCACGTGACCATCAGAGGACTTGTGGTTTTTTTGTCATTTAAAAGTGCAAGTTTACAGACTTGTGAGTGTCTTTTTGTAATTGAGCTTTGTTAAAACAACACTACTTAATCATAAATGATTTGCCATCAAACAAATGAATCGACCAACTATATGCTGTCTCTAACTTTTTCCCTCATTTTATTCTCTTTACTGCTCCTCTGTTTAAGTGCACGAAGTAAACACATCAATGTGTCAGTACACATAATGGTATCACATTATAATAATGTCAGTTTGGCTAAATCAATCTAGTGCATGTATTTATTTATCCATGCCCAAACGAAGAGAAATACACCGAGATAACAACATTCATATGGCCCGCACCAGGTGCTGCTGTCGCTATGCCCTAATGGTTGAAGAACACAAAGGCCTGTTTGAGGCTGTTACTTTGATCCTGGCAGCTTGGAGCTCCTGTGGCTCTGCTGCACTAAAACCTTTATTAGCCATATGCTGGGGACATCAGAAACAAGTCAATCAGAATTTGCATCAGCACAGAAAGGGAATCAAATTGCAGCAGAATCCAACACAATGATGAACACGTGTGCGGCCTGACCTATATTCACTAGCATAACAGTCCAGGGGTGATTTTTCCTCTCCGAAACTTTCCAGAAGTCATTCAAAGGCAAAGTCCACCCTCATTCATTCATTTCATTCATTTATTTATTCATTTTCAGGCACAACAAATACCTATATTGAACATAAAATACACAAAACAAAAAACAAAAATTGCCTGAAAAAGGAGTGGGACGAAGAAAACTTATTAAATCCCACCCCTATACTCACTCATCAACAAAAAAAACAATAAACTTCCCGCAGCTACGCCCATCATTGCATACAGACCCATCAACAGCTCCGGGCACATACAAGCATCTAAGCGGCAGCTCGCAACCAACAATTAGAGCCTTCATAACTGAATACAGAATATATAAATTATAAATTGCATTACCACAGGTAACAGGCAGTAATAACTACAAGTAACAAACACACATACATATACATACATATATATCTACACACACAAGTACATATATGTACATACATACGCACACTTTATTTTTTATTTTTTTTATTTTGGAATCCATACCAGCAATGGTAAGAGAACAGACATTACAGAGCACACTAAAACCCATCATTGAGTATACTGTGACCAGACCAACTGTTTGTAGAGAAATTTAAATCTATGAATATTTTTGCATTGTTTCAATTGTAAACTCAGACTGTTCCAGATTTTCACACCACATACAGACACGCAAAAGCCTTTACGGGTTGTTCGAGTTCTGGGTAATTTGAATTCTCCAAAGCCTCTCACATTATAAACCTTTTCTCGAATTTCAAATCTAGTTTGTAAATTTGCCGGGAGAATTACATATTCTAATTTAATTGCTCAAAACTTGAGTATGAGGAGAAACATAGCTGGTAGATACTGAAGAATCTCACATACGCTACCAATTCCTATAGGACAGGGGGACCTTCTTGCATATTAAATAAGTTCTGAGAGTCAAGACAAAATATTAACAAACAACTATGAGGTGACACTTTATTCCCAAAAGCAGGCGGCAACAGCAGCAGCAGCAGCAGCAGCAGCACAAAACCAGCACACCCCAAGGAAGGCTCTGGGAAATGTCAGCTGTGGTTTGGCTCTAAATAGATTTTAAAATCAACCCGAGTATCGTTTTTGTCACTGTATTTACTTACTTGGTTGAGTTTCTCACACTAGGCTTCATTTTAAATATCCCCAAGATCAACATAATTCAGAATCAGCAAGAAATTGGTGAGGGAATTTCCTCAGGCCCAGATGAATATGTCCAATCAGCCAGCTCCAACCGAAAAATGTAACCGAGCTTCCTCCCAAATAGACACCTAGCTGTCCCCACAAGGATAAAATGTTGTACAAAGAACTCCAGATTGCATGATTATTGGCTTATTATGATAGGCACTGGATTATGAAGGGAAACACACATTTCACAGGCCTCTCAAACAGACACCTGCGTAGTGAGGTTGCACTGAACGACAGAAAAACGCCAAACAGAGAAAGGAAAGAAAAAAGAGACATGGAAGAACAAAGGCACGATAATAGAAGTCCCTTGATATCTCTAATGGGCAGCTGATTAGGAAGCAGAAGCACCAAAACAGGTAATTCTTCTTCTTATCGTCAGTACCAATAGTCAGGCTCACACTTATCTCCATAATAACTCCAACTATAATTAATGAGCCTTTGGAGAGTACAGTGACAGAAATGGCACACAAACAGGTACACACACACACACACACACACACACACACACACACACACACACACACACACACACACACACAGATTATACTCCATATATTCACACGGGGCTTTGGGAACGATAGCGGACTGATGGAACTTCTCTACTGCCCCATTCTATTTTATTTATTTTTTCCCTTTCCTCTTTCAGTCACTTGAAGGAAATCTGTCCAAGGACAAGCAGCAGCTTGGACAGAACTGGTCTCTGATTTCTGATCAGACAACAGATGGAAGGAGCACATTAAGTCATCTCAGACGTCAGGGAGTATTAATGCAGCGCAAGGTTTTCAGCAGCGGCGAGCCCCAACAATGCCACCATGTTGTGTGAGAAAGGGTGAGAGGCTTTCCAGGCGTCTTTTGAATTTCCTACGTGGTGGATATCAAAGGGCAGAAGCATCAAGCATCTTACAATGTGATGACAGGTTTTCTAATGAAAGCTCTAATGAAAGCGAAAGGAGGAGGAGAGGAGCAGGAGTGAAACAGAAAAAGCTGAGTTCAAGAGTGCTGGACATACGCAAAGGGCTCATGTGATGACACCTAATGATTTATGTGAACGATATGCCTTGATCTCGTGTGAATAACACATGCTTCTTACCTCATCCTCACTTAGCGGGGAAAGGAAATAAATTGTCTTGAAAAACCAATTAAATCAAGAGGAAACTGATAGTAGACTGTGCCTTTTCAGATGTGGTGAAAAATCTGTATCAACAGGAACAAGAAATATGGTATCAACACTGCGACTATCACAAAAATGATGCTTTGGTACCTTAGCATATGATTGTACCTGGTTTTCTATCTTACCAGAAGTACAGAAGGTATTGTAGTTTCTATAGCAACTCACCATACTGGACAATAAGAACATGATTGGCATATAGAGATGTTTTACAACATCCTAACATGCAAGCATTGTCAAAGAGCTTTTAGATCAAAAAGAGCTTATCTAAGAACCTCACCAACAATTATCCAGGATCTGTATACAGAAATGAGCAACTTTCACATCAAAAATTCTTTAAAAGTTACCTGTAAAATTAATGAATTGGAACAATCGGATCTGTTACCAAAACATAGCCTTCACGAAGTTTATGCTAATCCAAGGACAGATTATAGCATGAAAGCAGAGTCACCGATACATCATTCACTGATTTGTGACTGGCTTTTGATGTCTTTTATCCCACTGCCGTATTTCGTTTTTTTTTTTTGTTTTTTTTTTTGAGGCAGTGGCTGCTCCATTTGGATGCTCAGCTACCCGCTAATGCTAGCAAGCTTGGTTAGTAATCCAAAGCAGTGATACATCCAAAGCCCCACTCAAAGCAGCCACGCCCTCAACTCCATTATCCAGTTGAATATAAAAATATTATTATAAAAATATTAACCCACCTAGAGATGTTAAAAGCTATTCTAGCTGTAAACTTGCTTTTTAATGTTGTAAAGGTGAGCATTTTAACACTGGAGTGTATGCAGTTGACTCAGTTTTGGAGCTAAATGGTCATAGAGGAATCCTGGAGGTTTTGGCACTTCCATATTGGCTTCATTTGAGATTTTGCCACTTGAGCATGACCAAAATTACTTCTTAACGTTAGCAAGCTTCTCTTATTACACATCAGGTTTAAAAACAAATAAGCAGAGGCACCTGCTGTAGTAGATGCTGGACATCCTTCCTGATGCAAAGGATTTGAGTTGGGTAGTGTCTGTTTTTTTAAAAGGGTATATACATTCATTTGATTATAAAAGCCTTTTGCAACAAAGTTACTATTGGGAATCTCTCAATTTCAGAAGTATCAGTTCTGACCACCAGATTAAAAGTGTCCCTGTTCAGTGCAACAACAAATGCATGTCAAAAGAAAATAATGTAAGAAAAATGTGAAATGAATCCAGATGTTTTGGTAAGGTCTCTCACACCACAAATTACAATAATAGCTTCAGTGTTCCTTGCCGTACATTTTCGTAGCCCTTTTTTACTTTTTCAGATTTAATGATGTCAGAGTGCAACACACACTGGCAGGCAAATGTCATTAGAGTTAGTTGACACATGGAATGCATTAAGGCCGAGCAATTTACTGAATTTATTATGCTATTTATATTATTTTGAGTCACTGTTTTTGCCCAGTGTGGGAAAAAAAACCTCGGTATGTTCTCGTCTGCTGTCTCTCGAAAAACAGCAGCACTAACAGCAACTAATAAATCGATGGAATCACTGAACTAATGTGAGCAATATCCTTAGAGATTCCTACACTGGAAAAAAATTGAACCAGTGGCCTTGAATACTGAGCAACACAGCCACAAACATTTTGCAGAGATAGTACAACACCATTAATGCATTAATTGTTACTGTTTCAAGGATACGCTCGATGTTTTCCTTTGCGGTGTGTACAGAATGGCCCATTTTGAAAGAGAATAGCATCGCCTGCTACAAAACTGTTTAAAAGTGCCCTTCAAACGTAGGCCACGTTTATGTGTTTCTCCAAGCATCACTCAGACGCACGCCACGAACGGAGAGAACCGTTTTACTTGTGAAAATGAGCATTGTCAGCATCCACTCTAGCGAAGTGCAGTCGCACTGTTGAATGTTTAGTGCTCTGTGGTGCTGTCATGAAGTGCAATATCTATACATCTGTATGTGCGTTGCCTGCCACTGCCCCTCCAAAAGAAGGATCTCTCCTGGAGTAGAGTCAGTGAAAAGGAAACATGGCTGAGATCACATAGTCAGCCATGGTTCCTTTTCACTTTTCACAAAATAAGAAAGGGAGCTGGTGAGTTAAAATGTCTTTATGTACATGTAGGTGTTGCTAGGGAAGTTCTAAAAAAAAAGGGAATTACAAAGATGGACATAAGTAGTGTTAATTCTGCTTGCAATTTAAATTTTTCTAGTCTGATCTAGTAAGAATAACAACTTTGACAGAGATATTCAGAATATATGACCAGCACATTCAGATCCAGCGCATGTCTGAAAGGAGCTTATATACAAAGGAAAAGAGCCTTGTAAGTATTGCTTTACTTTTATTCCTCTGGCATGTTCTGTTTGTTACAATGGAAAATTGTGAAGTTTTGATTAAAACTTCATGTAGAAAAGATTATTTTTTTTGTCCTCTCACTGAAAATAAAGAAATTCAAAAATTAAACATTCCACAACACATGGCCATGTCTAGTCTAAAGCCCCTAAGGTTCAGGAGTCTAAAATAAGGGCATCACAACTCATCGTAAGTCTTTGAATTGGACTCAACAATAAGTCAAGCATAACAGTCATTCTCAGTCAAAATGATTTTGCTGTAAAAGGAATGTAGTCTTGTAGCTGTGATTGCTAGAAAACCTGTAGCTTAGCATGGCGTGGTTATATTGTTGCCTCAGGTTCTTGGGCTAAACCGCAGCTGGGGCCTTTCTGTGTGGAGGTTGCATGTCCTCCCTTTTTCTTCCTCCCACAGTCCAAAGACATGCATGTCAGGCTAATATGTCTGTAAATTGTGTGATGCCATCAAAAAGTGTAGTATAGAATACTGTGTGAATGTATGGTTAAAATGTGATTTGTAGTCTAAAGTGCTTTGACTGGTCAGTAAGACTGGAAATCCAGGAATATTACAAATCTGAAGTCATTGAGAAGTCATTCATTCAATAGATAGATATTAACCTATTTTACACTCAGACAAAGTGTTCAATTAGCTAAAGTTGCTCAACCCTTCACACATCACTTCATGCCTGCCTGAATTCTTTTTGTATCCATGTATCCAGTTGACTGAATCACATCTTCTCACAGCTTATGAGGTCTTACATGCAGAGGTGGGACCAAGTCATTGTTTTGCAAGTCTCAAGTAAGTCTTAAGTCTTTATCCTCAAGTCTCAAGTCAAGTCTCAAGTAATGTCAGGCAAGTCAGAGTCGAGTCTCAAGTCACTGGTGTAAAAGTCCGAGTCAAGTCACAAGTCTGAAACTTTGAATTTCAAGTCCTTTCGAGTCTTTAAAAAAAACAAAACGAAAAAATAATGTTGCAGTTATGCTAAATGTAAATATTAGACCATGTAATTTTAAAATCTGTGTTTTTCTCAACACATGACAAAATAGTGAACTTAGAAAATATACACAAATTGTGAAATTGCACCTCTTTAAAATGCAGCTCAATTAAACCTAGCTCCAAGAATAATTTTCACCGACAGTTCTGAGATAAGCTGCATGTTATTCTTGGATGCGGTTGTAAGACCGGCTTTAAAATCGCATGACAAAAATATCATACACATTAAAAAAAACTGTATCACCAACGTAGCCTGGACAACATTTGCTAGTTATGAAGTCAGCTATCTCATCTTAGCATATTTATATGCATATTTATAATCATACGGTTCTTGGAGTGAGTGCATACACTCATGAAGTTTAGTAACTTCAGGTCACTGCAACAAGCCCAGGTACAGTTTACCGACGGATGGGTACAGGACCTTGAAATGCACCGTGTAGAACGAAAGACCATCGTACGTATCATAAGTTTACCGGTCTCACAAATTGTCGTCATAAATACACATTCCTTAACCGTTTATTAATAGGACCTTTGAGCTCAACGGTAATTAATTAGTAGTGGAAATAATTTCTGGTACCCATCACAGAAATGTAGCAGTGACAACAATATTGTATGCTGTAATGGTACTGGGCAATTAGTGATACAAAAAACCTGTTTTATCCTGTGAATAAAAGTATATGTTTTTGTCAATGTACCATAATAACAGAAGCGAAACGCAATATTGTGTCAGGACAATTCACTATTTATGCACAATAAACAAAGGAGCATAGCGCGACCATTTCTGTTCAGCGCCAGACTTGCTTGTAACCTATATCACTAATTATGTTATGAAAATGACGTATTAACTACTAAAAAACACTGACCTTCGTGTAAATGCTTGGAGCAGACTAACCTGTGAGCTGGAGTGTTCTGGGACGTTATATTTGATCTTTGAATGGCTGCAATCCAGGCCATCCGTCGCGTCTTTGTTACTTCGGAAACATGGCTAGAACAATTTCTCTTCAACGACGTAATCCGATAACAACCGATCTCTTTACCCGTCGGCTTCCCGTGGCTGTCATGTGACCGGCTATTGCAGTTAATAATACAACAGCTTCTTGACATTTTTGTGTTTCTTTTTATCGCTGTGTAACTGATTTTAATTGAAAGCCTGCGTGCGCTAGTACCGCTTGCCACGTGTTCCCAGAATCCTTTGCGGTTCTACCCGTGAATGACGTCACATTTTCAATCTCTATATAATATGCATGTTAAATTTTATATTTGGGGTAAAATATCAAGTCTTTTCAAGTAAACCGGTTCAAGTCCAATTCAAGTCCCAAGTCATTGGTGTAAAAGTCCAAGTCAAGTCACAAGTCTTAGAACATTTTTTCAAGTCAAGTCTAAAGTCATAAAATTAATGACTCGAGTCTGACTCGAGTCCAAGTCATGTGACTCGAGTCCACACCTCTGCTTACATGTGCGTGCCTCCCAAGAGGAAGCAACCCACCAGCTTCACTTGTAGCAACAAGATGTGTTCAATATTCAACTGAACCCACTAAATTTAAATAGTATTTTGGAAAAAAATATCTTGCATATGTCTGGAGGTTACCAAAGCAATGCATTGCTTCATCTTCAGAAATTGCTCCATACGGCAAGGTTTCATAACAACATGTCCCCCACAGCTCCTCGTATATTTTGTCCTAGCAGAGCTAATGTAGCATCCCTTCAAATCGAGGGACTCCACGGGTGAGTTGATGAGTAAACCTGCGCGACGATAGGTCCACTGCTGTGTGTGAGATTGGAAAGGATGGGGAGGACAGAGTTCTTGTTGAAACATGAAGACACATACTGTTACACTTTGTCACACACACTACAGCCGACCTGTGGCTTTGACATTTGGCTTTGTGTTTATAGCCGATAACCCACAGTTACTCAGTACCCAGTTAAGGGAAGTTTGCACAAGAATGGCAGGCATGTAGGAGGTGATCAACTCTGCTTTCTGACTCAAAGTAAAAAGCCTTGTGGAGCTCTTTCCCTCTGCAGGTGTAATTGACTGCCAGCGTTTGTGTGTGCCTGTGAGTGTGTGTTGTAACCTATGAAAGATGATGTAGATGGAGTAAAAAAAACAAATTCCTTCATAAACTTGGTACAGTTTTCTTTGCATCTGGAACAAGGTGGTTTGACATTAAGAGAGTGTTACTTTCTTATCAAAAAGGATGCCCAATCCTTGGACATCATGCACTTCCCAGCTGCTATTCAGCGGCTCAGAGGAAACAAGAACATTTTGTTACTGTACTCTGAGAGAAAGTGCTCTACAAAACCTTTATATCAAGAGAACAAAGTTTCTGTTTCAATGGAATTTAAAAATTTTTACTACCTGTGGCACTAAAGCTTGTTACATTGGACTGCAATGTTTAGAATGTGATCTGACACTTTCCTATTCAGTACAGATATATGGAAAAAAAAATTCTGTAAAATAGTTGAATACTTTCTGAAATAACTACAGAAGGAAAGTTCACCGCAACTGTTGTTGAAGTTGAAGGCTTTTGCTATGTAGAGATGTCAAAGTTGAAAAGGTAGTTTAGATTTAAAAAAGAAGAAACACTTATGCAATGTTTGAGAATGATTCAAAAACTTCCTAGATCCAAGTTCAGGATATGGATCTGAACCTGGATCCAGATTCAAAAGAGTCCAGTAAAAAGTATCCAGCAGAAATTAATCACTTTTAAGTTGGCCCAAGTCCTCCGTTTGGTAAAATATTTCATGCAAAACCACATTTCTCAGTTTAGATTATATATATTATACAGCATTAGTGAAAATTTTGATAGCACAATAAAAAAATAGAAAATATGAGATGCCCCAAATGTTCATTCTGTTCATCTGGACGTAGTGTTTTCAGTGGGAGAAAAGTTTCCCATGTATGATCAGTGCTCTTTAATCCTTGAGCTTTGATCAGTGGTTGTTGATCAACTGTCATGAGAATTTGCATATTAATGATCAAGCAACTGACCTCCCAGCCCATTGTTCCTTCAGTGGTGCTAGTTTCATTCATTGTGCAAATGTACTGTTTATAAAATTGGGGAAACCTGCAGTCAGCTGGGGTGAGTGATGAAACATTTCTCCCACTGAAAACGTTACATCCAGATGAACAGATTCAACTTTTGGGGATTTACTTACCTGGATGATCGAGCATGCGTCAAGAAAAAAAATATGAGATGCTATTCATTGTAGAGTTGTTTTATTTCTAGTCACGTTTGGGTTTCTATGTTTATATATTGGTAGAGTTTTGTTATCTTTTATGTAAAATATAACAAAATTTCTTAATAATTATATCTCACTTTTTGTTATCGCTACTTTCGGAATCCAGTTTTGGTTTATGGTTAGTATTTCAGTTTTTTAATCCCTTGAGTTTCAGTTTATCTTGCCTCTCCTGTGTTTCCCTGTCATATTACTTCCGGTTTTATTTTGGTAGTCATTTTCTTTCATATTGTCTCACTCTTACTTGTGTGTCATTACCGTAATTAGTTTCAGCTGTGTGTAGTTCACAAGGCGTCTCCATTCGTTACCTCTTGTGTATTTAAAACCTCAGTTGGTTTGTGTTCTTTGACAGTGTCTGTTTAGCCCAACCTAGCCCAACGTATTTTCTCACGTGCTTTTGGATTTTGATATTCTCTGCTTTTAACATCAATAAAGGTCAATCTTCTGAGTGAGTTTTGCATTTGGGTCCATCAGTTCTCAGCTACAATAGGACTAAATCATCTGTTGGGCTAACCCCCCCCCCCCCAAAAAAAGAAAACATCAGCAACTGTCTGATATTGAATGTATATACATACATATATGTACATTGAAAATCCATAGCCATCGTGTGTCCTCACCCACAGCACGGAGGGCAGCTTGGCTGCAGGTTGCTGTTTGAGTTAGTAGTAGCTCAGGTGTGCAAAGTTGGAACAGATACTTCCACTTTAATTACCTCACAAAGAGCTAACTTTCCTGTGATGGAGGAGACGCCAACACAGCTGGGTCCTGATGGATGCCAGGACACAAATAACGCTGGTCCACAGACACACACACAAACAATCACATTCCACATGTGCAGAACCAGATATATTCAAATATGCATTCAAATCTATTCATGGTTAGATTTGTCAAATGTCAAGTGAACTAATCTGAGAGATGGAATTTCTGGCACTTGTGATGAAGAAAAAGAATCCGGAACATAAAGAAAATAATATACGGGAGTGTTGTTTTAAGCAGAGGGCGAATGTGAGGGCTGGAAAAGGCAACTGCTGACTGTCAGCCAATCCCAGAGCCAGAGAAAAGTTGTCAAAGTCGAAGCTGAATGATAAAATGAGGGCAGTATTCAGCATGACTTTTTTCATTTCATTTTTTTAACAACTGTATTTACTAATGTGATACCTAAGTACATAAGAAAAAAACTGTAAATTCTCACATAAATGATTAGAACAAACAAACGACTGGGTTGTATGGCTTAATTCAGGTCTCTCAAATGGCAATCAAAATGTTGATTAATCTTCTGTCTACTTATACAGCATATCTTATGATCAATTGTTATTGTAATCTATCTTATCCAATTTAGCGCACTTCCACCACGCTCAGCTATTCTCCTTTCTGAGCCTATATTAAGTGAATTAACGCTCATTTTCATTAATTTTTTCTGTAATTAAAAAAACTGGATCAGTTGTTACATCACAACATATTATACCATAGTGTTTTAAATAAGCAAACTAGCTTACTGCTCCTTGACTGCCAGTGCTTTAAAATACCTGTCTGGTCTGCCTTTCTACCAAACAAACAAGGTCATTTACTCTGTTCATTCGTGCATACCAACATTTGCAGTGAAATTGTATTTGCTGCACTGATAGAGGAATTATGTGTTCTGACTTGTGTCCTTATCTTGCTACCTGTGCATATATACTCTTTGTACACTGGCATTTACAGCATCATACTATAGTTACAACTAATTCATATCATTATGCTTATGCTGTTGATTTTGGTTGCCACTTACAATGACTTCAGAATGAAAAGCCATGCAGATTACAAGCTTAAACACAATGCAGCCGCACTTCCTTTCTTGTTTTTGGCTTCACTAGATAATGCTCAGATGATACTGGCTTGTTCTCTGAAATGAATTTTAGTGACATAAATGGCATAGCACAACTCAGCAGAAGACAGATGTTGTTCATAAACAGAAGACGGGATGTAGGAACTGCATATCTTACGCAGTAAACAACAGATTTTTTGCGCTCACCTCATTAACCATTCAACCAAGTGAAGTTGGTGCATATACAGCAACAAGCTACAATATTAAAATGGGTGATTAGCAGTGATTATATTGTCCTAATGCAATGTTTTGCTGGGAAACATTCAATTCTGGCATTTATGTGGATGTCAGTTTGATAAATACAATCCACTGAAACTTTGCTGCAAACCGAGCAACCTGCTGATGGCAGCTGCCTCCCTCAGCAGGAGAATGCACTGTGCCACACTGAAAACTGCTTAAGAACAACCCAGGGAATACTGCAAAAAGTATTTTTCTCTTGAGGCATTTTATATTGCAATGGAAGCTAAAGATCTGACATGAAAACTCAGTCAATACCCTTTGAACACTTGGCAAAGGTAGGGAGGGAGAACTCCCTCTTTACAGGAGGAGATTTTGGACATGCTCAGGGAAAGAATGTGGGAAAAAGAAAGAAGAAGCACAGAAAAGCGGACCAAAGGGAGAGCAAGAGTTCATGTCTCCAGCTCAATGTTCAACACAATCTTACAAACATTACGCCTAAGCTAAGCTGCCAATTAGAGCTACCTGTGTCAACGCACAAAACCAAAGCAGCCATGCCTCTAACCATGAGTCTTAACAAAATCCCAACACTTGAACCATGTGAATAATCTATTTTTTTTTTCAAATTCCCAAACTTTAAATCTGTTATAAAGATGGAAATTATTTATTAAATTGAATTGAATTGTGTATTTTATTGCTCAAGATTGACATTCTAACATTGAAGTCTGTGTGGACTGACCTGTCTTTGGAGACCAAAGTGGTCATTGGTGTAACGGTAGTTTTTGACACTTGAGCATTGTCTGTATTTGTCATCCTCAGAGGTTTCCACTGATATGCTGACAGTTGTAACAGTGCTGTATGCATAACTGAGAAATTCATAGAGAGGCACTGAAAATGAATTCTGTAACATATTAAAAGAATTATAGTTCCCTCAAAATGTAAGAAATGTAAGTGTAGAAGATGTAATTTGAAACCAAGACATGGATACCTGAGGACATGGATAATGGTATAGGACAATTGTGTTGTTTTTTTTTAGAGATGTTTCCCATCATTACCAGTCTACACACACTGACTTCTAGCTCACCTCATCGCCTAACAATGCTGTGACACAATCAGAAATAAACTTTGTCATTCTCTGTCAAATGCATCATTATCTCAAATACAATAGGTCCAGCAAACAATGCTTGTCTTGTTTTAGTGTCTAACAATGCCTCTTCTTTTTCAATATGGAGCCTTCCAAAACTCCCCCTGCAGATTTGTTGTTTGAGGCCATGGTTGAGCAAGACAGCCCTGGACTGAATGTTTACATAAATGAGCCAATTTAGCTGCATTTCAGAGAACTGGACTGGCTGGCAGACTGGCTGGCTGCTTTAACCACACAGACGTGGATGGACGCTGACAGAAATTCACAATAAATCCCATAACAAAGTACAGAATCTAACAGTCCAGTGGGCCATGTTAGCAAATTACCAAGTGGCAAAGATGCAAAACAAGATATCTTTATTTACAACACAGGGGTCGTGGTATTCCCAGATATTTCACATCCAAACAAGGCAAATCAAGATGCTGAGAAACAGACAGACAGAATGATGAGCACTGTGAAAAACAGAAGCTATGCTAGGGTTGAGAAATTCTGATGTTTCTGGTTGTTAGTGTCACTGTCAGCTTGGCCTAGCATGAAAGAAGAGCAAGGGGGCAGTGCATCGGCGAGCCAAGCCAGGCTATGACAGACCAATGGCCAAGGTAGAGAAAAGGCAAGCAATATGACAGAAAGCAGGCATAAAGTGAAATGAGCACAAACACTCAGCACACACAAACGCACTGATTGTGCCAATCCGGTGCCAGTAAATTGCTCTGTGCTGGAGAGCTTAGGGAGGCATCAGAGAGTCTGGGCACCATCCTGCTCTGAGCTGCAGATCCCTAGCTGACTGAATGTGGATGCTTGGACCAGTCGGCTGGATCAGCTGCTAATACACAGCCCGGGACCAGGAAATTACTGAGTAAGCAGTGAGCCCGTGCAACTTGTTGCAACATGCAACCTCAACCACGGACACACACATGAAGTGGGACATGCTTGCAAAGAAGCATGGCATGCATGCAGACTATGTCATGATAACATAACACTGTATGTGAACACAAGGACTGAGCAATATGTCTGAAAACAGTTAATGCCACTTAACTGCTTTTCTTTTCCTCAGTGTCAGTTACCACACTGTAATATATGTAGAATAAAACTAACAGAACATCCATCTTCAGTCTTGTGAATTGTCCTCCACTACAAGATATAGTATGAGCAATGATATCCATGTGCAAAGCAAGAATTCACTATTCTGCACAATAAAACTGCACCAGTACGAGTTTTTCAGTGTCCTTACTAGGCATCACTCCAAGAATGTGAATATATAGATGATGAGAGCCAAAATAACCACAACGTCAAAATAAATCTTACTCATTACAGCTCAAAAGTAAGGGTGGGAATCACAGACATCTGTTTAGCTGTATAATTTGTGGTATCAGTGTATGTAAATTACAGTTATTTGGTGAATCTGTGAAGTTCACTGAACCAGTGCACAAATAATTATATCACAAGGGGAATCAAAATGATCAGTTTCCATATAGGCTATATTGGCAAAAGTATTCACTAACCAATACAAATCATCACATTCAGGTTTTAGCTGTGCAACAAGGCCAGTTGTGAAATTTCTTTGCTACTAAATATTCCACAGTCAACTGCTAGTGGTGTTATAACAAAGGGGAAGTGATTGGGAATGACAGCAATTCAGCCATGAAGTGGTAAGCCATGTAAAATCACAGAGTGGGGCCAGCAGATGCTGAGGTGCCAACTTTCTATAGAGTCAGTCGCTACAGACCTCCAAATTTCATGTGGCCTTCAGATTAGCTGAAGATCAGAGAGCTTCATGGAATGGGTTCCCAAGGCCGAGCAGCTGCATACAAGCCTTACACCACCAAGCACAATACAGAGCATCAGATGCAGTGGTGTAAAACACGGCTCCACTGGATTCTAGAACAATGGAGACGAGTTCTCTGAAGTGACCAGTCACACTTGGGTTTGCTGGTTGCCAGGACAACAGCACTTGTCGACTGCATTGTGCCAAGTGTAAAGTTTGTTGGAGGGGGATTTTTGCTGTGGGGTCGGACCCTTAATTCCAGTGAAAGAAACTCTTAATGCTTCAGTATACCAAGGCATTTTGGACAATTTCATGCTTGTGGGAACAGTTTCAGGATGGCCCCATCTTGTCCCAGCATGACTGCAACAGTGCAAAAAGCAAGGTCCAAAGACATGGATGAGTACGTTTTGGTGCAGGAGAACTTAACAGCCCTGCAAGAAGTCCTGACCTCAACCTGATAGAACACCTTTGGGATTAGGATGGAGATTGTGAGCCAGGCCTTTTCGTGTGTCTGACCTCAAAACTGTGCATGTGGAAGAATGCTCAAAATTCCCATAAACACTCCTAACCTTGGGTTGAGTTTGGAGTTGAAGCTGTTCATATTAAACATCATATTAAACCCTGGGGATTAAAAATGGCATTCAATTTAATTCAATTCAGTTCAATTAAATTTTATTTAAACAGCACCAAATCACAAGAACAGTCGCCTCAAGGTGCTTTATATTGTAAGGTAGACCCTACAATAATACATACAGAGAAAAACCCAACAATCATATAACCCCCAATGAGCAAGCACTTTGGTGAGAGTGGGAAGGAAAAACTCCCTTTTAACAGGAAGAAACCTCCGGCAGAACCAGGCTCAGGGAGCGGCAGGGCCATCTGCCAGGACCAGTTGGTATAAGAGAAGGAAAACAGGATAAAAGACATGCTATGGAATAGAGCCAGAGATTAATAACAATAATAATTAATAACAATAGCATGTCACTCAAATTCACGCATGTGAAGGCAGACACGTTTTAATTTGAAGAGAACTCCGAAATGTCAGCTTTTTACTCTTAGATCAGTTGAACACAGATAAGAGTGCACTCTCAAAAAGGTCCTTGTCTTACTCAGTGACTCAAGAAAAATAAAATCACTTTAGAGAAGACATTTAAAAAGCAACTTTTTAACAAATCTTAACAACAAATCTTATTTTTTCAAACTTTCACAGGAGCATTTCCCATCTCACTGCAGTGATTCTGAAGGATACTGCAGGCTGTAAAGATCATCAGTGTTTATTGTGATTTTTGGTACAACAGACTGAAAGGTTCGTCCCAGAGCAGCAGCTAAACCATGCATTTAAGCATTCATTCAATTTATTTTTACTTTTGGTCAAACTGAGCTTCTGTATCTCATAACATCTGTTGAGAAATGTTTGGGAAAATTGTATTGTCACAGTTTACTCATGTCCACTCTCTAAAGTGCGTGGGCTGACTGTACCTGTCACTTTTTATCAGATCTGAACAACTGAGTTCCACTCAAGTAGAACAGTTAGTCCTCTGTAGTTGATGGCCCTCAATAAACACCGTTTGAAAACTTCTTATGGTACAATAACTTGCCTGAAAACAACCCGCTCTCCCACCAGGATACACTGGCCTACTTCTCAAAGTACTCACATCTGGCAGAGACATAAACCCCCTGTAAGGTTCTTTTGAGAAACCCTGGCATTATATTCAAAGCTCTTATTCCCTCGACCTTTTGTTGCAGTTCCTTCTTTGCTCCGACGCTTTCTGCTTCCATGTGTCCATGTGATATAGTTTATGTGCACATGCTTTTTGATTGTGCACTCTCTTTCCATGGTTTCCGGCCTCAAAGGAGCACATAGATCGATAGGATGTTTAACATACTCCCTCCGCCTTTTAAAGCCTGTGGCGAACAAGCCCTTCACCACCGACCCTTAACCTCACCCGCTAGCGCAGATCGAAGGCGCCCCTGTCACGTGATCGCCTTACACAACACTCACAGGAGGTCCTCTTCTCACCAGGCCGCCTCCCACTTCCTGCTCAGCTGCTGGTTACTGAGGTGAACCATCGCCATGGGCAACGGACCAAAAGAGAAGGAGGAGGACCGGGAGGAGGGAGGTGAGTCGGAGAGGAGATGTGAATAGATGTGAGAAGAGGGCATGAAATCGATGAGGCCATGCAACAGCTTTGCGGATCATGTGCCCACTCACCGAGATAGAGATGCAGACGGGAACACACACACACACACACACACACACACACACACACACACACACACACACACACACACACACAGTAAAGTAGAGAGCGAGATGACCTGGCATTCACGATTGCCAACAATCCCGTCCATATTACAGGAACGAGTGAGAATGATACACACATTCCTCCCTCACAAGTTAAATGTTTCATCCATTTTTAGACTGCACAAATTAATCTTCTCCACCTCCACTGACATGAATGTGAGTTTTAACTTTAACTCTCCTATAATTAAAGCAGAGCTTTAGCATTTCAAGCAGGAGATTTCAAGAGTTTCATTTTTCAAAGAGCCTATGTTGCAAAAGGTCTTGTGTTTCTTTTAAATGTCACTCTGCTAAAAACCGGGTTGCATTTAAGAAGCAGTAGGACTAGTGATATTTAACAGGGAGAGAAATCAGAGTGGCTGCAAGAACACACTGCTTGTCAACCTCGCAGCCGAGGATATATTTATAAAGATATGTCTATGGCAACAGCTAATACCTGACTGAATTAAATATGTCTCAGAGATAGAAAGTTGCTAAACAGGTCCGCGAGAAATAACTTAATTAAAAAGTTTCAACTTGGAACATTGAGTCAAGAATCATTCTGTACTCAAGATAAAATGAAAACATCAAGAGCCTTATTAAAAGATCCAGCCATTGTTCTGTTCTTTTTCTTGCTCAGTAATACAAAAGTACTGGCAGCCATTCTCAAATTGTTTGACACTTGTAGTTCAGTAGAAAATGTGCCTATTCGAGATATAGCATGTTACAGTGGACTAAAAGGTTGCGTACACTCAGTTGCCATTAACTCAACAGCAGCCAGCTACTATGGTGCAAAGGTCAGACCAATAAAAATAGAGCGATTACTTCCAGGTCAAAGTAATGGGTTGTTTGGGGATGTTTTTTTTTTTTTTTTTTTTTTTTAGAAAGGCAGTTACTCTTTAACTTTTTTGCACTTTATTTGTATTTGTGTGTCTCTTTTGTCCTTTCTCTCTTTGCTCTATTCTTTTTCCCCTCACTACCACCCCAAATCTGCCCTTCTTCTCTGAGGTTTCTTCCTGTTAAAGGGGAGTTTTTCCTTCCCGCTACCCAGATTTTTCAAGATGCTCCATCCATCCATCCATCCATCCATCCATTCATCCATTTTCTGGAGCTTATCCAGTTTCACGTTTTATGGGCAGCAGTTTAAGCACAGAATCCTAATTGCCTTGTAGCTCATTCAAGGGGCCATTGAGTTGGTTCCAAGTGAGTTGAAGTTGAAAGACATAATCTGTCCTGCGAGTCTTGTGTCTGTCCTGAACCGTCCTCCTCCAGTAGCCAATGCCAAAAACACCTTGGCTAGGAAGCGTCCAGTAGGGATGGGTATCGTTTAGGTTTTATCCGATACCAGTACCAAACCGGTACTTTTGAAACGGTGCCGGTGCTTAAACGGTGCTCGAACCGGTGCTTAAAGAATGGAGAACACAAAATTGGTCCAAAAACCTCTCATGTTCAGCTGTTTTTTTGTAAAAACATAACAATGTTAGCCTTTTCTGCAGCTATAGGGCATATATGGTATCACTCTTGGCTGGAAGCAGTGTTTAATCAGTGGGAAAAAAACACAAACTTTGTCCAAAAACCTCTCATGTTTAACTGTTTTCCACTTTCTCTTTGGTCATTTTAGCTTTTTTGGCCAGTGTGAAGGGAGTATCTGCCATCAAACAAGAAGACAGCTGCATGTAACTACGACAGTGTTTGCTAGCTCACCTTACATGCATTAATGTAATAACGTGGTTAGCCTACTCAACGTAAATTACACACGAACAACATTAAGCTACTCACGCAGAGAAGAACGGCTGCAGCTGCCATCATCATCCTCATCATTTCTGCTACACTGGCAGGGCTAGGGGCCAGGACTCTACTCCTCAGGTTTTTGGGGGATGTTGCTAACTCCGCGTCCGATAACAGGCACCACACCCGCAGTAGATGTGCACGGTGTGAGGTCTCGCAGCAAGCTATCAAATACGGTGCATTTCTCAGGGGGTTTTTTTTTTGCATCTTTTTGCACCATATTGCGTGATTTATCAATGCTTGCCATGACCAGAGTGTGAATATGTGTGTGAATGGGTGCATGACTGGTTGTGTAAAGCGCTTTGTGGTCCTTAGGGACTAGTAGTTTGTGGGGCGACCGTGGCTGTGGGGCGACCATGGCTCAGGGGGTTGGGAAGCGCGACTGTAACCGGAAGGTCGCCGGTTCGATCCCCGGCCTCTCTGTCCTGGTCGTTGTGTCCTTGGGCAAGACACTTTACCCTACCGCCTACTGGTGTTGGCCAGAGGGGCCGATGGCACGATATGGCAGCCTCGCTTCTGTCAGTCTGCCCCAGGGCAGCTGTGGCTACAACTGTAGCTTGCCTCCACCAGTGTGTGAATGTGAGAGTGAATGAATAGTGGCATTGTAAAGTGCTTTGGGTGCCTTGAAAAGCGCTATATAAATCTAATCCATTATTATTAGTAAAAGCGCTATACAAATACAGGCCATTTACCATCTTTTGCTGTGAAGTACAGCCAGACTTTTGACCGCTTCGCCTTGGGCATTTTTAATCTGTAGCTCTGCTCTAAAAGAACGTACAGACCTGGGCCCAGGGCTGGACTGGGACAAAAAATCGGCCCGGGCATTTTGACTAGAGACCGGCCCACCAGGATAAAGATTGAAAATGTGACGCCATTCAGGGGTAAAACCGCAAAGGATTCTGGGAACTTGTGGCAAGAGGTACTAGCGATAAAAAGAAACCCAAAAAATGCCAAGAAGCTGTTGTATTATTAACTGCAATAGCTGGTCGCATGACAGCCATGGAAAGCCGACGGGTAAAGAGATCGTTTTTTTTTTTATCGGATTACGTAGTTGAAGAGAAATTTTTTAAGCCATGTTTCCGAAGTAAGAGCCGACGGATGGCCTGGATATACCAAATATAATGTCCCAGAACACTCCAGCTCACATGTTAGTCTGCTCCAAGCATTCCCACAAAGATCAGAGTTTTGTAGTAGTTAATACGTCCTTTTTCTTAACATAATTGGTGATATAGGTTACAAGTCTGGCGCTGAACAGAAATTGTCGCGCTATGCTCCTTTATTTATTGTGCATAAATAGTAAATTGTCCTGACACAATATTGCGTTTCGCTTCTGTTATTATGGTACATTGACAAAAACATATACTTTTATTCACAGGATAAAACTGTTGTTTTGTATCACTAATTGTCCAGTGCGATTACAGCATACAATATTATTGTCACTGCTACATTTCTGTAATGCTGCCAGAAATTATTTCCACTACTAATTAATTACCGTTGAGCTCAAAGGTCCTATTAATAAACGGTTAACGAATGTGTATTTATGACGACAATTTGTGAGACTGGTAAACTTACCTTTGTTCGTACGATGGTCTTTCGTTCTACACGGTGCATTTCAAGGTCCTGTACCCATCCGTCGGTAAACTGTACCTGGGCTTGTTGCAGTGACCTGAAGTTACTAAACTTCATGAGTGTATGCACTCACTCCAAGAACCGTATAATTATAAATCTGAGCGTGGTGAAAGTTGGGCAGCACGCTAACGTCTTTTGTCCCTCTGTGTGCTCGTAAGGGTCTGACCCTTTCACTCTTTTGATTTTTCCTCGTATCTTTTCTTTGTCTTTTCGTCGAGTCTGTCTTTGTACGGACCGGCATTGTTCTCCTTTTGTTCTGTACATTCCTTTTTTGTGCGGCAAAGAAAAAACAAGAAGGTATTGGAACCGGAGAATGAACGTTTTGCGGTGCTGCAAACGCTTGCATTTGATGCGGTACTTGGATTGTTTTGCCACGAGTTCCCGGCATGCAATGCGCGAAAATCACGTGATTGCTAAACAGGGGGGAGGGTGCATCCGGCCTCCTCGGCTGTAATTGGTCCAGCCCAGAGTCGATCATGACCAATTGGCCAATCCAACACCTTTCATTATATATACCCTTCCTAAAAAATAAAAATAAAAAATCCATCGGCCCATAAAAACAAAAAATCGCCAGCGGCCCACCGGGCAAATGCCCGGTATGCCCGATGGCCAGTCCAGCTATGCCTGGGCCCGCCTACTATCCTTGGAAACATAAAATGATTGGCTAGAATCTAAAGTGTATCACATCTCAGGAAAAAAAAAAGCACCGAAATAAAGCACCGAAATGAGCGCTGCTTTTCGGTCTGGTTACTACCGTTTAAGTCAGAACCGGTGCCATTATGGCACCGGATACCGGTACCCATCCCTAGCGTCCAGGAGCCATCATCATCAGATACCCAAACAAACTCAACTGACTCCTTTCCATGTGGAGTAGCAGCAGCTCCACTTAAAGTCCCTCTCAAATGACTAAACTAGTCATTGTATCTCTGTGGGACAGCTCAGCCACCGTTTGAATTTGTGAAGCTAGGAATGTGGACTGAGGAATCAGCAGCTTTGTTTTCATACGACAAAGCTGCTGATTCTCTCTATACTGCAAAAGATCGGTACAGCAAGACCAGTGTCTGCTCCTTGTATCCACACTGGAGCAATTCTCGTCCCAGTGTTAAGCGACAGAATTGAAATTAACACCTCCAACTCCAAGACCATGGTCTTCAAGTGAAAAAGGGACAAGTTACTACCCCAAGTGGATGAGTTTAAATATTTTGGGGTCTTGTTCACAAGTGAAGAGAAAGTGACGTATGAGACTGACAGATGGTTTGACGCGGCTTCTGCAATGATGTTATGTGTTGAAGTAACAGGTGTGCAGAAAAGTGAGGCTGTCATTTTACATGCCAGTCTACATTACTGCCCTGCATAGTTTGGATTTTTTTTTCTTTTTAAACAGATTAAAACACCAGATTAGTTTAGTAATATGTCACATAATATTCCACATGCTCTGTTCCACAACTGAATGACAGACTTTTAATCTCATGTTTGATATGCTGATATGTTATAGGTGCAATATAAAAGGGCATTCATATGTGAGGTTTAAGCTGTACAATACTGCAGATGTTCAGGGATGCCAGAACTTCTAATTAGACATCTATAAGTGTGCAGATATAAAATCAAATAACTATGCCACAATTAAACCAATAATAACTAAGGAACTAGAAAATTCAGTATGCAAAAGTAAAATGTTACCTTTTACCACTGAAGTGTCATAATCTTCTGTCTAGGAGGTGATCATTGGATATATGTATGATCATAATACATAATTGTGGGCAAAGTCTTTTTACAAAGGTCATTACCATCCACTATGCTTCCGAAACAAGTGATTATAAAGGCTACATTTGGCATTTCTTGCTCGTGTTCACAGCTAAAGAGCAACGCAATGGAGTTAGTGTGAAGGCACAAGTGGAGGAGCACCAGCAAATCTGTTTATGTTTAAAGGCCAAAATCGAGAAAACGTAAACTTATACACAATCAAATATTGCTGTAACGACCCACCTCCGCACACCTCACTGGTGTGAGAGACAGACCATTGTGAAAGCCCTCTGCTCTGTGACCATCCTGCCAGCACAATAGCCACACCGTGTTTGGAGCACCTCAGCGGCCACTCGGCGGGGGTCAGCTCTCCAGCCGCGCAGTTTCAACTCAAGCCTCTGCTGTGCGGAGGGGAGACGAGCGCAACTGCACAAGAGCCTCCATTACGGCTCCAGCACAAGAGCCCTGCTCCATTATGGCTTTCACATAAGGGCCTTCATTCAGGCTCTTAGTCATTCTAATTAGTTGTGCTTTGCAGCTCAGCAGAGCCTCTGACTCGGTCTGTGCAGGGGCCCCGCGTAACAGCTCCCACGCGACTCCAGGCAGCCCCGATTCCAGAAGAGCGCTCAATGAGGATTGCGATTTTTTATTTTTTTATTTTTGTAATTGTGAAGCTTCAGTGAGCTCTTAGGCAGAGATTTAATGGCGTCTAATGGAATCTCATCACAGAACAAGAGAGGAAAGAGGACAAAGAGAGGGAACACTGACTAATGTCTCTGCATACTTTTGCTTTGCAGTTCACCCTTAATTCTGTAAATGCATTGTCTTTTTGTGAACGGCCCTTTATATACAATATTTTCACACATATATTTTTTATGTGCATGTGTTTATTTACCCTAACTACGCTGCAATTAATATGGGAATAGAGGGCTTGCAATAATCACCAACTGGCAGTAATGACTTACCCACGTCCCAATTTACACTCACTATCATGAAAAATAATCTGTATGCATTCCTTTTTATTCTCTCTTCAGCTTTTATTGCCTCTGGTTTTTGACTTTTATCTTCCTCGTTCCACTCTTTCTTTTGTCATTTCCACCTAAAGCAACAAATAACAGCATCCCTAACTCGTTCACTCTAAAATCCCTTTATCCCCTTTGCAGTCGTCTCATATTTTGCTTTGCTCTTGACCACGCAAAACTGTCTCCCTCCTTTTTGTCTCCCAGCTGGTTCAGGTTAAAGCCTCCCACTCACATCTTAAAATTTGCCTCTGCAGCACAGTTAAAAATGACAAGTTATTGCCGTGTCAGCGGTCATGGTTAAATGCCATTCTGCTTTTCTTTAGAGCAAATGCACACACAGGAGACCACGGATCCAGACAGTTGTTGCTCACCAGATAGATCTCTAAGTGACCTGTCTTAGGAAGAGGCTTCGGCACAGAAAGCAACATCATCATCTGCAGGTACAGAGAGAGAGAGTACATAAGCTATGTATAGCAACGGGTAGTCACCTGCTATATAAGCCTTTTAGATAAGGTTACAAATAAAATGTAGGCAATGCAAAGCTTCAATAAATTCAGTCTGCTGCAAGGAAAATGTCTCTGTCAGTAGTTGGAATGAAAGGCTATGAAAGAAATCTTCATTCTATTGAATTTGAAAGTATTCGTACATGAATGACATGTCATATCGATTCTGAGGATGAAGAGGTTGCTCACATACTTCAGTTGTTGTATGCATAGAAAACACATTTTAATAAATTTAACCAAAAACTAGACCAAGTTTCTTCCTGTTTTGTCTGTGTTTTCACACTGTGGGACAGATTTACTAATGATTTGAACCAACACAAACCCCCCCTGAATGCTACAATCACACTACAGATAACAGTGGTTGGAGACCACAACACTATCAGAATTATTGCCATCATGTGCGTTGAATTTTTGATCCTGTGGCCTTTGAAGTGGTTGGACCAGGTTTGCGACCGTCAGTTGCCATCTGCAAAGCAACTTTTGTGTCTCAAGACAATCAGTCAATTTCCTATGACTTGGCTGTCGGTATATGATTGAATGAGGTCAAGCTGGCAATTACACGGACTCTGTTTTTCATGATCTCGTGATCGGCTGTGATAAATCAGTGAAAATTGAAGCTCTGTTGATGTCTACACACATAGAAATTCATATTAAACAAAAATTCACATTTACTGCTTTACTTTCAGAGCTGGAACCTCAAAGATCTGAAATGAAAGAGCAGAAATACTTCCTTAAATAGTGATGTACCTCTGTGATGTAACTGTAAAATGACATAGGCACTCAAAAAACTTGCATTTTTATACGAATTCTTTCCAGTATTGATAAAAACACGTGTCACAGACTGGTTGCACACTGGTTGCATACCATGATTGCTTGCAATATACTTTTCTGCCTGCATTAATAAATTTGATGGCGATTATTTACAAAGCTTCGCCAGTGTGCTGCAGACTCAACCTCTGGACAACCACTTGGTTGCAGGTCTTGCAATGCAACCTCGAATTTTTCCAACTGAGAAAGTTGGCTTGCTACTTTTACTCTAGTAAGATTGAGTCATTAGGCAACTGGCTTATCTGATCTGTTACATACCACACTGTGTTATATTAATGTTTGAATCTTATGGTTGGTAAAACTGACTGGAGAACCTATACCTTCTCATGGCACACCTACATTCACACGTGTGTTACAGTTACAGTATCTTCACTAATATATGGATTGGTCTTAGCAAAAAAAATACATTGTGTTCTTCTATACATCCTACAAATTAACTCTTATACAGGTCTATGTGGGGGGAAATTTTTTAATTAAGAAATGGAATGAATCCGATTTATCTAGAGAACAGCCGGCCCAAACACCAAGACTGCACACAGTCTCCAGCCATCCTTAACAGAAGAATTTGTCTTTATATCAAAAACATATTTATTCTCCTTCAGCCGCCTCTCGTCGAGCTTAATTGCTGGGCTATTTCCAAAGAGAAACACACGAAAAACTTACAGCTACGCTTCATCTTTTTTGTTAGCTCATTCCTTGCTTTCTCATCAGGCCTGCTCATCTCTGACCCCGCTACAGTAATTTGCGCTGCTCTCAGTGGATTGCTTTTGTCATTACTAAAATGAAATACTGTGTTTTTGCTTAAAAATGTGTGTCATGCAAGTAGATCAGTCCCAGAACTTGCCACTCCCATTGGTGCATTTGTCCCACTTCATCAATTCACATTTTACTTTGAAAAAAAGCTGAACTATTTCATGAGTCAAAATGTTCGAATTAAAAATCCAGTGAAAGTACTCCACATCCTTACATGACAGCTTAAAATACAACAGTAACTGGCACATTTTTTTCATTGTCACACTAAATTAATTCTGCCTCAATTTCCTGTCGTTCTCTTGAAGACTTTGAATACTTACCCAAAAAAACACAGTTCTTACTGTCATTATTCCAGGAAACAGTCTGTCAGCTTCAGCTTCAGTGTCTGTACCCAACTGGTTACATCCTGTACTTGCCTGTACAGCTCCAGACAAATCTAATCATAGAACTGTAAAAGCAATGGTACTTATGTGGAGGTAGGACCAACAAGGAGATTAACATGAATGTGAAAGGAATGTATTACAATGATGTCACGAATGGCTGTGGAGGTGGATGGAAGAGGGACCATAAATAACTTTCCATCATCTGTAATGTCTAATGGAATGGCAGAGCACTCATGGTCTTGACTTCTATTTTCTGAAAAACAAGCTGATCAAATATGTGATTACGTTTCTTTATCATAGTCTGACCATAATCTAGACGATGTTACATGGATATCGATTCCCTTACAACCAAATACCAGTGGTTACAGGATATCTGTGCTTAAGGAGCAAAACCAGATCATGATCTGCTAAGCTCTCGTGTCCATGTTTCTCTCAGTTTGTCTAAATTTTGCATGGCTCCAAAGGTTACTGGAGCTCGGGCTAGCAACTGTTAATACAAAAGACACAAAATCAATGTCATCAGTAGAAAACACAACAATACTGTTGCAGCAACTTAGTGTGCTTTAACATGTTAGTTTACTCAGACCCTTCTTTCTGCAAACTTTAGGATCACGCAAACAGCGAAAAAAAGGGCAGTGCCCGATTCACACTTTTGAAGGAAGATATCCTGGATCTGCAACAAAATTTAATGAATTTCATCCTTTGACCCCGCTACATTTCTCCACTAACATCAATTAACATCAACTAGGTCAGTACTTCTCAAACTTTTGGTAGCTGAGAGCCAAATTCTTGAGCCAGCATATGGTTGGGGGCTTCACAGGAAATATGCAGTTTCTATGTTTCTAAAGTTTAAAGTTAGTTCTAAAGTTAACATTCAGTAAATGTTAGATTATGTTGGAAATTTTGACTTTTCTTCTGCTTATTTTTCTTCCCTGACACAAGCTGTATTTGTGCTTCATCGCAGGATGATACAAACTTTGGATGAATTTACTTGTCACGTTTATGAGATCATTAACATGTTGCTGTTACTGTTCAACCTGAGCAATATTTAGGCTTTAACTTTAACCTTCAGAAATACAGCTCAGTGTTGCTGTACCTTTACAGTTTTTGCAAGAATCTGTTGCAATACATATCATGTTGCAGGGGTTATGATTTAGTACATTGCATACATTGCACATTTTTAAATAAGTTGCCAAAGTTAAAGGCTTTGTTTACTTTTCATTTCATTCAATTTTTAACCATTCCCACTTACCCATGTAGCCATCCACACCATCTGTACAGTGGAAGTAGGACCGATGAACTCTCACATGACCAATAGGTTTGGCAGCATTTTGAGATAACATTGATTGCATAAATGCATTGCCAGAATAATCTGCTATGTCAATGATAAACAGGAGCAACAAGCATCCTGCAATAAAATAAGGATGACAATGCACTGGTAATATTAGCCACCTTTATAATTTTTTTTTTCTTCACTTGCAATACAACCAGAAACAGGTGAATAATAATATATAATGATATATTTTTAGCACGTCAATAATTTGTGCATTGTTATTTGAGACGTTACTTACTTTTAGAGCAGTCATTATTGAGGTTTTTTAGAATAGAATAGAATAGAATAGAATAGAATTCAACTTTATTGTCATTGCACATGCACAGGTACAGGGCAACGAAATGCAGTTTGCATCCATCCAGAAGTGCTTTAGTGATATAGGTATATTACAATATATATTAGCAATAGTATAGATATGTAAGTATATTACAGAAATGGGTCTATTATGGTATGTTATAATGTACACGGTATGAAGTATGTTGTGAATATTCTATAACTAAGTATGTACAGGCTGTAGTGAGTACAAGCTATGAACAGGATATAAATATGAAAAACTATACAGAATATGAAATAAATAACTTTACAGAAATCTGAGATATACAGCTATACAGAAATGGGAACTGTGCAAGTTGTAAACAGTTGTAGGATTAAAGATTATTGAATGTACAGAATGATTATTTACACAGAGCTATACAGTAGTGCAGTTAAGATAAGTGAGGGTGTAGATAGTTTCTACAGAGGCTATATAAAGTGCTAGTGGTTGTGAGTGGTGGTTCACTCCATGTTATTATTGTGTGTTTGAGGGTACAGTTGTCCATTGTGTGTGTGTATGTTCAGTCCATGAGTTTAACGTGGGTCAGATGTCAGGAGGCAGAGTTCAGGAGTCTGACAGCTGTGGGGAAGAAGCTGTTCCGGTACCTGGTGGTCTTAGTCCGGAGGCTCCTGTGGCGCCTCCCAGAGGGCAGGAGGGTGAAGAGTCCATGTGATGGGTGACTGGGGTCTTTGATGATTTTCCCAGCCCTTTTCAGACACCGCTTCCTGTAGATGTCTTTTATGGCAGGAAGTGGTGCTCCGGCGATGCGCTGGGCAGTTTTCACGACCCTCTGCAACGCCTTCCGGTCCGAGGCAGAGCAGTTCCCGTACCAGACTGTTATACAGTTGGTCAGGATGCTCTTGATGGTGCAACGATAGAAGTTCACCAGGATGTCTGAGGACAGGTGGTTCTTCCTCAGAGTCCTCAAGAAGAAGAGGCGCTGGTGAGCCTTCTTGACCAGCTTGGAGCAGTTGGTCGTCCAGGTGAGATCCTCGGAGATGTGGACTCCCAGGAACTTGAAGCTGCTCACACGCTCACACGCTCCACAGCCGTCCCCTTAAATCAATAATATCCCTAATTAGAATTTTTCAATAAAGCTAATATATATATATATATATATATATATATATATATATATATATATATATATATATATATATATACATATAAATTTTCTAGACCTGAACACAAACTTTACTGAAGACATCTGCCACACATTCTTGCTAACACATACAAGCTATGAATCCACAGAAGTACCAGAGGCTGTAGTTAATTATCATTTTACATTTGTTTACAGCAATATTTTTTTAATTAATCTGTCAACTTTATATAAACTCACTAATTGCTTGAAACTACATTTAGTAATAATCAGATCTAATACTGTTCTAATTTGATTTTTGCTTTAAAAAAATGATAAATGATAATGATCCATTTCTTTAGTAATAAACAAAAAACAAAGTATCACTAAAGAACTGAGAGGATCATTAGGAGGTTGCACTTTTTATTATAGCTCGGTAGAAATGTGGTGATAACTGGTTGGAATCACAGACCCAGACAGCATGATATTATCTTAATATTTCACCCACGTTACAATACTGTTGTGATTTTTAACATTTTCCTCTAAACTGAGTATTGGAATAACAAAAACTGCAATTTATTTATTTATTTATTTTGTCTCAAAATGAGACGGTCATGCAAACAACGCTGTCACCAAAAATGTTGCTGTGAGACAGAATCAGTCGGCTATCAGCCTGACATCAGTCTGTGAATGAATGAGATCAGGTTGGCAGTAAGTTGGCAGTTATGCACTCTGTGTCCTGTGTTGGATAGTTATTATTAACTTGTTCGGCTGGTGTTATGGTGCAGGGCTCATCTCTTGTTAGTAGAGTAGTATTTTCTTTTTTTTATTATTTATTTATTTTCATTCATTAAATAAAATATCCATATTTGGTGTCTCTGTATATATGCAGAATTTCATCACACAAAACATTGCAAAACTGTGCCTCATCCCTAGGAAATAGCAATGTAATATAAGTAATAACCAAATTATACTTTCTATCAACAGTTTTAACAGCTGAGTTATACTGCATTGAAATGTATGTAACTGGGTAACAAGAGAGCAGAAACTGGGGGATAATAATGTGGAAACAAAACCAGTTAGCAAGAGTATTAGCTGTTACGACACTAGCAGGGCCTGCTGTAGTAATAATCCAAAACACTGAAGATATTTACACTGTTACCTTCAAACAACGAAGTGGGGACATAATGTAAGGTTAATTACATATAAGGTAATACTTTCCTAATATGAATGAACCAATATTAGCTTATTATGATGAGGTTACTACCATTTTAAAGTTAGCATATAAAAATTCAAATTCACACATTTTACTTAATAAGTTATCATCTTGTCATCAGTACTTTACTCTTTACTATACTATTACTAGTTGGTTTTCCATCCGTTTGCTAACACTTTATTACCTCCAGTTTGTTATTATTACATTATTGCCCAATTACATACGTTTGGTGTAGTCTAACTCGCCTATAGTCAGTGACTATTCTTGGATACGATGACTGATTATTTGATAATTAGGTAGTAATAGTGTGCTATTTCCATATTATTTCTGTCTTGTTTCCACCTAGTTGCCACATTATTACTGAGCTGTTATAAAAATACATATAAAACATTTAAACCTTTATTTGTTTATGGAGTCTCATCAGATTAAAATCACTGATTCAAAAGGCCATGCATAATATTACACAGGGTAACCCACAGGTGGCTAATACCACCAACCTGATTATTAGAAGATGAGAGAGCCGGCAGCATCGTACAGCTGCTATCCTCAGCACCTAAGTGCTCCACAAACTTAGGGCTAAAACCTGAACTGAACTCTATAACTGAAACGCATGCTTTAATATTTGTTTATTTATCACAAGTCATATTGTCAGCAGACTATTGAACAATGTTATCGCACATCACAGATTTTCCTCATATCCTGCAGGCCTTGTAAAAATGTAATTATTTTCCACACAACCATATGGAAAACACCATTAGTGTAATATTAGTGACTGTAAAACATGTGCAACAGTGTTTTACATTGGAGTATTTTCTACAAAGAGACGCACATGCAAGAAAATCTAAATGAGGTGTGCATTTTCTGCCATGCGTGGAAGGATGCAGCTTGTGACAGACAGGAAAAAGTGAGGAGTTGAATATCTTGAGAGAAAGAAGACATTGGGCGAGATCAAAGGTTGACACTCTGACAGCTGTCTTTGATTCACCTGTAAGCCCTTATGAGCATGCACTCAGCAATGCATGCATTCAACATGCAACTCGCAACTGGGGTGACAGCACCGAGCACTGAATTTACATTAATAAGACTTCTTGTTATTCCCTCGCTTAGACAAGAGATATTTGGAGCATTTATTAAATTATTAATCTATTTATTTATTAATTTCGTCAGTCAGTCAGATTTTTTTTCCATGGCCGAGAAGCTCAGCGTAATTTCATTGAGCTACCAGATGGTTGAGGGTTTAATTAACAACTTCAAAAGCAATAACTGGAGAGCCGGCCAAATACACAGCCGCACGCACACACATGCACACATTATTAGCTGCCTATATGCAAAAGTCTTGCACAACCACAAATGCATATCACCCACAGCCGCTTATTAATTCATACAGCATGAAATTCAAAAAGAAAAGTGGCCATTGTACTCCCAGTGTGTTTATGTACAGTATCTTTCTCCTTGTTATGAAGGCTGCTCCCCGAGCTCCCCAGACTGTCTGTGAAGGCGATAGTTGGAGTTGAGGGGAGGTGCTGTGGATAGGCTTGAGGCTCCTAGACTGTAAGTCACACCCCGCTGATTGGATCTTACTGTCCTCTCGGGGACAATAAAAACACCCTGTCTTCTCTTCATCTCTCCCCCCTCTCTCTGGCATTACTGGCAAGCACAGCCATTATTCCACTATAATGACATTATTTTGATTGGCGAAGCAACAGCGGGGCTCCATCTGCTCGCATTAGGCATGGTAACCAGACAGCGCTGGGATATATTAATATGAGTGGCACAGGGCAAGGAGCCTTTAACCCGGCCTGGGGGTCAGACAGCCTCTGCAGGTTCTGGCTCTTTTCTTCAGACACAACACAGACAGTCCACAGATAGCTGCGGTATGTTGTCATTGTTCCACAAAAACGCTTGTTCACTACTGTTATTGGCCAGAAATATTTAAATTCAAAATCCCACAACTGTCACTCTAGATTTCTCAACATAGCAATTTATTAGTGGGGCATTAGTGGGTATTTTATTTTATTCTATTCTACTGTGTACAGTTGTGTACAGTATCTTATTCTGATCTTATTTCAGTGTTTTTCAAATTTTTCTATGTAACATTGCACTGTCCACTTTCTGCTTTAACAAAACAAATTTCCCACGTGTGGGACTAATAAATGTTATCTTATCTTAATTGTAAGATGGCAAAACTACCATGGTTTGATCCTACCTTAAAAAGTAAAGCTCTAATCAGCGTCTTTTCAAAGATAAGTCAATTTTCTATTGCACTTACACTTTTACCTGCACTTCATTACTTTGCTCTGCTGTGTGTGTGTGAAGTGGAGAGCAGAGGAGAAAAACTACAGGGACCGTAAACGATAGCTGAAACGAAACAAGTACACAAGGGATGGACATGGTCAGCAACAGCACTCAGGCAGGCTATAGGGTTTAAATGATGCTCAGCTGATAGTAAGGGGCCCGGAGTGTGCCAGGAAAATATCTCCAATCCCATAGGATGGATCCATGATTTCTCGTTCTTTATGCCAAATTCTGACTCTACTATTTGAATGTCAAAGCATAAATTGAGACTAGGCAATGTTTTTCTAGTCTTCTGTTGTCCAATCAAAGCTTACGTTTTGTGTTTTTGCTGTTCTTAACTGACCCAAATGTCTCCCGATGTTGTCATTTTTGGTAGTCCCTGGTCTACCAGGTTTGACATGTTGTCTGTTCAGAGATGCTCTTCTGCATACCTTGGTTTGTCACACTATTTGTGTTAGTGTTCCCTTCCTATCAGCTCGAAGCAGACTGGCAATTGTCCTCTGATCTCATCAAGGCCTTTTTGTGCATACAGCTACCACTCACTTGATAATTTCTCTTTTTTTGGAGAAAAATCTGAAGATCCTGTAGATCATCAGTTTCTGAAATATTCAGACCAGCCTGTCTAGCAACAACAACTATGCAACTTAAATCACCTTTCTTTCTCATTCTGATGCTCAATTTGAAATTCAGTGGATTGCCGTGACCATGCCTACATACACTATACAATACACGGTTTACTGTTTTATTGTATAGTGGTTTACTGTTGCATTGTGATTGGCTCACACCTGGTGGCCAACTTTCTGTTTTTGAGTAGAAAACACTCAAGTGTGAGTGTTGCAGTTAAACTTGCAGAGAAGGTACGTCGCCTCTTTAGCTTGTAAAAAAAAAAAACCCTGCACAAAAGCGCCTTTTTGGTTGAATTTTTTTCTTTTTGAGGTTACTGTATATCTGATAGCTACACAGACAGTGGTATGAACCTACTTTTTACACTGAAAGATGCTAACGTATGAATTGTGACTGAATTTTCCAACATACTCCTCGGGTTTTGCAGTACTCATTGGGTGCACGTTTTTTTTACTTGAAACCACACCTAATCATTATGTGGATTGTGTTGTGCTGTGTACAACTTCCCTTACTGATGTCTGCATTAGTACAAGAAGAGTGCATTAATGATAATGTTGGCAGAAAAGGCTGAACTATCTTATCAACTTGCCAAAACCAAGGGACATCTAAAAAGTTTATTGGCAACAGCCTCCAATCAGCATTTGTTAGCAATGCTAGATCAAGTCAATGGGGAATTGAGACAGTTGGCTCATTTAAATTTTCCCAAAAAAGTTCTATTTCTGTTTTTTTCACTCTTACTGCAGGTCAGTAAACCAAATGGCTTGAATGTGTTTGATTTCCAAAAGAAAACAGTTTAGGTCCCTTCTGACTCTAGTCCGATGCCAACAAAGTATCTTCATGTGCCAGTCAATTTTTTTTAAAATAAAACACATAAAAAAAGAGGGAAAAATCTTTTTAGATGTTATGAAAGAGTCCCTGATTAATAACAAATATGGTAGCTTATGAAATTCTGATCTTGCCCTTTGGATTACAGAGTATGTGTATTTGTGTGTGCGTTCATACAGCCACTGTGCGTAAATTGTGTGGATAGAATACATATTTCCTCACTGTCATCCATTTTTTGCAGGGTAAACAGGACAATGAGGATCTTCAGAAGGCCTCCAGATCAATGTCCTTCCTGTTGGAAATGTCAGTCTAGTCTGTTCATTAATCTTTTGCCACCAAACAAAAAAAGAGCTTTGTTAGATATTGGACCATCCGCCATCGCTTTGATGAATAATCCCTTCACTCACAACAAAGGGAAATAGCTTACCGTACAATTTTGCCACCTAAATCAGATCCCCTTGCATCTACCTTTACTTAAACATTAATAGGTATGTGGAACAAGTCATGCAAGAGGTTACCAGGGTTTATTTGTGTGGTGGCCATATAGAAGGTCCACGGATTTTCACAGCATCTGAAATTTGTCACATAAATCACTTTAAATTAGTTCCCTTGTCACCACAGTAGTATTCTCTAACTCCTTTTTCTTGCAGTTTAGCAATCAAATACTTTTTCTATTTGTCTGCAGGGAATCATATGGTAATCTTAATTAAAACCTAAACATAGCTGGTTAAAAAGAAAAGCAAAAGCGTTAGCAACAGAAACTTTGACTAAGGTTGCTTCTGTGTCCCACATACGCAAAATGCCAGGGGATCTTAACCTTTCCTTAAGGTTATCTCTCTGTATATATTGCTGTTAATTGTTTCTTATTTATTTTCTGATATGCTATATGCTTAGACACAGACTGCGCAGAAGAAGGTTCTCCAGCAGATCTTTATAAGCTCTTTATGAGGTCAGCCGTACGGTTGCTGTGAAAAGGAGCCCATCTACCTTCCGTGAGGCTCTGCTGAATGTCACATGTGCCAATGTTAAAGAAAGCAATTAGCCACTGTTGGCATGTCCGGGTGTGTGGATGAGTAATGGCTGGTGGGGCGGGAGTGTCTAGCTCTGATAAATTCTACTGTTCCCGTGCCTTATTAGTACAATGCCTAACTGGAAAGTGGGGGCTGGGAGCTAAGGTGATAGACCATAGGGGGTGTCAAAGATAAACCCAGACTGACAGCAGAGCGTGGTGGCTAAATGCTAATGCACCGAGTGACATTTCCGATGCTGGCCTGGGTTAGCTTAGATGCTGCTGGTGTGCTGACAGAACATCCCCCAGAAACGGGGGGGGGAAACCCAAAATACCAGTGCACCGACTCTTTCTTCCTCATTCCATCTTCACTCTTCAAAATGAAAAGATGAGGAGGAGGCTTGTGATGTTGCCACAAGACTTTTATCACAAGTTAGCAGGCTAAGCTAATAGCAGATGCTTCAGTTACTGATAAAGAGAGTGACAGATAAAGATGGCACCATAATGAGACAAAAGGGAGACAAAAGCAGAGAGGAGGAGAAGACAACTCTGATATTTAGCCAAAGAAAAGCCCGTGCTTTGCTTCCCCATCAGCCACTGGGGAGTTTAGCCTGAGTTCAATTCTTTGTCCAGTAAATCCCCAAGCGCTGCTTTTGTTGATAAACCCTCTGCTTCCTCTCCCTCGCCCTCTGTGAGGATGATCTCTATCTCTACCCTCAATTTCCAGGAGTTGCCAGACCATTACAGAGAGGGAAAAAAACTTATGTGACTTTTTTGACTGGTGGTTGGAAGTCAAACACCTGTCGAGGCAGGGTAAAGTCTCATCTTTCTGGGTGGTCGGATGTGATGGAGTGTCAAAGCTGTGTCTAATTGGAGGTATTTTTAACACTGAGCGGTGTGTCAACTAAAGAAATCTCCAGAGTTATGAACGCCACCTTTAATAGAGTCTAATTAGTGGAAGGGTGTGCTAACAGGAAGTCAGTGAGCAGAACAAACACTTGTGTATGTGTGCGCTCCTTATCTAACTGTTCACTGAACACTTCCTATACCTAATGCATTGTGACAGAAGAAATGTGTGTGCATGCATGCATGTCTGCAAGAACAAGCATCACAGAACAGAATTTTCCCAAAGGCTTCTGAGCCAAAGAAGATATAGTATAATATATATTACAAGAAATTTCCTCTTAACTAGAAAACAAATGTTTCAGCCTTTTTGAAAATACTTTAAACAAATGGATAATCCAAAATACACACAAAGAAATCTCTTTGCAGTCGAAACACTGAGAGAAGACTCGTATTTGCATGTTCATAGATATTTCATAGCAGATCTACTTCTAGATCAGCTCTAACTGAACTACTGTGCTCAACAATACATGCTTTAGAGTCATGTCAGATCTTTGCAGGTACTTCTGTGGATACTTATAATGTGCTAGACTGATGAATTTGTCCAAAAGTTGGGGAAAACAGCAAACAAAACAAAGAGCTTTGGTGGATATTGGACCATGGGCTAATGCATTGATGAATAATCCCTTCACTCATAAAAAAAGGAAATAGCTTACTGTACAATTTGCCACCAAAATCAGATCCCCTTGTGTCTGCCTTTACTTACACTTTAATGGGTATATAGAAAAAGCCATGCAAGTGGTTTCAAACGCCTAATTACCGGTATGTGGTGGCCATAATGGCAGGCCACAGTTTTTTATAATATTTGCAATTTGCCACATAAATCACTTTAATTTTGCTAACTGGACATTTCCGTAGGATCCTGTAGCTCATTTTTGTTGCATTTTTGTTGTCATATAAAAGAAACAAATGCTCGCTAAGCTTATCTACAGGGAAATGAAGGATTTGGGACAGGATTTTTGCTAAGTCTGTTGCTATAACACAGACAATTGTTAAAATCCCCCCAGACATAATGTCAGAATACAGATTAAACACTCTTCTTGAAATTATTTGTTTTTAACATGAATTTACCACATTGAAAATTCGTAACAATATATAAAATCTTACCTATTACTTTTCTTCATTTGAAAAAAAAGAGCCTCAATGTAAATTCCAAAAACTATGAACATATACACTTTGTCTCCTACTTGAGTAAAAATATCACCCTCAACTTATATAAACTCAAGCCCTTCAGTTTCCACATTACTCTACTTTATGTTGCATAATGGACAGTAATTCACTTCAAAAGTAGTTTTGGTGTCACCAAGTCATCTTTTATACATAAGTATTGAAGATCAACAGAGAGATGTCAAACTCATAAGTAAAATTACAACAAGCTACATATTTCAAGTTTTTGAGGGTCTTCAAGTGATCCTTTTTTTATTATTATTGGAAAATAGTTGTTGGGGTAAAAATACTTTTTACTGTAGGCATGTAGTAAAAGTGTATTTCCAAGTTCATTCTTTACCTTAATGATCTTTTAATATGTGAGCTTCTTCATGCTAACATGCCTTGGCTTGGCAATAACCACCAGATCTCCACATGGCTAACTAAAATAAACAATATGTGCATAGAGGTTAAGTCTATATTAAGTCTATATTACTAGAACTACTACAGTTTTCATTCTAAGAAACTGAAAGTTGCATTTCTAACCAGTGCTGGGCAACCAGTCAAACCAAACACTCAGTGTTACAAAATAATAACTAAGTCTCGTACATTTTGGCATTACCATTTTTTCTGTTAAAAGGTTGGTGAGCATTTCATAAAAAGTGGTGGATGTTTAAAAAGCCAGAACCCTGCATCTGTCCCTATAAGTTCACATGATCTGGTTAATATTAAAATATAACAGGTGTAGTGCACCCATTTCCTTTGTGTATACATTCTATTTAAAAAAGCCATAGTTCACATATTTTCAACTCAGAAAGATTTGTGATGGTGCTTCAGTAAGATACTTAGTAAGGTATTATGTACAGGTTGACTGCATCTTGCGGACATCAGCACCACTCAATGCACTGGGGAGGAAAAATCAAACAGTATCGGACTCCAGACTGTCAGTCCAGTGAACCACCAGTGCACCTGACACCAGCAGCCTCTCCTCCACAGTCCTCAATTATAAACTACTCTACAAACTCTATGGCAAACAAGTGGGTTTTCCCATTTCCATGCAGCTAGCTAGCAATGAAAAACCACTTTCTACTAAAGAGACAGAAAGTGAATGTGGACAGCATATTCTAGTTGTTTTTTTAAGATAAACCTATTTGCTTTAGCTAGGGGAAATACAAAAATTACTCTATTAGGCTGCTTTTTAGTTTTAGCTTTGTTTTTATTTCTTAGTTATCAGTTCTGTCACTAGCTAGCTAACATAAACTAGCATAAGTCTATTAGCAGTGTGTGTGAACTTTATTCACAGTATAGTCATATATACACACACACGCACACACACACACACACACACACACACACACACACACACACACACACAGCTTACAGTATTGTTTTTGGGTAAACCAGTAAGGCCTGATCTACATCAGTGGCCAAGATTTTCCACTTCTTTGTATTGCTGTGTGATGCTAAAAGTTTTGGTATTGCTGATACCAATACTGACACCAATAAAGGCAGCTTATGTAGAGGAAGCAGTGCGTCTTGAGTTATGAGATCAATTGTCATCAATTTGAACACTTTTTTATGACCACCAAATCACTGTGATGTTGTCTTCTATATTAGTTAACACAACAAAAGACACCTTTCAGCTTTTTATGTATGTTGCCTAAGTATTGATCTGAAACCAATACCAGCGTTGGCATCGATACTATCGATTTTTAAGATCGATCGCCCCACTCTACTTCTTTTTGATATTTTTTCGCATCCATTCGAATAGTTTCGATAGTATCCATCCAGGACATTCCTGGGATTTGTGAGTCCTTATATAGATGCTATGATTATTATCCCATATATTGAGCGGATGATTGTTATTCTCTGATAAATTCAGACCAAAATCCAGACAGAAATGTATCGAAGGAATCAATTGTATTGAACAGGCTGATTATGGGGAGTACTGACCCAAAGTATAGTTACATGTCAGGTTATACTGTAGGGTTTCAGACGGGTTTGCAGTTATGATGTAGCTATAGCATCAATTTCCCACTAAAGAATAAATACCCAGCAGGAGCTGAAGCCAGCTTCAGCACTCTTCTTGAAGCTTTTTTTCTTTTTCTGGTGAAACTGCTGCCACCATCTAAAAATCTGTGAGTGATTTGTCCTAGTCACCTTTTATTTTTCCTGTTTTTTCTTTAGCGTCCTTCATTGGTTTGCTCTCCAAACACTTCAGCTATGCATTATGTTCATTTCTCTTTTACCTCTTTCTCAGTGTACTATTTTAATAACATTGAGCTAACTATGGTGTTGGTCTTCAGACTTCAAGACTGTACCTGCTGACCCAAAAGCCAGGTGCCAGACACATCCCCAAGGTACCCCAATTGGACCGAACCATGTTTGGCCATGTGCAGGACACCTATGTAGTTTTAAGCAGGTGATATTAATGTTGTGGCTGACTGGTGTGTGTGCACACAGAAACACACACACAGCTTACAGTATTGTTTTTGGAATTAGAGGAAGACAGATTCAAGAGAGATTAGTCTTCTCAGGCGACATAATCAGATTTAGTTTTTGGCCCCGAGCATCCTCTGGAGCAGTGCTGATCTGATCCCATCACTGAGCAAATAGCAACAGCAAAAACTCAGATTTAACCCTACCCTCCTCTCGCCTTCCTTCCAATCTTCCATCTTTACAGTCTGCTTCTTTACCTTTTAACTTTATTAAAGTATTTTTGTTGATTTTTATGCACTGTAGACTTTGCTTCCTACACCCGCATCTTTTATTTTTCTTTCCTCTATATCATGAAGTTATTTTTTGCTCATTACTGCCTGCTGGAAGCATCAAACGGTCTAAAGCAAACAATAAAGACCATGGTGTTTATTTGTCTATTCACAGCGTTAAAAATGCCAGCTAGTGGGCCATTAATGTGTGTTTTCACGATGAGCCTTCCCACGGACAGAAGATCAGAGCCAACAGATCAGTGAAGAAAGAGAAAGAAAAGGATGGACGAAAACACACACAGTTACACACAGTGATATGTGTAATGGGTCTTGCTTTTATGATGAGCAGCGGTAATTAAAAATGCCACTCTGTGTGACGGGGCAGTGTGGAAAGAGAGGAAGCGGGAGGGGAAAGGAGAGATGGGAGATGGACGAGATAGGGAGGAGGGAGTGAAGGGAGTCTGGTCTGGTCCTCTCTTTAATGAGGATCCTAATCAACCCAGCAGAGGCTGCCCTGAGACCCCCAGGTTCATTAGACCAGAAAAACCAGACTGCCGGGAAAGAAGGAGAAGGACGGAGGGGTGGGACCAGGCCATAGAAAGAAAGAACGAAATACCTTAAAATGCGCATTTATTCATATCACAGTTCAAGAAAAAAAACAGTTACTCACATGTCAAAAAGTTTGCAAATACTAAAAACACACGCACACACTTAAATTCATGTGCACTTGTAAAAATATACCAAGAGTAGTAATATAATCCTAAAACTGCAAAAACCTATCCTTTCTAACTTCAACCAGTGAACATAAAACATTTCTAATACACCACAAGTCTGTAAACATCTTTTAATTACAACTAAGATCATAAAAAGCATGCTCCACTTTCAGTTTGATTCGACCAAGTGTAGCACTTACGTGGAGTTACATAAAGTACCAATGGATAATTACCAAAGTAATAAGCAATTTGGGCTAGTGTCAGAAGACTGAGAACGACTCTTAGAGCTCTGGTACACGAATGGCAGAGAAACCAGACAAACACAGTTATGTGGCTTTAAAAGTACTTTAGTGATGTTAAGCCTTGTAAAAGAAATTTGTAAACAACACAGTATTACAACAGGTTTTAACAGAATGTCAAGTATAAAAATTTCCCCCAAAGTAGCAAAAAAAAATAGAATTAAATAAAATTGTGCACAAGTAAAAGAATTAGTCTTTTTTAAGTCCAAATGGTACCGGTGGGGCCCATAGAATTCGTCTGACAAGGAGTGTGTGTGTGATTGTCTGTCCTACCGTACTACTTGTACAGTAGAGGATTGTAGTCCATCAATGTGCAAATGATCGTGCGTGTATATGTATATCGCCTCCTAGGATCTTGGGTTGGCTCGCCATCCAGTGAACACTGGAACACTCTGGGTTCTGGAATCGCTGACCTGGTCTTTGGATTCGTCCCATATAAAAACCTGACCTATAAACAATGGCCAAATATATGTCACGTGCCCTTTAAGGATAACTCTCACAAATTAAACTAAAGTAGTGTCACAGTGCAGTAACTACTATTCAGATCAGCTATCATCAATTCAATCATCATCAGCTCAGTCACGTTGTACAACATTAAAATATCAAGTTTCAAAGGTTAAAGTATCAATATCCAAAATTTCACAGTATCAAGGTTCAATACTTATTTGTAACCTGCAGTAACATTAAAGATTATCTACAAGGTTGCAAACATGCAGGAATTATAGTCACCATATAATTCACTTTCATTGTAAACATTAATTACATCCATCAAAATAACTCACTGTACATATATATCTAATCACAAATAAATAAGTATATTACCCCTTTTAAGAAATGGAATAATATGCAAATGCTTATCAGAAATTGAACAAAGTGCAAATAATCAATTTCAATAACACGTAAACACAAGGACTCAGTCCACAAATAGGAGTATTAAAATAGACGTGCTTAATCCCGCTTGTACCGCTTGTACCATAGGCCTACCAGTACAAGTGGAAATACACTAAAAATTACCTCCAAGTGTTCAATACTGAGTATTGTAAAACAACCGATTGACATCAAAATTTAAACAGGAAGCAGGATAAAGTCTGCTTACAATTATCTCTCATAAAGTTATTTTTAGCTGCTTTAACCATTTACAGCTTTTCACATGTTAATGACTTAGTTAATGCTCTAACTAGCATAACAACAGTGCGTTTCAGAGACATCGAACAACTGTACCCACACTCCGCACATCACGTGTCTGATTAGCCACATTTAGCTTACCGCCGTCGAGTGGATGCTCAGCATTTACGTGGAGCCACAGCTCAGTAAACCCTCCGGTTTCGCTCTGCCCTTGACAACAAAAAGTGCAAATACATAATTTGTGAAAAATATCAGTTTAGATGGTATTTTTTTAACTCGTTAGAGGTTAATTTCTCCAGCTTACCGATAACAAAAGTTTTAGTCCGTCTGCTCTGTTCGGCTGTAGAAGCAAGAGACTGAAAACTTGGGAGCTGGTACTAAGGAGGGACAAGAGCTGCCTAGAGCTTCACCGACATGTGAGGAGTGGAGTAAAACAATAGGCTCTCATCAGAGCTCATCAACCCTCTGAGAAACTTAACCCTTGTTTGACCTGTTTGTAGCTATCGATCCATTGAGGCTGTGGACAGCTACAGGTACCTTGGTGTTCATCTGAACAACAGACTGGACTGGACTCATAACTCAGACGCCCTCTACAGGAAAGGGCAGAGCAGGTTGTACCTGCTGCGGAGACTCAGGTCGTTTGGGGTGGAGGGCCCACTCCTGAAGACCTTCTATGACCTTCTATGACCTTCTATGACTCTGTGGTGGCTTCTGCTATCTTTTATGGTGTGGTCTGCTGGGGCGGCAGCATCTCTGCTGGGGACAGGAAGAGACTGAACATGGTGATCCGAAGGGCCAGCTCTGTTCTAGGATGCCCTCTGGACCCAGTGGAGGTGGTGAGTGACAGGAGAATGGCGGCTAAGCTGTCATCCCTGTTGGACAACGTCTCCCACCCCATGCAGCAGACTGTGACAGCACTGAGCAGCTCCTTCAGTGGGAGACTGCGGCACCCACGGTGTGGGACGGAGAGATTTCGCAGGTCTTTCCTCCCCACTGCTGTCAGACTCCACAACAAAGACTTTAACTGAACAAACACACACATCCACACATGTGCAATAGCACTAAGTGCAATAATCCTTTCTGGCATCGTTGTATTTTTACTCAGTTGTATATAGCATTCGTATTCTATTTTTATCTTATTGTATATTTTTATTCTATTTTATTCTACTGTATATAGTATATTATTTTATTCTATTCTGTACAGCTGTGTACTGTATTTATTCTTATTGTATTCTAATTTTTGCGTCATAACTTTTGCACTGTCCACTTCCTGCTGTGACAAAACAAATTTCCCACGTGTGGGACTAATAAAGGTTATCTTATCTTATCTTATCTTATCTTACCAGAGCATATCATATATAATCTGCATCCCTTCTATGTTTAAATAATTATTTTGATCTCATTTCACTTTCATTAACCGGGACAGTAAGAACAGAACAATGAACATTAAATGTTTTAATTTTTCTTCTCTTTCTGTTTGAGATGATTTTAGGAACTGGGTTACACAAGCCCTTAAAATTTAGCACCACATTGGTCCAACCCTTACCAAACATTTTGTTTCTCCTTATTTTCCAAATTCCTAACTTTGCCACACCAAGAAGAAAATTAATTAGGATAACAGTCTTACTTTTTATAGCGCTGTACTTGAGACCAAAAACCTTCAAAAACCTAAACAGGCTTTTTAACTTTGAACAAGACTCAAACAAATGTTCTAATGAATCTTGATGTTCACAAAAAGGACATCCCTCTCTAGCACTTAGGTCAAAGTGAACTCTGTGTCTGTTTGTAGCTATCGATCCATTTTATAATCCTCTGCTGGAGGTCACCAACCATTTTTACAACAGATAGCTAATACAGGACCCTTTATCTACCTTCAGGGGTAAGGTCTGTACCAAAAACCTGTGTCCAACTCAACTCTGACACCAGCCAGAGTGTAGCACCTTGACACAACTTTGGTGCTTCTTCCCATATGAACTGAGAACACCTAACACAGGGTTTCTCAGAGAAAGAAGTGGTCAACTCTCATTCATGCCAACTATCAGAAGCTGGGGTGACTGAATTTACTGGAAATACATACTCATATTCATCATTCCACTGGTCAGCTAGAGCATGGTTTTCAGCAAATACTCTCAGTGGCACGGGTAGGGACTGCCTGACCTCTTCCAGAATCCTTTTTAACCCTTTAAGACCTACCATAGAACCAAGTCCGCCAGAGCTTATATTATATTTTTACATGGTGTGGTGCCATTTTTGGGAGCATTTCAAGTTGCAACAATTATAGCCCAGATTTTAATAATATGTATTCATTAAGTGCATAGTAATTACATAAATTGCAAAATAGTGCAATAAACTACAAAAAAATTGAAAATCGTTTTTGCTTTTTTAACATATATTTCTAGTTAGAGAAATTTAAGAGGCTTATCCCTCAAAACTATAAATACAAAAAAGTTGCACAAAATAGTTTCCTACCACAGGAAATTTATTTTGAGTGTCTTCATAGTTTTATTTTTGAAATACACCAATTTTTATACACTGCAGGAAAAACGAAAATAAATATTATACTGCAAATTTGCAAAAACGCAGCATATGCATCAAAATAAACTACTTTCAGCAGTGCAATATGAGTCCTAAGCATCCCAGAAACGACACAGAAAGTCATAAAGTCAAAGATAACTTTTAAAAACACCAGTAGAGGCCCTGTGGCCCTGATGGTAAAAAAAACCCTACATTTCCGCAAAAATGACGTCACTTCCGGTTTCAGGTAATGGCGGACATGCAAAAGTTTGTGCTGACGTCTATTCCAATGTAGGAAGTGTTATGAACAGCTGATCGGATCGGCAAAGCGTGTTTCTGGAATATTATGTTTTTGTTGCTGCAAGCGCTTTTTATGCAGTTTTTGCAAAGCTTTATGTGGAAGGAAACTGTGACCTAGGACAAGCTGATGGCATAAGATGTAAGTACAACTTCTCCGGTTTCATATGCAAAAAAAATTATTGCGCTAGCTTACGTGGTTGGAGAGCTACCGGGATTTAAAAATAGTTACGCAAAACAGAGCGTGCCCGCTCTGACCGGCTCTAAAGGGTTAAGACTCTAATGGACTTGAAGTGGTAACGTTGCACATCCTAGCGTCAGAATTATGGAAAATATTCAATGTTTTTCAAGCATTCAACACTGAGTGATAGAATGGTCAGATAAGTCCTTTCCCCTCCTCTGACACAGGAATAAAGAGGGCAGATTTATTTAGCTAGTGTTGCCCAGACCAGAAGAAATTCACAATAAGACACTGACCATCTTTAATGAGCCCAGCAGGTGGAGCCATCTTGAAAAGCCTGTGCCACAGGGATGAGGCGACCAGATTGTTGCCAATTAGAGCTCTCTCCATGTAGGACAGCTGGGGTAGCAGCCGTTTCCATTTAGACAACTTGGAGTCAAAGTTTTCCTGTACTCCCTTCCAGTTCTGTTTTTGAGAATGTTAATTACCTATAAATACTCCCGATGTTTTAATACAATTCCTTCCCCAGCATAAATTTCCTGGCAGGGTTGGAATGCCAACTATATACCATTTACCCACCAATAAAGCCTCACGTTTGTCCTGGTTAACTTTAGCTGAAGAAGCCTTTTCATAGGAAGATAAGCTCTCCCTCAGTTCATGCACATCATGTCGATTGCTAATAAAAACTTTAATATCGTCAGCATTAAATGAAACAACTACGCAAGGGCTGACCCAAAACCGGTAAAGTAAAACACTTTACTCTAGCTCTCAATCTAAATAAAAGAGGATCAATTGCTTAGCTATATAACTAACCCGAGATAGGACATCCCTGGCTAATACCTCTATTGACTATACAAGGCTGCTCAACCCACCCCCAACCTTCACAACACAACTAGCATTAGTGTAGAGTAATCTTACCCAAGAAAGAAAAACATTTCGCACACCAAATGCTTTGAAAGTTGAAAACAGAAAGTATGATCTACACCAGGGGTGTCAAACACAAATACGCAGTGGGCCAAAATTCAAAATTGGAACGAAGTCGCGGGCTAACATTAGTATTTATTGAAAAAAAAAATCTTCCTCCAGATATAAGAATGAATCTTTTCTTATGGACTCAAACAAGTTTTGCTGAAAAACTGAATATGGAACAAGCAAAGCTTAATACTAAACGATATATATATTAGCTGTATAATACCAGTAGCCCAGCTCTAATAGTAATTTGGTATGGCTTCGCGGGCCAAATGTAATTAGGCTGCAGGCCAAAGTTGGCCCGCAGGCCAGAGTTTGACACCTATGATCTACACGATCAAATTCCTTCTTTTGATCAATAGAGACGATCCCCACATTTAGGTGATATGTCTTGCATACATCGAATACATCTTTCACAACAAATGCATTATCTAACATAGATCTGTCTGGGAGACAATACGACTGGTCGACTTGAACTAAAAGGTCAATAAAATTTTTAAATCTGCTAGGTAACACCTTTGAAAGAATTTTATAATTGGTACATAAAAGAGTCAATGGTCTCCAGTTCTTTAAAAGGGCAAAATCCCAATTTTGTATTGTTTTTACAGACTTTATAAACTTCTTAACATCAGGAAAATAGTCTGTTACAAAAACTGATCTCCCATAATGATCGTCCAAAAAAAAGTTAATTTCATCTGTCGAATACAATTTTGGGAAATACTTTCAGCAACATATAAACAATCTGAATCTGATTCATAGTCACACTCCATATCTGCCACACTTTCACCTTGGCAACCAACCTGTTCAGCTTCTTGACACGTCTCGCCAATGTCCAAACTGAAGCTCGCCAATTATCTTTTGAATATTCCTGAATTATTTGAGATCCTATTCTAGCTACCAAACCATGTCCAGTCTTTGTGTCTGAACTGCAACTGGGCTGTGGAAAAACTTCCAACTCAGAGCTGCAACCACAAGCTGACACGCCGTCTGTGTCAACATTGGCAGCTGCAGAGCCTCTGACAGCACTCCTAGCCTTCACTCTCTCCACAACACACTCATCAATTAACATTATCTCCAACATCCTCAGGACTTTCACTGTTGCCCTCACCTGGAAAGCTGACCGAAACCATCAACTCCACTGTGTAGGGACAGCGGTCCCAGCCAGTGATCCTCTTGTGCCTCACATCTACACACTCAAAGTATTTCATCACACCGGAATTTGCAAAGACCATGTAATATCCCTCCTCTCTAATGACTGGGTTGGTGAGTCCAGGTACATAAACTTAAGTCTCAAGTCCCTCACCCTAAACTCACAGTTTTGAATCCGGTGGCCATTCTTCAGAATCATTTAAGCACCTGTGCCAGCGCTTTGTTAGATACAAAGGGCAGAACTCCGGACAATGTAATTCGGGTGGACAGTACAGCCAAGGGGAAAACTTAAACTCATCATTTATTGAAATCCCACTTTCAGTTAGTAGAATAATCACCTCAGGTTACTTTACAAAAACAACTCCTTTAATCATACAGGAATATTTCCATGCCCCGCTTTGACTCCAACTGCTAACAGCACCTTCTCCACAGAGGTGAGAGGACACCATCCCTGCAGAGGAGTCATAACCAAAAACACTAACAAAAAGAAGAAAATTACAGTTAAAAAATATAACCAGTAAGTCATAAACGAAAATCGAAATATGACAAAAAGTTTGAAAAAAACAGCTCTCAGCCTCTAAGTCCACTCATCACACGCTCCATGACCAAACTCACAGCATGCAGAGCGAAAGAAAGAAAGAATGCAAGAAGAAGAGAAAGAAATAAAGAAAGTTTTTTACCAATTGATGAAGCAAAGAAATGTTAGAGAGGAGGCAGGGAAAGGCAAGAAAAGCTACAGCAAAGTGCACAGAGAGGCTGAAGGGAGGGGAGGTTTGGCCTGTGGAGATAACAGTGTGGGTCATTGGGCGAGTCACGGCTGCCATCGATCCCCTGATTGGCTGTCTGACGGTTTCAACACGGCTGCCAAACCCTTTAATACAGGGTGTCTCCAACTGTGTGTGGGTGTGTGCGCTTGTGTTCTTTTTGTGTGTCTAAATGACTGCTATCTGTGCCGTATGTAGTCCATGTCTTTGCCACCAGAAGTGATATCTGTCCAACTTCCTCAGGAGGCTGATAAGAGCACCTTACAGCTGCACTGATAACACACGCATTATCCATTTCCCAGCCGGTGAGACAAAACCTGCACATTTGTGTGTGCAAGTACGTGTACGTTGAGAGTAACGTTTAGTGACGTGTGCACACTGTGAAGTGAGGGTGTTACAAATTGTTGTGCTGGCCCTCAGCCCTTCCTTTCCTGTCCTCTCACATTGATTGGACAGCAGGACGGGGACACACATTGCTTCTAGCAGCCCACACAACTCCTCGTTTCCCTCTAAATGCCAAACACGGCATGTGAGTGTCAGGATTAATTATGTTTAGAAAAATTCTTACAAATACTCATCAAAACCAATCATGTGTATTGCTCAGCATCTCCCTACACATTAACTTTACTTGGGTAGCAACTTATATATTAGGACAACCAACCCAAGTATATGTTTTATAAGCAAAATTACATGTTCTGAATTTCACCATCTGCAAATCATTTAGTTTCATAATCCACGCGCTCTTATTTTGAAAGTCCAGGGATTAAGCAGCTAGCCCTGGCCCTTCCCATCTCATGGTTTTGCTACCAGCTGCCTCACTTGCCATGTTGCTGTTATGCTATGATTCAGCTTCTTCTACAGAGAAGATCTGGCAACAGTAGTTCTTCTTCTGCTCTTGAGATCTGTTCTGAGCTGGGGGGTCACTCTAACCAGAACCTACAGCAGGTGGAGAACTGGTTTATGTCACTGTACAGAGCTCATAGAGGCATCTAAGGAAAACAAGGTCTACTTTTGCCAGCTGCAGTCCAAGACGGTGGAATTGGAGTTAATCCACAAGATAAGATACTCACTGTTATGTGTCACAAAGTACTTGGCAAATAAAATATTAGCAGAGGAGGAAATTATCAACACCCAATGCTTCATTGTGCTTGTGTAGCGTAAACATACAGGAATTTCACTCTTTAACAATTACTGCCTTTGTACAAGCAGGAGACTGTTTATTACTGCAATTTGACACATAAAATCATGAATTGCAAGAATTTTTTTAAAAATCTCAAACATTCATTTAATGCCCAACACACCCGACTGGTCTTGATTATCAAAATAAACCATATTGGGCCACAAATGGAACAGATTAGCTTGAAATCACATACACAATAATCTCTCCCAATTTGACATTAGAAATATAGGAACTGGAATCTATCTCTCCTTCTGATATCCGCTGTTTTGGCCCCTCAGCCACGTGTGCAGAGAGCAATAAGCTCAAAGACTATATTCTAACTCAAACTCTACTATTTTAAAAAAACATCAGAAATATGTTATCCAAGCTGTGCTCTATTAGGATATCAAGTAAATGTAGAGAACACATCAGAAACATATCCTGCAGTGTTATCTTATATAAATATCATTTTATCAGAAAAGATGTGAGGCTCTTTCGATTTCAGGGTGAATAGAATAAGAGAGAAAATATACAGTCAGTTCTGTCAACTGCAGATGTGTACCCATGCACTCAGCGTGATAGAAACTAGCAACTGCCAAAAATGAAATGAAAGCAACCGAAAAAGTACGCTGTCTTCCTGGTGCGGGTACAAAATACAATCTGTTTTAAAAGCTTGTCTGCATATTTAGCTCATTAGATCACAAAAGGCACCTGTAACTGAGTTCATACAGGCCAAGAGTCTTTGGATTTGGACCCCTGGGCGCTCGCTTCCAGCCAGTCTGGGAGCAATTATATCACATTGGGGTGCTTCTTGGCCTCATATTCCTTGGCTCACAGTAAATGCAGCCTTTACACAACAGATCTTTCACTATGTATAACAGCTGGCTGTTGCTTAGAAGAATAATTTGTCTTCTCTAACCATGAACCAGTTAACCAATTATTTTGTCTTTTTCTGAGGCCCCCAGCTTCCGTGGCTCTTGCATCAGGTTACACAACTTTTACTTTTTTTTCTCTTTTTTGGATGGTTATGGTTTATGAATTTAAATGGCAGCCACAGATAAGATCATTGACACAAAACATACAATTTTTATTGAAACTGTTTCAGTGGGTTTTATTCAATTTGTGGTATTTTTAAGCCTATAATTTGGGGATTTTTTTTGTTCTATTATGGTTTGCCTGCGTCAACTTTTTTTCCCCTTTTCTCTTGCCAGCTCACATTACATTATTTTGCCAGTGTGGGCTTGTGCTTCAAAAATGTGAGGCGCAATGCTTTTGCCCTTCGGAATATCTCATCATGATGAATTCAGCATCTTGTTGGCATAGGAACCATGACTCACCTGTTTTCCCTAATGATAACTTCATTTATTTTCCTTAATTAGTTTGGACCACAATTCTGTTTGGACTGGTTATAAAAGCATAGCCAAAGTGAAGAAGGTCTCCATTAGGGGAACTTTAAAACTTTGCGATGATGATGCTGGTGATAATGAAGGCACTTGAAGGTTTACAACCTGAATGGGAATCAACACGCCTTGGTTCATTGCTTGAAAAAGGTGGATTGGTACTGCTGGGTTGGGGGACAGAGACTAAACCCAAGGTGGAAATGTGTCGCATGAGATGAATATGCAGACTGCTGTGGCAACAACACCAGGGGGGAAACTTCTCAGGTAACCAGTGGATATACTGTATGTTCTTACCCTCACCTACAGTGCTGTGAAAAAGTATTTGTCCCTTCCTGATTTCTTAGTTTTTTCATATTTGTGACAGGTGTTACAAAAAGCAAGTGAGCGCCATTATCCACAAATGGAGAAAACTTTCTACTTTCTACACAGCAAATTCAAAAGTGTTAAATTTTTTGGTGTTAATAGTCTTCTTGCAAAAGTAGAGTTAATTTTACTCTAAGTAGAGTCACATTCTTTTAATGTAACTCTGAGGTGTAAAATGATAGTAGTTAAAATCGAGTGTTAAAAATGAGTGTTTCTCTGTCAAATCTGGAGGTGTTACAATGGAAACATTAACTCTTGACCTCTTAACTCTGAACTCCTACAGGGGCTATGACACCAACAGAGTAAATTCACAGACTCCGCCCCCAGCACGGCTCCAATCGAAGCTGAAGTGAAGCCGTTTCAGAACATTTTGCTCTACATATTTGAGTTGTTTGCCATGCTTGGTAAGTCATTTTTTCAAAGATTGTTTCAATTATTATTATGAGCTTTTACTTCTGTGGCTCTTTGGAGTTGAGACAAAGCTGTGTGAAAGGCATTAGCCATGTTGCTCGGTGATAGCATAATATTCTGTTTTAGCTAGCTGAAAGGTATTGTTTGCGGGCAAATACCACAGCCTTGAAAAAAAGCTTGCATGTGAATTTTCAGTCAAATCTTTGGTCAAATACACCTAAAACAATGTGTAGAATGTGAAATGTTGGTATAATGGTGCTACTTGAAGCCTGAAAACGATCGCCCATAATAAAAAAAAACGAGCAAACAGCAGTAGCTGACGTCCTGACTGGATTCTACGTTAGCATAGATCCCTCCAGAGTTTTGTGCACACGGTTTAAGTAAAAATGAAAAAGTTTTACATTTAGTTCCGTATTACCTGGCTCAAAGAGGATTCCTTTTTTTTTTACTGTGCTGCAATTGTTTACTGGATTATTTGTGCCATTAATTAGTGTCAACTAATTTTTATTCGATCTCCACACAGGATATGCTTGTGAAGATGGAATATGGGGGAGAGCAGAAGTGCGTTGAAGTTCCACAAAGGGATGAATGAAGGACATGCATATTGTATTGAAGAAATAAGTGATGAGATGCTGTTATTTGCATTTACCATGTCAGACCTTTTGATAAACAAAATTCTAATGAAAGTGAGAACATGTACACTGTTACGTCTTTCAGAAAATGTTTTGAAATTGTGGTGCACAGTTCAGAATAAATGTTTTTCAAAAACCATTGCATCTTTTTAGTAAATGTTTATTTCCAAAAGAAATTTCTAGAAGTTCAGAACAGTAAAATTCCCGCTTTTTAGAATGAATTAGAAGATAACTCTTACGTAGTTAAACTAAAATACTCTTTGAGAGTTAATATATAAACTCTTAACACCAAGTGTTAAATTATCAACTCCAGACAGATTTGGTGTTTAACACTAAATCAGAGTTAACGTACCAACTCTCCAAAAAGAGTTAAATTAACACTCTCTGGTGTGGACCCATATAGACACTTTAATAGTGTTGAAATCAAATCCGACAGTGTTAATTTGGACATGCTGGATTTGCTGTGTAGGAATCGCTGGCCTACAAAAACTACTCCAAGAACACAACAATGACTCATCTAGGAGATCACGAAAGAATCCAGTTAAGGTCAAAGTTCATGATTCAACATAAAGAAAGAGACTGAGCAAAAACGGCTTCAATGGGAGAGTTCCCAAGAAGAACACAAAGGCTTTTCTCAAATTTGCCAAAATATATCTTGACGATCACCAAGACTTTAGGGAAAATGTTCTGTGGACTGACGAGATGAAAAGAGACCTTTTTAAAAGGTCTGAGTTCTGTTACATCTGGCATCAAACTAACACAAAAGAACATCACAGCAACAGTCAAACATAGTGGTGGTAGTGTGATGGTCTGGGGCTGTACTGATGCTTCAGGACAACTCGCGGTAATTGATGGAACCATGAATTCTCTACCAGAAAATCCTGAAGGAGAATGTCTGACTGTCTAAACTGAAGCTCAAGCAGCAGGACAATAATCCAAAACACACCAACACACCAAGAAAGTGGTTTTGGAGTGCCCTACCCAACTTCTGGACTCAAAACAGACTGAGATGCTTAGGAATGACCTTAAACAAAAATCGTCCACTATGGCTAAATTAAGACAATTCAACAAGTAAGAGTGGGCCAAACTTCCTCTGCAGCAATGTGAAAGACTCATTACCAGCTACTGCAAATGTCTGATTGTAGTTCCTGCTGCCAAGAGTGCAATAAGCAGTTAATAGACTTAAGGTGGTAACTATTTTTTTTGGACAATGTTTTTCCTTCAACAAATGTGATCAACATTTAAAAACCACATTTTGCATGTAATCTTGTCATCATTGTCTAATATTACAGATTTGTTGATGATCTGAATCATGAAAATATGACAAATATAGAAAAAATAGGACATCAGGAAGGAGGCAAATACTTTTTTTTATAATGCTGCATAGTCATGAACTTTAGGTGATGACCAAAGAGACACGCAGCCAAACTGAGACACTGTTAAAATATTAAAATTTTAAAAATTAAATCTTTTTGCATTTTATAATTTAAAATGTGTATTACCGATATAAACATGTAAGAAAAAGCAAAAAAACAGAAGAATGCATTTCTAAAAATTAATGAAGGATGATTTACTAAAGTTCACTGCATTGTCAAGGATAAAAGCAAAGTCAAACACTGAGCACCGGTGTGTCCTGTAGACAGCCACCGAGCACAAGCCTTCCACCTGTCCTGCCCACAGCAACGATACTGTGACTACTCCACAAAGATTTCCACGCCAGACAACAAACATTCATTATGCCAGAGACAAACAATCCAAATTCTCCTCATCTAAATAGGCATTACAGCTTAGAGGAGTAAACAGGATTCACAGAGGAGCTTAAGTCTTTAGGATGCTGTTGTGCTTTTCTTGGCTTTGAGGATACCAAGGCACCTCTCTGAGCAAAAATGGCTCCCTGGGTCGTATGCATCGCTCTGTATTAGAATAATCACCTGTTTTGTTTAACTAAATTATGGAAAGCAGGACTGTATTATGATTGAGTAAACAACTATTTTTAATCCCGTATGTGTAACTCGATTAAACGCAATTTAATGGCACTTTTCCTGACGGTGTGGGCGCAGCTAAAGCGATACGTACTTTACACAAAAGTTTGCTGCTTAATAAAATTTGTGCATTTAATAAGCAAATTATTCTAATCATAAACCTCTTGCCAAAGCAATTAGTGATAAATTATAATCTTATGATAAATTATCTTGTGTTGACAGCCTGGGGGAAAACTGCAATCAAACATTAATTATTCATTGGGTAATTAAGTTCATAGGTGTTTCTCCCTCCCTTTATTTCCTGCTCTCTCTCTTCATTTTCTGTTGGGAAGGTATAGGTCTAGTGACCAGAGCTGAGTTATTTAAACTTTTCCAAGCACACAGCACCGAGCTCTCGTACTGGTTCTCTTACGCTCGCCGATCTGTGACTGTCAAGCTTCATTCGAATATGCAACTTGTTACAAAAATTCAAGGAAAAACAAGAAAGACAAAAGTATTGAATCGGAGCAACGCATAAAAGCGACGAGCAGAAATATTCAGCAGTTTTTTCTGTTCCTCAGTCACAACATTAATGTGCGACCGAGCTAAAATTACTCTACCAGACTTACCTTCCTGGCAGGGAAACAAAATCTAGCCAACCAATAGGGCACAAAGTGGAAAGACTATAACTGATAAGGTAGATGAATTAGTGCTGGGGAGTTGACACTACGGATGATTTTCATAGCAATTAATCTCTCTGAGAAATGCTTTTTTTCCCTTCCTTAAGGTGAAAATGCAACCGCAATTTCACAGATCACACAGCGACATTTTCAGATTGCTTTTTTGCTGACCCATAAAACCCTAAGATGTTGCAATCTTCATCTTTTTCATTAAAAAAACAAATTAACAAAAAAACAAATCAGTGCCATGTCTGCTCCAAAAAGAAAAAGAATAAATGCTGAATTGCTTTTTGACTAAACAGTTTGACATGGAGAAAACATATGAAACAAGCATAGGCATTTGGTATTTATACACTCTTTTTAGAGCAGATAGCTGCATCTTCTTGTCAAAATCTGACCCAGATTTTGGAAAACATTTTAACCCTGCTTCAGGGTCAAATCTGGAAATGCTAAGATAACACTGGAAGTCGTTTATCTGATAAAATATCGTCATCTAATTTAGGCAGTGCAGACATGTCAAAATATGCAAAATCTTTCATAAAAAAATAAAAGTTTCTCATATAACTGACAATTCAAACCTTAGCTATTCGTCAGACAGGCAGGTACAGAACTGTGTTCTGAAAATAACCGGCCAACCCAGATATGTCAGATGGGGTTGAAAGGACAAAGCATGTTCGCAGGAAAACAACGCCAGCATTCATCAAGTTCAATTACATGGAAGAGACATCAAATTTAGACAACAAGACGAGCAAAGCAGTGCTAGTTTGGGGATTTTTTTTCTTATTAAAGGCTTTTTCTATCTCACTGGAAAAGACAGCCTATTACCAATAACAAAGATTTGGATGAAGACATGAGGAAGACTAAAGAATCAAAGAAATAATGAGCTCTAACTGTCCCTTTTTGTTTTTTCGCTCCTAGCTTTGGTCCAAACATCCATCAGATTCTGCTGCTCTTTGGCTCGGCCTGTGCGATGGAGCAGCATGCTGCTGCCATCTAAAGGCAGAAGATGACGCTACTGAAGCACTGCTCGCTGCTGTGTGTGTGCCACAATTACAAAACACTTCATTATAGGTTTATCCAATAAATCGCTCCTCAATCTAAATGAAATACTTATCCTGTGTGAAATATAAAGAATCAGCTAATGCCTTCGAAGTGTCACTTGTCACTAAGAATGTATTGCTGTGTTGCTTTGGGAAGGCTGAGAGAGAGAAAATGTGACTGATTTACAGCCCCAGTTCCAAACAGGTTGGGACGTAGTGCAAAATGCGAATAAATATAAAATGCAAGGATTTGCAAATCTCTTAAACCCATATTTTATTTACAATAACACAGAAAACATTTTGATTTTTTTTAATGATATATTTTACTATTTCATGAAAAGTATCAGATCATTTTAAATTTGATGGCAGCAACATATCTCAAAAATGTCAGAATGGGGGCAACAAAAGTCTGGAAAGTACCAGGTAGTAAAAGGAAACAGCTGGAGGAACATTTCACAGCTAATTAGCTAATTGGCAAAAGGTCAATAACTTGATTCAGGAAAATCTGCAAAAAAAACCTGTGTCTAGTTCTGGAGTGATTTTGGAACAATGGGACAATGTTCGTCAGCGTAAATGGGCAAAGACTTTGAATATTTCATCATCTACAGGAGATAATATCATCAGAAGAGTCAGAGAATCGGGGGAAATCTGTGTGTGCAAGAGACAAGGGCAAAAATCCAAATTCAATGTCCATGATGTTCAGGCCCTAAGGCAGCTCTATATTAAAAACAGACATAATTCTGTCACGGAAATCACTGCATGGGCTCAGGAACACTTCCAGGAGTCACCGTTTTGTGAACACAGTTCCATCCACAAATGCAGATTAAAGCTCTTTGATGCAAAGAAGCTATATGTGAACATCCAGAAATACTGCCACTGGCACTGGGATGGCTTGATCAGTGCCGAAAGGTACATACGGGTTTTGCAGAAACATGTGTTCCCATCCAAATGATGCTTTGATGATGTCACATTTCAGGAAGGCAATGCTAAACCCGTCATGGTAGATGAATTTAGGTGCTGAACTGGCCCTCCTGCAGTCCAGACCTTCTACCGATTGAAAATAGTTTGTGCATCATGAAAAAGGATATATATATATATATATATATATAGAAGAAAACCCAGGGCTGTTGAGCAGCTAGAATCTTCTATCAGACAAAAATGGGACAACATTTTTCTCCCAAAAGTCCAGCAGGTGGTCTCCTTAGTTCCCAGATGGACTGTTGTCTAAAGAAAAAGGGAAGCTAACTGTGCTAAACATGGGCCTGTCACCAATTTTTTTGAAATGCGTTCCTGTCATCAAATTCAACTGCTGGACAACCATATGTTAAGGAGTGTAATTAAACCTGTGTCCTAATATTATTTTACACACGTAACATGGAAGTTAGGCATATGGCCCCTGATATAAGAACACAAGAGTCAATGCTACACTTTCGATATATGAATACAAACCTTTTTTACTTTATCTTCTTTTGTTCGGGGATGATCATCTACATGACAGGACTTTCTGAACACCATTAAATGTATTATATAACAAGTAACTCAATCATTTGAATAAAACACTTTTTCAGATGATCGTGAGCCTCTGAATAAGTGCCGTGGTGCACAGTAGTTATTCTAAAGTGTCTTGCTTCCTATTATCACACAGATGAGTTTCATTTTACTCTTTATGATATACATTCCACAAATACCACTGGCAAGAATAAACATTTCTCTGTCACTGGGAGGGGAGTATCTGTTCAATATTTAAGAAGTGTTCACAAAGTATATTTACCATTAACTCAGGGTATGATTTCCATTAAGAAAACAGCATAATTTTGATGCTACAGACTCAGCTGCCTGGAAGATTTTCTTGCTTATTTGAGCTGTAATTGGAAAGTAAATATTCTAACCTTATGCTTTGTACTAAACCACAATGAAGTTTAGATGAAGCACATTTATGTTTTAAGCTTCACGGTGCTTATGTTTGTGTAGAGTGACCAGATGTTCCGCTTTATGTGGGACTGGACAGCATTTTTATCCCTTGTGCCCCTCTTCCACATTTTAATACAATATATCTAACATTTTGATTTGATTTAATCTTTAAATTCCCCACCAAAGTCGAAGAAAGCAGGAGAGGCTATCATCTTGGGTCAAGTCAAGGTGAACATGTCATCCTCTTCTGCAGTCCTTAAACTCAGTTAAAATGATGGCAAGAACCACAAAGAAAAGGAAATGCAGCAACAACTGTGTTGGTATAACTTTAATGTGGTAATATGCTTTTGTTTGTATGATTTGGCACCCTCTTGTGGCCACAGTTGGTACTTGGGAAGTTGTTATGCCCAGCTAGTTTGCTGCAAGTGCTCAGTGGAGGTGAAACTTTTGCCCACGCATGCCTGTAAGTTTTCATTACATACTATAACCTTAACTATCTGATTTGTGATGCATGTGTAATGTGCATATACTGAGTTACTATTTCAGCTGTGTGGTCATTACTCATTTGTAAAGCTACTTGTGTGCTAGCGACTGTATATTAGCATGTGTTTGCTAACTTGCTATGATCAATAATGCTAGTTAACTGAAGGTGATGTTTATGTTTAATTTCGGCAACCTTAAGATTTGTTTTTTGCTGGTTGTCATGAAAACTAAGTTTCAATTAGTACATTATGTATGTTCAGTGAATGAGAAGGTAATTATCTGTTTTGTGTTTATTTAGTTTTACAAAAAGAAAAGAGAAAGGAGAGTAATGAAAATGGATAAAGGATACCATGTATAAGAAGCCTCAGTAACATGGCCTGTAAACTGGAGATGCAGATCGAAGTAAAGAAGAATCTCAGTTCAAAGCATTCTCTTCTTCTCATTCTGTTCACTGTCTGTCAAACTGGATAAGCTGAATCACGCCCACATCTAGTGAGGACAGAACAGTAAAAAGGCTTACAATTCAGCAGATTTCACCATTCAAGGCGGCTACTGTATTCACAATGTCTGAGCCATCAGCTAACCAAGCCCAGCAGGTAGAGACACTTGGATCTCTGGAGACAAGATCATACTGTTCCAGCTCAAAACTTTCCAACAGGTCAACAGCAAGCGTTGCAGCGCTCAGGGCACGTGCCAAAGCAGAGGCTGCACAAGCGCAGTTGGCTTATGCGGAACAAGAAGCGGAAGCTATGAAACAACAAGCCCAAATCCAAGCACAGCTGCATATTCTCCAGGTGAAGAAAATGGCTGCTGCTGCATCAGCTGAAGCACAGGTCTTAGAGGCAGCTGGAGGAACAAAATTCCCAGAAAAGCGGGCAACTCCCAATCATCCCTGCAGACTGTAAGCAAAGAGTTCAAGATTACATTGACAGACAGTCATATGTGCAAAATATTCAAGAAAATACTCCTGCTGAAGATGACACACAGTCATCACCATACCTTAAAAAAGGATATCCAAGCTCATCTGTGGCTCTACCCAAAGCACCTTTGTGGAAAGAGGAGGACCTCACACATCAGGAGCTTAGACCGCAACATCCACCCAGCGATCACCACGATCATGGGACATACACAAGTCCAGCACATCAGTTTGAACCACTCACGCCAATACCACCTACCCACAATAACTCATCTGCTATAACAGATGTGGCAAAATATTTAATGAGACGAGAGCTTGTGTCAACTACTATACAGAAATTTGACGACGAACCCCAAAACTACCGGACATGGAAATCCTCCTTCTTAAATGTAATCAAGGACTTGTCTTTGTCACCTAGAGAGGAACTTGACCTCCTTATAAAATGGTTAGGACCACAGTCGTCTGAGCAAGCAAGGAGAGTCAGCGCTGCGCAAATTTATAATGTTGCTGCAAGCCTTGAAATGGTTTGGCAGCGCTTGGAGGAGTCATATGGAGCTCCAGAGGTGATTGAACATGCCCTCTTTAAGAAAATGGAAGACTTTGCAAAAATATCTGCCAAAGACAACAGCAGGCTGAGGGAACTTGGTGACCTCTTACTTGAACTGGAACTCGCCAAAGCAGAAGGGCACTCACCTGGGCTCGCTTTCCTCGACACAGCACGTGGTGTCAATCCTATTGTAGAGAAACTACCACACACATTGCAAGAGAAGTGGATTTCATGTGCATCCAAGTTCAAAACAAACCACAACGTTGCCTTCCCACCTTTCTCTGTCTTTTCCCAGTTTGTACGAGAACAAGCGAGAATCAGGAATGATCCCAGCTTCTTTTTTCTCTCAACAGGAGTAGGGAAAGCTGAACGACCTATAAGGTACAACAGAACACAGATATCAGTAAGAAAGACAGATGTGTCATGTGAACTGGGGGTAAGTGAATTGGATAAGTGGGATGACCCAGACAAGCAGTGTCCTCTCCATAGGAAACCACACCCTCTTAGGAAATGTCGCCGTTTTCGTAGTAAGTCTCTTGAAGAAAGAAAAGCTTACCTAAAGGAGAAGAACATATGCTTCAGATGTTGTGGATCCACCAAGCATCTAGCAAAGAACTGCACAGCCAAAATTACTTGTAAGGAATGTGAAAGCGACAAGCACGTCTCGGCTTTGCATCCAGGCCCACCCCCTCACGACTTCAGACTGCCACTAGAGACAGGAAAGCATGGCGGGGAGCCTCAAGCCATGCCAGTGTCAACCTCAGCTAAAGCCATGTGCACTGAAGTCTGTGGAGATTGGCATAGCCCCAGGTCTTGTGCCAAAATCTGTCTAGCTCTGGTTTATCCTTCTGGCAAGAGAGAGAAAGCAATCAAACTATATGCAGTCTTAGATGATCAGAGCAATCGCTCTCTCGCACGATCCATGTTTTTTGACATCTTCGAGGTGGACGGGAACACAGAGACATACACACTCAAGACGTGCTCAGGCATAATGGAAATGAGTGGAAAGCGAGCCAAACACTTCATCATAGAGTCGATTGATGGCAACACCAAGGTACCTCTACCTCCATTGCTGGAATGTGATATGATTCCAGAGGACCGGTCTGAGATACCCTCTCCTGAAGTTGCACAACATTTTCCTCACTTGAAAGACATTGCACACAAAATCCCTCCCATCAATTCAGACGCACAAATCCTTCTGCTCCTAGGAAGGGATGTGTTGAATTTGCATAAAGTGAGAGAACAACACAATGGACCAGCAGATGCTCCATTTGCTCAACGGCTCGACCTTGGCTGGGTAGTCATAGGAGATGTCTGTTTGGGGCGCACGCATAAGCCGAGCTCTGCTGTGAGAACCTATAAAACTAACGTGCTGCTCAATGGGAGACCATCATATCTCAGCCCGTGCTTCAACAGTATGAATGCAAAGGAAAAGCTGTTAACAGTCCAGCAGAGATGCACTACTCAAAGCCACATGGATACTTATCACGGGGTCAAAACAGACAAGCTCGGTGATACAGTGTTCATCAAGAGCGAAGACGATGAGAGACCCGGACCTTCACTGGAAGATGAACGTTTCCTCAAGATCATGCAAAGTGAGATGTACCAAGACAACTCTAATAGTTGGGTCGCGCCTCTGCCCTTTGTAACACATAGGCAGCGACTGCCAAACAACTGCCAGCAAGCTCTCAAACGACTGCATACTCTCAAGCGGAGTCTCAACAGGAAGGCAGACATGAGAGATCACTTTGTTAAGTTCATGCAGAAGATGTTTGACAGTCAGCAAGCAGAGTTAGCACCTGCTTTGAAGCCTGAGGAAGAGTGCTGGTATCTTCCATTGTTTGGAGTATACCATCCACAAAAGCCTGGACAAATACGGGTCGTTTTTGACTCGAGCGCCAAACACGAGGGGGTGTCATTGAATGATGTCCTTTTAAGTGGTCCAGACTTGAACAACACTTTGGTTGGAGTGCTACTGCGGTTTCGAAAAGAGCTTATAGCAATAACTGCGGATGTGGAACAGATGTTCTACTGCTTTACTGTAAGGGAAGATCACCGGAACTACCTACGTTTTCTCTGGTACCGAGAAAATGACCTCACAAAAGATGTGACAGAGTTCCGCATGACAGTGCATGTGTTTGGCAATAGCCCCTCACCAGCTGTGGTGATCTATGGGCTGAGAAAAGCAGCTCAAGCAGGCGAGGCAGAGCACGGCAAAGATGCAAGGGAGTTTGTTACCAGAAACTTTTATGTCGACGACGGTCTGACTTCACTCCCTACAGAAACAGAAGCCATCAGTCTTCTTCAAAGAACACAGAAGATGTTAGCTGAGTCCAATTTACGGCTACACAAAATTGCCTCAAACAGTAGCAAGGTAATGGATGCATTTCCAGCTGATGATCTGGCCAAGGACCTGAAAAACCTAGACCTAGGGACAGATCCTCTTCCTGTTCAGCGTAGCCTTGGACTGAGCTGGAGTCTTGAATCAGATTCTTTCACCTTCCAAGTTTCCAAGGAAGAAAGACCCTTCACTAAGCGAGGCATACTCTCTACAGTCAACAGCTTGTATGACCCGTTAGGTTTTATTGCTCCCATCACTGTCCAAGGCAAAGCCCTCATCAGAGAACTTACCACAGAACCATGTGAATGGGATGATCCTCTTCCACCTGCCAAAGAAAGACAATGGAATGCATGGAAAGACTCCCTGTCAGAGGTAGAGCTTCTGCACATACCCAGGCCTTATATTCCGTCTTCTCTGTCCTCCATGCAGCACCAAGAGCTTTGTGTCTTCTCAGATGCCTCGTCAATGGCTATTGCAGCAGTTGCCTACATACGAGCTATTGATAAACAAGGACAGTGCTTCATCGGGTTTGTCATGGGTAAATCCAAGCTAGCACCCAAGCCTGCACATACCATCCCCCGATTGGAGCTGTGTGCTGCAGTTCTTGCTGTAGAGGTGGCAGAGCTCATTTGTCAGGAGATGGACCTTGAGCTGCATGCTGTAAGGTATTACACAGACAGCAAGATTGTGCTAGGCTACATCTATAATGCTTCGCGAAGGTTTTACATCTATGTGTCCAACAGAGTCTCCAGAATTAGGAAGTCCACTACATGCACACAGTGGAATTATGTTGCAACAGAAAACAACCCAGCTGACATCGCAACAAGGCCGATTGCAGCAAGTCTCCTGCACAAAACAAGCTGGTTCATTGGTCCTCAGTTCCTAAAGCAGGCCCAACAACAGGTATCCCCATCAGTGACATTAAGTAAGTTTGACCTTGTTGAACCACAGTACGATGCAGAGATTCGCCCAGAAGTCAGCACCCTGACAACTAAGGCTACTGATAGACCTCTCAGTCCACAGAGATTTGAACGGTTCTCCTCATGGAAAACTCTGATAAATGGAATGGCGAAGCTCATCAGCGTGGCAAGATGCAGGTCCAGGCTTTCAAAACAAGTCCCTCAAAATCCACAAACACAGGCAAAATTTAGAGTGATCTGGAGTGTTCAACAGTTTGTATTCACGGAAGAAGTGAGACAATTGGAGAGAGGGAAACAAATTTCCGAAGCAAGTCCTCTGTGGAGGTTGAACCCCTTTATCGATCAGGATGGAGTGCTTAGAGTAGGTGGACGGCTCTCTTCAGCTGACCTTCCATATGATGAAAAACACCCAGTCATACTCCCAAAGAGACACCATGTGACAACTTTGTTAGTGAGACATCATCACCAGGAAGTTGCCCACCAAGGTCGCCACTTAACTGAGGGGGCACTTCGCTCAGCCGGTTTGTGGATAATTGGCGTAAGAAAGCTGGTTTCTAGCTTGATCTATGGATGTGTCATATGCCGCAAACTCAGAGGAAAGCCTCAAGAGCAAAAGATGTCTGACTTGCCTGAGGATAGGCTTTGCATAGAACCCCCGTTCACCAGAGTTGGTCTAGATGTCTTTGGACCATGGAGTGTAGTGTCACGACGAACAAGAGGAGGCACAGCAGAAAACAAGCGATGGGCAGTGTTGTTTACGTGCCTAGGAACACGAGCAGTGCATATAGAGGTGATTGAATCCATGTCCACCTCAAGCTTTATTAACGCCTTAAGAAGGTTTTTTGCCATACGAGGACCTTCCAAGGTTCTCAGGTCTGACCGTGGAACCAACTTCGTCGGTGCCTGTAGAGAGTTAAGGATCTTTACAGATGACTCAGAGGTCCGAAATTACCTTAGTAATGAAGGCTGCTCATGGACCTTTAATGCACCACACTCATCCCATATGGGAGGCTCATGGGAAAGAATGATTGGTGTTGCTCGTCGGATCTTAGATGCCATGCTGCTGCAGTCTGGGCCTACCCGTCTTTCTCATGAAGTCCTTGTCACCTTGATGGCAGAAGTGATGGCAATTATGAATGCTCGGCCTTTGGTTCCGGTGAGTACAGATCCAGAGTCACCGACAGTCTTGACACCAGCAATGCTTCTTACTCAGAAAGCAAACGTTGTGTCTGCTCCCGAAGGGGTGTTTGACTTGAAAGACCTATACAGGAAACAGTGGCGACATGTCCAATGTCTAGCCGACATCTTTTGGAAACGATGGCGACAAGAATATTTGACAACACTGCAGTCCAGAAAGAAGTGGATCAATGACAAAAGGGACATGCAAATCGGAGACATTGTCTTACTGAAGGATGACCAAACCAAGCGAAATGAATGGCCTATTGGTCTCATTGTTAAGAACATTCCTAGTCAAGATAATAAAATCAGAAAGGTGGAGGTTAGGGTTGTGAAACAAGGTGCTCCACGGATTTACCTACGTCCAGTTTCTCAGCTCATCCTTCTGTTCCCCAAGGAAACTATAAAGAAAGACTGAGGTATACAGGAAACTAAAAAGTAAAGTAAAAGAAGTAGTGGTATAAAATAATTTATACCAGGCGGGGAGTGTGTTGGTATAACTTTAATGTGGTAATATGCTTTTGTTTGTATGATTTGGCACCCTCTTGTGGCCACAGTTGGTACTTGGGAAGTTGTTATGCCCAGCTAGTTTGCTGCAAGTGCTCAGTGGAGGTGAAACTTTTGCCCACGCATGCCTGTAAGTTTTCATTACATACTATAACCTTAACTATCTGATTTGTGATGCATGTGTAATGTGCATATACTGAGTTACTATTTCAGCTGTGTGGTCATTACTCATTTGTAAAGCTACTTGTGTGCTAGCGACTGTATATTAGCATGTGTTTGCTAACTTGCTATGATCAATAATGCTAGTTAACTGAAGGTGATGTTTATGTTTAATTTCGGCAACCTTAAGATTTGTTTTTTGCTGGTTGTCATGAAAACTAAGTTTCAATTAGTACATTATGTATGTTCAGTGAATGAGAAGGTAATTATCTGTTTTGTGTTTATTTAGTTTTACAAAAAGAAAAGAGAAAGGAGAGTAATGAAAATGGATAAAGGATACCATGTATAAGAAGCCTCAGTAACATGGCCTGTAAACTGGAGATGCAGATCGAAGTAAAGAAGAATCTCAGTTCAAAGCATTCTCTTCTTCTCATTCTGTTCACTGTCTGTCAAACTGGATAAGCTAAATCACGCCCACATCTAGTGAGGACAGAACAACAACAAAGACCAGAAATATTCTTACCACTGGGTAAATCTATATAACATAATTCTCTGAGTTACTGTTTAGCTTTCTTTCATGCTTATTGTATATAGCTAGAGACGGATTTGGGAGCAATTGCACTGAAATAAAATACCTTAGTACCTGGGTTGAAAGGGTTACTGGAGAGATAGATGAGAACCACCCCAGCCTGCTGATAGGACAGGTTAGCAATAATGGAACCTTTACTCAAAGTATTAGAAATACTGATCAATAAAAAGAAAAGAAAATCTTACGCTTGATGGGCCATCAACATACCTATGTTGCTCACCTGAGTCAATGTTTTCTGTGGAAAAACCCTCATGTATTTTATGCTATATCCTTGTAATGCCATCAGCCAAGCAACAGTTGTACGTATTTACTGTATTCTGTAGTCACTAAGACAGTTCCATTTAAAAGGAGAAGAAAAAGTCTAAATTTTGAGTTATTATTGCAAGTGAAATTTTAACTCAAAATTTTGACATAGTTAGCTGAAATTTTGAGTTACAAGCAGACATCTTGTTTGTTTTGGAAAAACAAGCTTCCATAGTTTGAAATAAAATTCTTCAAGATATTTTGGTAGTACCAAAAACATCTTTTAAATTATTTTACCTTCCTTGCCAAAAACAGATGACGAATCTGACTGCAGGCACCTTCACAAAGCTTTGGCATCAACAGCGTACAACAAAATGCAGGTAAGTCCATTATTTATGTAATGGAGGGGACAACTAACCGCCTTTTGGCAACAGGCTGGTTAAAACAGAGAAAAGACAAATTCTTCTAAAAGGTGTCAAAGTCTCAGGTACATGTCAGGGAACATACAAATGTATATCCATCTAGTAAGTTTTCAGAGAACACACACGCACACACACACCCTCATCATGGTTTAATCAGTGTGGATGTACTGTGGAGGCCCTTTCCCCCTTCTGTGCCAGGCACTATTGTGGTGATGACTGCACTGGCATATTGATGTCAACTCTTTATTGTGTGGGTTTACGGTGGAGAGGGAGTGTTGATTATCTTGTAACCTCTTCACCCCTCTCTCCACACCTCGTTCCCTCTTAGCTAACAACGCTGGTGTGTGTGTGTACGCGTGCCTGTTTGTGTGTTTAGTCTAATGAAAGCTACAGACCCGCAGCGTCCTTTCACATGCTCGTGCCAAAGCCTCAATCAGTCTCTCTCATGGCTGCGTCTATGTGCTGGCTTTCTCTTATCCCTTGCTTACATAAAAAAGAGCTTTGAAGGGTGTTTGTGTTGCTCCCACATGTCTGACTGTCACTGAGCTGCTGCCTCTGTCCTTGTTCTAAGCCCAGATATTAAAGTTACACAGCGGCAAAGATGCAGCAAGAGAAAAGAGGAGAGATGATAGAAGATCTATACACAACGGAGAAAAAAAAATAAAGAAGGGTGTAGGAGAGTAAAAGCAATAGTTTCTGAAAGTCAGACATCCAAACAGGCAAACAGATCACAAAGACAGAGTCATGGTTAGATCTGCAGACAGCTTCCACAACCAGAAAAAGATTGTAATAGAAAAAGAGCGAATGTAATGTAAAGGATTACGGGCATTTTGCTCTTCTATCACAGTGTATAAATGCCAGAGCCCCAACTTTCTGCTGTTGTGTGTGCATGTATGGGGGTTGGACATAATGAAAACAACCTACAAAGTAATGCATTCCAGCAACACAAATACTACCTATGCAAAGGCTGTTATAGTATAGTGTAAATTCAACTCATTTTTAAAGCTTCAGATTTTGGATTACATTCTATCCGGTCATTAAGTCTGACGTCACTAGCCGTGTCTGGGTCTACACTCCGCTGCAGGTCCATATATCAAACGATCACTATGGCATTACTGAGAGTTGAAAAACTGTCTAAAGTCTTTCATCTTTAATAAAATGATCAGCGTTCTGCTCTACCAGGTGCAACAATTGAGTTTAACATTCAGGCATCCACGAAAATGGAATTTATGACATTTAACAGAGTTAGAAGTTAGCAGGGAGTTAGCTCGCTAGCTTCTATCTAAATACAATATAGCATGTCCTGACTGCGGGGTTTTGGAAACAAATTAAAACATACAGCTCTGTTATCACTTCCAACATAATTGAAGACAGAAAACTAAACAGCAGTGACGTTTGTAGGGTTACTGAAGTTTGGCTAGCTGGTATATAATGATGTGCTACGTGACCGCTAGCGACACAGCTATGTTAGCATAATATAAACAAGCTAACTTTTTTTCCACTCGATAAAAGTTAACGTGAGTGTTCTCGGTGGTCAGGAACAAATGTAATCGCATGGCAGGATGCTGTAAAAGGACCAAACTTCAGCCAGGAGAACAACTGAGATAATCCATCCACAATACGAGGTTAGTCATTCATATACTGCTGCATGGGCTGGGCTGTAGTTACATCCTAAGGTTTTAAAAACTAAGCTTAAATAAATGATTAGCGGTAATAAAAGCCGAGGAAGGCCAACAGTGATCACTGACTGTTTTAGGAGCTTTTTGAGATTAAATAGAAGAAAATACAAAACATGGGCAAGACACTTCACCCGTTGCCTACTGGTGGTGGTCAGAGGGCCCGGCGGCGTGTCCGGCAGCCTCGTCTCTGTCAGTGCGTTCCAGGGTGGCTGTGGCTACAATGTAGCTTGCCATCACCAGTGTGGGAATGTGTGTGAATGGGTGGATGCCTGGTTGTGTAAAGTGCCTTGGGGTCCTTAGAAAAGTGCTATACAAATACAGGCCATTTACCGTCCTTTCACATGCTCGTGCCAAAGCCTCAATCAGTCTCTCTCATGGCTGCGTCTATGTGCTGGCTTTCTCTTATCCCTTGCTTACATAAAAAAGAGCTTTGAAGGGTGTTTGTGTTGCTCCCACATGTCTGACTGTCACTGAGCTGCTGCCTCTGTCCTTGTTCTAAGCCCAGATATTAAAGTTACACAGCGGCAAAGATGCAGCAAGAGAAAAGAGGAGAGATGATAGAAGATCTATACACAACGGAGAAAAAAAAATAAAGAAGGGTGTAGGAGAGTAAAAGCAATAGTTTCTGAAAGTCAGACATCCAAACAGGCAAACAGATCACAAAGACAGAGTCATGGTTAGATCTGCAGACAGCTTCCACAACCAGAAAAAGATTGTAATAGAAAAAGAGCGAATGTAATGTAAAGGATTACGGGCATTTTGCTCTTCTATCACAGTGTATAAATGCCAGAGCCCCAACTTTCTGCTGTTGTGTGTGCATGTATGGGGGTTGGACATAATGAAAACAACCTACAAAGTAATGCATTCCAGCAACACAAATACTACCTATGCAAAGGCTGTTATAGTATAGTGTAAATTCAACTCATTTTTAAAGCTTCAGATTTTGGATTACATTCTATCCGGTCATTAAGTCTGACGTCACTAGCCGTGTCTGGGTCTACACTCCGCTGCAGGTCCATATATCAAACGATCACTATGGCATTACTGAGAGTTGAAAAACTGTCTAAAGTCTTTCATCTTTAATAAAATGATCAGCGTTCTGCTCTACCAGGTGCAACAATTGAGTTTAACATTCAGGCATCCACGAAAATGGAATTTATGACATTTAACAGAGTTAGAAGTTAGCAGGGAGTTAGCTCGCTAGCTTCTATCTAAATACAATATAGCATGTCCTGACTGCGGGGTTTTGGAAACAAATTAAAACATACAGCTCTGTTATCACTTCCAACATAATTGAAGACAGAAAACTAAACAGCAGTGACGTTTGTAGGGTTACTGAAGTTTGGCTAGCTGGTATATAATGATGTGCTACGTGACCGCTAGCGACACAGCTATGTTAGCATAATATAAACAAGCTAACTTTTTTTCCACTCGATAAAAGTTAACGTGAGTGTTCTCGGTGGTCAGGAACAAATGTAATCGCATGGCAGGATGCTGTAAAAGGACCAAACTTCAGCCAGGAGAACAACTGAGATAATCCATCCACAATACGAGGTTAGTCATTCATATACTGCTGCATGGGCTGGGCTGTAGTTACATCCTAAGGTTTTAAAAACTAAGCTTAAATAAATGATTAGCGGTAATAAAAGCCGAGGAAGGCCAACAGTGATCACTGACTGTTTTAGGAGCTTTTTGAGATTAAATAGAAGAAAATACAAAACATGGGCAAGACACTTCACCCGTTGCCTACTGGTGGTGGTCAGAGGGCCCGGCGGCGTGTCCGGCAGCCTCGTCTCTGTCAGTGCGTTCCAGGGTGGCTGTGGCTACAATGTAGCTTGCCATCACCAGTGTGGGAATGTGTGTGAATGGGTGGATGCCTGGTTGTGTAAAGTGCCTTGGGGTCCTTAGAAAAGTGCTATACAAATACAGGCCATTTACCATTTGCCTACTACCCAACCTGTACACAGATGAAGGAATACTGTAATCATGCATTCTTTGTAATAATGATGCAACACAACAATACTGCAAAAGCAACAATAAGATAGGCCACAAAGTCATGATCTGCCAGTGCAGGAAGATCAGCTGATACCTTTTATCAGGCTTTAGGCTAATGCATTAGGCTGCAGGCTAATGCTGCTAGCTAGCATTAGCCTGCAGCCTACAGATACTGCATAGCTGCAAGCCTCTTTGCAACACAGTCTTCTTGCTGCTGTTTAACAGTTACATTTTTGCAGACAGAAATATTCAGATTTCGACTACAGTTTTTCTTTTTTATTATTTTGTTTGTGTTCTTGTCACTAATCCATTCCTTCCAAAAAATAATGTTAACAGCTGCCTATGCAACATTCACAATTACATCAACTTCAATCACCGAGCATAATGAGGAGTTCAGCTGAAGAAACGAAGTCCAGAACACATTTGCCCTAAGATTAGCCTGTCAGGTATCAGCATCTACAAAAGCCACAATCTCCAATTTAATTGATACACTCCTGGAAACAAATATGGCCCTTTAGCCTTCTATTAAAAACTTTAAATTGTCTGAGAGAAAGAGATGCCTGGGGCAAAGGCAAAATTTTCCTCTATTTAGCCCACCACTCACATATAGTAAATATTATTGTGTGAATACACTGTGTATTGATTTGCCATAGAGACATTGACCCCATAACTTCGCTTCAGTCCATATCAAGCCCAACACACCAGAGACTGAGGAGTGACAAAATAAACGTCCTTCACTGAAGTACAGAGATATCTGTTATAAATCCACTGCTTTAGATTCTGCACAACTGCAATGTTTTGTCTAGGCAGGACAAAATGCGTGGAGTATTTGTATCATTATTATTATTGTTATTATTAAAATAGCAAAAACATATAGCTTATTATGTACTGAAGCATGTGGTTAGTAAGTAGCAGCACAGGTAAATGTGGAAATAGTTCTTATTTTTATGTGACTATAACCTTCAGGTTTCCAACACAGATGGTATTCAGGGCATAAAATAAACTGTCTCTGCACAAATCAATATAAGAAAAAACCAAAGAGCATTAGGCCAAATGCCAACATGTAATAATAGAAAACTATCTCACTTTATCTACAAGCATGAGTACTTATATTGTACCACAAACTAAACTATGTGCTGTTACAAATCTTGTTAATATTTCCTCACAAAGCAAGACAACTGTTAGCAAGTCGATCAAAAGTAATAACATTTTTTCTGTTGTATATATTTAATAAGACTATATTAAAGTGTTCACCTGGGTACTTTGTGAGATTTGAACTGAACATCCAACATGTAATAATAATGACAGAGAATGAAAAAAGAAAAGAGGCCCGTTTTAATGAATACGTTTATCGTTTATAAATGATTGCACAGATGCTCTTCAATTAACATGGGCATCAATTGAAAAATGCATGGTTGTAAATTTAAAGAGCTGTCTTTGCTAAAAAATAAATAAATAAATAAATGAACAGACAAGGGGTACCAGTATTAGGGATGTTGAAAACGCACGCCACAGCTGGACTTGCAAACGTCCATCACAGTGGGATTGCTCCCCGTCTCACCTCCTCCATGCTTTATGTAGACAGAGCACATTTGGCCAAACCAAACTAAGTGACTTATCCTGTCATGTGTAATGTGTAACAATGGCCAGTTGTGGACGACATCCTAAACTGGTTCTCCGAGCATGTCCTAGTTCATGTGTGAAAGTGGTATCAATGACAAATTGTGCTCCACAGCCTAAACTTTACACTAATTTCTTAAGGTCAGTCTGTTAATGTTTAGCATTGCAATACAGATCACAGTTCACTCAGTATGCAGATGTCATTTGATTTTAGGGACTTTTTTTTTTTAAATTTTAATGGTTTTTGTATTGCTTCTTGAATTCTGGCTAATAGAGATACATTGATAGAAAAATTAGATAGGTACTAAATTGAACCACAAAGAAAAGTGTTGTGTTACAGGGTAAAACAGACAGAAGAATAAAAATAGTGAAAATGCCACATGTGCAGACTGAGGGCCTTATACTGTGTGATGTATATACAACCTGCTCAAAAGCATGTTATGTTCCAGATTAGCAATAAACATGTATGAGGTCACAACCCTCTGACCAATCAGAAAATAGTGTCCCCATTCCTGGAAGATCCCCCAGTCATCTACACACTGACAAAGGATTATAGAGAGCTGAGGTTTTCCAATGGGAAACAACTGGGATCAAAACCAGGGAACATGAAAACCTTAAATAATATTCTTTTTCTGTCATCTACGTAGATAAACACATAGCAGGTTCACACTGACCTTTTGAGGATGCATGGACATTTTCTAATGGAGATAAAAACTTATTTGTGGTAACAAAGCTGTAGAGATGTTTCTGTGGATCACAGAGGACTTGAAAGTATTTTTGTCTTGTAGACCATAGCAAGAGCACGCTCCTGGGAACTGAGTGTGTGAGAAACAAATGGAGGTTCATTTCATCTCATGGTGCATCATCAAAGGGAAGTCAGAAACAGTTTGAAGCACATGCCAGCTTGAAGCACGCGTCAGGAACTGATGGAGAATTTTCTTGTTTGAGTTTGAACGTCAAGATGACTGATTTGTTCTTGTTTGAAGTCAGAGACACTCTTGACATTTCACGCAAGCTTTAGTAAACATGTACAGTGAAATCTTTGGGGGTCAATGCATGGCAGGTGCTGGAACCCTATCAGATTTGTAAAGTTTATAGAAGAAAGACTGTTTTGTATTGACAGAATAAAATTATTTGGAAACATGAGCCTACGTACTATGGTTTGGGTATTTTCTTTTTTTTCTAGGTGTGTTTGGACCCCTACAATTAATGCCTGCAGCTACACAGAATTGAAATTCTTAATATACAACTAGAGAAACAATTCATGTAGTATGGAACAACTGAAAAGTCAATAAATTATTGTTATCAAGTCTTGGCCATTTTCTAATAGAATTGACTGAAGTGGATACAGTATGTTTATTCTATTCATTTACTAGAACTAACATTGTGTTCATCTCTATGTTCAACGTAGATCGGCAGATAATCTAGTATGCATGTGTGGACTATATGGACTTGGGAGGAAGCTGGAATTCCTGGAGGCTCAACCTTATGCTAACCATGCAGCTGCCCTGCTGTGTGTTTGCCCTACCCAGTTTAGACTAGGATCAGGGACATCAGTCAATGTAGATTCAGTAACTGATTTTGCAGCAGTTGACTTGGAGGCAGTACGAGTGTAGGCCAAAGCAAAGAAAAAAAATATTACCATTGGCTAACCAAGTTTGAAATCGGTTGACCCAAGACCGAAAGGCTCAATAAGCAGAGCAGGAGAAGCATTGTTCTCCTGATCCAGAGGCACATGAGCCCCCCTGGCATCAGGAGCAGGAAGGGTAGTGACCAATTCAAAAACTGACTCGGATCTTTTTTAAAGCTGGAAGTGGGAGGAGGCTAGCCAACTTAGGAGTCTACCAGACTGAAGGTTAGCTATTTAACTGGAATGGAGGTAGTAGAACTGTTGGCTGAAATGGGAAAAAGCTTTGCTTCAGGTAACTTGAGAAGACTAGACTGGACAAGACCAGACTTGGTGTTACTAAACCCAGAGCAGAAGACTCACAAAGTAGTATGCTAGAGAGACACATGAGTTACACATTTGCAACAGATCCGTCATCCTGCTGCCTCAGGGGCACAGGATCAGTAGGGTAACTCAGAAACTGACTTGGTGTTGACTGACTCACTGCCATAGTTTCAACTTGAGAGGACCCAAGTGACATTTGATGACTTACAAAATGTACTACTAAAATTTAAAAACATTTTAAAAAGAAAGAAAAAGAACACATGGTATGGAAAAGCAAATCATATCTACTACCTCGCACATAGGGAATCTACAACAAAGGTTATTAAACTGAGCACATTAAAATCAAATAAAGTAAATAAAAACCTTCATTATTTAATTCCAGGATAATTCCACAGCTGATTTGCAAGCAGAGTATATCAGTTTATAATGTGCAATAATAATTGCAGCCCATATTTGTTTCAACTGCATTTTCTTGGCTTTGTAGCTTTTCATTTCAGTTTTGGGGTCCTATATAGCTGCTGTAATTGCCACTAGAGCAATTGCTCCTCATTACATGCTATGGAAGCTGTAATTGGCCATCCCAGGCACAGCGATCAATGCCATCGTTATTACAGGATTTCAGGCACCTAGGCCCCAGACAGCAGGCCTAAGCAAGGCCAAGGAGGAACTGAAGGGGGAAAGTGGTGAGGCTTCACAGCTTGTTATGGGTGTACAGAGACTAGACAACTGCTTGTCTGGGTATCTATTGACAGCTCTGTGTCCAACATGCATCTGCTCTCTCCATCCAGCTCATTGACACTTTTCCTTTCACAGAATCTGCCAGCCTCATACCATTTCTCACCCTGTCTCATTAATGGGGTTCATTTTGCTCTGTTTTTCAAAGGGTCATATTGTATCCAGTCGAGTAGAAATCCCAGTATCAAAGCTACTACTGTGAGTTCATCTGTTTCTAAACATTAATACATGGGTATTTATTTATAATTTTCTAGTATTAGAGACACTTTTACAATGCTTGATTCAAGACTGTTATAAAATCGAGATGTTTTAGTCAGATACTTTTACTTAGATAATTTTCTTCAGTAAGGTCAACAAACAAAAAAGTTAAAGATTTAATTAGGTCAGGCGAGATACATAGATTTTCTGATTGAGTCAATTTTGTACAATGGACCCAATAAAACCCCAGAGAACCTAGAAGAGTTGTACACCATCTAGTTTCTGAAACTGAAAAACATGAAACTAAGACTGAACGGAATGTAAACTATTAACTAAGGCACAAAGATACAGGAATCACTAGGGACTGTAAAAGGCTAGGGTGAGGGGGGAGAAAGACGCACTGGCAAAGATTAATGGGTGTCAGGGTTCCTGGGTCGTTGACCCAGTGATTTCAGTTTGTTCATGTTCAGTTTGGTTCGCCACATTAATGTTCTCACTTCCTGTCTTTTCCCGTGTCAGCTTGTCTCCCGTGTCATTAGTCAGATTATGTTCAGCCCTGTACTCACCTGTTTCCAATCATTGTCATCATCCACCTGTGTATTTAAGTTCCTCGGTTTCACCAGTTCTCGGTCGTGTCATTGATGTTAATGATGTATGTCTGATGTCGTCTGTATGTCCAGTCAGTATGTCCAGTCAGTCAGTCCTTTGTTCATTCATTCAGTCAGCCAGCCATTTCCTCCCTCTGTACTGTTTGCTCACTCCTTCGGCAATAAACATCCACCTTCACCTACCTGCCTGTGAGTCCAGCGTTTGGGTCCTCCTTCTCTCATCCACGACACTACCCTTGACAGAATGACACGACCCCGCGTTGTGGACCCAGCGGACCCTGAACTTTTCGAGCGGCAGGAGGCAGCGCTCCTTCGCTGGACGGAGGGGCTTCGGGGAAAACAGCGGCTCTTCGCGGAGAGAGAGCACGTCTTCGAGGGGACTCGCCTGGCTCTGGGCGGGCCTCGGAGACGCCACGTTCCCCCACCTGCTGCCTCAGCTGCACCGGAGCATTCGCCGCGGAGAGTGGGCGTCACAGCCCAAGCTTCGGCCGCTCGCTCTCCCGCCGCTTCGCTCCTCGCTCGCCCGCCAGCCTTTTCACTCTCCAGCCTTTCCGCCTCGCCACGGCACAGCGGCTACACCTCCCATCTCGGCTCAGCGGAGGCTACCGCGCCAGAGGCTCAGCCGTTTACCCGGCCCGCTTCCTCTTCCCGGGGAAAGCGGCGCACACGCCGCCATAAAACGGACTCTGTTCAGCAACTCCCGGTGGTGAGTTCCAGTGACTGTTTTCCACACCCCTCATCTGATTATCCACTTAAAACACACAACAGACTCTTTTCTGATTCATGGGGAGTTTCCCTCCTTGAGGATGACGTGGACTGGGAAGATTTTTTCTGCTCTGGCTCCCCAAAGACTGTTCAGTCAAAAACTGTAAATAGTGGTGGCAGAAAGACCGGAATACAACCCGATAGACCTGTCAGTGTCACTCACCCAGTCGTTATTTCCACTCCTATCAGTCAGCCTACACCCACTCCAGTGCCAGCTCCCAGGAGGAGGGCAGCTGCGACCCAGTCTACCTCCACACCCGCTCCTGTTTCTCGGGTGGGGGTGACTGGTGTCCAGCCACCTTCTGTGCCTGTCCCAGCGCCCAGGCTGAGGGCAGCCAGAACCCAGCCTGACCTCCCTGGAGACTTGGAAGAGCTAACCGGTCCACCTACTACTTCACCCTTTCATCCACCTCCTGATCCAGCTTTTCACGCCCTCGCAGTATCACTGGTTAGACTAGCTGAACTGTCCCCTGCCCAGGCACCAGCCTTACGAGCCCAAGCCGTAATTTTATCTCCGTCACTAGCTCACTCTTTAGCTCAGCCATTAGCCTCACCGGCCTCTGTTTATCCGTCAGTCTCCTTAGTCCAATCAGTTCCCTCACCTGCTGTCCAGTCTCCTGCTGCCCTCCAGTCAGTTCAGCCACCTGTAGCTCAGTCTCCACCTGTCCTCCGGTCACCTGTAGCTCAGTCTCCACCTGTCCTCCGGTCACCTGTAGCTCAGTCTCCACCTGTCCTCCGGTCACCTGTAGCTCAGTCTCCACCTGTCCTCCAGCCACCTGTAGCCCAGTCTCCACCTGTCCTCCACTCTTCTGTAGTCCAGTCTGCCGCCCAGTGCCCTGTAGTCCAGTCGCCTCCTGTTTCCCAGTCACCTGTCCACCATCCCGTCCAGTTCCCGGACCTGCAGCCACAGCACCCAGAGCCAGCTGTGAGCCTTCCTGCTTCTCAGCCAGGGGTTTCCGCACCCGCTGGCCCGGCCGCTCCTCAGCCAGGGGCCTCCGCGCCTACTGGCCCTGCCTGTCTCCGGCCAGAGGCCTCCGCGCCTGCATCGCCCGGTCAGGCCTCTGCCTCAGCTGCACCCACGCCCGGCCCGGCCTCTGCCTCAGCTGCACCCACGCCCGGCCCGGCCTCTGCCTCAGCTGCACCCACGCCCGGCCCGGCCTCTGCCTCAGCTGCACCCACGCCCGGCCCGGCCTCTGCCTCAGCTGCACCCACGCCCGGCCCGGCCTCTGCCTCAGCTGCACCCACGCCCGGCCCGGCCTCTGCCTCAGAGCCTTCGTCCGCTGCAGCCTCAGAGCCTTCGTCCTCGCCTGGCCCAGCCTCAGAGCCTTCGTCCTCGCCTGGCCCAGCCTCAGAGCCTTCGTCCTCGCCTGGCCCAGCCTCAGAGCCTTCGTCCTCGCCTGGCCCAGCCTCAGAGCCTTCGTCCTCGCCTGGCCCAGCCTCAGAGCCTTCGTCCTCGCCTGGCCCAGCCTCAGAGCCTTCGTCCTCGCCTGGCCCAGCCTCAGAGCCTTCGTCCTCGCCTGGCCCAGCCTCAGAGCCTTCAGCCTCGCCTGGCCCAGCCTCAGAGCCTTCAGCCTCGCCTGGCCCAGCCTCAGAGCCTTCAGCCTCGCCTGGCCCAGCCTCAGAGCCTTCAGCCTCGCCTGGCCCAGCCTCAGAGCCTTCAGCCTCGCCTGGCCCAGCCTCAGAGCCTTCAGCCTCGCCTGGCCCAGCCTCAGAGCCTTCAGCCTCGCCTGGCCCAGCCTCAGAGCCTTCAGCCTCGCCTGGCCCAGCCTCAGAGCCTTCAGCCTCGCCTGGCCCAGCCTCAGAGCCTTCAGCCTCGCCTGGCCCAGCCTCAGAGCCTTCAGCCTCGCCTGGCCCAGCCTCAGAGCCTTCAGCCTCGCCTGGCCCAGCCTCAGAGCCTTCAGCCTCGCCTGGCCCAGCCTCAGAGCCTTCAGCCTCGCCTGGCCCAGCCTCAGAGCCTTCAGCCTCGCCTGGCCCAGCCTCAGAGCCTTCAGCCTCGCCTGGCCCAGCCTCCGTGCCTTCAGCCTCGCCTGGCCCAGCCTCCGTGCCTTCAGCCTCGCCTGGCCCAGCCTCGTTTGGGTCTGGAGCTGAACGGCCATTTTCTAGACCACTGGCTGGGCCACTGGCCGGGCGCCATCGCCGTCGTGGGCGGCCCACAGACCCTCTTCGCCTGAGTGGCCGCCGTCGCCTTCCGCACGGCCGGCCCCCGGACCGCCTTCGCCTGAGTGGCCGCCGTCGCCTTCCGCACGGCCGGCCCCCGGACCGCCTTCGCCTGAGTGGTCGCCTTCCGCACGGCCGGCCCCCCGAACTGTGTCCACGTCGCCGCCGTTGCCTTCCGCGCGGCCGGCCCCCCGAACTGTGTCCACGTCGCCGCCGTTGCCTTCCGCGCGGTCGGCCCCCGGACCAGTGCTGTCGCCGTTGCCGTCCGCATGGTCGGCCCCCTGAACTGTCTCGTCTCGGCCACGGGCCATGGGGGCGCCCACCTGAACTGTCTTGGTGTGGACTCCGTCCCTCCGTCCTGGGCCCCCTCCGCCCGCCCTGTTCTGGTTTTTTTTTTTTTTTCTCTTTTGGCCGTCGGGTGCCGGCCTTTGGAGGGGGGGGTACTGTCAGGGTTCCTGGGTCGTTGACCCAGTGATTTCAGTTTGTTCATGTTCAGTTTGGTTCGCCACATTAATGTTCTCACTTCCTGTCTTTTCCCGTGTCAGCTTGTCTCCCGTGTCATTAGTCAGATTATGTTCAGCCCTGTACTCACCTGTTTCCAATCATTGTCATCATCCACCTGTGTATTTAAGTTCCTCGGTTTCACCAGTTCTCGGTCGTGTCATTGATGTTAATGATGTATGTCTGATGTCGTCAGTATGTCCAGTCAGTATGTCCAGTCAGTCAGTCCTTTGTTCATTCATTCAGTCAGCCAGCCATTTCCTCCCTCTGTACTGTTTGCTCACTCCTTCGGCAATAAACATCCACCTTCACCTACCTGCCTGTGAGTCCAGCGTTTGGGTCCTCCTTCTCTCATCCACGACACTACCCTTGACAATGGGAAGACAGCAAGTATAAATACACGGGCAAAGAGGAGAGACAAAGCTGAACCAAATCAGAATAACAAGACATGAGGGATGTAAAACAAAACATGAACAGGAAGTAAAGAGATGACAGACTAACATACAAACTTGACATTGGAATACAAGGAAAACAGGGAAGGTAACTAAACCAAAGATCAATGAATAAAACCTCAACTATAACACAAGCAGAATCCAAAGCTATACTAAAAATGGAGAGGACCTGACAATATAAACTTAATTAAGGCAACCTGGAATATGAACTACAAGTAATGGAATGCAAAACTCAAAATATCACAACACAAGAATACAAAATGCTAAACTCAGGCCCAAATGGCCAAGGTTCATGAGACCGTGTGATAGAAGCTAGAACAGAGTCTCTAACCACCTTTGATCACCTCACATTTCAGCATATCCAGTCACTCCTCTACAGTCATAGGGAGTATCAGTGACTACAGTAATCTCTCTTTATGTCATAAACTTTAGATAATTCTGATGTCACAGAGGTCTCCACTCATCTCATGCGGCATATAATGGAGATATTACCTTGGAAAAAATGTTTTTATCAACTTTTGAACCTCAGTAATTCATTACCATTTCATTATGGACCTCTGGAAGTCATGAATTAGGTTTATTATGCAAATGTATGTTCAAGACAACCTTTTGGCAGTTTTTCTTCAATGAACTCAGTGAGACTAAAACCAAACTTTGAAGAATTTTATAAATAACGTCCCTGATAATCTTTCTCAGAAAGATGAAGCCTTTGGAGGAGGCGCGGGGGGTGGGGGGGTGGTCAGAGTCACAGAGAGCCACATTATCACTTCCTTTTACCTATTACCAGAGATATATAAAAGCCTCAGACAGCCTCCAGGCAGAACTACTGTTGCATGTGTTGGCTCACTTACCTCTTTAACCTGTCTGCTTAGGTGAATTATTTATCACACGACTAGCCGAGAACAGGGTGCAGCACAGTTTTGTGCTTTAATGTGGAGAAGCGTTTATACACAGAGGCCACATGATGGAGGTGTTGAGTAAGTGCAATGCTCTACAGTTTCCTTTAGAAGCACAGTTGAGTTAGGTGAATATATCACTTAAATGCAAATATATTCTGTTATTTTTCATTGCATCTATGCAGTGCTGTTTTTTTATTTTATTTTTTTAAATGACTTTAAATGGCATTCGAGTTTGTATTGTGACATCACAGGCTAAAAAAAGTGAAAAGGGCTTATAAAGGACTCCCTAGTCACCACTTTCATGCAGTAAAGGTTCGTTTATCTGTCGTCTTTTCATTTGGCTTTAATACACAGCAATTCAGTTCAGTTCAGTTTTATTTATATAGCACAAAATCACAACAGCAGTTGCCTTGAGGTCTTTTATATTGTAAGATAAAGACCCTACAATAACACAGAGAATACCAGAATGATGAATTTAGATGCTTGAGCCAGGCTACCATTTTCTCACCTATACATCCTCCTGGAACATCAGTCCAATTTTACCAAAGATTATTGAATTATTTTTTCATTACAAAACTATTTTCCCATAAGCATTACATACACATTGCAATTGCATAATGTATCTTTTTCACCTATGACATGCTGGTGGCTGACTGGCTTCAATGTTCTTTTGAAATCCATCAATGGATCATTAGTGTCACCAATTTCAATATACTTGTAAGCACTGCAAATTATATTTGTACAGTTTTTCAATGCAGCTACAATAACCGTGTGAACTTTGAGTTTCTAATTTCAGTTTTTGCTTCACAAAGCCAAAATCTGAAAAATGTCTTCTCTTTCTTAAAAAGTACTCCTCAAATAAGAGATGCAAAATGAATTCTGAAGGCGATACAAAGCTTCATCATTACACTGATTTTAATGGCACACATTTAGTTCAGTGATAAGCCCCTAATAGCGAGACAGCTCTGCAGCATTTTCTGTAATTAACTGTCTCACTACAAGGCAGGATGGCTTATGATCAATGCGCATGGAAGCTGTAATCACCAGCATTACTGTAACAGCCGAGCTGATGAACTCCAGCAAAGGAAAATTACACATGATCGTTATTAACGCAGATACGGTAGGTACATTACCTTTTTGTTAAAGAGAACTTACACATTGAGTTAAAAAAATCATTATTGTTGAATCAATTTTACACTTTTCTTTGTTTAGAGCGAAATCTGTAGAGAACAGAAAACTCATTGAATCAAATTGTTAGTAATATAGCCCATATAGTCTAGTAGGCTTAACCCAATGTCCTTTAAATCACAAAGTTACAATTGCTGTTCAGTTTTTTTGACGGCTGATTCTCTTTCCGCACTGACTTTCACTCAATATCTATATGCAAAACATGCACAACGCCGTTGCAGAATCTTTGGTTGCCATCTTGTTGAGATTTGGCACACTGGATACTAAATTGCCTAATTTTTTTTTTAAAGTCTTAAAATAAAATGCACTTACAGGAGAAATTAAAAGTGGATTCGTTTAAGTATCTTGAAGTAAATCAAAACAAGATGATAGGTCAGTCATATGACACACAAAGCAGTGGTAAACAGGTAAGTTGTAGAAAAGGTAACCCTGATATAGTTTTCATGAAAGAGTAAATTACCTATAGAGGAAAAAAAAAACTTTTTGCATTAGGTAGTAAACATGCTTACTTCTACTAGTTTACTTCTAAAGTTTGGCTTTTTAGCCACTTCAGTGGTTATCCTAATCCCTAACTCTAACTTTACTTTATCAGGATGTGTAATTTTTGAGCTTTTTTAAAATGTTCTCCCAAGTCTTGGCACTGATGGGACAAAGAAAATAATATACTGGCAGTCATAAAAATCTACTTCCATTTGACTGATCTCCTAAAAACAGGGTTAAGCACAAGTCTGGTCTAAGGGCCAGGGCTCAGTGACTCAGTTAACATGTATGTCTATAGGGACTGGAAAAAGGTGGAGCCAGCCTGGAGTGGCCACTTAAGAGGCCAGTACCATTACCAATACAGATAATCTTAACCTATGAAGTCTTATGTAGGGGAGAGCAGTGTTTTACAGTTTAATGACCAACTATGGGATCTATGGGATTTTTACTAATTTCTAATCATTAGTTTACATGTTTGATGTAATTTTTTTCATTTCCAAAGAAATACTTTATTTAACAGAGGTTAGTGGGAAAAGTATCAATCCCATTGCGCTAGTATCCAAAACCAGCCTTAGTATCTATACTGTCGATATCTGGATCGATCGCCTCTTTCTACTTAAAGGTTTACTTCATTTCTCAGATCTTCAGCTCTCAGCATGATTTCAGTCTCAAGGTGAAAAACAGAAGAGAGTTTACACAGCTTAGTTAGGTTTGTCATAGATGATAAACCTAGAGAAAATGGACTGATAGTAACACCCAACAGAAAATAGAGATTTCATCTTTTCTTTGACTGATTTCATTTTTGTGTTCTTGTACGTTATAGTATGATGCCTGTTGTCTGTGTTGATTTACTTACAGACCCAAACACAGTAACCTCAAAGTAAATGGACTGATTCTCATATAGCGCTTTTCTACTCTCCCAGAGTACTCAAAGCACTCTATACAACATGCCACATTCACTACACTGAGTGCTTTCTAACTACATTCACATTCCGATGGATGTACTGGGGTTAGTATCGTGCCAAAGGATACTTGATATGCAGACAGGAGGAGCCGGGGATCGAACCACCAACCTTCCGATCAGTAGGTGACCTGCTCTACCTCGTGATCTACAGCCACCCCTACCTACATGGTGTTGTTAAATGACTTAGCAATTTTTAAATAGAGCCCAGAGTGTATGATTTCTGTTTTCTCTTGAACAAACTGAAGACAAAATCTAATCTTACCATGTAATAATGTACATATGCTGGACATTGTACAATAAGAAAAGTGAATGATGGGATCTGTATTTTTTGTGTCACACTGCCCTCTTAAGGATGTTTGTTGGAAGAACAGAAATAGGAACATCACTGATGTATCCACAGAGGGGCAGCATCTACTTATAAATGTTATCTGAGTGTATCTCAGTCAGTTAGTGTGATGCATTTGCCATAAAATAAATTTTGTAGGTGAAATCTTGTCTGAATTAAAAGTCAAAATTACTTAATCAATGACAGTTAAACTCGGAGGATGAAAGTGATTAGTAGAATTATGAGACAAGCCTCTCTGTTCAGATTCATGATGGATTAATAATTTAGTGACTGAAACCGTATTGACCAGGTGCCCACATAATTAGAAAGCTTTTTTTCCCCTCTTTTTTTTTTTTTTTTTTTTTTTTTTGTTGAAAAAAATTAAATTAAGCCATTGTTATTAATGAGACCCTTCGGCTGTAATTTGTTGCAGCCCTTCATACAAAATACAGATACTTCAGAATCACTCATTAATCTATGTAGTGTCTGTTCACAGTGTCCGTTAGTTAGTCAGGGGTCATACAAAAGTAAAGCAAAAGTAATACAGTAAAACAATAAAAGCAACGAGCTAAAATGCTAACATTACAATGAAATAAAAGAAACAGGTGTAAAGGAGAATTGCTACTAGAAAACTGAAACAGGTCCAAAAAGCCAAATTTGTGTATCATGCTACATGTGACATTAGTAGCTTGATCACCTATGTTATCAGTGTGGTATGATAAACTGTTATCAGTCCTACCTGACTGATTATCTAATGTACTAAAAGCATCTTTATATTAATTTTTTAAAGAGATTTGTTTTCCGTTTGTAAGTATGATAGTGCTTAACAAAGTTATTGGACCACCACCCAAGTAAAACTTTCGTCACATCATTGCATTCTTTTGTTTAATGTGTCTGTAATGGTTAACCCACAAGTATGCCTAAGTCTTTAACTGAAATCAAATTCATGTTTAAACACTAAAATAATAACTTAAATATCATTATTGTTGCTATTGATTTTCGTGTCTATTTAATTTTGATTAAGATGCATACTTACAGTTATTAACCTACATTCCTGTACACAGAGAAAAATACGGTAGTTTTATTGGCTTAATGTTATGTTTATCCAAAAAAGTGGATTCTGTTCATCTGGGCGTGGCGTTTTCTCCCCATTGAAAATGCCTCATCCAGATGAACAGAAACAACTTTTTGGGATTTCCTTACGTGAATGATTGATAAGTTGTCAGGGAGGTCCAGGGTGCTGGCTCAAATTTGAACATAAAAGCATGATTTCAGTTTAAAATTCTTCACTCCTGCTCAAAATGGGAAAACCTTGAGAACTCACTGAAACACACTTTGTGATCCTGGATGGTATTTAGTGACAAACAGGGTAAGACATAAAGTGTTATCACTGTGTGGTCAAGAGTGTTTTGGAGTCAACTGACCAGACCAATACTTCAAAAATGTGCCAAGAGGAATAAAAAGAAATAGAAAGAAAAGCTGACTGAAGCAGATAACAGATAACTCAAGATTCTAAGTAGGAGCAACAGAAGGAAAAAACACTGCAGATCTTCAGGCAGAGATAAATGTTTTTAGATCAGAGTCTGAGAAAGTCTCCAGAATGACTATAAGCAAAACAAACTGAATGAACAAGATTTAAAGGGAGGAATGGCTGCTAAGAAGCCATTATTGAGAATGTCAAACATCTGGAAACACCTCAGATTTTCCAAAAACACCAGGCTGTAGATGAGTGGAAGAAGATAATCCTAATGGACAAATTCAGTTTTGAACTCTTCAGTCAGCACTGCCATCCACAGAAAAACTGAAGAACGTGTTAATGCTATACCAACAACGATGACCCAATCATGCTTCAAAGCTGTGCAAACATGTCTTCTAATGTTGGACACGATGTATCATGCTTCCTTGAGGTTTATTACCAATTGTAAATACCTGACCCATCACTGTGATTTGTACTTAAGAGTAAAATGGCCTTCTTTGGCCATTAGAAGACAGGGGCATTGGTACACTTTTATTTACAAAGCTATGCTTGGATTGCTGCCTCCTTATATTTGTACTTTGGTCACAAGGACAAATAGTGGTTCTTACTCCTTGCGCTCAAATGATCAGCTGCTGTTGTCTGTTCCCCTTGTCCGCACAGAGCTGGGTAAGAAAGCCTTTGTCCACTCTGCGCCTTTTTCATGGAACATGTTACAGAAAGACTGGAAACTAACTGAATTGTTGTCTTTAAATGTTTTTAAAACTAAACTCAAAGGCCTACAGGCTGCCTCAATAATGTGTAATTGTTTTGTGTAATTTTAACTTTGTTTGTTCGTATGTATTTGTCTTGAAATGTGCTGCCTCTTGGCCAGGACTCCCTTGAAAAAGAGGTCTTTGATCTCAACGGGACATTCCTGGTTAAATAAAGGTTAAATAAAAAAAAAAAAAAAAACACTGTTCGATCAGGAGCATGAATCTGGTTAACTGGAGCTGATCAACTGGCCAAGTAAGGTCCAAATTTGAAACATATTGAAAATATTTATTAAAATATTTTGAATATGAAAATATTAAATATTTAGTGGATTCAAACATACATCGCACACAAATTTCATTCAAAGCAAGTCTTTGGGAACAGCTAGAAACTATATGGAACAAAAGATAATGTCATACAGAACGTAAAAACAAGGAGAACAAGAAGTCAAGCTATTAAGGCCAAAGGGCACTACGCAAAATGTTGTCTTTTAGTGATGTATGAATTTTGTTGCTTCATTTGCTTTATTAAAAAAGAAAAAACATAATTTTGCAGATTTATATAACTAATATCATCATTATATTTACACAGTTCTTTCCTTAATCGCGTCATTTTTGTGTTTAATTGGCGATTACTAAATGATACTTTAGGGTTTTTATAAACCAAAGGCATTACATTCTATGTGCAAACTGATGCTGAGCTGCAACAAACAATTGCCTGTGCAGGAAACAAGTGTAAATAATCAAAACATATTTACTAGCAGTTTGTGATATAAAATTGAATTTAAAATGAAAATGCAAAAAAATGAAACCAAGAGAAAAATAAAGAATTTTCTTTACAAAAACCAAGTAATTTAACAGTGGATAATGTATTTTAAAATGAAACAGCAAAACTGTTTGCTAGTTCTTTATCACACGTTCATATGTTTAAATGAGTGACTTACTGGTAAAATCCTTATACTTTAATATCCACAATATTTACATAATCTGGCATTGCACACTCATTAATGCACTCATACTAAAGATTCTCTGACAGTTAACTGGTGCGTCCTCCTGCAGGACTTTTTTCCACCACATGATGCCAGTGCTGCACTGTTGAAAAGTTTGTGCTCTTCAGCTTTCTGCTTCTTTTCAACTTACCTACAAATACACTGAAAAATGAAATCAGAGAGGATGAAGTGAGTGAAGTAAGGTTAAATTGGTAACATCAGCAACAGAAAATGCATCACGGTATAGCAGTGATTAGCATTTTCCTCATAGCACGAAGGTCCTGTCTGGAGTTTGCACGTTGTCCCTGTTTCCCTCTATTTTCTCTCCAGGGACTTGGGTCTCCTCCCACAGCCCAAAGATACACACAGGGTTAGGTTTAATGGCAATTCTAAATGAATTGTTGGTGAGTGGGAATGCCTCTATGTGGTAGATCGATGATCTGTCCAGGGTGTATTCTGAATTTTGCTTCACGATAGCCGGGATAGGCTCCAGTCTCCCGCAACCCTCAACTGGATAAGTGTTTATATGTCTTTAGAATTATACCTTATTTAAGTTACCTTTATTTGTTAAACACACACGACATTGTGCATTTTCCTTTAGGTGTATTCATGCAATTATAGATGACTTTTTAGAACTAAATCAATGTTAGAGAGGACATGCAGTGTCCTGAGGTTTTTAGCCAAGCTTTTAGCTAACAGTAGTTTAAATGTTCCATACGTCCAGACATATTTTATATACTGTTCTCTGTTTGTTCCACTACATCTACAATTAAACTGTCATGTTTTATTTACCATCATGCTAGATTACTGAAACTGTGACACGATGATTTAGGTGTTATAGATAGATAGATAGATAGATAGATAGATAGATAGATAGATAGATAGATAGATAGATAGATAGATAGATGACATCAGGGAATCCTACTAGCTCTAATCATGGCAACACAACAACACTACATCCATTGGAGTCTATCTGCCACATTATGGAAGGATGTAAGATGCTAGTTGGGGCCCTGCAGGATAGTGTACAGTAACATCTGTGCTACATATGGACTACAAATCTCCAAGTCCTAATGAGAGACATCACCAAAGGTGTTTGAGAACAACAGGGATAATGTCCCGTGGGACTTCGACTTCCAGACAGACAAGCAGCTGTTGGCCAACCGACCAGATGTAGCGGTGGTTAACAAGGAGCAGAAGACTGGAGCTGTGATAGATGTGGCAGTCCCACATATGGAAGAAGATGTGGAGCAGATGTAGAAGGTAAAGTCCAAAGAGGTCCCAGTGGTAACCTCGAAACTGGAAGAGCGGCTCCAACAGAGTCCAAGCACCACAAACCAGGGTTAGGTTCTACACATTTGAGCAAACAGGAAATTTATATTACTGTAACTATATACATATATATTCAATTTCAAATTTGAAATAGATATAGATATAGATATAGACATAACTCCCTGATACTGGTGAACAGCATTTGGACAGAAATACTTGTTGAAGTTCATACACAACAAAAATTGTTTCATTCAGTTTCATTCAGCATTATCATCATCATCACCAAGGTCATCTTGGGGATGAATGACTTATCTTTATAAATAAGCCATCTATTTATGCTGGACACAGAAGCATGTCCATTTCCACTGTGCTGGTACATGTCACTATGGTCACATTGTGGACTAGAGCCTGCTGAACCCCTCCATCTCTTGGCCCATCAGCCCATCTTCCCCATTCTGATACATTATTGGTTCACTCTGTAGAGCCCAGGAAGCATTGGGAGATAAGGAAAAGGGGCGAAGGGCCAGGCTCAGCGATCCCTCAGATAGCACCTAATCACATTCATTACATCAATTAAGGCAGGCCAACACAACACCGGGCTGGGAGTCAGACCTCCATCTCCTGCTGATCGATGCTAAACACTGAGCACATCGTCTGGTCTTCAACCTCAACCCTGTAGACCACAATACTGTATTATCTCTCATTTGCCAAACTAGTCATCTGTGGAAATTTCAGGAATTAAACTCATCTAAAGGCAAAAATTATGTAACATTTGAAACCACAAAGAGTAAAAATGTCCTTTTTGGTGATTTGCAGGCCAAAAAATGTACAATGTGAACATTAACACGAGGTTAATTTTGACTTAGATTTTACTATACCGTTACTGTTTTTAATTATCAATTATTTTAAATCTTCACAACCATTACACTGAAACTGCTGTTTGTACAAAAACAATCAAAACGCAGCAGTTCAATATATAACAATGAGTATAAAATCCTGAAGATTATATGAACATTAACACCAACATCCTGTGGCACCAAGCTATTAAGCCAGTAGACCTGTGGCACACTTTAAGTGGTATGGATATTAAATCGTTTAAAGCAGGAACTAAATGGACATCATAAAATCCTCTGAATATAATTCACCAAAGTAGAATCTCTAAGAAAGCCAAATTTAGTATAATATAATTTTTAGGTTCTCACTGCAGTTAAGCCCTGAACAATAGTTGCTGAAATTATAATCTGATCTGTCTGGTCATTAAATGTCATTTCAGGAGTATCTTTAGTACTACAACAAAGCTCAGAGGTATTTATTCTTCCTGCTTGTAAAGCTATGTGAGTTATTCACGCTAAATGGGCAACAGCTTTAGTTTCAGGTAGAAAATCATGGGGGGGCTAGTTCCCTGCATCTGTCAGCTTTATTGGTTCAGTAATCTTCACAGTGGAATCCTCTTTAGCAGAACCAACCCGAATCCAAATCATGATAATGTATTCATTTACTCTTGGTACTTTAAATTAATGTTTTCCTATTAGTCTGGATCCAGGTTGAAGACTCACCTGTTCTCAGCTGCATTTGAATAAAGCACCAAATCCACACTTTAAGCTTAAATTTCAAAACTTACATTTAACTACTGATTTTATCTACTGTTCTGATTTTATCTGTTTTGATTTTATATACTGTTGTTTGTTTGTTTGTTAATTAGTTAGTTAGTTTATTTGCTTGTTTTATTCAATTTTAAATCATGCTTTTTATTTGTTCTTGTTTCTAATGTCTCTGTAAAGCACTTTGAATCACCTTGTTGTTGAATTGTGCTATACAAATAAACTTGCCTTGCCTTGCCTTGGATTTTTATAAATGGGATCAGTTTAACCCACTAGGGGGCTCCAGACCAAAACTGAGATTCCTGTTCAACTTTTTCTAACCTCTTGTGATAGTTTAAAATTTTATCACATGAAAAGAAATTTCAGGATACAAAAAACTGAGACTTCATTCAGAGGCCAGTTTCAAGACTCTCGTTTTACTATATGGAGCCAAGTAATGGACAATGCACAAAAACTTGACTGACTTGTATTTTGAGCTTCTGGTACCAAACATCTTGCCTCAAGATATGACATATTTAATCACATTATTTGCTATTTTTTTAGAGAATTTGCTTTTCTCTACATCATATTTTTTTAAATATTCCTTCCTTTGGAACAAGAGCTTAAATTCTTGCCTGGGCTTCTCTAATATGTAGACTTTTGGGGTATTTTTATAAATCAACTGTGGACTTGAATGAATTTAATTGCGAGCAGTTATTTTTTGTAATATGCTAGTAATTTGTATCCGCAGTGTGTGAAAGGTTATTTAAGGATTATTGTGTGAAAAAGTAGGTAAAAAAACATTAAATGTTAATGTGCGCCATAAGCAGACACTCAGCGGTTGAGCTGATGACATACAGGTAAGATGACACATCGTTAAAACCATAGTGTCACATTGTTACAATGTGTTGTGCACAAGCATATGACACACTTAGATATGGGTGTCATTTGTGGAATTCATTTTGCATGTATAGCATTGATCAGATGTCTGGGGTGGATCACCTGCCTGACAGACAGGTATGCATAATATTCATATGTTTTTAAGACTAAATGACTCGTGACCATCAGCCGCTCCCTATGGTACAGTTTTGTGTCATCACTGACCTCCTGGCAGACTTAGCTTCCTCCTGAAACCTTTTGCCTTCTTCCCCCGGCGACAGAAAACCTGGTGACACCAGGATGAGCGACAGGCAAAGAAGAGAAGAAATGGCGGCGAAAACTGCAGGGAGATAAAACGGATAGATAAGGTCGGGGCATCACAGAAAAAAATGGGAGAGGAGATAGATTGTGACAGAAGAGAGAGAGAAGGGGGTAGGAAGAGTGATGCCATTGATACACTGAAGCTGCAAAGAGAGGACAGGAAGATGCTTTTTGCCCCCTCAAAGTGCTATCGGAAGACATACATTACAATGACAGCACTGTGACCACACCAACCACATAAAAAACACACAGGCTTATTTCATCTCCCACAGATAGTTATTAATAAAAACCAGGACAAGGACAAACACACACACACACTCACAGAAAGGAGAAATAGATGAGAAAGAGCAATGGAGAGTCAAAAAGGAGTGCCGAAAGAGGAACATCACATTGTGAGGAGGCTTGCTCGCATGGCAACGTGAAGTCGAGAGCAATGGATCTCACACCTCGATTTGTCAGTGTGATGAAATAAGCTACTGGACACAATCCCATACTCCACACTGTCTACTGACGTGACATCTAAAGCATCTCCTTTTCCTCTCACTTCTCTCTTCTCCCTTCCAAGTATTCATTTATGCCCTTATTTCTTGTCTTACTTCCCTCACAGAGTCTCTCCACCTTTCTCTCTCAGAGTCTCGGTGTTATCAGTATCTGACACACAGTGAATCAGGGAGTATCTAGCGGCCCGCTATCAGACCTCTCTTCATCTCCCACTGCCCCTCTGTGCTCAGGCCTATCAATCAGAGAGCTACTGCCAGGACAGATGCCACCGTTGCAACTGCAGCCACTGACACAACTCGTATCTGCCACAACACAGTGATTAAATGGAACTAATGCAATTAACAGAAGACATTCAGTCACTTAAAGTCCAGTAGAGATGAATGAGCATTAAATGTCGCCTAAAAGAGATCAATTCATAGTATTATTGCATGTTAAATGTTAGGTTGGACTTTATTTAGCCAAAGATGAGCAGAAAAACTGAGAAGACAAGATAGTGCAGTGTGTTACAGATAATATTAACACCTTTAATGTGCCTTTTAAGGCAGCTGTAAGGTTGGAGTCAGGTAAAAACAAATTGTCCAAGAGTTTTTACATTTCAGATGTCAACAGGAGGCCTGGACATAGAAGTTTCTCTACCCCAATATCGTCTGCTGGAGATGGGAATTCGGGGATGGGGATTATTTGGGATCTGTGTAGGTGGATGAAAGTAGGGGTGATATGCTACCAAGAGTTTTGGACATGTTGCAGCCTATCCAGGACTTTGCTGGAGACTCCGGATAGAACATTATAATAGCTGAGATAAGAGACAAAGTCCACCAGATCAAGTGCCAAACAAGGCGGTTTAATGCATCTAAATGAACAAGCCAAGTAGTGTTTAGCACTGTCAGATCACTTGCTTAGTTTTATCTGAGTAACTCCCACAGTCCAAAGATAGCCTGTGCATTAAGTTAATCTATGAGTCTAAAGTGGCTGTTGGCGCAGATGTATGAGAGATAAAGCAGTAAAAGCATTGCATAGAGTAAAGTGCTGTATGAATGTGGCTTGTTGTGTAAAGTGCACTAAGTTGTCAGAAAGACTAGGAAAGCAGTACATAAATAAATGTCTATTTGCATATAAAACCATAAGGTTAACCCAAAATGCAAATCCTGTGTGCACTCTTAGGCATGATGGCATGGCATGAGTCACATGATAAACTATGCTGGTTGCAAAATACATCAAATGCACCCACAGAACAACCCGCAGGTACCCAGAGGTAGGCGGGTTGTTTAAGTCAATGCCCTGCCCTTTGTTTTGACAGACCGGGCTGCAGCCAAGCTAACCTTTACATGTACTCACTATGCTAAGCTAATGGTTGTCTTTGTTTTTGCTGGAAACAAAGTATTTGTAGGGCCCAGCACTGCATCCACTGGCAAAGCCAAGTGCACTGCTGAGGATCATTTACACTGCTGCTTGGTAATGACTTTTAGAGGTTGTATAGCTTCAGATTAATGGGTGTTTGCTAATTTCTGCTTTTACAATACTGTCATCTCGCTTTGTTCAACCATTCCTTTGCAGTCCATTGTGAATTAATGTCCGAGCTTATGATGATGCCAGGCTGCTGGTGTTGCCTGTATGCTGTCAACTCATCATTGAGCTGAAATGGGTTTGAAGTACTTTGATGTGGGCTGTCGTATGCTCCTTTTGACTGCTATCCTGCCCATACATTCAATCATTCTCCTGTAATACCAACTTTATGGGAAACTCAATATTGCATTTGTCACACATCACTTATCATGTTAACATTTCTTTCACGCATGCTACATTTAGCTGAGCAGTCGCACTCATTGGGTGCCAGAAGCTTATATCCATGTCCCGATGGCCATCTTCTGCTTAGCAATGCTACAAAAAATGTCAGCTTAAAATGTGCACTTCACGCTGGAGGCCTGTTTGCTGCCTAGATGCTTCAATGCATTACTTCAGCAAGGTAAGGCCTTCCTTTTTCTCCACGTATGTTAATGCATGTCATGTGATGCTCTCTGATATTTCTGTTTCTTGTAATCCACCTGCTGTTAATTTTATGTATTGACAATTGGCTGTTGATTTATTCAAGCTTTATCATGATACTTTTAATTAAAAAATTTTTGATTTACCTGCTGTTGGTGCCTGAATCTTCATGTCTGACTGGCAGATAGTTGCAGTGTAGATGGTGGGATCTAGGAGTTAAACATTTCCAGTGTTCCATGTCACTGTTTTAAGCTTAAACGCTCATAGTGCGGACTTCCAGAATTCAAAGATATGAATAAGCATGTCAGTGTGGCAAACAAAAGGCCATTTCAAGAAGATGTTCACTAATCAGCAGTGCAATCTGGGGTCAGTGTTCATCACCCATTTTTGTCATGATTGCTATCAGTGGTTATACTACTTTTAAGTTACCATCAATGATTTCCTGAAAGGATTTTCAATGCTATGCTAAACATTTAATAAAAACAAGTGACTATTTTATATAACTGTAGAAGCCATAATGATTAAAAACAAAATCAGGCCTTATAATAATTGGTCAGTCTTATTTTGACACCACAGGATTAACTTACAGCAAATTCTTAAAGAGCCACTGCTTCGCTTAATTTTGTATTTCACACGTGACAGGTTAATACAAAAATCTAAATAATTGAGATTTATAATTAATCTTTTTTTTTTTAAGACATATAGATGTTTAAAAAATATCTGTATGTTTGACAAAGATTTGGCAAAGTTTTGCTGCAATTGGCCCACCCGTTAAGGAGGATGCAGAGGTGTTGCTGGCACCCGACCCCTCATCACATGACATTAATTTGTCGGCCATTTTGGTCGCGTAATAACCCTGACACCTACCTACTGAAAATTGTGTTGATGACATAAACTATGGCGACTAGGAGTAAAAAAAACAAAGTTTATTTACTCTCTCAGAGGAAGTGAAACGCGTCCATGACAAGTTTGCTCGTTATGGGGAGAAACTGTGTAGAGAAAACGAGGGTTGAAGAATATCACTGCATATGTTGACTGATGCTGTGAAGTGCAACCCTGCCACTCTCCCATCACATAATCATGTTATTAACACACCGTCAAATTATACGGGACGAGATCTGAAGCCCTCCTTCAAATACTGATAAGTTTGGATGATTATCAGTATTTTGTGTCAAGATGGGTAACAAACCGCACCGGACTTTGCCTGGAGGTCACCCCTCAGGTATTTGCCAATTTCTTTTTAAATTTCTTTTTGATATTGGCATGTCTTGTCGTAGCATCCGTTACATTGTCAACAAGTCACCGTAGCTCATGTGTGATTCATGATAGTGATGTTGATGAAGAAATCGTTAATTTTCCATCAGTAAGCGCTGTTGTTGTTGCTTCTGTTACCTGGCGCTAGCTCCTGTTCGCTGCTGTTACTGAAACCTTTTTAGGTGGCTCTAACTTGGGTAGACTAACACTTAGCAAATGAACTGCTCTGTGATGTGAGAATGTAAGCAAACTGTTGATCACAGGAAAAATATAGTTTTAGTCAGCGGTCCGGTTACGGGAGGGTCACCTGTCTGAGCTGCTGACGATAACTAAGTGTGACAATATCAAGAATAAATAAACATGTTCATGTAGGATTTCTTATGTTATGAGAAAGGAAAAAAACTAGAAAGAAATAATGAAAATATCAATTTAAATATTTTTAATAGTCAAATATTGTTTGAAACCGATGCTGGCGCTTTTAAAAATTCAAGTAACTTATGAATGATACTACCAATGGTCTTGTCCAATAAGGCGGACAGCTCTTGAGCGATGTACGCATGACGTCACTTGTGGTGTACCTATACCACAAAATACCTTAAACTGGCCGTGGTTATATTTGTATTGGTTATCACGTGTTCAGAAGGATTGGGTGTATGGGGGACTACCCCCTCACACCTACCTACACACATCTTTGTAAATCCAAATTGACAATAGGGAAACCAACAATACTGCACTGTGTTGTGCTTTTGTGATGTTGATTTGCAGACTGGTCATAGTGATGTAGTACTTGCTCAAGTGATAGAAATGTATCTCATGTGGTTGTTTGGATGCCACTAGCTCTTCAGTCACATCTAGCTTATTCTGCTGGTTGGTTCTTATCATGCATGATTAATTAATATAATAAATCTGTTCTCTGTGAAACCTATATTAAGAAGTCATTTTATTCCAACTTTTGCACTCCATTAATGACACTGCACAACTGAGGGAGGCTGTGCAGTGAACTCAGTTACAATACTTTATTAGGTTTATCTGCTAATCCCAACAGTGTAAGCTTTAATTACACCAACAAAGTATACTGATCCCTTTTAAAACTAAGGGACCATTATAAACTAAAAGTATGTCAACTAGGGCTAGCCATTTGCCAGCAAATATTATAATGTGTCTGCACTGATTGTATTAATACCACAAGCTTGACTTTATATTTCTCAGTTTTACTGAAAGGGTTCTTGAAAAAAAATGTTATGTGTAGTTTGTTAATCACAGTTTTTGAAATCACACAGCCTCATCGTCAACCATTTTATTACTCATCTCTCATTGGGTTATCTAGATATTGTTGACTGCAAAAAAGAGTGATGATTTTTTTAAGAGCATAAATCACTTCAGCTGCAATATCTGCCATAAAGCTTGAGGCGATCAGGTCCTTGAATCTTGAATGAAGTACAATCTAATGCACAAACGTGACGAAAAAGAGGGGATAAAAGTATGTTTGAGACGCTCATCAATTATTGAAGAGGCCACTAGATCCAGATCACATCAGGCCTGGGACAGTAGATAGTGTTTCATGGTGGCTTTGTCTTTAAATATTCCCCTAGATTGAAAGCTTCAAAGTAAACTTCAATTACTGCAGTGATTAGATCTGGCCTGCTCCATTAGAGGACATTCAAGCTTGGGTGGGGGGGTGGGGGAAGACAGAGAGAAAAGGGTGAGTACTCTTAGACCCCCAGCCAAGGAATTACTAACTATTGATCTTGCTGCCACAAGCCAGCTGACAATGACATTATAGTTGTGTTGCTTCAGATGAAGCAGTATAGTTCAGCACCAGGGATGTTGTTGTCCCTGCAAAGCACTTAGACATTGGGATGAAATCCTATTTAATTTGGGATGGGATAGAGAGCAAATGGTTTCTGCTGGCTTTGGGTTAAAGTTCTGATTTGATTCAGTTTTTTTATCATTTGTTTTGAGCTCATTGTAAGAATTCTAGCTTTCTCGGTTTTTGACAATGTGACTTCGATATCAGTCACTAAAGAACCACTGTGTTCATATGATTTTCGGCCAAACAAGTGACAAACAGTTGCCTTGCAGCTTAGCAAGCTATTGTAACAAATGTCATATGCTTTTGGTTAGAACTAGCTAAATATAATGCCTCAGTGTATGTGCCCACATACACATACATGGCTGCAACATGTAGATTGGATGTTCATTGCTGTTTTGGGCTGTGATGCACTTACAACCACCGTACAGTTTATACCTCACTGCTTAAACAGTCTCTGGGTTCCCAAAACTCCCAAAAGGATAACAGGTTTGAAACTACATTAAAAAATGTTGGTGTGTTTGGAACAGGGAATCACTTGTGACTACAGAAAGTAAGCGATATGTTAACGGTAGTTGATTTGAAACAGATGGAGCGTTTTAAAAGAATAAATATGAAAACTAAATGAAAAAGCAAAGAGTAGTAGCCCACCACATATGAAATCAGCTCATAATAGCAATTATATTATAATTAGAGGAATATTTGTAATGTCAGTTAGTATAACAATTGCATTGAATGTTCTCTCCCTCTCTCTAAGTTTGTAAATATTAGGGGTGCAACGATACACAAAATTGACGGTTTGGTTCGGTTCGATACTTTGGTGTCACGGTTCGCTATTTTTTCGATACAAAAAAATGTTCATGCCTTTTTAATTTCTCATTTATTAAAATTATAAATATAAAATTTAACTTAAAAGTACAGTTTTTAAATTTAATGTTGCTGAAAACAAAATAATAAAAAAGAGGAATCACTCATCTTTGGAAAAGAGAGTTTATTACAGAGAAATGGCTCTTTCCAAAATAAAAGCTATACTATACGCTTCTTCTGAGCTATATTCTCAGCAGCATATTAAACATATCAGGTCCCCATAAGGAGAATCATGTGCTAAACGGCTGTCTAAATGACTCGGGTAAAGTTTGTAGCATGCATGCTTGTTGTTTTTGTCTGCTTCCACTTGTCTTTGAACTAGGATGATGTCGGCGTAAATGTGCAGTCGTATTCGTTGTGTTCCCACTAGTGCTGTCAGCGTTAATCTCATTAAAATGACATTAACGCCATAACTCGGCAAATCTCTGTTAACGAGTTACCGCGGATCGCCCCGTGCGTGGGGCTGGACGGCGTCAACACGTTAACAAGCTAACTGCGCTAATGCACTAGTTCCCACCAATTGAGCATTGCGTGGCACATAGGGTTGCCAACTCCCTGAAAAATAAATAAGGGACACCTCGTGGCCAGGGCCGGGCAACCCAGTTCACCCTTCCCAGTGTGGTGAATTTTGTAGCTCTTTTTTTTTGTGTGTGAAATTATTTTTTAACCATTTAACTTGAATTTGATTTAAGCAGATGCATATTCTTTGTGATATGACCATATGGGAAACAAATGATCATTTAGCCATTTATTTTTAGCTCAAAATGACAACATTAACACAGTAAAACAGGTCTCTTTCTTAAACAGAAGCCTGTCATGCTTAACTTTTGAGAATATAAGTAAATCTTTCTTTAAAAGAACTCTGTCCTGCTTAACTTAAAATTAAAAAAGAAAGAAAGAAAGAAATAAAATAAAAAAATATATATATATAGGGCAGCACGGTGGCACGGTGGTTAGCACTGTTGCCTCACAGCAAGAAGGTCCTGAGTTCAATTCCACCATCAGGCCGGGGTCTTTCTGTGTGGAGTTTGCATGTTCTCCCTGTGTTTGCGTGGGTTCTCTCCGGGTACTCCGGCTTCCTCCCACCGTCCAAAGACATGCAGCTTGTGGGGATAGGTTAATTGGATAATACAAATTACCACTAGGTGTGAATGTGCGAGTGAATGTGAGTGTGAATGGTTGTCTGTCCTTGTGTGTTGGCCCTGCGACAGACTGGCGACCTGTCCAGGGTGTACCCTGCCTCTCGCCCTATGACAGCTGGGACAGGCTCCAGCGCCCCCCGCAACCCTGAAAAGGATAAGTGGAAGCGAATGGATGGATGGAGATATATATATATATATATATATATATATATATATATAAACACCCAGCACACCCCTGCGGGCGGTTTATCCTTCAAGCTCGGGTCCTCTACCAGAGGCCTGGGAGCTTGAGGGTCCTGCGCAGTATCTTAGCTGTTCCCAGGACTGCGCTCTTCTGGACAGAGATCTCCGATGTTGTTCCCGGGATCTGCTGGAGCCACTCGCCTAGCTTGGGAGTCACCGCACCTAGTGCTCCGATTACCACGGGGACCACCGTTACCTTCACCCTCCACATCCTCTCGAGCTCTTCTCTGAGCCCTTGGTATTTCTCCAGCTTCTCGTGTTCCTTCTTCCTGATATTGCTGTCATTCGGAACCGCTACATCGATCACTACGGGACTTCCAGGTTATACTCGGCACAGATGTTCCTGTACACTATGCCGGCCACTTGGTTATGGCGTTCCATGTATGCCTTGCCTGCTAGCATCTTGCACCCTGCTGTTATGTGCTGGATTGTCTCTGGGGCATCTTTACACAGCCTGCACCTGGGGTCTTGCCTGGTGTGATAGACCCCAGCCTCTATGGATCTTGTGCTCAGAGCTTGTTCTTGTGCTGCCATGATTAGTGCCTCTGTGCTGTCTTTCAGTCCAGCTTTGTCCAGCCACTGGTAGGATTTCTGGATATCAGCCACCTCCTCTATCTGCCGGTGGTACATACCGTGAAGGGGCCTGTCCTTCTTTTTTCTGCTGCCTGAGGTATTCACTGAGCACTCGGTCAGTTGGGGCCATCCTCCCAATGTATTCTTGGATGTTCGCTGTCTCATCCTGGACTGTGGTGCTGACACTCATATATATATATATATATATATATATATATATATATATATATATATATATATCACAACAGAAGTCACCCCAAGGTCATTATATTGTCAGGTAAAGAGCCTACAATAATACAGAGAAAGCCCTAACATTGAGATGACACCCATTATAAACAAGCACTTGGCAAGAGCAGGAAGAAAAAACATAATTCTAACTAGAGATGGCACGATACCACTTTTTTATGTCCGATACCGATACCGATATCATAAATTTGGATATCTGCCGATACCGATATGAATCCGATATAGTGTTTTTTAATCAACAAAACTGTTTTTTAAATATCTTGCTGCATTTTGTATAAGTTCATACTCAAGTTTAAAACAACAACTACACTAAAGCTATTCTGTTATACCTGTATGCAAAAAAAATGTTTCATAGTTCAGCAATACTGATCAATCTAATAAACTTAAACCTACACCATCCTCCCTATTCTGGTATTTTAAAGAGTACTTAGCATAAATATTAAGCAACCTAACTAATAGGGTTCCAACTCCCAGCAACAACAAAAATAAATAAATAAAAAATAGGGAACCACCCCTCACGCTCCACCTCATGATGCTTAATCGACGTAATCAACCTTAATTTGATGCAGTGTGAAAAAAATGCACAGAAATAAATTATTTTTCAAGAAATATTAAATAGATTCAACATCTTTCTTCAACAAAATTGCAGACTGCACAGATGGTACCTTCCCAAAGGAAAAAGTACTATAGCTTACTAGGGTATATATATTAGACTTAATAGTTACTATATACAGTAATGGACTTCTATTCATTTTGCATCAAATTAAAACTTTGGGTGTCAGATAATTATTTATTAAAAGCTTGACATTTTAAATGAGAATAAGAAAGAAAAGTATGTCTTTGTGCCCCCTTTTCCCTGTTAATGCCCTATCGGCCCCCCTGGCTAAACTTTGCTAGATCCGCCCCTGCACAGTTACCAGCCGTCAGCTACGTAGAAAAAGATCCTCGAGTAGAAAGTAATATTAAATACATTCTAACAACAGCTGATCAAGCTTAAACGTGCTTCTGTTGTTCAGCCGCTGGTTTCCTCTTTCTGGTGCAAAGTGGGCCAAAAGCAAACTAGAGACACGGACTCACGACAGAAAAGCTGATCAGCTGATCGTTAAGCAGTTTCATGATTGAAGTAGCAGCAAGAAGAGGCAGTCGCTCCATATATCGTTTGTTAAGCTTAACGCAGGAATGCTTTACAAACATTCAGAGATGGACTTACACACTTGCTTTACTTCTCTCGGGATAACTTTGTCGGAGATGAAATGCCGGATTGCTAGCGAAGCTCCAAATGCTATCCAGACCACCGACAGGTCCCGCATGCCACAGCCGCTCTATCACGTGATGCATACTGCTCCAACGTGCTAACGTTCTGAGGTGAGTTACGGCGTATTGCAAGTTTTGTGAGGTGCTTTCGTGATATTTAATGGATCGGATTACATTTTTTATTTTTCTCCGATATCCGATCCAGTCATTTAGGTCAGTATCGGACCGATACCGATACGTAATATCGGATCGGTCCATCTCTAATTCTAACAGGTATAATCCACCTGGTATGACCGGTTGGGGATGGGGGGAGACCAGAAAAAGGACATACTGTTAAAATAAAAAAGCCAGGAATTAATAATAAGTGATGTTAAATCCAGAGTAGCGTACAAACACAGAGAGAGTGAAAAAGGAACACTTGGTGCATCATGGCCCCCAGCAACTGAGGCCTATTGCAGCATAACCAAGGAAGGGTTTAGTGTCACATGGTCCAGTGCTAAGTATATGCTTTTTCAAAAAGGAAATTTTTAAGACTAATCTTAAAAGTAGAGTCACTCTGACACCCTGTCTGTTTCCAACATCCAATCTGGGATCTGGTTCTACAAGAGGAGGGGTCTGAAAGCTCCTATTTTACCTTTTTAAATATCCTAGAAACCATGTGGGTGAAACCCTGCAGTCCAAAGTTCTCTTTTGGGGTGATATGGTACTATTAGGTCTTTAAGATGGTGCCTGATTAGTCAGGACCTTGAATGTGCGGAGAAAGAGTTTAAATTTGATGCTCGATTAGAAAAGAAGCCAATATGGCAGACTTGTGCTCTCTTTCAAGTCCCTTTAGAATTGTGGTTATGGCTGTCATAGTATTGTGGCCAAAGAGATTGATGATATTGATGATACTATAGAAATGTATACATTTTTATAATATACGGCCCTCTTGTTAGGTATACCTCTTCAACTGTTTTTGTATTAGTTTCAAATATCTAAGCAGCCAATCACAGGCAAGTAGGCAAGTTATGTATACATAGCCAAGAAAACCTGCTGAAGGTTAAAGTAAGAATGAAAATGTGCAAAAAGGTGGTTTAAGTGACTTTGGACGCTTAGGTAAATTAGTGCCACCTACTGTGCTGGAGTTGCAGTTTGGGGTGGGTAGTACATTAATTATATCACAATAATTTAAGGAAATTGTCTATAATGGCATTCATGATAATATAGGAAAAAGTTACTTGACCTTTTTAATGCCTGGAGCTTGCAGGCAGAAACATGTGTAAGTGTGAGTAAATTGGAATTTTCCATTCTTTTCCATGAAGAATGTCAGTAGAGACTAAAGTACTGTAACCATTTAACACTTCAGAAGCCTAAACAATACTGTCACATAATAAAACTGAAAAATACTTTCTGTTTGACATGTTGTATCTTGGGTCAGGGTTTCTAACCAGCTGCTCAAAACTTTGCTTTTCCACCATGTGTCTATGTAGTTATTGTCATTATTAACATATTACAGCAGCTGTAATTGCACGCTGCTGCTAGACTCTTCCTATAAGAAAATAGGGGATTTGTTCCAGAAAGTTTGGTAAAGGAGGACATTTTTCTTAACATATGTAATTTTATTTTGAAATAACAAAATAAATCTTATTTATGAAAATATTACATGATTGTATCCAGCCAAATCAGATATTGTTCCAATACCATTAATCACAAGTTATACTCATTTTCTAATTTTCATGCTTTACTTCTCAATTCTGGATTTGACTTCTTTTTTTAAATCTTATTTGCATTTTGAAGACAAAGGTTAATTATTCATGTGATTTCACTCTGTAATTTAGGGACAAGAATAAATCCAGAATTTTATTCTACTATCCCTGGCAAACTTTTAAAAATGATCTTCATGTATTTATATCAGAGTCAAAACCAATCCAAAGTCCTGTTTAAATGATGCTGAACTGCCTTTTGTTTCTGCAGTTTGGGCACTATTCCCTTTGAAACCAGCAGCCTGAGTAAAAATAACTGGAAATTATATGACCTTCCTAATGATGATAATGATCCTGATGGTTTTCCTCGTCACAATGCCAATACTGTTAATAATGACAGTGATGATGATGGACACAGTGATGATGACGATGATAATGGCAGTTCTTCCACTGATGGTGCTGGCACTGTTGATGCTGCTGATATTTGTGGAAATGAGCATGTTGATAAGGCCGAAACATTTTCTTTGAGCATGCATGACTCCTGATAACGACACTGTAAGTCTACACTGACCTCCTTATCTGTTGCATCTCACTTTCAGACATCTACTTCCCTTTCCTCTCTGTTTGCAGGCCCCCGAAAACCATTATAACAATCTGATCAGCTTTACACACAAACCACGAAACAAACAAAAGTGGGTAAATTATGGAAAGAGAGGAGGGCTGGGTTATAGTTTTAAATAAAAGCAGAGCAAAAGGTCTTTGGTGGGGGAGAAAGTGAAGTGAAGTAGAACACGGTGACTCAAGTAGCAGTGGAGAAGATGGAGACAGAGAGGAAGAGCGGGGAAAGAAAGGGAGAGCGAAAAGGCTGGGCGAAGATAGATCACGGTCCTGAGCGATTGTGACAAGCATAGACCCTATCAGCCGCTGTTTGTTTGCACACTCCCCTCTCTGCATTAAAGGAGCCGTCCAGGCCGCTGGCAGGCCGCGAGCACTCCATCTCATCACCTGACATGCCAACAGATGTTATGGGCTGATAAGAACCCTGCGGCCCCCTTCCCTTTGCATCTACGATTACCTTCGCACAAAGAAGAAGGGGCGGTGGAGAAGATGGTGGTGTTGTGGGGTGTGTGTGTGTGTGTGCGTATGGGGGGGTGGAATGAGAGAGGGAAGGAGGCAGAGGAAGAAGGAGAGGAAATCAAATACTTCATGATGGGCTGGTGTAAAAAAAAAAAATTAAAAAAAGAAGAAAGAAATGAAGTAGATGGAAGTGGTGTGTGTGTGGGTGAAGGGGGGGTGAGAGAATGAGAGAATGAAAGATGGTAGGAAAACACTCATTTATCCTGTATGAAGTGGTAAATGGCCTTGCAGTGCTTCCTGGCCCCATGCTGTTTGTCTCTGTCCTAATCGGCTTATTCCATAAGCACTGCTGCACCATCGTCATTAGGCAATGATAATGATATTATTTAACAGGGGATGAGAGAATTAAGGAGGCGCACTATCTGATGGTTAGTTTTGTTCACCGCCTCATTTCCTCATCCTCGGAAAATGTAGCGTTTCCCAGTCGATAAGGATTGTTTTGCAATTGAAAAGATGCTTTAATGACAGCCACATCCATTGGCTTTATTGCTTAAAAACATCATTACTCTAACTTTTATTGTGTATTACATGGCTGGTTTGTTCTCCAAATAAAACTAACTAAATTGGGATGTCAAGAAAAAAATGCTCTGTGGAACATTGGTCTTGTTATGGCGAATGTAACCCAATCAGTGCAGTAAATACATACATATCTCCGACTCTCCCTCCCTCCGCCGCTTCCTCCTGATCACTAATTTATGATATAATTTAACAACGTTGCTATATTTGTTCCGCTAAACACTTTGCGTGGCATCAAATTACGGCTCACAAAAGATCATAGAAACCCAATATCATGCATCCTATTCTCAGCCAATCTGAATGGAGAGATTGTGTTTCTTTTCTTTTTCCACTGCTTGGCTCCAAGTCCAGAGGGGGATAGATGACATTACTAAACACAAATCAGCCAATAGAATAAACAAACTCAGGGGATAAACAACAATGCAATCTCCATCTACGCGTAAACAATATGGAGCGCGTGTGGCTCCTCTTGATTAAACTGAATATGTGTAGATGATAAGCCAACCAAGGTAATCAATGGAGTAATGATGAGGATGGGGGGGCGGGGGGTACGATTGCAAAGGGTGAAGGGGGAGCGTTGCGGTGGGGGGGCACCAGGTCCTATCGCAGGCAGTCATCAATGGAATTTCTAAAGCGCCTTGCCTGCCCTGTGTGTGTGTGCGTGTGTGTGTGTGTGTGGAGCAAAAGCGTGACAAACGCGTCATCTCGTGTGCGAGAGAGATAAGCTCTAAATAATTGTGGTCTGACAGGCCTGAATAATGGCCAAATTAGACAGAAGGTGCACATTATTACGAGCGGCAAACATTCAAGGCTGGTTTGAGATGTAACTAGGCTTGATTAAGGCTGCGATGATGATGATGACGATGACGATGAAGATGGCAATGATTGTGTTGTTAAACTCCCCCACACCCAGCCTAATCCCATTTCTCTCTTCTACTTTTCCCCTCTTTCTTCTTCTTTTTCCGTGGATTAGCATTTCGGTCTGCCTCACTCTGTTACCTGTGGACGACCTCCTGTTGAGCAGCAGCCCACACACTGAGTAAAAGAGCGATGAGCAAAGAGAAAGAAGATGAGGGGGGGGGGTAAAACAGCCACGTCCGTTGATAATCAGTGGATAAAAAAAAAAAGGAGCAATACAAGGTCAAGGAAAGGACGGGGGGAACAGTTGGGTGAAGCTGTGGACGGGGTGTGAAGGGAGTGATGGCGAAGAACAGAGAGGAGATAGAGCAGTGGTAGCTTTGATGTCGATCAGCTTTGGATTTGGTGTTTTGTCTGTGCTGCGGTTATGCCACGCTCAGGTAGAAAGATGAGAAAGGCCTTTTTTTGGAAGCTTTTGCTCAGTTGATGCTTACCTGAGGCCCAAACCAAAACAAGGAGCCTGTATCCACAGTACAGATCAGAGCCGTGGTGCAGCATGACCCAGCGAGAGAAAGACGAGTTGAAAAATGACGGAACCGAGCATGTGGGGGAGAAAAACAGAGCTCAAATCAATTTCTCCACCTGACACAAACTTTTATGGTAAAAATCACAGCATATAGCAAGAAAAATTATATAAAACTGATGTAATTTTGCACCAGCCTTTTAAAGTAAAAGCAACAGTTCATGCTTTGTTAAAGCAAATGACAGATTTTTCATCCATTTGATGGTTAAATGTCAATCTTTAACTTAAACTCAAGGCACTTTTTTTTTTTTTTTTTTTTTTTTTTTTTTTTTTTCTTTTCCGGGATGGGCGTGAGGTTCTGGGGGCGCTCCGTCTCTGGGCTGGGGCCCAGGCCGGGCCTCGGGGGCTTGGATCCTGGTTGGTGTGTTGCCGGGGTTGTGGGCGGGTGGGTGCATGGGGGCCCGGCCCTGGAGCGGGGTGCCGCCGGTGCGTCGAACCACCTGGGGGGCTCTTCAACTGGTGGGGGAGATGGTCACATCTTGCAGGAGCTTTCCTCTCTTCAGGAACTCTCTCTGCAGGAGGGGGAGATACAGGAGAGGTGGAGGAAGATCTCAGCCTGGGCGTTTACTGTCTTATGTAGTCTGGAAGATGTGTGGATGGTGGGGTGGGTGCAGTTTTCTCTGTGGTGGGGTTGGGTGGACTGTCCCGGGCTCTGTGGGGCCGGGAGGCGCTGCTGCACTGGGCCCCGGTCTGGATAGGCCTGGGCCCCCTTTCCCTGGCGGGTCGCGGAGTGTGGGAGTGCCTACTGGGGTCAGCGGGGGAGCTGGCCCCAGGGAGGGGTTACCTGCCCCTCCCTTCCTTCCCTCCCCATCTCCAGCTGCCTCTCTCTTCCCGCTCCACCACAACCACCCACACATGCAGGGCCTTGGAGTAGGGGTGTGTCACCAGGGTGCAGAGGAGGCTACCCCCCCCCCCCCCCCCCCTGTCCCCTTCTGGCTGCCTCTGCCTCAATTTTATCCCACAACTTAGACATTCACATTATTCACACTCTCATTACACATACATATAGGATCTTGGGGGTGGGCACAATCACGGAGTCCAAATTACCATCAGGGTGTATACCTCACCCCTGGCGTCGTTGCCCACCTCTCAATTTTAAATACACGTAGACATTGAGGGCTATCAGGAGGGACTATGCGCTTACCTGCTGCTCCTTGGCAGGTAGCTCCATGCCCTCCTGGGTTTTAATTACACCTTAGAACACACATGCATCAACACTACAATGAGCGGGTGGAGGGAGGTTTGGAGTCTTCTCCCACCCCCATTCTCTGCGGCCTGCTGGAGCGGGAGGGCTAGGTGGAGTTGGCCGTCCGACTGCGGTCTGGAGTGTGGGGCCTCCCTGCTGCTACGGAGTCGGGGTGGTCTGCCTCTCCCCACCGCAGGGAAAAGGGTAACACCACCTGGGTCTGGGTGCAGTTCCCCCCTCCAGGAGCAAGGGTACCTAGACCCGGTTTGTAGAGTACACTTGGGGAGTGTGATCGTGTGTACAGCGTCTCTTTATGTCTGTCTCCACGTTGGTTGAGTGTGGAGTGAGTGCATATGAGAGCATGAGGGGGGGAATGGATGTTTGTGTCTGTGTGTGCTTGTATGTCTGTGTCTATATGTCAGGTTGGGTATCAGACGCCACCTCTCTGGGGACACCTCAGGCCCTCCAAGGTTTGGAGGCCTATCTCCACCTACCACCACTTCCCCTGCCGGTGGCGGACTCCCTCACGTGTCGGTGCGTTGGTGGTTCTTTGTGTCTGGGGGTGGGCGTCCAGGTACACACCGGCTCACTCCTTGGCGGCCGCTTATCGGGGCCTGGAGCCTGGGGCTCGCTCGGGCCCCTTCGGGGGTGGGGTGCCCCCGGCCTCTCGGCCTGGGGCTCGGTCACTCAGGCACAGCTGGCGGCCGGCGGAGCTCACGGGCGCGTCACTGAAACTCCCCCTGGCTTCTGCTCCGCGGCTGCTGAGTGAACCCTCATCTGGGACTCTCCTCAGCTCTTACTGGAACAGTGGCGCGGCTGCCCCTCTGTTGGTCTTCCATGGTTTCTTGTGTTCTGGGGGCCTCTGGATGTCTGGAGTTTTGATCTCCTCCATACCTGCTTCACACCCTGGAGGACGGGGCTGTGGCCCCCCCACACTCCCTAGCAGATCGTTACATGGAGAAACCTTTGGAATACAAGCGCGCTGATCCACACAGGTATGCACACGGGTGTTCACTGCTCGTAGACCCAAATTACACCTTTCTTGGCTGCTACTTCGAAGCACATCTGTCCTGCGTGCTGCACAACAACATTGAATATTTAGTATTTACTGCTGTTTACACTTAGCTAGATTAATGCGATGGTGTTGTGTTTAGTATGTTGCTTTGTTTTTTGTTTTTTTTGTCTTTTTTTGCTTGTTTTCTATTCTTCTCTCAACAGGTGATCCAGGAGATTTTTATTTTTTTTCTCCCCCCCTTTCTCACTGTCCCTCTCCCCTTCTGTTTTTCCTTTCCTTCCTCTTTCTTTCTCCCTTTCCTATCTCTCACTCATGTCTGTCCCGTCTGTAACATCTGAAAATAAAATATAATAAATAATAAAAACAAAGATCGACCAAATGGACCAATACGGCAATGCCACGATGATCCATTTGGCAAAGTAAATCCATTGGGTATCCTTGTTGGTCTTCAGACAACAATTCTGATGGCTAAAGAACCAAATGGGACAGGCGAAAAGAAAAAAAAGAAAAAAAAGAAACTCAAGGCACTTTTAATGTGGATTCCAATAGAGGGTGGTCACCTTTGACATGAAGGACAAGTATATGACAAGGCTACAAGGTGCAGAGAAACATGTGGCATGTAGGGAGGCTGCTTGTCGACTCAGTAGTTAGTGGCTAATATTCGCACAAGACATTTCAAGAAGATTTCAAGAAGATTCCTGCAGGTGCTCTGGTTCAGTATAAGAGACTCAGAGTTGTGCAAGTGAACTGAAAAACTAATCTTCAGTTCTGTTAATTGTCTTCATATTTATATTTATATTTTTCTTCCCATGTTATGTCTGGTCTGGTGTGTGTTATCTGGAAATGGTAAGCAGAGAGATGTGATGTGCAGCATTGACCTGCTGTAGTGTAAGTGTAGTGATGAAGCAATAAACTGTATACGGGAGATAGACTTACCACTAGGACATCACTCACAACTTTATGGGGTCCTGTTTTCAAGCTTTAACTGGAAGATTTTTGTCGGTTCCATCTGCGAAACCAAAGACGCTGGAAAGTCATACAGTACTCAGACTGCAGGCGCAATTGGTCCTGATATGGGACTTTTGGAACGCACGGCTTAGTTATGAGGATTCGCTTCAATTCAGTTTTATTTATATTGTGACAAATCACAATCGCAGTTTATATTTAGGTAAGGTAAAGACCCTAGAATATTACAGAAAACCACAGAAACCCCAACAATCAGTTGCCCCCCTATTAACAAGCATTTTGGTGACAGTGGGAAGGGAAAACGTCCTTTTAACAGGAGGAAACTGCAGCAAAACTTGGTGAGGGGAGGGAGGCAGGACAAAAGACATGCTGTGGAAGAGACAGAAATGAATAACAACTAATGATTAAATGGTGAGTTTGCTGTAGAACGTTGAGACAGTTGCAGCCACCTGGAGGCCAACTGTAGCATGAAAAATATAAAGGTAGGCCATCTTGTCAGTAACAATGTAGCCATGCCCTAAACCAAGGGTGGGCAACTCCAGGCTTCAAGGGTCAGCGTCCTGCAGGTTTTAGATCTCACCCTGGGTCAACACACCTGAATCAAATGATTAGTTCATAACCAGGCCTCTAAAGAACTTCCAGTCATGCTGAGGAGGTAATTTAATCATTTAAATCAGCTGTGTTGAACCAAGGACACATCTAAAACCTGCAGGACCGGCTCTTGAGGCCTGGAGTTGCCCAACCCCTGCCCTAAACCATACTCTGCTTTATTGTTTACTCTGAATAGGACTGTAATTTACAAAATAAAATTCATTCTATATTAAATAATACTGAGACCATAAACCTGTCATGCAAGTGTTTTATGACATCATAAATTAATTGAGAAGCAGGTTAATTTCCTCAGACTGTATACTGTTTCTTGCAGCAAGATTAGTCACCAATTCTAGATGTTTAGAAAGTGCGTGGTTTTAAGCCACTTCTGAATCAACTTTAATTATCAGGCCCATTTTTTTTTTATAAAGTCTGTAGATGGAAGGTACCACAAATAAGTTTACAAACTGAGTTCAAACACTCAGTACTGGGAAAGAAATATGTTTTGCTGGTCAAAGAACACTTTTATCGAGCTTCAAAATCAGCCAGCAAAGTGCTTGAAAGTTTTTATATCAGAAAAGAAGTGAATGAAATGCTGAGCAAGACTGGTTCAACTGTAACTGTGGTTCTAACCTTGTGATAGACCTGTCCCAACCTGAAATGTAAACTCCAGGCAGTAAAATAAGTCTTAAGCAAACTTTAAGTAATTCAGTCTTTGTTGGTAAGCCTTCTATGGATGACGTGCTGGCTTATGTTTTAGCAAACAGATCTCAACTACTTCTGAGATTCATTTCTAAGTCCTTGCTTTTTGTAGGGGAAGCATCCAAGCAATTAACATAAGTTGTATTGGAATTGTTGCAGTTAGTTTCAATAGGACATTATTGTCAGACTTTTCTCAGTTTTTTTTCTTTCTCACAAGCTGCATAATTTCAGTTTTGGAGCAGAACTTCACAAATCTATTTCAAACACCCATCTGATATTGTATCACCAGGAGTGATCAGATCCAGATCACATCTATAATCTCCATGCTGATCACTGCCCAAGCAGACGGTTATCTGTGAGCGATAGTGATTTGGAGATTAGTGTTTTTAAATGCTTATCCGTGTAGACCTCCCCGAGGTAGCAGGGCTCTACAGTCGCTGTTGAATCATGGATTCAGATCAGAGGCGCACACACGCATGCAACATGTTGGGTTTTTGGGGGAGAAGAGAGATGATAGTTTCAGTGGATCATCTACATAATCACTTGTTTATCGTTGCAGCATCTTTGCAAATCACCAAAACACTGTCCTAATCACAACAACCAGAGCAGCAACTATATTAAGTGTGCAACTTAAACTTGTATAGGTCAACTTAAGGTTAAAAACAGGGATTTGAATGGCAATGACAATAGTCAATCATTTTTTTGTTAGTATCATGTATTTTAACCTTGTCTAAAGAATGCTCTGACAGGCGTTAATTAATTCAGTTTGTCTTAAACTTAGCCAAACGCCTGCACTACATGTTATCATCCAATCTGATGGCGTTTAACTTTAACTTGTAACATATGGCTGCTCGTAAAAGTTCCCTTGGCATCAAATTTAAATGTACTGAACAAATGTGTCTGTGCACATTTAATATTGCAAAGGTGCATATATTAACCCAAATCACATAGTTTGCTGAACCATGCCAAGTAGTTTTTAGAGGCTAATTTTAGAGCCTTATATCCCAGTATCCAATATTACAGACAGACGAGTAGCAAATGATGCCCTGCAGTGCATTGTAAAGTTCTGAGATGGTGTTCTTTACTTCGCTACATCCTGATTGAGCCTAAAGCTAACCAGAGCACAAGAAAAAGAAAAACAAACAGCAAATGAAAATTAAAGATGGCCCTTTGAAGCTGTGGATTATAAATCACAAGTTCAAGTGTTCGACTGGCCTAACATGCTAACAAGAAACACAGATATTTTCAGTTGATCATTCTTAAATGTTTTTAGTATTCAGTGTTCAAAGCAAGATAGTGGCTTGAAGAAGGAAATGAAATACCACTATTTATTGATTATTTTACCAATAAATAGTGGTGTTGTGTTTTGGCAGGCAATGCAAGGACTGCTTACTGTGTGAAATATAATAATAGATGTCAGTTAAAGCATACCAAAGTGAAAGTGAGGGCTTTCCTTACATTTCCATTTTTTTCTACAGTGTATCTGCGATTGCGTGTTTGCATTAATTACTAGGACGCTATCATCCTAGACAAGCTCCCTGCTCTAAGATCAGTCTCTGTATAGTTTCTGTTTGGAAACAGAGGTAGCATTGACAAGTAAACAAGAATATTAGTTTGTGGTCTTCTTAACAGGTAGTTTTTCTCTCGCTAATCACTTTGGCCAACATTTGTGACGTAGAGTGTAGCTTAAAGAAGCTTTGAATAACTCTTGATGTTGGACATTAATTGCATGTATGAGGCTGTGTTGTCTCCTCTTGCTTTTCTGCGAAAGTCACCGTGCAGTACTGCCATGAAATTTGAAATATTACACTCTAAAACAGCACTTACTCCTGTGTTAAATGACAATTACTAGTAATGCTACTAATAATGACGTGTGAGCAACCTATTGTAAAATTTGTTTTTCACATTTGTAAAGAATCAGCTCTGGCTACAGTTTCTGAGATAAAATTATTGACATATAAATGTGTTCTATGAACAGAGTGCTAACAAACTGCTCACACCTCACCTTACCTGACTGTTGGCCAGAGGTACTGTGTGTCAGATTGGTGTGTGTCTGTCTGAGTAAGAGTGTATGTCTCTGTGTTTGGGATCAGGATGAGATCAAATCTTCCATACACAAAAAGATTCCTGCTATGTATCTGCTGTTCTCATCTACCTTAGCCTGGTAGGAGATATTCTACTGCCAGTAGGCTGGAGGGGAAACTCCAAACACTAAATACGCCTTATCTGCTCCCAGTGCTCTGCTGAGATTAGGAGAGGAGTCAAGGATGCCAGCAGAAAGGAAAGGAACCAGTTAGGGATAGAAGAAGGGACTGAAAAGAACCAAGCCAAAAGAAGAACTGGGCAGAAAGGAAAGTGAAGAAAATAAGCAAAAATAAAGAGGTTGAGGAATTTTTTGTAAAGGAAAAAGGCAAAGGAAAGAAAATAAGGAGGTAAAATAAGAGGTGTGAATAGAAAGAGTGAAGTAAGGAGAAGCCCAGATGTGGGTGCTGGGTGATGGGTGTAGTGGCTTTTTCAACCAGTTCTCAAATGCTCCACGCTTTATAACTGTCCTCTAAAGAGCGGCACAGTCAACCCAGCCTCCTCTTGGAAATGAGTGCCTATCTTTGGAGTCAAGCGCTTGTTTTTGATTCCATTACTCAAGCGAGGTGTGGGGTGAGAGGGTGGCAAATAGGGGAATTTGTGAGCGCTTGACGAGCGGGTGCATGGGGAGAAAAGCCAGTTTGGGAAGCAGTGCTGGAACCACAATCTCTGGAGTCCATTCTGTCCCTGCCGCCCTGTGATCCCCACAGCAATTAAAGGAAAGGAGAGCGAGGCCACAGGGAAGTCCAACAAATCACGCCTACGTGTAGATGCACTCAAGCTCGCTAACAAATGTATTACATTCTGTACATGTGGAAAGGCACCACGGAAAAGACAGCGAGGCTCTTTAGAGTGAGCTTTATTTACAGAATAACATGAAATAGGGGATCAGAGGGGATTTTTTTAAGGTTTGCAACAAAGAGGATAACTATTTAATTTCTTTCACTATACATGAAAACTACCTCCAAGTTACTGCTTGCCATTTCTGTTCGAGCTTTAAATAGACTGTTGGCATGGTACATGATACAAGAAATCAGATTTTATTTTACTCAATTTAAATTTAAATTAAAACAAAAAGCAATGACGACATAGAAAATGCAATCTTATGAAGCTGTGATATGTATTGTAGCAATTGCACACTCAAATGAACTACTTGCATTTATTTAAGTCTTTGAAGCTGGGTTTACTTCATTCAATGCCATGGCTAGAGTATCAACTTTGACATGGTGGTGGGAGGTCTTTATTGGAGGGTGTATGGACTGCCAGGGCCCTTGTTTTCTCTCTCTCTCTCCAACACTGTTTAAAATAAAATTAAGAAAAAACCAAAGTGATCAGGAAAGAAATAAACTAGCAGTCTTTCAGGCTGTGATGTTCAGCAAAGTCTTCTTGATTTATTATTCATTATTTTCTCTCAACTGATGCTCTTTTTGGACGTTTCAGATTGGGATGCCAAAAAGACTGATATGTCATGGCCAGCCGTCCTTTCACTAATGATGATACTGTGAATGAAACTTGACTGTAATGAAACCACTTGGATTCAATCATATTGTTCTTTAGTTCTCTATCATATGCAAGCACATTTTTACAGTATACTATATAAGTGTGCAATAAATGAAAGATACTGCTGTCAACAGAAATTTCACAATGAGACCAACATAAATGAATGACGCTTGGACTTAAGATTGACTTTCTTTAAATGTATCTTACATGTTTTTAAATACAATCCAGTTTTAAAACATTATTGTTCTTGGTCACTGTGGGAACTCATGGCTGACTGAAAACCAGTCAGCCATGAGTGGGGGGAATGGGGGGGAAAACGACTTTAAACGACGAAATTAAGTGGCTTTTTTTTTTTTTGCCTGTCCCGTTTGGCTCTTTTGCCATCAGAATTATTGTCTAAAGGCGAAGAAGGATGCCCAACGGATTTACTTTACCAAATGGACCATCCCAGCCTTGCCGTAATGGTCTATTTGATTCACCTTTTATTGTTTATTTTATTTTATTTTCACTTGCTAAACATGGGACAGATTTGACAGGAGAAAAGAAAGGGGAGAAAGAAAGAGGGAAAGAAAAACAGCGGGGAAGAGGGACGGGGATAAAGGGCAAAAAACAAAAACCAACAAAATAAGCAGACAAAAAATACATATATCAATCACCTGGATCACCTGTTGAGAAAGATAAAAGAGAAAACAAGCAGAAGAAAAAAAAAGAGCAACATAATAAACAACATCACAATGATATATGGGAATATAACAGTAAATACTAAATATTAAACATTATTGTGCAGCACGTAAGATCGACAGAACACAGTGTGCTTTGAGGTAGGAGCCAAAAAGGGTGTAGTTTGTGGGTGTGAGCACCCGTGTGAACACCTGTGAACATGAGCGCGCTTGTATTAAAAGGTTCCTTCATGTAATGATCTGCTAGAGGGTGTGGGGAGCCACAGCCCCGTCCTCCAGGGCATGAAGCAGGTATGGAGGAGATCAAAACTCCAGACATCCAGAGGCCCTCAGAACACAAGAGACCAAGGAAGACCAACAGAGGGGCAGCCGCGCCACTGTCCCAGAAAGAGCTGAGGAGAGCCCCAGATGAGGGGTCACTCAGCAGCCGCAGAGGATGCCCACCCCCGGACACAAAGAACCACCAATGCACCGATGTCTGAGGGCGTCTGCCACTGGCAGGGGAAGTGGTGGGGGAGATAGGCCTCCAAACCTTGGAGGGCCTGAGATGTCCCCAGAGAGGTGGCGTCTGATACCCAACCTGACATATAGACACAGACATACAGGCACACACAGATACAGACATCCATTCCCACCTTCATGATCTCATATGCAATTACTCAACACTCACCCAACGTGGAGACAGACACAAAGAGACACTGTACACACAATCACACTCCCCAAGCGTACTCTACAAACCGGGTCTAGGTACCCTTGCCCCTGGAGGGAGAAACTGCACCCAGACCCAGGTGGTGTAACCCTTTTCCCTGGGGTGGAGAGATGCAGACTGCCCCGACTCGGCAGCAGCAGGGAGGCCCCACATCCCAGACCCCAATCGGACGGCCAACTCCTCCTCCCAGACCCCCCGATCCAGCAGGCTGCAGAGAACGGGGGTGTGTGAAGACTCCAAACCTCCATCTGCCCACTTATATGTAGTGTTGATGCATGTGTGTTCTAAGGTGCATTTAAAACCCAGTAGGGCATGGAGCTACCTGCCAGAGAGCAGCAGGTAAGCGCATAGCCCCTCCTGATAGCCCTCAATTTCTACATGTATTTAAAATTTAGAGGTGGGCAACGACGCCAGGGGTGAGGTGTACACCCTGATGGTCTTTTGGATTCCGTGTAGCGTGCCCACCTCCAAGGTCCTATGTGTTATGAGAGTGTGAGTAATGTAAATGTCTAAGTTGTGGGATAAAATTGAGGCACAGACAGCCAGAAGGGGACAGAGGGGGGTGGGGGGGATGCCTCCCCTGCACCCTGGTGACACACCTTTACCCCAAGGCCCTGCATGTGTGGGTGATTGTGGTGGAGCGGGAAGAGGGAGGCAGCTGGAGATGGGGAGGGAAGGAAGGGAGGGGCAAGTGACCCCTCCCTGGGGCCAGCTCCCCCGCTGACTCCAGTAGGCACCCCCATACTCTGCAACCTGCAAGGGAAAGGAGGCCCAGGCCCATCCGGACCGGGGCCCAGTTCGGCAGCGCCGCCTGGCCCCACAGAGCCCGGAACAGCCCACCCGACCCCACCACAGAGAAAACTGCACCCACCCCGTCATCCACTCATCTTCTAGACTACACAAGACAATAGACGCCCAGGCTGAGATCTTCCTCCACCTCTCCTGTATCTCCCCCTCCTGCAGAGTGAGTTCCTGAAGAGAGGAGACCTCCTGCAAGATGTAACAGCCTCTCCCACCAGTTGAAGAGCCCCCCAGGTGGCTCAATGCACTGGCGGCACCCTGCACCAGGGCTGGGCCCCCATACACCCACCCACCCACAACCCCGGCAACACACCAACCAGGACCCAAGCCCAGAGACGGAGCACCCCGAGAACCCCACGCCCGTCCCGCACCCACCAGGCTACCAGGTCAGTAACCCACGTCTGTCAGTACAGACCCTCCCCTAGCCCAGCCATGAGAAAACCGTCACCTAAGAGCCAACAGAGCCCTTAATAGGCCATGACAGCAACCCCAGGTTGAGCCCTCCAAGGAAGATGCTCCTGGGGAATCCCCCGACACCCCAAGCCTGTCCCTACCCCCACACCAATCACAACAGCAAAGGTGGAACCAAACTATGACCCCCCACCCCCACTAGGTGATGGAGCTGATCAAAGGAGCCCAGAGCAATTGATCTGATGTGGTGGAAGAGGCTGTATCAAGACTGATGTAATCAAATAGATAATTTCTATATTGGTTAGAATTAAGATTCTTTTTATTTTTCCAGTTCATGAGGACAGTTTTCTTGGCTATGCATAGGGGAGTTAAAACCATATGGGCGATATTCTTTTCTGAAGTGACATTATCTAAGCTGCCCAACAAACACACTAAAGGGGAAGTTGGAATGTTACATTTCAGACACTTCGATAAGTCTTCACATTTCTTCTGAAATGACAAAACTTCTGAACTGGTGGACAGAACCAAAGAGCATGGATATAATTGAATTGGTTTAGCAGTGTGAGCAGTTGTTGGTAGACATAAAACCCATCTTGAACATCCGATGACCTGTATAGTGTACTCTATGTAGTATTTTGTATTGAATTAATTGAAGACTGTGATTTCTGATTAGATGAAAGGTTTTTAAGCATATCTGAGACCAGAAGTTTTGGTCTAAGTTAACTGATAAACCCGCTTCCCATTTTGCAGTAGGAAGTGATATTGATTCATCCGTTTTAGAAAGCATTCTGTATATTTTTGAAAGTAATTTTGGGGTTTTAAGAGTAAGAAATTGAACCACACTTGGTGGTGTTTATAGTTCAACTCGACACGGTTTAAATTTCTTTTTTTACTATGGATTTAATTTGTTGATATTCTAAAAATATTTTCTTGTTGATCCTATATTGTGTAACTAGTCTGTCAAATGGAATAAATTCTGTTCCTTCTAGTATATGTTCTAAGTATTTGATTCCTTTACCACTCTAATCTGGAAAGTTTATCATATTATTGTTTTGTAATATGTCAAGGTTGTTCCAGATAGGTGTACGTTTGCATGGGATTAATGAAGACTGTCAATTTTAGAAACTCCCACCATGCTGTCAGAGAAGAGCTGATGCTGACGCTTTTGAAGCATTCATGTCGTTGGATGTTTGAGCTGATAAATGGTAGGTCTGAGATCTCTAGATTATTGCAAAGTGCTTGTTCTGCATCTAGCCAAGGTTGATCTAAGAGGGTATGTTTTAGCCATCCTGAGATAAATTGAAGCCTGTTGGCTAAGAAGTGGTGCTGAAAGTTAGGTAGTTCTAATCATCCTTTATCTTTGGTCGTTTGTAGTGTTTTTAAGCTTATACGTGGGGGCTTATTTTTCCAAAGGCCCTTTGGGTTATCATATAGCCCGATGGGCGGGGCTGAGATAGATTTTGGTCGCCCAACCAGAGATATCGCTAGCTCCGGGACGTCGGGCTAGCATTTTGCGAGCCCTGGACATATATGAATCTAGAGATCTGAGCCAATCTTGTGGCGGTTTAGTTGGGATCATTGACAATAAATAATTAATTTTTTATAAGACCATCATTTTTATAGCGGCAACCCTTCCCATGAGTAATATGGGTAAACAAAGGGGGCTTGCAAAGAAAAGCGTCTGGACTTCTTTAAGTTGCTTGAAGACGTTTCACCTCTCATCCGAGAAGAGGTGAAGCGTCTTCAAGCAACTTAAAAAAGTCCAGACGCTTTTCTTTGCAAGCTCCTTTGACTACAATGACCTGGATGACTGAGAACCTTCACAGAGATATGGGTAAACATTTCCATCTAGCCAGATCGCCTTCTACTTTCTTTAAAAGTGGGATATGGTTTAATTTAGTCAGATCTACAAGCTTGGGAGAAACATTAATACCTAAATATTTTATATATTCCCGATTGCAGTGGTGTAGAAGTAGAATTATGGAAGGAGCAATTAATCTGGAGGACTGTAGATTTTGACCAGTTAATTGAGTAATCTGATATTCTTGCAAAAGAGTTTATCAATTCAATCACCCCAGAAATATTGCTTTGTGAGTTTTGGAGAAAAAGTAACACATCATCCGCATAAAGGCTGATTTTATGCTCCACGTTCTTGCATTTCATGCTCTTAATTACTGAATTCTGTCTAATTGCTGCTGCTAGTGGTTCAATAAAAATTGCAAACAGTGAAGGGGAGAGTGGGCATCCCTGCCTGGTGCCCCTCAGGAGAGAGAAGCTGGAGGATGTTTGGTCATTTGTTTTGACACAAGCTGTTGGGGAATTGTATAATATTTTTAACTAGTTAATGACAGCGGTTCCAAAACCAAATTTGTGTAAAGTTGCAAACAGAAATTTCTGGTTAACTCTGTCAAATGCTTTTTCTGCATCTAAAGAAAATATTGTAGTTTCAAGGTTTTTACTGTAGGAGTAGTCTATCAAATTAAGTAATCTACGTGTATTTGTTGATGAGTGCCTACCTTTTATGAAACCAGTTTGGTCAGGATGAATTAAGAGGGGGGCTATTTTCTCCAGTCTCTTTAAGAGAGCTTTGCAGATTATTTTAAGGTCTACATTTATAAGGGATATTGGACGATAGCTTGAGGGATATACAGGGTCTTTGCCTGGAGATAAATGTTTGCATTCATATTTGATGGAAGTCGGCCCTTTTCTTTGATTTCCAACAACGTTGTGTAAAAAAACTGGTGCAAAATCGTCCAATCGTCCAGAATTCTTTCTAGAATTCTGCAGGAAAGCCGTCTGGACCTGGAGCCTTATTATTGGGCATGCTTATCAGGGCTTCCTGGAGTTCAGCTGGTGTCAGTGGTGAATCCAGTGCCATTGCTTGAGTGTCCAATAATTTTGGAAGAGTAATGTTGTCCAAAAACTGATCAATTTCCTTTTTAGATGGGTTTATTTGTGGTGAATACAACGTTTTATAGAAATCCCTGAAAATGTTGTTTATTTGTTTTGGGTCATATATTGTGTTCCCAGATGAATCTTGAACAGCACATATAGTTGTTTTTTCTTTATTTATTTTTTAGCTGGTTTGCTAGAAATTGACCGGATTTATTACCATGTTCATAATTTTGTAAGCGTAGTCTTTGTACTAAGAATTCTGTTTTTTTTAATCAATTATCTCATTTAATTCTGGTTTTGTTTTGCGTATTTTGTTCAATGTTTCCTGATCTTAGTGGGACACATAGGCTTCTTCTAGGGATTTGATGGTTTTTTCTAATTCCTGAATATTTTTGTCTTTCATTCAGCTGCAACTCTATTTAATTTCTGTGCTTCTTCATTGCTGATTGAGTTGTAAGGGTTTCCAAGTTGCTGGTATACTTTTCTCAGCTTCAAACATGGCCAAATAATCATGTAATCCTGGTAAACTAACACTGGAGGAGTACAGGAGTACCGAGCTCCAACACTAAAAGTTAGGGTTGTTATATATCGGATGATGATATAAAAACAACTATCATTTCATATTACGCTATCGATTGTTTCATGGTGTCGCAAAATAAACTGTATCTTATTTATATAAGCTATATTTTTCATCGTTTTGATGGTCACTGTAGTGGCGATATTAGTTTCTTAAAGTTTCTCTCTTTCACTTACAGGTATATTTAAAATAACCACATTATTGGCGGACAAGCGACTCTTTTCATGCGTACTTTTGTTAGCAACAACGATGGTAAATCCATTGTGTTTTTCCACTGTCCGTTTGTTTATTTTCCACATAAACCTTTCACAATAAAGCTCAAGATACTGTTAAGACTTTTCAAAATAAATTGAAATAATATACATTATTCTCACACATCAAATTTCAGAATATACATCAAACAAATTACTTCAAATACAAACATGAAGTAACTATAAATGGCACTAACAGTCACCATGCGGATGTAGGCACAGAGAATACCAGCATGTCCAGTGAAGATGAGTCAGAACCAGGTAGCTCCAAACAGAGGGACCAGTCAAAATAAATCGAGGATCTTATTCCTAAACGAGGGGCTAACCCTGTAGCATGGACATGGTTTCATTATGAAAAAGTCTGACATGGACCAGAAAACTGTCTGCTGCAATGGTGCTGAAGTTGTGTGGCAGTTGGAGGAGGCGTAGTAAGCAGTGCTGTATCAGTGCAGTGAGAATCTAATCAGATAGAAATTACTGTCAATTAGTGTCTAGATTTTTTTTTCCTTTTTGACAATCTCTGTACCCTGTACATATGAGTAGTAGAGTAGCTAACGTCAATGATATATGACTGATTAGGATTAGCTAATGGGTGTTTTATTTAAAAAAAACAACAACAAAAAAAAAGTTATTTCCACTTTCTGATATTCTGCAATTCCATTGCAGTATAGCATACTGAAATTAACACTTTAATGACTCTCATATTCAGATAAATTGGTATTCCCTCTTTAATATCTGTGGGAACCATAACAGATCATGTCTACATGTAAACCAAACAAGGCTTTCTGCTTGTGAATTTTGTGAAACAAGTGACAGTATAGTCTTTGACATTATACCTGTGTGACAAACGGCTTCTGCTAGGATATGTTAGCAATACTAACCTGCAGGAATGTATTATAATAAAATCCAATAATACAATATTATCATTTTAGTTTGATTCTAATTGTATTGTAATTTCTATGATTATGGCTTCATTTTAATTGCATACTTCAAATGTCGTACATTTTACAAAGAGTAAAAATCTTAACATTTGACAAAACAAATACTGAATTCACAGACCCTCTGACACAATTACATCATTAACACAATAAGTTTGTATCTTTGGAAATTTCCCTCTGGTGAATGTTACTCTTGTAAGTCATACTTTGATGTCTACTGTGTTTTCCTACTCCTACACTGTTGAAATTGGGGGAAAAACCACCCTCAGCTGACCAATTGCAGCAAACGATAGTGAGATTGTCTCTATCCTTCATCGTAGGATGATCCTAAATCCACATCACATCTCTCCTCACACCCCCGGCTTTCACATTAAGTCGAATATCGCCACTCACTCTTTGCCAGGGCTTTAAAGCAGTGCCAGTGGCCACCCACTCCAGCTCTTATCCCCTCTTCTTCTCCTCTACTCCAATGTCCATCAGTCATTGTTTCCTTCCCATCCTCCTCCTCTGCTCTCCTCTCCTGCTGATCCCCAACCTCTCGGCTTTGATCTTGATTTCTAACCAGGAAATATCTACCACGGGGCCGTCCAGCTACAATAACATTCAATAAAAGAACACAGGGGTGGCTGAGACCGGACCACTGATAGCACCACGATTTATGGGCCGTGCTCGCTTATTTGCAACAACACCCAGGCACACAACAAATGCACACATATGTTTACTACCTTGTATTCAGTCACACTACATATATTATTTATGTAACCAGAAGGACACTTAGTACCTAAAAAGCCTTTTTTGGCTTTTGTTTAAATTTAAAAACAGTTTAAGTACAAGAAATTTAATATTTGTGTTTTATTGTTTTCAACAGATAGAAAAGGGGCTTTTTGTTATACTGAGGCTCTTTAGTATTATATTGTTATTTATATTTCCATTTCAGTGTTTTGATAAAGTGTTCTGAAGTCTTGGTATTTTTCTGTTGGAGTTAAGAATAAATATACATCTAAGATTTTTATCTAATCTTCATAAATAGATATCTGCTATTAATATGCAGAATCTTCTGGCCAAGGACTTTTTGGTACTATATGTTCTCTGGTGTCAGTTTGACTACAATAATCAGTTAGACATTAGCTAATGGGTTCCTGGACTGGACAGAATGACACCAACCCAGCACCACAAGTCGGTGAGAGTGGTCTGTACTTTCTTGAGTCTCTGTTTTGTATAGAGGCTCAGCTGAGTGTCAAATTCTATTTCAGGCAGCAATCTAGTTTCTTGGAAACATCTTGACACTTCTGATAGAGGCAGGCCTTTGTCAAATACTGTGTTTTTGTGCATGCAATTGTTTTATCTTTACAGTTGGCGTCTCTTCCTTGACAAAATTACCCAGGAGCTCGGGAAATTTGCGTTCTTTTAAATCTGAGGGATAAAAGGGAGTGGTTGGGTTTTAATACGCAAGGCCCAGTTTCTGCTGCCGGCCATATCAGGTGAAAGCGCCTCCGTATGTCTCAAGGTTTTCATTTCTGCTCAGGAACTTTACATCTGACATCTTGCTTGGACTTTGTTCCTTGATGTATAAATAAAAGCACTTGCTCTGGCCTGAAGCAAACTACATCAAATCAAACACAGGCTGGGCTGTAGTTGTTGTTGACACTTGTCTCAATCCCCTTTGTTCCAATGTCCATATCACCAGCCCACCGCACACTGACGCCTGTCCAAACAGGACTACAAATGGCTGCGTCCCGCACTCTTTAACACTGTGTGGGACTGTGCACCATTCCTCAGTCTGCTCTGAAAATCCACTGTGACCAATGCCGTTCAACCGGACAAGAAAAGACAGTGTCCCCTTGTGCCTCGCCCCTTGAGGGCTAGAACTGAGTGTGACGCTGCTACCCACAAACCAGTGGGGTATCGGCCCCACTGCGCCCACACTCCTTCCGCCAAAGCTGCACCGTGATGGGACGCACCTCAGGGATTCGTTCCCCGTCCTGCTTGTGGTCCCGCTGTGGTTATCTGCTCAGGGCCAGGGAGCAGGGACAAGCGTGGGATGGAGGGGTTGGACCGGGGTGGAGGGGAGCAGCGCCGATCCATTTTAGGACAGTGAGGGATCATCATTGTCTCTCGTCTCACCCTGTCACTTACTGTTACTGAACAACTGGCTGACATCCTGTGTATTTCTGTGTGTGTGATCCCACCGAAACTGAACGGGATGTGTGGTCTTGGCACTCGAACTCACACGCACGCACCCTACAAGTCAGCGCACATTTTTTTCTCGCAAACATACACACTCCATACACAGACACACTGTCATCACTACAGGCGCTTCTAAGCAAACCTACACATCGGATTGTGAGTGGTGCAGCTCTTCCTAGCAGACTGTGTGTAGGAGGGACAGAGCCACAGGCGCTAAGTGTCTCTATAGCCCATGTGAAATCACATGTAGGCTGCGATGAGCCTCCAACCATACCGGGCGCAATCACATGGAGAAACAGAGGGAGAGGGAGCTTTAGAAGACCACCATGGATAGCAGTATGGCACAGGATGCCTGGGCTGTCTTCATGTTAAGGCCCTTTTCTTCGCTGTTCCAAAGTATTCACCACTTAAAACAGATTAAGAGCTTGGGGAATAAACAGGCCCGATGCTACGAAGTGGGGAAAACACAGGAGGAGGGTTTCAGGAATTAGCGAGCAGGACGAAAAGGAAAGAAGCCTTTCAGGAGATAATGCCTAGAGAAGCAATCAGGATTGTTCCAATATTAAGGCACTTGTGATGAAACAGATGAATAGATGAACAAAAGCGGGGGGGGGGGTAGAATAGACACTTGGATTGCTTTATGGGAGAAGAGCTCCTTTTTGTATTTTGAGATGTTCAAAAGCTCAGTTTTGGACTGAAATGAATGGATGACATTGTTATATGGCGTCTACTGTAGTTCTTGTTGTGTTTGTTGTTCAATTACATCTCTTAACTCTTTATTTGAACTAAAAACATCACCCAAAGTAATCCCTCAGGCAATACGGTCAGCCTCTTTCTGTTCATTTTGGCTTGGTTGGAGATGGAGGAGGTGGATGGTCTGATGAAGCTTTGCCAGCATGTCCCCAAACTCTTGCTCCACATTTTCCCATTCAGTATTTTTGCCGGTGGGACTGCTGAGAGTGGGAGAAAAACATCAGATTAGATTATGTATCAGAGTAGTTTCCTATGGGATGGTGTGATATAATATTTTGGCATTTTGGGCCTTTTAATAAGTTCATATCTAAAGAAGACAACACTGAACACTTCTGATATAATGGGTATGAAACATTTTATTATATGTAACCCTTCACAGCATGCAGTTGCTTAGAAAATGTGAGAAATACAGCACATATGATTGAGAGTTCAAGTAAGTCATTTAACTCATGGAGGTATCTGAGAATGCTTTACTGTACTTATTGCTGGCACGTAGAGCATCTGTATTAATAACAGTAAAGCTGTTTTCACACAGTTTCTTTTTCTAGACATTGATGCAGCTGTTTAGTTAAAAATGTGTGAGCTGGCCAATTAAGCTCCAACTGAGGATGTATCCAAGGAAAATTTACAGCAAGTGAGAAGGCATCTTCTGTACCTATCTTCTGTACTTAAAAGACAGGAACAGAAGATCCCTGTACCCTTTCCTGCAATAAACAGAGTATTTCCAGAAGTTTATTGTGATTATTTAACGCTATTGTTGGATGATTTTGAGTTTTTAAGCTAATATGTTGGGTTTTTTTACCGCACTAAGAAATTAGTGTCAGAAGGAGCTATCTGGGGTTTATGGGTGTAAATAAGTAAACAACTCTATTCAGAAATATTTAGTTCTGTTATTAAAACTAATGCAAAAAATTCTGGTGTAACGTCAGCAGAGGAAGATGGAATCATTTTGTAGGTTGTTTTACAAGACGTTTTTAATACAACATCTAAAAAATCTGACACACTTGTGATTACTATTATTACTATTATTATTATTAATAATATTATTTTACTAATATTAAAACATTATTTAAATATCTAATGTAATTTTACACTTTTGTGGTAATGTGATCATGGGTTGTTACAACATTACACTGACAGACAGTCTTCTGTGTGGAAATCCTTAATCTTGGCATTAATTGAATACTACCACGTATCTAAACATTATTTAGACCTCCACAGCGAAGGCAGGACAATGCATTAGTCCCCGACCAAAGAGCCATTTATGATTTGACAAATATGAGAGCATCAAGGTGTTCCCCCAGCCTCCAAACTCCCAAGATCCCAATGCAATTGTCACATTTGAGTAAAGTTAAGTTACTGTGAGGATCTGCTGCCTATGCTCCGGTATGATACACCACAAAGCAGTGCTTAACTGGTATTTGAACTAATGTGGAGCAGCTCAAACCTCTGGCTTTTACCCATAAACCACAGCATTAGCATCACACACTGTAAAGTCAGTTACGTTGTAAACTTTTGACATCGCTTGTGAATTTATGTTGTGGTCAGCATGTTCTCGGACAGACAGACAGCACTATCATGAGACTTGATAGAAAAGGTTAAAACTGGATCTCGGCCAAAGAAACGGCTCCAAAGTTCTGAAGCAGGCGCACGCACTGATCAACAAAGAGAGAAAGTGAGGGGGAGCCTGTGAGAGCGAGCGAGCGAATTGCTGTGTATATATATAATACAGAACGAGCACTGAAGACCCACGTTACAGAGAAAAGGGGGTGTTTAAAATAACATTTAACTAAGTTGCCATAATGATGGTGATGATAATAGAAAATGCCACCAGCGAGCATGGTGGGCGTTATTGTCCCTTATTGGCCCCCCTGCTGCTTTGATTTGCACAAAAGATGTGAGAGGGAGGAAGATGATTACCATAACAAACACACTTGCAGACGCACACTTCCCCAGGGAAGTGTCAATCTAAGTGGAAGAGTATGTTGACATTTATAACCATCTGGGGGGGACATGGTACCCCTCAGATGCTATTTCTCAGCTGCTTAACTTCAATTAGGAAGGCCAGAGAGGGAGGGAGCGCAGGGGGAGCGGGGGGGTTAGGAAATCAGCAATGGGGACGAATTGTTACCGAATGGTTAAGTGGCGGCAGAATGGGTGCTAAGGGGAGAAACACATTTATGGGTGTCTCCTAAAGAGTTTGCATTGTGACTCGGCCTTTGTGGCTTCACATTGATGGAGGACTGCTGATGGCTATAGGAGATTATGTATTGACAGAGGATGTAAATGCAGACCGGAGCCTTTTTTTTTTCTTCTCCATTTGCAGACTGATTACACTGGCGAGGTCTCGCACTACCTTGAAGTTACATCTATTCTCCTGAAACACAAAAAAATACCTTTTTTTTAAGGTCAGTGTCAAAAACCGCCGCCCAGTACTCTAAAAATTGAGATGGTAGATCACAGCGGGGTAGAAAAAGAATGAAAGACAGAAAGCGGGGTGACAAAAAACACGCCAATAATAAAATGATGAACGGGGGGAGGAAAAAAAAAGGTCCTATTGGACAGGAAATAAAGTGTGCTGTCAGTCAGTGGCTGCGGCGCTGGCAGAGTCACATCTCCCAGGTTATTGCTTATTGTTTACTCCCTTCTGAAAAGGTCAGAGGTCACCGCGACCACATCTATTTTTCTCTCCCACCCACTCGCTCCATTCTTCTCCGAGCACATGGAGGAACAAAGAGCCATGGCGGGGGTGGTAGCAGGAGAGGGATGGGGTGTAGCGTTGGGAGGGGGGGCGGTGATGGAGGGGAGTGGAATTAGAAAAAAAAATATAGAAAGGGAGAGCAGCGATCAGACAGCGCTGATAAGGAGAGAAGGCAGGGGCGGGGTGTTGCTGTGAGCTTTTCGGGGGGGGCAGCAGTGGTGGGGAGGATCGCGGGGATGGGGGTTGGGGGGTGGGGGGGGGGGGGGGGGTGGAGTGATGTGTGTATTCAACTCCGGGCTGACTCCTCTTATGCTAATACAGCCAATTTCCTCTTTTATTTCATTTCTGGAGCCGAAATCTGCGATCTGCGATAAGGTTGCCGTGGCGACCGCCTGTTCCCCGGGCGGATGCGGGCAGCCGTGTGATGGAGATGTGTAAGTCGGCGGGAGCAGCAGGGAATGAATAATTTAAAACTCCACCAAGCTGGAGAGATAAGAGAGAGCAGGGCTGAGGCCTCTCTCACTCTCTCTCCCGCTCTCTGTCTCTCACTCACACACACACACACACACACACACACACACACACACACACACACACACACACACACACACAACTCCTCACCCTCCATCTCTCTCTCCCTCTCCCACAATCCATCACTTCACCTCACCCCTTCTGACTCTAACCCCCCCCCCCCCCTTACACTTTCTATTTCTCTCTCTGGACATCTAAGGCTTCATCCGCCAAAGCAAGTTGACCTCCAAGGTCAAGGGCATGATGGGTAATTGAACCAGTGGGTTGGGGGGGGGGGGACAGCTGGGATCAGGCCTATGGGTGATACAGCAGAGACGAGCTGAAGGCCTCAATCTGCCCGCTTCTCCTCCCGCTCGATTCAAATGTGATGATTCTGCACTGCTGAGCTGAAACCGCCAAGCATGCGAGCATTCGGCAAACTTCATGTACTTCAAGTTAAGCCCACTTGGCTCGTGCAATTCATTAGTCACTGAAACAACAGCCGCTCTCCAGCGTGCCACAATGGCCCAACACTCGAATGTAAAACATGCTTGGAATAGTTGAACGTGCTCCTTTAGAAACGCACCAAGGCGGAACAGGTGAGGTGTGGTTAGTAATGTAGTTACAACACTGAACTACTCTTAAAGCTTTGTTGCTGATTTCGTCAGTGTGTATGAATTTGTTCTTTTGATTCTGTAAAGATAAGCACTGTATGCTGCAGGAGTGTGACGGATCTGAAATATGTGATCTAAGTAATTGTCATGATGGCAAACAATGTTAAGGCGTCCAGCTCTTTAAGTTGGTCTGTAGTGAGTTATTACCACTTTATGCATTACAGTATATCCTGAATTGTTATGAGATTTACATTAGTATTTTAAAATTTCCTCCACCTCAGCAATAAAAATTGCAACTTAAATGCTAATATCGTTTTTTGCCGTACTTATAAGTGCTTTATTTTTCAGCCAGTAGTAAATGTTTTAAATGTATATATCTTTTCTTGTCACTTGGTGATTTACTCACCACTCTAAGAACATATAAGTTGTATGACTTTCCTGTTCCTTATGGGATATTTCATTTTCAGTATTATTTACTTAGCTCCATTCTCACAAGAGTCATCACTTTGTATTATTACATATTAGAAAGTAAACCTTAGTAATCTAGCAATCCCCTATGAGCACTTGGCAACAGTGGGGAGAAAAACAACTCCCTTTTAATAGGAAGAAACCTCTGGCATAACCAAGTTCAGATAAGGGCTGGTGGATGAGGGCAAAGAGAGGGCAGAAAAGAAGAGAGCAGAGATGACAAACGACATTCCAGTAAAGTGCAATATTGAAAAGGGAGATTCCAGGTGATGAGTGCTTTTACTTTCAGTACTTATGCTTGACTTATACTTCTGTCAAAGTATTTAAAAAACAACATTTTATTTATATTTTTGCATTAAGTTTTTCACTAGAGCCTCTGGACCCCACCATGACCACCAGCGTCACATTAGCATTAAATCATTGACCATCTGTATCCATCTGTTAAATTAATGCCGTTAACACATGAATGTTTCTCATAATATTTTATAGATTTTTCTGTTCATATTTTATACCTGCTCACACCAATTACCAAGTTCCATTTTTCCTATATGTAAACTGATTCTTACTCTTATCTTGGACTTAGTATGGCTGACAGTATATATCTCTTTGCTTTACTGTCCACAAATTGCATTTAAAAAGGAAGCAAAACCAAAAAGCTATAAATTGGTTGAACTGTTAGCAAAGCCTGACATATTATGTATGGAAACGTGTGTGGAAACATGTAACCCTTGACAACACCACCCTGCTGCTTTAAAGACCCTGTAATGTGCCAGGTACACGGTAGAAAATAGCACTCCAATTTCACCGCTCACTCCTGTTTAAACCACGTTAGATAAAATGGTTTTGTTTACTTAGGTAATAACCACGATCATTTAGGTTAAAGATATTTGCATTTTCTACTAATCAGCTAAGAGAAATCTATCAAAGAAGAGGCAAATGGATAGGTTTTTCACAATCATCACTGCACATCAGAACCTGTTGCTGGTTAACATTGATTTCACTGTTCCTGGGCTTTACTGGAATACCTTTACCCCTTCAGTACTCAAAGGCCAAATAACTTTTAAGAGCACACTTGATTTTTGGAAAACGGTGTCTAAAATTTAAATATATAAATTTTATGAGGGAAATGAGGTCATTAAGATGATATGCTACAACAGTTTAACTGGAAACTGATGGGAGATACTCAAGGGGATTTTCTTCTTAATTCCAGCTTTGTGGAGGTAAGGTAGGTCACTGGCTCGGCCACTCCGCTGGCTGGGGCGGCGTGTGTTACGTTACATCTCCGACTCCTCTCTGTCTGGCCCCGTCAACCTGTTTTCATTCCACAGCCGTAGCACGAGGTTTTATCGTCATGGAGATAAACCAGGGTTATAAACACCCTGCAGGTCATGTCCAGGTGAGGGGTTCGCGGTGAGGTGTGGCTGGCTGGCTGCCACCTCCCTTCCCCCCCACCTCCCCGGGCGTACGGACCTGTCCTTAAAAGACACAAGCGGAGGGGAAAATTGGAACAAAAAAGCTGATTAAAACAAGCCACACAGGGCGCCCGCACAGGTAATCTCAGCCCAAGCGTGAAGCCTTCATCCCCATGGCGCCAGGAGGCAGCTCGCCCCGCCAGGACGCACAAAGTCCAAAACAAAGTTGGAGGGGTTCAAAAAACAAAAACCTAATAGACTGTATTTAAATGCACCTTCAGTTGCTGATAGTTCACCTGATAATTAAGGTTTAAGCCTTAATTAATGTGCTAATTTACACAATATTTTCCTAAATAAGCTTTTTAAAGCAAAGTCACTTCACAGCCTGTTTGCCCACCGTCTTTCATCTGAGCTGAGCATCTCAGCCCACATCTTCCTTGGTCTTCTTCACATCAAGGGGTTATAACTTGTTTTGTCTGCAAAGTGCAACATCTCACATTCCTTCATCTGGCTTGTCCTGCCTACGAGGAAACACGCCGAACAACACGTACAGCTCAGCAACAAACATGCAAACAAACCAGAGACGCAGAGATCCAAACAGGCTGCGTTTCCTTCAGCAGACACATGGTGGCACTATGTACTTATTGGAGTCCCTGCAGCTGAGGTTCCCTCCATCCTGCCTTGAACCTAGAGTCCCACACCAAGCAGATCAGAGGTAAACACACGCACGCACACACACGCAAACACCTAGCAGATACTCCAGATTGCATTGATAATACTGAAAATATTGGCCCATAGAAATAATACAACACCGTGATAACAGAATGCTATCTGGTTTGATCATGATACCACAACTAAACGCAAGCAGAATATCAACTCCTGCAAACAAGAAGAATGAAGAAACTGGGCCTCACATCAGCGGCATGACAAAATAAAACAGGACTGACATCCTCTGTCGGACACAAGACAAACCCAGTAGCTCAAAAAGCTGCCATATCAATGCAGCTGATGAGAATTACACTGATTTCTTTTAAGTGTGGGGGGGGAAGAGTGGTGTTTCAGCTCCTCTATGTGAAGCCATGTAAATAGAGCGGTTTTAAGAGGCTTTCAGGGCTGCGTGTGAGCAAATATGATTTCATTAAACAGGATATGAGCTCTCTTTTCTGATGGGCCTTAATCTAGATTACGGTTCGTCTGGAAATTCACAAATAGATGTTGGAAGAATCAAGCAAATTAAGCGCACGCCAGTCATCAAATCTATTCAAACAGGGTCAAAATAAAGAGGAATTTCTGCTCTTTATTCAAACATTATTATCTCTTTAATTAAATTATTCCCAAATTATTCCTCTGTTAAAATTGTAATCTATATAAAGGAATAATAATAACTTTAATATATTTGTTTTAAATGAGGAGATTTGCCTGCATGGGATGCACATCAGTGTGTTTTCTTCTTTTTTCCCCTTTTTTGAAAGGCACTGGTAGATTTACATTTGTTTAATTATGGAAGCTTGCGATCGTCTATCTGAACTGCGAATGTGAGGGGAGGAGAAAATAAGGAATTGTGGGGGCCTCAATTAAATCTGATGTTAATTAAATCTGATCTTGTTTTGTGTATTAATCAAGCGGCAATTTTAATCTAGTGAATACACAGGCTGTAATAAGAAATGTGGATATAGAGGGAGAGCAAGAATTATTTTAATTTCATGCTTGTGATGAATGTTTTTTAATATTTTATTTAGCTGAGTTGCATTAGTTCCCAATCTCCCCCTTCTTCTTCACCACCACCACCACCCCCACCTTCCACTCTCTCTTTATGCAATCTGAGCATCAGATTCATCCAGTGCAAAATGTCTGCACACATATAAAGAGAATGGGGAAACAGCTTGCATGAATAGGCCTACATTCAATGAGGTGTCTTAGAATAACTTCTGGTGAGTTATTATGTGAAGAAGTCTTCTGTGGAGGAAAAAAAATAGACGTATAAAGGGTAATATTTCATTTACTTTCCCCCCCAAAGTGTTCAAAGAAAGGGGCCCTGTTTGCACGTAAATCACCTTTCTTTTATTTTCACCTGTTATGCTCAAATACTTAATACACCCTTAACCTAATCTGGACTTCTGTTTGTGCATCAACCTCCTCACGAGTGTGTGCCCATGCGCTGCATGTGTGTGCGCCAGTGTTAATTATGTTTACATCAGCATTAAGCCGCGCTCTTATCAGATGTACTATTCCTTTTCAGAGGCAGGTTCTTGGTAGAGTGACACCAGAGATAAGTGGGAAAATTTACTCTGTGGTCAGCAACTCTTTCCACAGATACACACACTTGATTTCCTCTGGTTATTTTAAGCAAATGTTCCTGCTGAATGCAGAGATAGGGAGGAAAAACACAACCTCTATCCAAACCACATTAGGCTAATTAACAAACTCATTTAAAGTCGCAAAAATATTGATTGCCATACATTTGTAGAGGTGGTGGCGGTGGCTGCAGCAGCGGTGGGGTGTGGGAAATAAATAAATAAGAGTGTGGCAGGTGTATGTAAATTGTTTGTTGGCAATGGAGAAATTTAAATTACAGTTCAATCAGAGAGGAGGAGAGAGGGGGAAGAGAGCGGTGAGCACCCTGTGATTTCCCGTCTCCACGCTTAGTTGATATTTCACTGGGTGCGGATTGAGCGCTACGGGTGCATTTCACACCCTGAATGAGAAAGGCAATCTCGCTCAGCCGACTAGAACAATAATTAGAATGGAGATTAAATAAAAATAATTAGAAAAAGTTCATCTAGTTTTGATGTATTAATTATTCCGCCCCTGCTTTATTCCAAGTCTAATTATCTGCTTCAGTGAAAATGCCAAGATTTTCTGTGAGTCATAAAAAATTACATTCATGTAATTATGTCAGCAATTTGGGGGGAAGTCAGCTAAGCAGAGCGTCGGCTCTCTACTCCCCCCAGTTTAAAGTAAGTAACTTCTAACTACTTATAACTTATAAGTTAATACAGTCCCTTTCAAGCCAGGGGTATAAATAATAGAATGCAATGGGAGATTATTTACTCTTTAAATGAGGAGCTGCTCTCCCAGCTCCCGACACTTCCCGCCTTCACACTCACATGCTCTGCACACCACAATGAAAACAAGACGAGTTTTTATCCATTCTTGGTCAGTAGATAATAATTTGCATATAAATGGAAATATTTATTGTGACAAAAAATAAGGAAAGGGAGATGTAGGAAGTAATATGCTCATTTTTCAAAAACTCACGGGGCCCAACTGTGATATCTGTATTTTAGGAGTCAAGCAGTTTAAAAAATAAGACGAACCGAATCTTTAAAAAAAAAGAAGAAGACGATGAAGAAGAGAGAGAGAGCAGTGAGAGAAAGAATAAATAAATAAATAAATAAATATCAGGGGAAGAAAGGGAGAGGGGAGCCAAGGGAACCTTTTAAGATGTTTACTACACAAATGGAGTCTCCAGAGAAGACAGCGTCCTGATGAAATTTGAGAGATAGCTGTCGACATTCTGTACTTTTCTCCTGGCTGTGTAGATGGAGGCAGGCAGGGTGGAGGACTAAGCTGTAATGACTTCCCTTCCTCTACCTGACTCACTGGGGGAAACCAATAAAGTTACAAAAATAAACTTTACAGATGTGGAAAATGTATTACCAAGATAGGAAATAGGTGACTACACTTGAAAAGAAATCACATATTGAAGGTGTGCCTGAAAAAAAAAGGGGGGGGGGGAAGAGGGTATGGAAAGTTAAGGTAAATAATTCCAAATGCAAATCTAAACACACGTTACATTTAGTTTATTCAAAGTGTAAAGTGATACATAAAAGCATGAATATCTTCAACATTCTTTTTTTGATAAGGCACACGAGGTGGCACAGAACGCAATGCTCGGCTTACACAGTAATCAGTCAGACCCGGCACTTTGAAATGCAGAAAATACATAATTTAATGTTTTTTGGGTGGGGGGTACATGTTTCATGCAAAATGTTAAATGGGCTTTCAATGTGTAAGAGAAATTTTCATTCATAAACTCATAAACACCTTTATAAATAAATTCTTTACAAAGCCTTAAAGAAAAAGTACCAACTTTCTACGACCTATTTTCAAATCCTCGTTACTATTGTTCATTAAATTGTAACAAGCATAAAGCACTGTTAGTGCACACTGAGGGTGGTGGTGGGGGTCTCCTATGGGGAACATTTAAATAAAATGTATGAAACCATAGGTAGACGGAGCAGATGTGATTGTGGAGGTGTGGGATGCATGTTAGGCTAAACCGATTGAAATCAATAGGAAACAGGAAGAGGTGTAGAATATTACACAGTCAGTCTTTCTGTTAGCGTGCTTGCTTCCCATGTAATGGCTTCACATGAGCATACATACATATGAGGCCCCACAGCAGTGAGCTCAGAACAGATAAGGGCAAAGGCTCTTTGACTTTCTATTTCCTTTTCAGAAACCCAGCCGAGGCTACAGCGGTGAGGTTCCTGCACCAGTCATCGCAATGTTGTATAAATTTTATTGATTTAGATGGTCCCGAGTCCCCAAGACCGGTTACAGTTAAATCTCATGAGTGAATGAAAAAAATCCTTCTGAGAGATGAATTTTTAGACCCCCACCCCAAAAGCATGAATTTTACTCATGTCACGTCTGTAAAACGGCATTCAGACAGTAATGAGACAGAAAAATGGAAGAGGTTTACCCAAGAAACCAACACTTTTTTAGTATGCGTGTTTTTTAAGTGGTTTAATGTAATGTTTTCCTTTAGAGAATTTATTTCATATGAGACCAACATTTCTGCTTTCATTCTTTGTACGGGTTTTCAAAATTTCCCTTATGTGCTCAATGTCACTGTACACTTGAAATGGCAGTTAGGTAGTTGTTAAACATACAGCTGTCCACACTCTACTGCAAATCTGAAAATAACATACTGCCATATTTTGTTCAATTTAAGCATCAGGGAGCTACCTTTATGATTTGAATAAACAACATCTGAAACTGTCAGTTGTTAAGCTACTACATTCACTAGAAACCTGTGGTCAGCGAACTAACAAAGGACGGCACCGGCAGCTTCATATCTGATATTTAAATTACCATACTAGCATATATGAAAACTGATATCCATCTTACCATAAAACATATTTTTTTGTAATCGAAAATGTGCACAATGCTACAACAAAAACGATATTTTTTATAAAGCAACATTTCAATATGACGTGCAACAGGCTTTTTAGCGATATTTTCTCATCTTGTGCAACTTTGGGTTCTTTCTTTTAGCCCTTTATCTATATTTGCATCTGCTGAGGAGACACCATGTAGGAGTAGTAGTTATCAGGCCCTCATCAATGCAAGCAGGAAACATACTGATTAGAATATGAACAGACCACAGAGAGAGGAAAGTATGGCCACGCATACACTCACACAGAAGTTTTGCAAGATATTTGGCCTTTTTCTTTGGAAATGTGCGTGTCGTGAAATGCATCTTGAGCTTTCAGATTGTGACCTAATGCAAGAGAATTTTCTTTAAAAGTCTAAAAAAGCTAGAGCGCTGTTCCTCCCTGATTTTAGTCATCCAAGGTTTCGGCACAAAACAGAGGTGACTCAAATCCACATTCACAAGCAGTCCGTTTCTAAAAGCTCACATTTGTGATCACACGAACAGTTTCTGGTACTCAGCTGCTCCTCTTGCTTTGAAAAGCACTGAAGTGTGTACAGGTCTTCTCTGCATTGTGAGGTAGCTGTGACCTGGGTAAGGTTTAAAAGAAGTCCAGGAGCTTAACTGCACTTCCACCACCATTGTTAAAGTTCCAAACATTGACTCTGGCTTTGGCTGGATACACAATACTTAACAGAACAAGCTCTGAAACTGGTACTTCCATTTTTTTATAGTTGGTCTAAGGGAATGTGTGCTTTACAAAATCCTGTTAATCATTTGATGCTGGGTTGTTGTTCACGCCACTCATTTCTCATTCATCTATTATTTATTATATTTTCTAAATGGTTTATATTTGTAATATAGTGTATATCATTCATGACTTAAATTTGTGCTTAGACAGTTTACTAATATTTTTCAATCAAACCAGGGTATATTTGTTTCGTTGTTTTTTGGATTGCTCATTTCATAAGATAAGATAAGATAACCTTTATTAGTCCCACACGTGGGAAATTTGTTTTCAACTAACTCTTACATTCGTTAGAGAGACAATTTGTTTAAATTTACCAGCAAAACTCACTTGGAATCAAGGATAAAATGCTCACCCATACTTCATATCCTGACCTCACATCCATCACATTAATGAACGTAGTCCTGGGCACAAACATAAACTGTACATGGACTCAAAGATGACCTGAATAATTGGTGCTCAGAAAGACAACCTGACAAGAGTTTACTGGTGAAAAATCCCTGTAGCCTCATAAAACACAAAAGCTTAAATTCGCACAGCTAGTTAGAGGGGGCAAAAGTACAGATACAGATAAAAATAGAAAACAGTCCCGAAAAAAGTTTTTACTCCAAGTAAAAGTGGAAAAGTGCAGTCTCTGAAATGTATTCAAAGTAAAATAAAAAAAAAAAGTAGCTTCTTGAAATACAATCCTACTAACCTTTTTTGTACAAAAATAATATAATAATAAAATAATATTAGTACATGAGAATACAAATATTGAAATCTAAATTCTAATTCTAATGAATCTACTCAGTTTAAACCTGTTATGTAGGACACAAGCAGAAAAAGATCATTTTAAAAATTGTTCTGTTGCCTGAATTGCAGAAGGTGACTTTGCCTCCACACCTACACAGTAAAGCTAGTACAGCGCGGGGTCACAGTGGGATCCAGCGGGTGGGAGAAGCCCACGATCAGTGTAGTGTCTCAGACTGGGAAAAGAATCATAACTCAGAACGTAAGGAATAGAAAGTACAGATATTTGTTTAAAAAAATAAGGGGTAAAAGTAAAAAGTTATCAGAAAAATAAATGCTCGAGTAAAGTACAGATACCTAAAAATTCTACTTAAGTACAGTGTTTGTAAGTATTTGTACCTTGTTACTTCCCACGACTGGAGTAGTATAATCTCGATTACCTTAACAGTTTTTGCCTTTAACTACTGAGATGATGCATTTAATGAATGAACACTGGTGGCAACGCTACGTTTTTTTCTCAACATTTTATTTTACAAATAATACATAGTTGATACATGCACACATGACAGCCCTGTAGCTGGTAATATTACTTCATAAGGTCAATTAGAGCTAACCAAAAGCCTGAAAATCAGTTGCACACACACCTAAAATGGCTCCTAGCTAGGGCATGTTATCGAGTAATTTAGGTCTTTACTATCCGGTCCCAAGCTCTTTCTGTCCAAAGCAAAACCCGAAATTACTGCTCACTGTTTGAGCGTGGGAGAGACAAGGTAACTGAATCAAACTGGATTGTACACGAGGCAGAAACCTATATAAAAGCACCTTAGAATGGAAAAACTCCAAATATGTTTACTAATATAACACACAAACACTGGACAAACATGAGATTAGTTGAGTAGTGAGTCCTGGCAGACAAGAGTCACTTCTGAGGTAGCTTTGGCTTCCCGGTGGGAATGTCAAAATGTGTGCATTGGTATTTGTGCAAATATTAGTGCTTCTGTGCATGTTAGCTATTAACCACATGGATGTGGATCAAAGGAAAAAGTAGTACAAACCCTGGTCAGTGAGTTGTGTTGACTTACCTGCGGCCTCCAGCAGCTACTTTGCTGGTTAGACTGAGAGTGTGCAGCAAAGAAACATGCAGCTCAGTACATATATTATCACAATGTGTAGAAATGAATTCATAAAGAAAAGAAAGTTAGCACCCTAGAAGTTTTCATTTGATAATTCATTCTGATGATGATGATCTTCAAAAAAATCTTATGTACCCGAATGAATGTTGTTTGACGACAGTTGCTCTAATATTTACTCAGTTCTAAAATATTTGGACTAACCATACATTTAAAAATTTATACTGAGCATTATCTCAAGAAGTAGTTCTCAATTAAGCAATCAGTCAGTAAGCAATCAGTGCTTAATGTTTATTCATCATGAGTGCATCTGAAAAAGACAAAATGAAACTTCTTTTCCATGACCTCACCCTTGCCAAAAAACATGGCCATTATTTTCTCTCAAATATCCATTAACAACAGTCATTGACCCGTAAATTCCCAAATAAACAGCCAACAAAAACACAGCACAGTCACTCCCCCAACCAAATCCAAAAAAAAGAAAGAAATACAGTTAAAAATTATTGCAACCCATTATTATCAATGTTTCCATTTTGGCTGTTACAAACTAGAGTCCAGAGATCGTATCTGAAAGTCAACTTCCTGTTGTCGGACCAGTTATTCTGTTTTCTGTTTGTGTGGTTTGTATTGTTTCTGAGCAGCAATCTTTTTATATACCCGGATAAGGAAGCACATAAAACCAAAAAGTGACCCTGCCAGAAGGTTTTATGGCAGATTTCTGACTTGAGAAAGAGTCATGATTATGTGCAGTGTTTGCTTTAGATTGCTATTTAAGGCCAGTTGTCTTTGGCCAACAGAAGGCGCCAAGTGGGGGGATCGAAAAGCGGGCCTATCAGTTACTGACCTCAATGGTCAGACTTATGGCTCATTTGGACTCCCATACTCTTTACACGCACACACATGGGGCAAGCCACAGGTTAAGTCTAGGGTTTTGGAAAGATCCCAAAGTGAACATTAATTTCTTAATGCATTTTGGGTCCCGTGGGGGCTGTCCTCAGGAGTAAGCCACATGGGATCACTCTGCCAACTCTCATAATAGGATTGAGTGACAGTGCAGTAAGTGATGCAAGAGACTGTGTTTTGTCTGTGCAGTTAAAATGTTAGACTTTTATAAGTAATGATTTCTTTGACAGCTCTAATTTTCATAATTTCCATCTCTCAACTGTTTTCCATTTTCTGTTTTGTGTGCGGTTGTGTGTTTTGGTTTGGTGGTTAAAGTCTATACCATACAAAGTAAAATAAAGCCGTTATTAATTAGCAAGGTTGAGTTCCTCCTCTAGGAGGTTTGTTATTGCTATGTCTGAAGCTGGAAGAAGGCTGACGCCTAATTGATCGACAAGCTCTCTGGGACTCAGTAATGATAATCAATATTGACACATGTTTTCTGCCCTCACCATAACTCATAAACATCACTATGCAGGCTGCCGCACAACCAGCTGTGTATGTGTATGCCAGCAGCAGCCAAACAAAAACAACCAGCATGTTCAAATTTAGACTGGAGATGAAATGGAAAATGTGTGCTCAGACAAGCCTTTGACCTCTGTGGGTTACAGACAGCTGATTTTTCATTCTGGTAATTTTAGATGAAAAATACAGAAATAATAATAATAAAAAAAAAAGAAAGTAAAAGTTTTCCACTGAATTCCTACTTAATTATGATCAGGGTGAAGGTTTTTGTCCTTTGAAATTACTAATAATACAGTAATGCATGCCTTCAACTCTACTGTTACCATCGGTTTCTATTTCAAACTATTTTCTAATTAAGAGTTGGTTATGTCAAGTTAAGTCAGTATAACTCACGACAACGAAATAACAAACCAATGTTTGTGCGTAACTTTGCATCAGTCACGATTAAAAAGACATGCTAGCTACCGCATTTTGTGAAAATAGACAACCTGCCAAGCTTCTGATCGCTCAAAATATTAAACTCTTCTACAGTGAAAATGGCAAATCAAAATGTCAAGCAAAGTCAAGAGTTCAGAAGACCCTGTGGCCTGACAGAAATGGACTGAAACTGACTTTACTCCTACACAGCACCCATGCTATCTTGCATAGATAGAGCGCTTTAGGTTGAAGATGTAAAATGTTGCTTTTGTTGTTTCTTTCTTTGAGTTTTGTTTGTCTGTGTCATGTATCATTTTAATGCATGAAAAACGCTGGTTATTTATTAGCTAGTTAGCATTGGCATTGCAATCCACAACTGACAACATATTGTGATATGTTATATGTTGTTGTTCTATGCTATTCTGTGTATTTAAGGTATTTGGGACACGTTTTATGTGTTTAGTTTAGTTTAATACTTTGTTACAGAGTAGTTTTCAGACTTTGTGATACAGTAAATAAAGAACTTTTCACTGTCACAGCCTCCCTCCATTTTAGCCCCCTAGCCCAAAAGGGAGAACACTGATTAAAGTATTCTTATCATTTTGAATAATGCAATCAAAATCATGTATTTAAGGACGTACGCTTGCTATTTAACACATAGCTTTGGTGCAAAAGCTGTTTTAATGATGTACAGTATGTATGTTTTTGGCACATTTTCACCATCAAACCTATAGTTTGATCAACTACATTTTAGATTCTGCAACAGATTTCTTGTTTGGAAGGTTGTTAGGAGAAAGCATCTTTCTAAAAAGAATTCAACAGCAAGGCTTAGGTTTGCAAAAATTTAATCTGAACAATGGACAAGACAATTTGGACACATGAGACCAAAATGGAGATGCCAATGCACAGCATCATGTTTTGTCAGAAGCAAAAGCAAACACAGCATATCAGCACAAACATCTCATACTAACTTTCAAGCACGGTTGTGGAGGGATGACTATTTGAGAGTGTTTCACAGCCACAGGATCTAGGCGTCTTCCAGTCATTCAGTCCACCATGACCTTCCTTCCATATCAAAGTATTCTAGAGTCAAATGTGAGGCCATCTTCACATTTGACATGCATCAAGTCCTGTAGTAACATACTTGTCTGCACAACTGTAAATTTGATAATGTAGTTTGCTGGCTGCTTTGGTCCAAAAATAATAGTCTTAACTACTCCAATAAAACACCATACGTGTAGGAGAACAACAGTGTAATGTAGCAGGAGTTTAAAAGGCAGAAGGCAAGGGTCTTATTGGCACAAGTGGAGGGGAATATGGGTGTGTGTGTGGGGGGGGATGTGAAAAAGAACATTTGGGTCACTGGGCAATTACCAAGACTCTCCATCACAATAAATGGATCCACACATACTTCCCCCTCAATTAATGCATTAGTGGGGTCAGGGGTTATGTAAGCATCATCCTCTCTGCCAGAGCAGGGAGGGGTGTTGTAACCCAGGAAGTGTGGTGGTTGAATGTGATTGGTTGTGTGTGAATGTTTAGCTTATGTGTCAAAGAGATGTAAGGGAGATGAAGAAAATGCTGTGCTGTGTGAGTTTTGTTGGTTGTAACTGTTTCATGCAAAAAGAAATTCTACCACTCGGCCAGAGCACCTGATTCTTTACATTTTAATATTGATAGTAAGGATAGATAAAGCACAAGTTCACTCAGATGCTAAAATAGACTTCCTCAGTATTTGTATAGTAAGAATGAACTTTTTCTTAGGAATCACTTAAAGCGCTTTCTGTGACAGGAAACTCTGGAGGAAATTTTACATGTCTGGCCTGTATATAATAATACCACAAGCTTAACAGAAATTGCAAGTAACTGAACTTTGTTTGGATAGGGGCCCATAACAGGATGAAGGCAACACAAACTCCCACAATGTGCCACATGCAGAAGCCCTCTGTTTATTTATTCAAATTGTGCCCTGAATGGTGCATTATGCTGGCTTTCATCTGTCAGGTAAAGGTGCAACACTTTATTCCCCTCTCTCTTCCTTTCCCTCTGTGTTTCTGTGAGGAGGGTTTAAAGTGAGAGCGCCATCAGTCGTTGTGCCTCAGGCCAAGTTCCACATTCGTGTTGAACGTACGCACAGCAGTTCTCACACACACACGCGCGCTGCACTAGTTAAAGCTTTCTAGGAAATGTGAGTTGACCTGTCCTTTCATCATATGCCACCCTTTAAAGAGACAACGAGAATTCAGACCTGTTTTATTGGGTAATAATGAGGTAAGTGATGCATGTGGCTCTTTGTCTTTTTATGAGGTACTTCAAGAGATGAGATCAGGTTTTTTTGCTTGTGGATAGTTTTATTGTAAAAAATTAGTCCTTAAAGTGAAGAATTCAGAGAAAACACTGAGTGACATGCACCACATACTTAGAACCAAAAGGTTATTTTGCATGACAAAAGCTACAAAATATAAGTGTGTTATAATGCTGTGTGACAACAGTCAGTTAACATATCCATGACAAAAACACGACACTTAAAACACAACGACGTAAACAGAAACCACCATATCTGATGAAGTGTCTCATAAACACAAATTAAACATCTGTCAGCAACATTTCAAAAAGCATAATGAAATTTTGAAAATGGGCACCAACAAAATGGAAAACAGAAGTATGGAAAAAAAAAACATTTCAAACAAGACAACAAGCAAAAAAACACAACCAAAACCTAAAATTCTTTTGGCTGCGTTTTGTTTCACCTTTGGATCAGTGTAGACTTTTATGAGATTTTTTACAAATTAAAATCCCCTATCCAGTGTCAGCTATGATTAACCACAGACCCTAATTCTCAACAGTTTCAGAGAGTTGATATGGTTTTATATTTTACAGAAACCACGGTTACGCGCCAAAAAAGTGATTTTTTGGGGGGTTTTTTCATTTTGATATTAGATGCTCCAAACTTGCTGGATAATCGCAAATCTGTGGGTGAGGAATGTCTGGATATTGACTCATATGCTTGGTTAAAGAAATATTTTGACTGGGTCCATTTCCTCTGACGAAGGATATGGGGTATCTAAAATGACTCGCTTGTTCATTTATTACCTGTGCCGCACAGAACAAAGCCTTTTTATGCTCACATTTGATTATCAAGCAGATTTCTGATTACAAGGTTGACTCATCATCCTTTTCCACAATTACCCAAAAGTTTGGCGTCATTTGGTAGAAAATAAACATCTATTTGATAAAGCATTGTCGGGTTTTACGCAAAACGTATACGCACAATGGGTACACGCACAATTTTTGTCAGTTTTAATGGTGCTACATTGTGACTGGGCTCAGCTAGTGGGAACATATTTTGATGATAATCTGACTTGTTTTCTTGGTTGAATGTGATGAGAAAGGAGGCACAGAAGGGTATTTCCTGGGCCTCTTGCCTTTTATCTACCACAGCACATCAGCATTAAATCTCAGATTAAACGTTTTTTAAAAGAGACTTTTATGTACCTTTAGAACTTACATTCACCACTTGTTTCCAGAAACTAAAATACTTATATCTCAAGATAGGTACTGCTGTTCTTCTCACAGACATGAGAAGAGTGACCACTAGTATGTAATGTTTCACAACTTGTACCTGTACTGTTCTCACATTTGACTCTGTTAATACTGGACAGGATTCTTGCGCGCTATTAATTTTTCATATGCCGAGTTTGTTATTAAAGCGCTGTGAAATTTGTTTGCGTTATTACTCAAATTCAGTAGCAGGATTCACCTGTAGCTCTGCAAAATCACACATCAGTCAAATCCTGTTGTGCAAGCAGAATATTCGATCGCAAAGTAAAGTTCAGATAGTCCATAAAGTTGCTAAAAAAAGAGAGCGCAGGGTTGCACACCATCACAACCAGTCAATCATTCACCAATAAGTCCAGTTAACACCCCTCAAGCACTCTTTAGATTTCCTTGTACGAGTGTGTATATTTACAAAGGTAGTTGAGGCCATGAGTTTTAAGCGCGTGTGTACGTGCGTGCAAGGGGGTTGCACACACAGGGGACAGACTCTCTTTCTCAGTGGCGAGACTTTGAAGTTGGGGCAGTTCTCTCTTTGAGGTGGTCTATCCCCCGTTCTCAACAGCGTTAATCATGCGTGAAGAGAACATGCTCACTCTGTGGTCGACCAGGCATCGCTACTGATGGCTTCCCTCAGTCCCTGTGTGCGATGGAGGGGTTGGGATCAAGGGTGGTGGTAGTGTTGAGGGAGGATTAGCATGGCCGTAGGCTAATGCACTAAAAAGAAAGCGCAACAAATAAATGTACAGGGTCAACTCATTCAAGCATAGCTAGAAAGGTAGAGTTTGAGGCAACTGATTTTTCTTTTCTTTTTTTAGTCGCTTGCCTCACCCTCCAGTAGATGAACTGTGCTACAGATCACACATAGGGATATTGCGCATATATGTTGAGACTCTATGTTGATACTCTAGGAATAAGGCTTTAGGTCTCAGACTGGTTTTTCATAGTTTGTGTTAACATTATAGTCCCAGTTGAGGGAAATAAAAGGAACACTAACCCCATGTTCTGGTCACATCAGTTGGGAAGCAAACTATTCCAACAGGAGGAAAATTAGTTGAACCTGTAGCCGGATTCAAGTTATACTATTTTTTCCCTCAACTTTCCAGGAAGATCTTGCTCACTCCTTTTATTCCTCAGCATTATGTATGCCAACAGCAGTAAAATGCTTACTGCACAGCAGTACATTGCCTATATTTGTGATGCTCAGCTTGGATCTTGCATAAACTTTGTATTGGCAGTGCATTTAAAGTTCTCCACCATGCCAAAAACCTCCTTTCACTGCAGTTTACCCTCCCATCTTTCCATTTCATATCTGTCCTTAACCCCAATTCACTACTGGAGGAGAACAACATACATATGTGATCACCAAAGCAAGTTGGAGACAAAAAAGTGCTGCGTTTAGCTATGATCAAGTCCTGGATGGATATCTTTTTTTTCCAAGGTTCCAAGTTGTATTCATATACATTCCAAATGCATTTCAGTGAGTACTCAAATATTTTGCCACAAACATTTTTAATCTATTAAGAAAATGCTAAAGGTGTAAAAGCATACAAAGGCAAAATGAGTCACAGCCTTTTGTAACACACATTAGGGGAGACCGGGGATAGTTGTAACATTTTTGACATTTCTGTCTGTAAATTGGAGCTCTTTTAAGGTAGTGGATTCAAAATGTAATGCAAAGTATTTACATGTCTCTGCTATTAAATAGTGCAGCTATTTTCTCTGCAGCACAATTACCCATTGCATGGTATGGCCTCAAACACAAAGAGTGAAATGTTACAATTAACCCCATAGTCTGGGTTAGTTGTAACATATCCTGGGGTAAAATGTAACACAATGAAATAAGGGTACTAACAAAATATTAACATGTAATCTTTGTTTATTCAACACATGAATGCACTTACATCCATTTATGTAGCTGTGTGTGTGTGTGACAGAATGCAGAAATCTAACTTTTGAACATATTCCAACCCCCCAAAAAAGACAAATTATGGAATTTTCTGCAACTGAATATTTCATTAATTTTGGTTGGTCTTCCTTGTGTTTGGCCTCATTGGCTCAGTGGGCATTATAACCTACAACTCTTGCACCAATTTTGAACATAACAATGAAGCTGAAAAAATGTAGTTGTTCACCAGCATCGCAATTCCATTACTTTTTATCATACCTTTGTGTGGTTTGCAAAGTGCTTCAGAAAGATGAGGAAATCTGTTTCTTGCAACCATCCTGATTTATTTCCACTACCAATACTTCCTACTGGTCCATCTCTGACACAGTGGTCTGCATAATGTATGTGTGGGAACACAAACAGTGGAGGAATTGTGTTGCCAATGGCATTAACCGCATATACAAAAGCGACCAGTGAACCTCTCTCTGCTGATGTCATTGCCCCAACTTGTTTAATATAAGTTAAAGTAATAGTGCGGTAAGTTGTAACATCTGCATTATTGTTACAACTAACCCAGACTATTGCTGTTACAACTGACCCAGACTCCTATAGCCATGAACTAGCTAACATTACAGCCAACGGCTAAAACATTAGCACTAAAGACTTACACAGAATATATCCCCATAGACATACAAATAACATAATTTAAGTTTGATGAGTTTAACCGCAAAGCAGATGATGCTATTAGAAATTGAAATAAAGTAGAAAAACTTACTTTTTGGCACACTGAAAAAAATATGTTGTTGGATTTACTTAATTCAATGGTGGACATTTGTTGCACACAGATGTTTTGCTTTGGCAGCAACTTAAACAATTGAGTTAAATTAACACAATTTATTCATGTTCAATAAACCTGTGCAATTTGTGTTGATAAAATGTGACTTAAACATGTTTTGATGAAGTAATTTGAGCTCTTGGAATATTTTAATCCTTCACAATTTTCTCACGTTATCCCAACACGATTCAATAACTTTTACCCAATACTACTTGGTCACTTAAATACTACATGTTATCTTCAAATTACATTTTGCTATTATATTCTAGTATCAAATACACAATTTTCAAATGGAGGCCTTATAACAGATTGTATTGTTCTCTTCCAAGATGGTTGCTGGCATCCACCAGTAACCTTTCAAAACAACATGTCTAATTTCACTGCAGTAGGTAAAGAATTAAACTGACATTACTCCTCTACTGAATCTATATAAATCAACAGTTAAATAATGTCAGTTCTTCCGTGTTCTCTGGAATCAATCGCAGCAAAGAAATTAGACTGTTTCTTTTGAAAAATGTTGGGAAAGAACAATACAAAACATTCTATTTAAGGCCTCTGACATCAAGATTCAGTTAAACAACAATTATAACTAAACAATTTGAGGTAATGTTAGTTTCCATTAACATTAAATTAGGTTACTGAATTGGCAAACACCTTCCTATTAACACTACCCATTTTACCCCAATAACTAAAGAAATTAGCACTTGCAGGTCAAAAACTTTATTCAAGAGACGCAAAAATAACATTGATACAGTGACTGTCAAAAATTACAGCACTGATCATACTGTGACATCTTGGTTCAAAACAGCACACTTAGAAATATTCAACGTTCTTTACTTCAACTGAATGAAACTGAAAATACCATTTCACACGGCCCATATGGGATATTTAGACTGCATAACTGTTCATGCTACATCTCTTCACTAGTAAAAGAAAGAAAAAATACAAAGAGAAATTTAAAAATGCTGCCAAACAGACAAACAGAACTTGTACAGAGCAAAAGGAAAAACAAACAACAACAAAAAACAGCTCGTCCTCATGGCAGTTGCAGAGTATATAAAAATGAACCCTGCGATCCGTTCCTGGAATTGAGCTTCAAAAATGCAGCAGAACAAGTGTGAGATTTAAATGTCCTCTCACCTAGAGCTGGTCACCTCACATGCATAACAGTGAGCTTCGTTGCAGGAGCAGTTTTGTCTTAGTTGTGAGCTTTTCTTGAGAGCTGAGTTGCATCCAACTCCATTACCACCCATTGAATCACCTCAAAAGTGTAGCAGAGTTGTGATGGGTAACTCATGTTGAAGGAATAAAAAAGGTCCAAACAGCATGGCTACTGCAAAGGTCACGTTATCCAGATCTTGAAGAACAACATCAGAAAAGTCATTGCCTGGCGCATCTCTGGAGACAGATGTTCATTGTGGTTTTCTCAATCTGTGCAGTGGCCTCAGTCAAGTCCTGGTTAAACACAAAACATTTCTTTAAGATTCCTTTTTAAACTCATCTCTTTTGAATCTACCAGTTCTAATGTTAGAGTAATTTAAACCAATGCAAGCAACATAGTAAATAGCTATAGCCAAAGAGTGGCCTGCCATGCTGCCATTCATGGTCTAACAGAGTTTCTAAGAGAGGGTGAAAAACATAATAATTTCAAATGCTTTACATTAGTTTTTGTTAGAAAGACACCGGCCCATCAGAAATCCAGGCTATGTCACTCAGAAGATGTTAGAATTTAGACTTTCAGCCCCACAATTTGGTTAGCTGTTGGTCAGTTGGTCTTTTTTTTTTTTTTTTTTTCAAACAAAAGCTAATGTAAATATTGGTGGGATTTTCCTTTGGTCATTAGAATGACAAATTTAAAGTTTTTTCACACTGATGTGACCCCTAATACAGGGGTGGGGGTGGGGCCTCAAGGGCCGGCGGCCGAGTTCACTACCAGGCCTCATGTGAACTTCAAATTATTAAAGAGGACTACTGGTCCTAACCAGTCCAATGAGGATCAAGTGGATAACTAAATGCATTTTTAAAGGTTGCAAATCCACAATCTACTCATAAAACACTCACCATGAACTCCTGCACCAAGATGTTGCAATTGTCTTTCACACAGATGCGGAGCACTTTGATGAGGGACTCCGAGCATTAATGTCATCCTTGACTATTATAACAAAGAAAACAGAGATTTGTGAACTTTTCAGTAGCACAGAAGAAAATGATCCCAGACAAAAACTCTTGACTTTTTAAACCAGTCAACATGCAACACCAGCATCTACAAAGCAATATCAAAAGTTCCTGTTTGACATCAACTTTATGGATATATAGTTTCCAGAACATTTATTTTTAAAAAAAGATAATTTTTTCTCAGTGGGCCAGTAAATGCATGACGAAAATTATGGCATCCTTTTAGTGGAATCATTACTCACAGGTAATAGTTGACTGTTTCAATGGATGTAGCATAAAAATCTTTTACTGACCTAATGCAATACATATACACTTTGTAGTTAAAGAATTTTAAAGTTCTTACTGTCATTATGGCAGCTACATCCTTTAGCTTTGTGCCCTGTTCCCCCGATCACTTTGCAAACACTTTCAGCAGACTGTCAGAGAGAAACTCAGCTCCGTCAGAAACCTTGACTGTAAAGGCATGGTTGGGATGCACTGGAATGCTGCATTTTATCTGAAATGACATAATTATTTTGAAATAACAGCAGGCACTGTGCTTGGTTAATCAGTAATGTTTTGTTGAATAAAAACTGTGTTTCCAGATCTTATGGGATTAAAAAAAATCCAAAGATGTTTGTTTCTGATTTGCAACCCAACAACCCACAAGTTACAACCTCATTTCAGTTCAAGTGTGCATTAATGCGAGTCCAGTAATCACCTTTCTGGCAATACATACAGGTATAAGTTAAACCTATGGCAGATTTTGGATTTCTCAGTTGTATTAATAGGGTGAGTATGCATGCACCTAATAATTATAAAAAACCTATTATAATTAAGTTACAGAAACGAAAATAGAATATACTTTCTTACCATAACACCTTGAACCCACAATCCATCAGCTGACTCCTGGTGAAATGCAGAATAGAGGTCGTCTCTCAATGTGCAGCAAAAAAAAAACAAAAACAAAAACAAAAGGACAGCAGGTGAGGCCAGGAGGGGTAGGGATGTAAGCTAGCATAATGCCGCTGATGATATTAGCTAAAGCTGTTCAATGTCCAAAATCTCACTAACACCATGGTGCAGTAAATACACAATGTAACTGAAGAGTCAGTTGGCAAATCTATTCACACAGAAAACCAAATTATGTTATGAGTGCCTCGTAATTAGGTTTAATGTGATATTACGGCTCTTGTGCCAAAGACAAATTCAAATGAAAAAGCGCCAATTCTTTGACAACAGATAAAACAGCAAATAAGCTAACGGCTCTTTTTTAGCATGTTACATGGCGACACTCTAGACGTTTAACTACATTTGGCTGAAATATGGTAAATATTAATTCAAAAAATCAAGACATACCAAAAACGTAGAGTTGGCTGCTCGACTTGACTGAGATGGATGCCTTTTTTAAACCACGATCCAAAGCCCGCGAGATGAAATCACGCGTGGTTTCACGAGATTTAACGTTGCTACCTTATTGACTTACTTCACCTGAACATGATATGAACAATTTAATACACCCTTTCTGCATATCATGTAGTTTTTACACTATATAGTTACATTTAACTTTAAAACATGAGGCAATTGTGTTAAATACATGCAAGATGCTTACATAAATCCAAGAGATGGCCAGTCCCTTTTTTTCAGTGCATACAAATTACTTTTTTTCGTGTTAAATTGTCTGTGTTTGACAAAATGTGCTGATTTTTCACATGTGATAGCAGAACTGAATTGGGCATGCACAGGATGAGTCACATCATTTGAAACTTAGCCCTGACTGGAGAAATTGGAAGTGTTACAACTGACCCATGTTACAACTATCCCCGGTCTCCCCTACCACTCAGACCTTTAGTTTCATTCCAACTTTGTGCCAACAATTTGTCAAAGGGCATTTCTTGTGTTAACAAGAGTGTACAAAATGCTGTAATGTTTTTTCTCTAGGTGTGGAAGAACTTGACAAGTCTTAACCTTAATCCTGTCAAACATCTTCAGGAGTGAATTTGAAACCTGTTTCCAAGAATGTACAGAAAGCAAACCTGAATGACTAGACGCTGCTCTCTCACCATGTAATAATAATATAATGGTTTCTGAATGAGATTTTTGTATCCACATCTTTATTTTTCTCTGTTGTCTATTAGTATCAAACCTTACCAATGCAGCTGCCTGAAGTTATTCATAATCATAGTTGCACAAGGAGCTTTGGATTGGTAGGAAAGAACTGTAAGAGATTGCAAGGCCCAAGAAAAGAATAGCAGAGTAGAGAGGAAATGGGGGTGGAGGGGAGCACTTTAAGCACGGGGAGGCACAGACAGTTGAGTCATATTTCAGGCCTGATTGGAACTGACAAAGTGTTATTGGAGGACTCAGTCCCCACAGCATTGTTTGCTTTAGAAAGTCAGGGCCAGATTTATTATGACTGAAAAACATTAGAGAGATCGGAAGTGGGGACAGCGCAGGGAGCACGGCATGTCTGTCTGCACACAGAGAAAAGGAACTTTAGAGGGATCATATGGAGATGTATTAGGCCAGATCTGCCATTCATAAAATCTTTTAAAAGTGTGCTGTTGAAATGTTAATGCAGTCAAAGGAATCACAGAATATGGCTAATATAAAGCTTTCGGTGCCCCCAGTCTGTAGTTGCATTAGTCCACTCATGGAGATAAATAGCTGCCATTTGCCACGTGTTATGGCTATTGGAGTTGAGAGGCTGAGAAGACAAATGCATACATCTCATGAGTATACATTCTTTGTATACCATCCAAAATCAAAACTCACTAAAAGTATGCACTTTAACTAACCATACATTGTGTAATAATTGGTTATATTATTAATTATTCCAAGCAATGGTGTCAGAGACTGGGAGCAAAAAGTTTTTAGTTTCTGCTTTAATTGCCCTGTGTATTATAGTCAGTAATGGAACAAAAAACCCTGGCTTTTTCAACCGTAACCATAACTGTGCTCTAAAAACCCTGCAAGTCAGCAGAGACAGATGGATTTGGGAGTTTTAAGGAGGCTGCAAATCCTCAGTTGTCAAAGCAGGTATCTTTACATTGTTAAATTATTTTAAACAGTACTGCAAAGCTAGGTAAGTGGCACTTAGCTTATACTCTTTTTTGTTCATATGCACATTAAGTTTACTTACCTTTTGTTTCATTTTCTGAACCTCTGAAACTTTCCGTCTGACTGAAATGAGCGTAACATAACCACACACCAGTGTACTAATTATCTAAATCCCAGACACTTTTGACTATATTTTGTTTCATTTTTGTTATCTTTATCTTGCTATATAATATTTGTTTCTGTCAGTCAAGGCTTTTGCAGGTGCAGTGCCTCACAGACCCCTGTTTACTGTTTGTGTTGTTGTTGAAAGAAAAGATTCAACCTTCACTCCAAAACTTCTAAAAAAGAAACAAACAAAAAAACCCATCAGATGTGCTGCTGTATTCATGTCAATCATTTGTTCCTGTCTGTCACCATATAGTGTAAGTATTCTTGAAATTACAAATGTGACGAATTCTATTTACGAGAGCTAAGAAATTCTGTATTAGACGTAAGGAAGGTTTGAAGTAGCACAAACACTCTTGCTAACTCCTGAGATCTGGAGTTCCATCAGGAAAATATATAAAGTTTCGTGTTTAATCACTTTTGTTTTTAGAAATTTGCACTCATTTTGGTTTTCTATGACTGCTAAAACTTTCTAGCTTTGAAAAGTTTAGATCATATTAAGAGCTTCCACATGAAAGGTGTTTTTCTTTCTTCAGCTAGTTAGCTTCAGCTAAGCTATTCCAGCCTTACTATCTCTTAAAAATTGTTGGAATTTTGCTTGTTCATTGTGAGAATTTATTCTAAATTAAACCACTTAATTGAATTTGTTAACATCTAGAGTCTTAGCAATGCTGTAAGGTTTCTGTAAACAGAATGGTGAGAACATGCTAGGCCATCTTTAGATTGCTAGCTTAATGCTAACTTCTAATAGTCTATTAAAAAAACACAAAGCCATTACTTGTAATTGCACAACTACAGTTGCCTGAGTATTTTGCTAGATATTCCCAACTAACAGCTAATACAGTATGAGAACTAATTAAATCTAAAGTAGACATTTAACAGTGACATTTTTCATAACCTGTCAGGAAGTCCTACGTTTTGCTTACTTTCTCTGGATATCTCTGGCTGACCTCAAATAGAGACTCATCTTGTCCCGGCATCAGGAAAACGTCATATCAGGCTCATAACCTTTTTTCTTCTTTATTGTATTCATGCATACTAGGATGCTACACTTGAACTATCTGAGAAAAACAGATACCCTGACTACTATAGTGGAGTTGAAGGAATTCAAGGAGATTTTTTTTGGCACCTTAGTGTTAGTTTGGCTTTGAAAACCAGCAGTGCTTTTGGACCTTGGCTGAAACCCCAAATTGCAAAGTAAATGGAATCTGTTGGAAAAGTGCATGTTGCTTGCATAGCCTTTTCCTGTCTGTATATACACTGCTTAAAATTAAAAAAAAGTATAAAACAATGACAACCAGAGCAGGGCGCTGTCATCCTGCGATCACACATGTTTTGATAGTTAATGGACAGCATGGAGAGCCTAAGCTCACTGTATTTGAGTAACCTCTTCCTGACCCCCGCCTCACCACTCCTCTCCTCACACACTGGGACAGCGAGCAACAACGAGGAAGAAGTGAAGGAAGAGGGAGAGGCGGCGGGGCCACAGCAGCGCTTTTGGATCCTAAATAAAAGAAGGCTCTCACTCGCCTGTGCTCTGTTTGTCTTGGCTTTAATGTGTCCACACAATGCTGTGGCACAAACGGCCAGAATCAGCTGACAGCTACAAACTGTCCATTTAATACTCCAATGTTAATTCGGTTAAATTACGGATGCTAAGCTCGTGAAAAATATTTTGAATCCCGTGTGGAGGAATATACAGTTTAAAATTTGTTATGGAATAAAATGTATGCATAACAGCAGAAAAAATTAATAATACTTTAATAATATTATATTTATTCCTTTGCCCTAATATCACAGGGAGGTCAGTGCGTATAAGTCTGTGGGACACAATAAAATATTTTAATGCCATCTTATAGTTTAAATACTTTATTAATCATAATTACTTTTATTTTGGAATATAAATCGAAATTAATTAACAAAATACAGGAATTGGTAAGATAAATGATAAAATATGTAATTTTCTGTTCAGAATAAACACCTGATGCACGGCGAGAAATGGCTCATAAGCAAGCATCACGTAGTCTAACGTGTTTAAAGACTGCAGGCGACAGATGAATTGACGACAGACTAGAGGGTTTCTTAAAGACACAAAATAGACAGAGATGATTTCAATGACACAAAAAATAGATGGAGATGCAGAGATCAGAACCGAGAACGAGTGTGGGAGGAAAAGAAGAGGAGTGGGGTAAAGGGAAAGAAAGAGAAATAGGCTGGCAGATGAAAGCTGTGGCACAGTGCAAAGCTCTTTTGCAGGAGAGAAATCCAGCGAGTCCTGAGCAGGTGGTGAGAATGCCAAGAACTGAGCTGCCTGACAGATGACAGAGAGAAAAAACGAGGAAGGCGATGAGGTGAGGTAAGGAGAAAGAGAGAAAAGGCAGTAGGGGCTCTCACATTCTGGAGATCCAAAAATAGGCCAAGACAGATGTCAGTTTAAGATTTTGGAATTCTTCATTTATAAACTCTGTTCTGAGACTTGATGGTGCAATTATAGTTGTTATAGATATTTTGTTTAACTTCAGTTTTCATTCATTATATCATTATGTGACCCTTTTGTTCACACTTCCCATTTTTGGGGTGTGAGAGTTCAATCAAGGTGCCACTTCCTAATAATATAAAACCAATTTTCACACTTAAGGGATCTGGTCATATCCGTACAGCCTTTGAACCTTTCTCTCCCGTCTACCTCTAAGCAACAGTAAGGGTGGGGACTGGTTTTTGGAGGAGATAAGTTCACGGTCTGATCCTGTGTGAGGTTCCCTGGCCGGGTCATTGGGTTATACCAGGGTCAGCTTGGATTTGCTGATCTGAGAGAGATTAGCATTATACAGTTACTCATGATATGAGATGCTAGCACAGCCAGGTGTTAGCTGATGAGCCATAGCTGCTTCCTATAGGGGATTGTGGCTTGATGTAGGATACTTCCGAACACAAGTGAAAGAAATTTGGGGGTTAGTCTCTACTTCCAGAAGAACAGGGTGTAAGGCCCAGAGGCCAGAATCAGCCCAGCAAAGACTCCAATCCAGTCCGCTGGAGTGCATAGATTTTGATATCTCTGGTGTAGAACTATAGCAGGTCAGGTACACAACATTTGTTCAGGTTACAGAGATTAACCTGAAAGGTCTATTTAAAATGAAACAATTTCCTTTAGTACTTTCTTAAATGATTCACTTGATTAAACTCTGGCCTAGACACAGGCTTTCCTGTGGTGTCTGGCAACAACGTGCCGGCATGCTGTGAGGCCTCTATGCATCAAACGGGCATCGCAGAACAGGTTCGGTCATTTATCATTTTCTTTGAGTCTTTGCTTGACAGTATTTGCGACGTAGATCATTTTGTGTGACTGAATTTAACAATTTAACAATTCAGACACTGATCTTCGTCACCACCCAAGCTTCATTTTCTTTTGGCAATTTCTGAGTTTGAAATTGGAACAAGACAAGTAAAACAAGCACACTAAGACACTCTACAAAAAGGAAATCTCAAAAGGATTATGATGAGAAGAAGAGAAAGAAATTGAGTGTGTGGAGCCGACTGGTTGTTTGACCTTTGACCTGGGCGTTGCTCCAAGTTGGTCCAGACGGGCAAACAGGCACTGTTGGTTCTGGCTGACACTGGCTGTGATATATGTTTTCCTGGAACCAGAGAGAAGGAAGTTGAGGCTTTTAAAATAGAGTGGATATAATTTATTTTTAATATACTGGAGCTTGGATGGTTTGCAGAGCATTTTGATTCTTTGAGTGCAGTTCGTGCCATGAACACTGCTCTTTTAAGACTATACGTTAAGTAAATAACAGCTGCAGACTGCTGTTTTAAATCCTGCTTCTTTAAAGCTCTCATCCTCGACCCTATAAGAACACTGTATGTTTAGTGTGTGTAAGGAAGGAAACGGTAAGGCACAAGGCATTACTGAAGGCTCTCAGTGGTGCAGATATTGTATCTGTCACGGTTTGCCCTCTGCAGTCATCAGCACATACAGAATTGACCTTTGCGCCACACACTCATGTTACCTCCAATTTATCCTGTAAAGAAATCGGCCAAAGTGAAGGATGTAGGTTTGATACCTTTTAAAGAACTGTGGGAATGACGCAGATAAGTTTTGGGTCACCAACCTTCCTGTGAAGTTACTACTGTGCATCTTAAGGCTTTAAAAATCTGCTGCTGTTTGTTGTTGCATCCAAATATGGTTGTTGTTTTTTTTTAAAAAAAGAAAAAAAGAAAGGACGGATAGGTCAGTTTCGAGATTTCCGAGTCCGGTAGTGAACTTGGAGAACAACTCAGCCTTTACTATATGACCTTTGGACTAGCGGCTTCACTTCTACTGTAGATAGATCATGACATTGTGTTGACACTGCCTATCATGCTAATCTATGTTAGTAAAACTAAATATAATTTCAGGACACAAAATCACTCTAGAATCAAATTATCAAAAGAAGGAATACCTTACCAGGAAGCCTCTAACACGAATTCCCTTTAATCCAGGATTTTATGATTTGCACGTCAGAAAACATTGCAAGAAAAAGGCAAATGCAAACAATACACTTACTTGAGCCCTTACAGCAGTCATTCTGGTGGTTCTACAAAGTCCCTCTTGTTGGAACACCTGGTTGTTTAAGGGGGCTCCTCAAGGACCTTGAGGTCCACAGGCCAAGCCTGGAGATTCCTTAGCCCAAGCTCCAGGGCCACCACGTCTTTTGTCCACAGAATGGCAACACTGCTCAGATTCCTCGCTCCTATTCCCAGCTCAGTAAGAGAATACCCCAACTACATGGGGTCCAAAGAGTGGTCATGACCACAAGTGCATGTGAATGCACACATTTATGTGTGTGTGTGTGCGCGCGCGCGCGTAAGTTAGTGTGTATGTGTTGTGTGTTTGTTGATCTCTGTCCTTAATTGAGTAACGAGGTGGATGTCCTTGTGCTGCAGCTGACTGGAGCTCAATAGCACACCTGCATGACTGATGTTGATGTAAGAAGTGCACCGCCCTGAACCCTCACCCCCATCTTTTGGCTTGTAACTGTAAACCTGGAAATACAGGAATACAGCAAGGATGTAGCAGACCTCCTAAGGTAGGCCCACTGTTTGGGTATATGAGTAAATTTGCATTGTATCTATATCAGGCTGTGCATGAGAGCATGTGTTCTAGGTATGTGGTTGGATCATCTGGATTCCTTTTACCTTGAAGCTTCAAGGTAGCGCTTGTTGATTGAAAACAAAACTTCCTACATGGTTGAACAATAGTGTCAGAGAACCAAGTCCAAGGTTCAAACAAAGGACCCAGGAAGCCTACAAAAGACTGTTTGGCAGCTTCAAACATGTGAAGCCAGCTGTGAACGACATTAGGCTGTGACGCCAAAACCCCCGAGAGTTATATTGTACAGTATGTTTGAGCCGAGAACTCGGAGACAAACTCCACGCCTGGCCCAGCTGTCCCTTTAAGAGCTGGGTTATTACTGGCTTTATTGTTATTACTGCCTGTTTTTTAAAGGGGGAAACCGAGCTGGGGGAGTAATCCGCCCGTCAGCACTCACATTAATGGCCTAATTGGTCTCTTCTCTCACAGTCAAAATGCAGACCTCAGCCTTACGGAAATGCTAAGCCCTCAGAGCCCCTCGTGCTTAAATACCCAAGAAATGCATGATGTTTCTGCAAAGTGGGGCTGTCACTAACTTTCTTTCTCTCATTCACATTGTTGCCATTCTCTGATTTTTCTCATCTCTTTTCTGTTTCTTTCCATCATGTTATGTGTGATTTGTGACACCAACTCAGAGGGAACTTCAGTGGGTTTAACCTCAAGGTTTAAAATGAGCAATGCGTTGTCAAGCGGAAGGCTAATATTTCTACATGTGAGAAGTAGCATAAATGTATATTTTTTAAAATGGCGCTCTGGGGTGAGAACTTTTAATAGAAGATTTTTTTTTTCTTTTCAAATACAGTTTACTTAATTTGTTGTCAAGGGTTGTTGCTAGGCTCCTAAGCTGTTATATACTTGGTAAGTTGACATGCTCTTACTCTGCACGACCTGCAGTATCATACCATGCATACAAATGATGTAACAATAAATTTGATGGGTAAATCTCATCCCTTTCTTGTCTCGCTGACATCCATTGGTACAATACCACCACAGACCTGTAAATGTGACTGTAACATGTGCAGTTTACTGATTACTACTTTATATGATTTAATAGGCATCAAAGTTCAGGTCATTCACTTCACTATCACTGCTGCATCCTTAAACACCCAAATAAAGCTTCACTCCTGGCCCGCTGGCTGTTGGGGGGGGGGATTCAAGTGGAGCAGTTTGAGGTGTTAATGCCTTGCTTGAGGGCACAATAGCAGGCGGTTTTTCATGGGGGAGTCCCTGGATGACATCAGAATCCACCACTTCAAATCTGCAATTTAGTGCCCCCTTGTCAATTCTCAGTATAATTCCCAAACTTGCCTCAAGCGTCCTTGTATGTCCTTGCAGGAGACTTTCCCCTTGATGGATGATGTAACACAAATTAGAGTTGATGCAGGTCCCTTGCAGAACGTATCACAATTTTTCTCTCCGTCCACCTTTCCCCTCCACGTTTAGACACCAACTAAAACACCACTTTCAGTCTGTTAGCTCTGACTATTAGTTTTATAAATGATCCTCCCAACATTTGTTCCAAACACAATCATAGTTTCTGGAAACACTTGAGATGTGGCATCATGCTCCGACTTCATCCCTCATAATCTAATTGTTTAGATGATGTGAAACATTTTAAAAGTTCCAAGTATCACTCCGGGAAGCTTTCCCCACGACTCGTGAGCAGGAGAGGTCAGCCACAGTGTGAACGCAGCTATCTGCAGACTGGGGTTATGCGGCTAAATGAAGAGATTAGTAGAAAGTGAACTGCCACAGGTGGATGCAGTTATTCTATCATTTCCTAAACTTAATTAAATCAGTGACACAATGAGACCGACTGCGAAAACAAGGAGCCATCGACACCTATGGAGTTAACCATCGGCATAACTGACTTTTCAGTGGTTTAATTTTCAATTTAGTTCCTTCTCCTGCTTCCCTTTAACCAGCTGAAAAAGTAGAACACACACACACACACACACACACACACACACACACACACACACACACACACACTGGTGCTTCCTTACCAGATCTGCAAAGATGGAAGGTTAGGGGTTCAAGGTTGGAGGTTGGGGAGGTGAGGGACCAAAGCTCACTTAGCTGCTTAGCAGGTTTGTGTGTATGGTTGGGCGGGGGTTTGAGGAGAGCTCATGTGTTAGTGTAACTGAAGCTGTCATCCAGCCCCAGGGTCACCTCCCCAAAGCATGCCGGCTGTCTCTTTTAATAGACTAAACACATATGTCTCTCTATAGCAACATATGATGAAGAAGCGGAGGAGTGAGGGGGAGTCTAGGAGGGAAGAGCGAGGATTGATTCATAATTGGCTTGTCACAATTTTCTAATGGTTAATGGAAAATGACACTAACATGAGATTTTGCCATTTGGCAGCATGTCACACCGTTCTTTGCCTGGTGTAGTCTGCAACCACTTTCATGCAGCCACAATCATGTGCTTGTGAATTCATCTGAAATGTCAATCAGTTAATGACTGAAACCAAGAAAACCAACTCACCCTTTTTGGTTAACACTTTCTGTGACTAGCACTATACATATTTATAGCATGCATAATGAGACAACCAAGGGAAAAGATTAATCTCCCTCTTAATGATGGTGGCTGATGCAATGGCGCCATGTTTGTTGCGGTTCTAAAATGTAGTTACATATAAACACATAACGTCAGAAGCATCGTTTCACTTGATCATGTTCCAATTCAAATGTAGATTTATAAATATATATATATATATCTAAATACCATGTGTCAGAGCGATCTTTATTAATGAAATCTATTTCAACTGTACTTTCACTTTAAATGATTATTAACTTGTCAGCCTATTCCAGCAGTAAAAATCTGTAACATTAATAGAAGCGTTGGAGTCTAGAGGGCAGCATCCTAAAAGATGAAAAGTGTTGCACTCTTAGCTTAAAAGTATTTATCCTGCTCAGTTGCATGCTTGATCAGATCTTAGCCGCACCACTCTACTTATGTTCTGAGAAAACGGTAAGATTAGCATAAATATCTACTTAAAGCCTATGAATAAGGCTTTATGTAGAAAGATGATGTGCTTTCCTTTCACCCTCAGAAATGTTTTGTGAATTTTACCACTAAGCCTATCCTTGTTTTCATCTGTGTTATTGCTATTATGTCACTCTAAAGATTACGCAGGAGTCAAACATGAGAAAGAATGAAAGGAGGGAGATTGACATCAGTGTAACAGGTTTGAGGTAGTGAGTAAAAAGCATCTATGCACAACAGTTGAGTAGTAGTTCAGTTTTTGTTTGACACACAGATACAAAAACTATCAAAGAAATCTAAAAAGGCATGGGTGAGAATGGGATTTAAATGTGTCTAACACTCAAAAGAACTTGTGATATGCAAACTAATGACTTTATTTTCAATATTAGTAAACAAGATTTTCTCATGATGCATTATGTATTTAATGGACATTAATGGCTCTTTAACATTCAGAAATGACTCAAATGTACTGTACCTACAAAACAAATCAGCTATTTCAAGCTTATGTTTTTAGTTACCTCTTAGCATTTCTGTCAGACTCCATTATCTGTGTAGTTACCCGCATTCTGCCATTTAAAGCCAATTTTTCTTAAAATATTTTTTGCAGTGAAATGAAAAACCTAGTCAAAAGCATATCAAGGTGGCAGGAGAAAATGTCACTTTGTTCAAAACAGTCTTAGTCAGGTCCTTCAGACAAATGTCGTTGCTGATTGGTTAAAAGCATTGCGTGGTTTAGTTTTATCTAGCTGTATAGCTATGATGGTCATCTCCGGTTGATGCCTGCTAAAAGATAACCAGTGTGACGATCTTCAAAACATCACTGCACCACATGTAATTTTCCCTATGCATTCTTTGTGCTTATCAAAACGTATCTTTTTACACAAAATAGTTTGTCTAACCAACATCATAGCTCAACACCTCCATGCTTTATGACTCATTTTGGTGAGTTTAAGCATTGATAATAATAATTAATAATCTTCAAACTGGCTCAGGATGCAGATATAAGAAAACAGGTTAAGTGCAGTGTAGGGCTGGGCTATATCATACCGTTCACGGTAATACCGATGTAATTTTGGGCAACGATAGAAAAATGAAATATCGCGATAGAATATGGGTAAAACGCGCATGCGCAGTGCCTTTGTTTACATACGCACATTGCGGCGACGCAGAATGAGAAGAGCGAAAGTGGATCGTTAAATGAAACGGATGAATCAGAATTGGTTTGTAAAAATGCTGCAACTTCAGTGGTGTGGAACTGGTTTGGCTTTCGTCCGTCAGATACACAACAAAGCCCTATTTTTGGTAGAGCATGCTAGCGGGCCGTCGTTATTACCGTGTTGTTTGGAAAATACGGCACACTTAAAATCAATCCTTTGATTTTTCTGAAATCAACAGTGCCCCTTATAATCCCGTGTGCCTTATGTATGAATTCTGGTTGTGTTTACTGACCTCGAAACGATTTTATGTGGTACACGGCGCTCGAAAATCTGTCAAATGTTTTAGTACAACTTTGCTAAGCTACGAAGCCGCACCGCTTGATGGATTGTCGGAGCATTACGGCTATCGTAGGCAGGAGCCTCGCGGAGTGATACGTACTGCGCTTCAACATAATATTACCGTATTGTGTGTGTATAACCTCTTTTTAAGTTTTGTGGATATTATAGATGGTTATGCTGAGGATATGTCGGCCAATTTCCACTGGAAATGCCTTTTGGTTAAACTGTCAGCAAGGAATTTGCACTATTACATTTTTATATAACTTTAATGCACATAAAAAACAGCTGCTTGTTTAAGTGAAAATACATTGATGGGGTTTTTTGCACTAATAAAGTTGTGGAGTTGTAAAGTATTTTGTCTAGTGTCAATTATATCGTCAGTTATATCGTTATCGCAAATTTTCAAATGTATATCGTGATAAATATTTTTGATCATATCGCCCTGCTCTAGTACAGTGTTACCGTTCAGCGGGACTAACTGACGAATAATGAAGTAAAGGTGCAGAACAGGTGCTGCTGATTTTTTTTTTCCACCAGCAGTATGCCGCAGTACACCAGCAGTACCACCAGTAAGGGTTCAGAAGCGATTCAGAGGAGCCTCCACCCCATCCCCACCTCACATATCCCCCTGTCAAACAGGCAATAGTCTCTTCAGAGAGCTGCTGGCTGGCTGTGCTGTTGAACTTGGCCTTGCCATCACTCCAGGGTAACCCAACACCCAGCACAGAGGGGCCTGATAGACCCATGGACGAGGAGGGGGTTGGGAGGGCAGAGGCCCTCTGGGACACAGAGTGCATTTCAAACCCATCAGTGTCAGTTAGTTCACTAAGTGGTGACATAATCACCATCGCCATGGCTGCTCCTCTGGGAGATCTAGGCAAGGAGGGAGAGGTGGTGGGAGCTCCAGGCCTCCTCCTCCTCCTCCTCTTCTGGTCGTTGTGCTTGTGATAGTTTGTGGGTGGTTTCAATGAACTGTCTGCTTCTGTACTTTTGTCATACTTTTATGGTATTATTGTAAGTACTATATAAAATGCAACACTCACACCAATATAAAATAGAGGAGGACATCTAAAAAGCCACACCGTGGAGCTTCATCAATGTTTTAGCATTATTCAGGTTATCAAATGAATACATTCAGATCATACAACTTTAACTTTAAAAAAATGTATCTCAATATAAATCAGCTTTTAAATTTAAAAATTCTGCAGCAAAAGGTCATCGGAGTGATATAATAATAAATGACATGCAAATCTATGCAAAAAATGTAAAGAGATTGATAGACTCAGAGCCCTACGGACTCTTCAGAACATACAGCTCCTGGTACCCTCTAAGGATAAACACAGTAAGAACTACGTAACTTTAAGGATCTTTTTTATCTTTTTGCATTCACACTGCGAACAGAAACTCTAGCCTGATGTATCAAGTGACTGCCATTTTTACGTGTTGGTCGTCTAAGCAGTGCTTTTTAGACCATCGTCTAAATGTTGCAGTTGTGTACTGTCACCAGGGGGAGGAACAGCTGCTCTATGAGGCTACTGTTGCTTGCTTCGTGTTGGTCTTTTGGTTTAGCCCATGCAAAGGAGAGCAGCGAAAGCCTAATTTACAAAGACTTAACTAAGGCTTCCTTTGTAGTGAAGCGAAACTGAGTGTTAAAAACAGCAGCCATTGTTTATGCTTCACATTCGTGTTTTTTGATCTTTGATTATTTCTTCGTGCTTCTTCCTCTCTGTGGTGAACTCTGCTATAACTCTCTTCCTGTTCTAGTCCACTTTTTAACCAGTCAGCATGCTACCTAGCGTCATTACTGCCGGGCTTTGCGCTGCTGGGCATTTTTTATTTTATTTTGGATGAGTATGTTTATGTAGAATTAATACCCAGAATCTTTCTCTCTACATAGCCAAATATCTGTCCAAACCTGTCTGTGTAGCTTCTCTGTCATCCAGGTCATGGTAGTCTTAAGAACCTAAAAAGAAAGCGACCAGACTTCTTTAAGATCTGTTTTTTGTTGTTGTTGTTTTTAAATATTTTTTGAAGATCTCTTATCCAAGAGGCTTCTTCAGTTCTGAAAAGGTTTAGAACTGAAGATGCCTCGTGGATGAGAGGTGAAACATCATTAAAAAAAAAAAAAGGACTTGAAGACGTACGGTATCTTTCTTTTCAAACTCTTAAGATCTGTGCCGATACAAACAATGACTTCTGCTTTAGCCAGCTGACAGAATAGCAACTACATCAACATGATGGAGGACTTCTATATTGGAGCTATGTGCTAACTGTGTGTGATCAAAGGAGACAGGGGGTTGAAAGCCCCAACGTTATAGTTTTATCAGTCATTATGTTATGATTGACTATTTTGTTTTGAAGTTTATAAGCCACAGAACTTTTAGCCTCCAGAAGCCTTATCTTTCTCCTCTAAGGTTATGAAAGTATCGACTTCACGGTCTCTGCAGTTCTCTAGGTTTTCTTCATTTTTTGAAATTATATGGTGTTTACACAGCTAATGCCATAGTCCTGCTATTGAATTTTTTTTAACCCCCCCCCCCCCCCCCAAATATGTCATTTGCTGGTGCTGCTCTGCTCAAAGGTTTGCCTGGAGAGTACCTACACTCTGAAGCAGGTTCTAAAAAAAACCCCAGTCAGGGTTCTAAGAGCTTCAATTGTCATTAGTTTCTGCAAAGCAGTCACAAAAAAGAGGGGGAATTTCTTCAAAAAGTAATTAGATATGAAATAATTCTTGTGGTCTGAAGACACCTGTAGGCATGTGAAGCAGAAGAGTCACATGCTAAAATTTGGGAAAAATTGTTGTATGCTTTAACTTTTTTTAAAAACTAAAACAGAACTTGCAACTACAGGGGACTGAATATACTGGAGCAAAATTAGCAGCCCTATTTTAGTAAAGTAAAGTAATAACATGGGGATGTTACATAAGATGCATAAGATGTATGGTGCCTCAACATTCATTTTCATGTATAAGTATTTTCAATAATGTACCATACTGCAACACTTCCTGTTTTTTTTTTTTTCCTTTTAAACATAGATTTCCCTACCTTTTAAGCCTACAAGGGTTGGTTTCCATTCATTAAACATTAAACCAACTTTCAGTGATCTGAAACTTGCTTCAGTTGTGTTTTGACTGAACATCCTGGAAAATAGAAGAAAACAGTTTAAATTGGCTTTTTTAAAATAAAGATTTGTTAGCATTAATGTTAAGTAACATATATGTCACTATAGGTAATGGACCACAACATCGCACCCAGGTTTAAACAGCACTTTCACACGCAAAGACACTTCAGTTAGCGTTAGAACAAGTCACCCACGCATGGCAATAGAGGTAAGTAAGTAAGAATTGCTAAAAACAATCTGCAGTAAATCCCATTTGATATTTTATTGTTCTACAACTTTGCATCAATGCTCTCTGGAGGAATTGACATTTTTGCATTTAATTTATTAGATCTTACGTTGAAAGTTCTAGTTAAATATAATCTGGTAATGTATGCCTAAACAACACTTGCCAATATTCACATTTACCGCATTTTAAATATTTTACAACTTTAAGAACTTCAACTTTTCATGTTGAGTTAATGACTGTACCGTTGACAACATAAAATACTCCTAATGAAGTCGCTCTTGAGCAACGATATGTGGCAGTGAGTTCGCCACTGTTTTGCTTCCTGTTTCAACCACATGAATAGTGAGGAAACTATCAGGGCTGTCACAGGAAGACAACAAGTATGATCCAAATGACTGGCAATACTTTTCACAGAGAAGTTGAAAGCAATGCTGTTTTTCACATCTCACCTACATGTTTCCATTTCAAAATCTGAAAAATAAGGGGCTTGTACGGCACTCTGCACCTCCGTCCTTCCTACTGCCACTGTTAAAAGGTTGCAGGTCACCTTACCTTGCAGTACTGTGTAGTTCTCTTCCATGAACTTTTCAAAAAAACAGTAATGACTCAAATGATTTCTCTTGCACACTCAGATCTAGAAATACAGAGGAAATGCACAATTTGCTGCACACAGAGTCGAGCTCTCCTTCCCAAGAGATAGATGTGGCTTAATTGGATCATTTTAGGTGAACATTTCTATTTACCTTGGCTACGTTAGCAAGCACATAAGTACTTTATTATAAAATGTCTTAATGTAGTTGTTGGTGTTAATATTCACGTGAGTTCACTAAGCTAACCATGACCGAAAACCTAACTTCTTGTTAATTCATGTTGTAAATCAGTGTTTCATAGTGTTTTTAATACAACTCTACACCCACAATGAAGTTAATATTTAATTATTTCATAATTCAATAAATAACATTCTCATCCATGCTGCCTATCAAGTTAATACCAAATATTACAGCAAATATTACAGCTTCTCTATTTCAGAGAGGGTATTACTCATTAGGCTGAAAATTTGACTATAAAATTAAAATTCAGTTCGCTGATCATTTTCATGTCATTTTCCTTTGGTTTCTTTTGAATTACATATTTAATTCTCAGTGACCAGAATAGATGGGATAGGAAAGACAAACATGGAGATGAGAGGAGGGATAGTGGATATGCTGGGAAAAGGATGCTAAATATGGAGCTGCCAAGCAGGAGGGAAAGAAGAAGACCTCAGAGGAGGTTCATGGATGTAGTGAAGTGGACATGCAGAGGGTTGGTGTGACAGAGAAGAATGCTAGAGACAGGATAAGATGGAGGTAGATAATCTGCTATGGTGACCCCTAAAGGGACCGGTCGAAAGAAGAAAAAGAAGAATTTACATCCCAAATAATGAAGTTGGTTCGAGTTGAATCAGCTTAAAAGAATTCACAGTGTAACATGTGCAGGTGTGCCATGGCAGGAGTCTAATGGTTCCAGAGATAGAGATCGCATGAGTGCATTCAAAGTTGAGCATAAAAGACAAACTGCAACAGTCAAGAATCAATCAACCTGATTTGAGGGCTCAGCTCTCCCAGCTAAAGCAACCCAGAGACCAAAGTTCATTTGCCAGGAGCTGTGCTGCCAACTGCCAAAACATATTACCAAACTCCAAAGCACTGGGCAGAACAATCTAAGTATAAGCCAAGCTTAGGTAGACTAGAAGAAAGCCATTAAGGAACAGGGGCAGCCCAAATTCCATCAAAAATGTGCCACAAGGTTTGTCCATGGTGCAAAAACGTATTTACAACTGGCCGTGTTGGTGAGTGAAGAACTGTTGCAGCACCAATTTTCACTTTTTGTTAGTCTAAGTGCAGTTGGTTCTCTACTCAGTCTCAATAGTTTGAACTCTTTCTTCCTTGAACACCTATTCAGGGTAACCTTCTTTCTCTTTTCTCAACCGAGCGATTGGCCTCCTTTGATAATAAAATGAATAGGTGTGCATCATTCTAACCCAGAACCCATTCTAATGCTCAACCAACCATGTCTTTATTGATATATAACGTGGTGTCAAAATCATTAAGGTTACAGGGAAAATCATCAAATGTTATTGTTATGAAAGGGTTAAAGACTTAAATTGTGTCTAGAATGTGAAACAATAACCAAGGTTTGCACTGAATGGCTGAGCAAATTGTGATCAAAAGTCCTTAAATTGTGGAATTATTAAAAAGTATTGTGCAAAAACTGTTCAAACTGAGTCAAACTGGAGAAATAAACACAGAGGAATAACTATTTCTTGAATAGTATTGATTCAATATTTCCAAAGTATCTTCTTTTACAGTAAATTGGTAGGGTATACAGCTTAATTGCCTTCTAAGTGTGCAAGTACAAGTGGTTAGCATTAAAGGGCACGTATTACCACCCATGTGTATTTCTTTTCTAATAATTGCATGCAGATTTGTGTGACTCATACCACTTTGAAACACGTTTTCATAATGCTATACCATGAAATAGTGAGTAAAAGATTCTCACCTATAGGCAGCCATTCATACAAAGATGTGCATGGGATGTTCTGTTCTGTGCCTCATCTTCACTGCCGCTGGGGTACATAGAAAAAAAAAAGTACTTTCATTCTGTTTTTTTCCTCATATTTTATCTGTTTGTGGCTTCTATCTGTCAACACCCTAACCTAAAGAGAGGTGAGTCTAATCTCGGAGAAGATGGTTATCAAACTGCAGAGCTGTGAGACTTCACTTTGTCATTGTACCAAATACAGCTGCCAGTGTCAGCAGCGTTACCCGCATTCCCACACATAGTGATCTTTACTTGATTTTTCCACTGCTCAGTCATTTCCAAATGACTGGGATGAAATGCGAGCAAGTGTTTGGATGACGTGATCCTCAATAATGCCTCCTCACTCCATCGGCGCTGGCCATCTAACGATGGACAAGACAAAGAAGCTTATCAACCAGAGCAGATAACACGGCAGCCAATTAAGATATGCTCTCTCTATCACACAATATGCATTCACTATCGGTATCAAAGGGTCAGGGAAAGTGAGTGAAATGAATGAGATCGGTAAACGAAGAAGCCCCTTAACCCGAAGGAAGAGAGTATTTTGAAATGTGTCACGGTGAGATATAAACTGGGAAAAGCAATGTGGGAATTTGTTTTGTAGACAACATACATTTGTAAAGAAGGAATCGGTACACCAGTACCAGTGTGGTGGGCACTAGATGGCACTAATGAATGGTAATCATAATGATGTGTCTTTAATAATAATAATAATAATTAATTACTTGTAATAAGTCAGTGCCTAGATACTTTAAAGCAGTATATACTATTTGAAGACAATTTCGGTATTGTAGAGCTAATTCAGATGGTCTTCTAGATATGATTAAAAATATAAATTGTGTTTTCTATATATAGACATATATGCAAAGATGAATTATACTGAAACTTAAGTCATGAAATATATATAAAAAAACAAAAGTTCAACTCTTAAAATATAATTAATATATTTAGTAGTGTTTTTTTTAAATTATTACAGTATTTGATCAATGTTGCATTGTATTTCTACAAATATTCTATTTTTCCGTGTTGTATTTTGTGCACTGTATGCAGCAGTGCAGAATGTCTAATGTAAATTACACCTTCTCTGATTTATTGTACATAGTTGGAATTAGTGACCTTTTAAGAAACTTTTGACCTTTTAATGTCATGTTGTTATCTTCGCCCTCTCAAATATATTTTTGGAGGTGGACTCATTCTCTTAGTCAGAACTGGGACTATTTGCAAATGTAATTATACATTAGCCTTACATGCAGTAATTCCTGGAAGAAAATCTTAACTTTCTCGGATACAGATTTGAAATAGTGAGGTGTTTTGCCCTTCGTGCTTTCAAGTGTGGGCATTGTGTTTTCTTCAAATTAACATGAAGTTTTTGAAAACGGTATTCTGATTTATGACAAGATAGTGATATCATGTCATTTACTTGTCATAAATAATAAATCTTTTTTAAAGGGTTAAAATGTCAAAAGCTATTTAAAAATATAAGGCTTTTAATCATATATTGACTGACAAGTTTATGGGGAAAAAACTCTTCACTGTTCACACAGTTGTTTGCTTTTCTTTGCTCTGTACAATAATTTAATATTCTGAAATAGAATAGGTTTTAAATGGTCAATCACTTTTAATATAAAGTGAGCCATTTAACAGAATAGGCCATGCAAAATTTTCAGTATGGATACAAGAATATAACAGCTGTGTGTGCGTGTATCTGTATTGTTACATACGTATATGTGTACACATGTATTTATATAACACACATTATTTAGCATATTTAGTATTTTGATGAAAAAACTGTCACAAAATGAGTGAACAAGTGCTCAGAGCTAAGAGTTCCAGCTCCGTGCAGTCCGGTCTGTGATCACACCTTTAGCTCGCTTTGGCAGATACGGCCTGAGACGTGTCAACTTAGTGCAGATGTCAAACCTCGGGTGCTTATGAGAAGGCCAGGGAGCAGAGCGATAATAGCAGCCTGCGATGCGGCGTTAGCTATCGTACAAACGGGGGTCGTTGGTCTCGACCCCTCTTGTTCCAAGGCAGTCGCGTAATCGTCCATCTGGGCTCCATGTACTGCCTTCCTCCCGTTTGTCGTTGGGCCTTATCGTTGGCAGAGGCTTAATCTGCTCTGGTGATAAGATGTGTGTTACTGAATACACACGCATGCACGCACACACTTGTACACACTGCTCATGCTCCTGCTGTCGCCCAGCGATGCAGTGATATGTGTGAAGTTGCGTCATTTACTGTTGCAGATTATTTTTTGGCATTTTGAAATGCGGGAAACTCCCTTATTTCCATGTCATTAATTATCTGAATCCGGTGTGATGAGTCATGCACAAAAATATAAAACAACCAAAAAGCAAATATTTTTCTGCAGATACTTGACTATGAGGAAAAAAACAAAATGACCAAAGTAACCACGGTAACAGCAAATGGGGACATTTATCCTGTCAAACTGCGTTCGTACTTGGACTATTTCCCGCTCAGTTGATGTTATCTTCCCGCTTTCACACACTTTCTCTCATTAACAGCTAAAGAATAGAACAGAAAATAAAGAGCAAAAACATCTGATTTCAAAGATTAGATAAAGCAAGTCTAAAAAAAAGAAAAAAAAGAGGTTTATCTCTAAGTGTTCACATCCTTGAGTTTCTCTGAAGGCTGCCATATAAGGTCAGTCTCTCTGAGGCGCTTCATGTGGTTAAGGTACGCTGAGTGAAGCAAGGAGAGGTGACGAGGAGAAGAAACGTAGAGAGGAAGACAGAGCACCTTGACGCGACCCCAGACTCTCCTCTGCGGTGTTTGAGCCCATTGCAGGCTGCAGCTCTGAGCTGAGGCGCAGAAGCGCTCGGCAGTGCTGACAGTTTCAATACAACAGCAGCAGCAGTTCAAACAGGTGGTGAATAATAACAATTAACAGCTGACGCTTGACATGAAAGCATTTACTCTTCAAAAAAAGACTGGAATGAAAATTTGCACAACTATAATTGATTAACAAAAAGTGTCGTCGTCGTCCCCCCCCCCCCCAAAATAAAAATAAAAATTAGCAACACCCCAATTCTGTTTTGTTTGTTTTTTTGTTTTTTTTATCTGAAACTAATCTGGTTTTTACTGATTACAATTCAACAAAATCTTTCTGATTTATTAGGGCTGGTTACATTTGATCTTTTACTTAACATGCAAACTTATCCCAGCAGGTTCATTTTTAAATATAACCTTTATGTTTAGGGGAAGTTATCATTTTAAGATAAACTCCAAACCTCAGCATTCATCCCGTAATAATCTATTCATTAAAAAACAATTATGGAGTGTATCAATTTGCAGTGTATCGCTGCACTATTTGTGTAACCTGCTAAGTTTGTTTATAACATTGGACAGATTATAAAGAAAGTGTGACCTGTTCACACCTTCCCTTAGCTAGTTATGAATGTGGTTGGCAGCAGTTTTGCAGCCACTTCCTATTTAATATGCTTGTCTTGGTCAAAAACCAGCCAGAAGAAAATCTGGCAAAAGTTAGACACCATGCCAAAGTTGGTCTGCACATCTTTAATACAAACTCTAGATGAAGTGGTAACATTTCAACATTTTGCATTGCACACTTCTTGAACATCTAAAATTACATTAATAAGAATAAGGTGATATTAACCTAAATGATAACATGTAAGCCATATAACAAACGGATTTGCTGAATAACTTTTCCCAAAAAGGGTCACAAATAGCATAAAGGGGTCAGTTAATCCTTTGAATGGTACAACTTCCTGTCAGATATCACATATCTGCTGCTGTTTATATACGTTTGTATTTACTAGGCTTCATACCCTACATTTTAAGTCATTTTTAAGTCATTAGCAACTTCAGCACCTTGAAGTTGAAGCTGTGTAATGACGTAATACGTGCGTGATGTGGGTGCTTGCACATATGTTGCCATACTGATAATTGTATTTTTATATATTATTTTTAAATTTAGTAACTCCTATGTTATGTTTGGATTGCCATTTTGGGGATTTAATTCAAAAAATAAAAGAACACATCAAACAGGAAAAAAATCCATCTTTTTGTCACAATTACTAAGAAAAAGGTCTTCTAATCATTTAATTTCTTTCTTTCTTTTCAGTCGCATGTCGTCTGTTTTTAAAACTGTGTCTTTAAGCAATTCCGAGAAGTCAAGTGACATACATGTCCACCACCATGAATTGCAATTGTACAGACCCCAGTATCTTCACAGGGTTAATAATAATATTAGCAGATACATGACCTGACATTTTAAATCAGCTCAGGCAGACAACTCCAGGCATATTTTATTTTTCTGCCTATTCCAAAGCAACATGTTTACTCTATAAGATACAGGCTGATAGAAGGTACAGAATTTTCTCCCTATTCAAAGAAACGCACGGAAAATAGAGCATTGTGGAAAAACGGTGTGCGAATTTGCAGGAGATTTGATGGTGGCGGCAGCGGAGGGATAGCCCGGTAACCTGAGAGGGCCTCACCGTCAGTGCTGGACCGTCGCCCATCTCTTTATCACCACCGCAGAAAAATACACAAAACATGTTTACGACGCCCTGATAAAATCCAGCACTCTGCAGCCATGCACGTCTACGCTCAATATTAATAGATATTGTAAAGGGCACAGAGCAAAATGAAGATGCTGTAGTGCTGTTATTTAACTGTATTTTCACCATTAAGTCAAAGACAGTTGGATTCCCAGTATATAAAGTGATGGAGAAATACAGTTTCAGCTAATGATTTTGATGATTCTTTAACGGGATTATTTTTATTTCCATAGGCTGTGTGCAGTTTTTCTAATAGCCAGCCTCTCTGTTCTCATTCATATTTGCTTATCAGATGCAGTGTGAATATCGATTTCCCCGGATATGGGGTGATAAGGTCTTTACAAGGCCTGTCCCTCTATGAGCGCTGGTGAATATTTTATCCACCGTGGATTATAATGAGTGATTAAACTCAGTGAGAGCCATATCACTAGAGCCATCCCTTTTAATAATTCACTAGAAAAACTGTATTGATAAACACGCCTAATGCGATTCAGCGAGAATTTATAAGCCGCTCGCTGGACGTTAACATAGAAATTGTGATTTAATGCAACGACAACAAAAAAAAAGCCCTAAGCCGCTGACACAGCCTGGTGCTGTGCCTTCTCTCAAAGTTCCCCAGTGAACAGTTTGAATTGATTACAGTGCTTCGAGATGCTGTGTGTGTGTGTGTGTGTGTGTGTGTGTGTGTGTGTGTGTGTGTGTGTGTGTGTGTGTGTTGAAGGAACAGACTTGAAGGAGCCTGAGAGGGAGCCATGTAATGGTGCCTGATGACAAGGCAAGTGATCTGGGCTAGTTGGAGGCGAGCTGCTTGGCTGTAACCTAAAACACACCAAGAAAAAAAAGCAGAACATACACACACATACATACACACACACTGAAAGACACACATTCATAGAAATACTATCTCCTTCTCACTTTCTACAGTACCTGACAATATGCATGTCTACCTCCTGTGACTAAGCATACGAGTGAGGAGGCGGCCATGAGGCACTTTGTTTTCTATGAATTCTCCAATGGTTTAAAAATCACTGGAACTAGTCACACTTCGCATCACAGTTTCATACCCAGAATGTGATTTGCAGTTATGTGCCTGGTATTGTTTTTACATAATTTTCCTGTGTAACAAACGTGTATTTTTTAAGAAAATATATATATACATGTAGTTTCAGTCGACAGAGAGAAAAAGAAAAACAAAGTTCAAGAAACATTTCCAATGGAGGGAGTTTTCTGGGTTTTCTAAAACTAAAATTCTACAAATGAATTCAGATTTTCATACCTTAACAGGCACGAGGTGAAACACGTACTACACCTTGTTCTAAATCGAGGGAACTTGTGTAGCTCGCGTTTCTCGTATTTATTTCTACTTGGAGAAAATGGCTGTAGAAATATGATGGAGGGCAGCACAATGCCACCACAAGGTCTTCTAAGACAAGTATGATTACTGTTGATCTTTTGCCCTTTAACGCTGGCTTTTTTTTTTATGACACACTTTCAGCAGTACAACGCTGGCTGTAAAAGCAAGGACAAAATAATAGAGAGATCAAGACCTTATCACGCAAGTTAAGATAAAAAAAAATTCCCCCATATATCCATCCATCTCTCTCGCTTCCCTTCTCTCTCTCTCTAGATTTCTATATATATAAATATAATTTTTTTTTTCCCTGGACCTTTTTATTATTCAGGACAGGCAGTGTACAGTGCATGGTTGTGAAAACAGGAATAATCTCATGCAGCAGATTAAGTGGATTAATTAGGGTTTTATTCATCAGGGTGAATTGGTACCTAAAGAGCTTCCCCCTGCAATGACAAGGATTTTTCACCCTTAATTATCTCGGGCTGTGGAATGCAGTCCTGCATGTGCGGCGCATCGAATAAAGAGGAGGCATATCACCCTGCAGGCTGACTGTGGAAATGTGAATCTTTACACCCTCTGAGACTCGACTTTGCTGCCATTTATTTATTTCAACTGCAGCTCTTTTAAAAATTCTTTTTCCTGTTGTGAGTTGTGCAGAATTCAGGCTGCCCCTGCGTGAGGTCACATTAGACCGCAAATACTATCTCACGATCAAGCCCCTCATCAGGCCCATCTCTTATCTTCTGATCATTTTCCACTTAGAGAGACTTCTCACACAGTCTCACCCTGTCAATCAGAAATTCTAAAAAGAAAAAACCACTTACCATACTGTATATGCAACCACATGTGCAAGCTGTTGGCATGAGAAAAGACAAAAATGAGTCTTAAGTAAAAAGTATTTCCATTTGCAGCACTAATAATGATAGTGAGATAGGTAGGATTGAGTGTAAAATTTTTGTCTTAAAATGTATTGAAATAAACATAATAATACTTGTATTTGATCTAATTTAGCTATTTTGGTAGTTTTCTTTGGTTTTCTTATTCATGTTTCTTTTTTCACCACAGCAAAAAAAAAAGAAAGTAATTCGGGAGAAAAATGTGAAATGCAAAAGTTTCCCCTCTTTTTAAATTAACTGAATGATGAAATCAAACTTTGCAAATGTAATATAATTATAATACATATAATATGTATTTTTAAGCATTTTAAAAGTGCAAAAATCTGTTTGTTTTTTTAAAAAGCACGCACACCGAGCGCTCATTCCGAAACGCACTGAATGCATAAGCCCGAGTACACTACACACACCGTCGTCACTCGCCGAGATAAGTTTTAAAGTGGAGTCCTGAGTAATTTCAAAAAGTACAGAAGAAGCAGAAAAAAGCTGGTCTGCAATCGACACGACCACATCAAGACAATTCATTGAAATGCGCTATTTCATTACCACCGATGTGAAACTGCCAACGCGCATAGCCACTAATACTGTACTGTGCAAGGACTGGGGAGCGCTTTTTCAAACTCTCTTTTAAAGAAAGTGGTGAAAGTGGACTTTGAGACCCATTCAAGATGGGACAAGAGCTTCTCAGAGACACAAACGTGGACTTTCTCAAGTTCCAGGCTTTCGCCATCGAGCACAAAGCGGCCAGGGAGGAGCCGAGCATCCCCAAACGGGTAGATAACAAAGTTGGGGTAAGGATAGGGGAAGGAGGTGGAAGGCTATAAAGAGTGGGATAGATAGTACCGAGGTGGCGGTGGGATGGAGAGCAAAAGCAGGGTGGGCATTCACCAAGCGGGTCAGACGTAACGCTTGACTGGCGAAATGTCAGATACACATCTACAGTCTTTAGTCTCCCCTCAGCTGACTGACAGGCTGTTCTGTAAGAGGAGGTGTGTGTGTGTGTGTGTGTGTGTGAGAGAGAGAGAGAGAGACAACATTTAATTTGTGTAACGGCAAGAACAGTAACATGTTTATGTGTTGCTAGTATTATATAAAACTTATCTCCAAAATATCACATTTTACAGACTTAAAACTGTTAAAAATAAATTTTAAAAAAAGTCTGAACAGTCTTTCTGAAGTTATACATGATTATACAATGGATACTGTTTGTTAACTAATAAATGCATGAATATGACCATGTGAAACGCTAATAAACCCAGAGAGAAAAGCCAAATGTGACTAATTAGAGCGCAGGGAAACTTGGGTCAGGAAACAAAAGCAAACAGGTTTGTTTTTAAAAGCTTGAACATTCAAAGTCCAGACCGTGTGGAATGATAGAAATGGGATTGTATGATTTTCTAAAACAAACAGCTGCAGTGATTCATGCATGCATGTACAAAGCAAACTGCTGTACATTTCTCTGTGATACTGAATAGACACTCTGGCATGTTAAAAAAAAGAGAAGAGCAAACAAATCTTTGGCTCTCAGTGAAGCTTAAGTCTGATCGCTATTTTTGTGACTTGGGTAGAAGATCAGACAAGAAAAGATGCTGTAACTCTGTGACCTAGAATGACAGTATGAAGGCAGACTTAATGAAATGAATGAAAACTTCAAAGGCCCCTGTCGATAAGTGACATTTTAATCTCTGGTGTCAATCGTGCTGCGTATGCTGCTCTCTCTGCTTCATCAGCACCAGTTGTTTTGTTTGTATTACTCGGAGGTGGCACGGATGTGTTACTAGAACTTCAAACGTGTGTGCACTTTTTGCCATAGTTTTCTGAAATGACACCCCCTGCACGGGCGGTTTGTGGGAGCACAAGCGTAGGAAAAATTACTGAAAATTTCGTCACGCAAACATTAAGCAATTGATTATAACGCTTAGCCATCTGTATTTCGAAATGACGCACTCGTTATGTTAAAGCACAATTAAAATTGCCATGAACTAAGTTGTAGATTTTGATAGAATTATAAATGATGCCGCCGAATGTGTAGTTTTATCGATAATCCTGCTTATAGCTTAAGACAGTGTCATAGTGATGGCATTAGTAATACTACAGAGCAGTACTGGGACTACTGCAATGACTTTTTATTGCTGTTGCTTTTAGTGTAGTAATGAAATCACAGAGAACATAAATTAAAGTAGTCAGCCATATAGTTTAAATACAGGTGCAGTAATTTTTAACTCATTATTAGCCTTGTTTGTTCTTATGTATTTAAATGCCTGGTAGTAATTACATACGTGAGAAATATATCTATAAAATCATTAAATAAAATACAAGGTGTAAGGTTTGCAATTTAGGAAAAGGCCCTCAATAAATTTAAGAGTTGTATATTGATTGATTGATTGATTGGTAATTTATTTCAACATGTGAACAATATACAAGTACATTTAGAAAAGAAATGAGAGAAAAAAAATATACTATACAAATTACATACAAAAAAACATTCTGATTAATTTACATGTTGAAAGGGAGTGGGAAGAAGTATACACTTATTTAATCCCACCCCTGTCCCATAAATTATCAGTGAATATTTAGTCAGCTTCCTTACTGATATAATTTGTAATAAAAATAGTGAACAGATTTCTGATATACTATATACTATAATATCACATCATGAATTTTTTGTTTGTTTGTTTTTAAATAGAGACATTCACTTAATTTAAATATTTTCCTTTTCTTTATAGATCGAGAAGATCATATTTTTATAACTCTTTTTGAACAGTTTTATGTTTGGACATTGCTTTAATTCCATATTCAGTTTGTTCCATAGTTTCACTCCTTGAACAGAAACACAAAAGCCTTTTCTTGTAGTACGTACCTTCATTGTTTTGAAGTTACAAAAAACCCTTAAATTATAACTTCCTTCTTTCAAAAAAAACATACTCTGAATATTACCTGGCAGTTCTTTATTTTTTGCTTTGAATAGAATTTGTGCTGTTTGGAATTTCACTATATCGTCAATTTTCAATATTTCAGACTGCAAAAATAGTGAGTTTGTATGTTCCCTATAACCTGCATTGTGGATGATTCGAATTGCTTTCTTTTGAAGAGTAAAAAGTGAATGTAATGTGGTTTTATAGTTATTGCCCCAGACCTCTGCACAATAGCTTAAGTATGGTGAAACCAGTGAACAGTAGAGAATATGAAGTGATGTTCTGTCGAATACCTGTTTTGCCTTGTTTAGTACTGCAATGCTTCGTGATACTTTGGAATGAATATATCTTACGTGAGCTCTCCAGTTAAGTTTTTCATCTATTATTACCCCCAGAAATTTATTTTCACTGACTCTTTCAATATCAACACCATTTATTTGAATCTTTGCATTAGTATTTAAACTACTATTTCCAAATAACATAAGTTTAGATTTATTCAAATTTAATGATAATTTGTTTTTATCAAGCCAGAACTTCACTTTACTTATTTCATTAGTCATATCCTCCAATAAATTCTGCAGATCATCACCAGAGCAAAAAATGTTTGTATCGTCAGCAAAGAGAACCACTTTTAATACTTTGGACACTTTACAGATGTCGTTAATGTACAAGTTGAAGAATTTTGGACCCAAAACTGACCCTTGGGGTACACCACAAGCAATGTCCATACATAAGGAGCAACCACCATTTATTTTCACAAACTGCTTTCTGTCACTATATCTTTTTTTATTCATTTGATCTATTTTTAGACAAACTTGAGTAAGAAAATTTACAATGTAAGAATGTATGTTTCTAAAATACAACTGTGACAGTTACTACTGTATATAGAAACTTGAATGTTTAAATATTTTTATTCATTTGTTTACTAATTTTATGGAATTTTGTTTCTTTATTTTGCGAGGTTGAAATAACTCCACCACTATGCCAACAATGGATAACATAAAATCGAATTAGAATAAAATTAAATCATGGCCTTCTTTGTTAATGTATTTAAGAATAAAGACTTTAATCAGACACTAAACTGAATTGAACACATTGTGAAGTAAACAAACTGACAAGGATCAACAACAGAAGCAAGGATATTTCTGCTTACGTCATCCCGTTTGCCCCTCCTTACCGAGTTGTGCCGAAGGCTTTCCCAATTTACCGCTGAGGCTGAGCGAGCCTTGCACACTGAAGTGATTTTTATATCTTTTTTTCCCCACAAATGTTTGATTTTATATACTAGTGTAATTTTATTTAGTTATTCACTTACACACACTTTGTTGAATAAAACTTTGTATCCATAACTATCATGTCATACTAATGTTGTGATGGTTCTATATATATTTTATTATCTTATCACTTGCATGTCCAATCCCTGCCCCCCTTTTTTTCTCACAGCTTTGCATGACATTTTTACAAACTGCACATTTCCTTGGAATAAATTAAAAATTGTGATTTGAAGGCTAATAATACTCAATAAAAACACTTGATCCCGTCCTCCCAACAAGCTGTTTAAACCTCCAAAGGATACTTCCCTTTTGTAATTAAGCATAACATGAATGATAGTGACTTCCTCTATGTTCTTCATCACTTTCTCTTTCTGCTAAAAGTAGGTCAACAGGGATTTCCTGCTCTCAGACGTTTTCTTTCCAGTCAACACCTGGTCTTTGTAATGCCACTTAAGCGCGAGGAAACATTGTGTGCACTTGTGTATATACAACATATGGGATCTCAAGTTAAAACAGCTTGTACGTTTTTTACCACTATGCAAGGAAACCTAAGACTGCTATCAACCTTTGTAGCGCAGCCAGGGATTCAACTCTCGCAGAAACTGAGAAACAGACAGAGCTGAAGATTTAGCTGCAGCTTCGGGCTGGGATTTTAAAATGCACAAAAACAACAGGCGCATGTTTATTCTGCTAATTTTTCCAATTTAAAGTTTTCTTGAGAGATGCAATATGAAACAAAAGCCTGCATTACTTTTTTTTTTTTTTTGGAGACTGAATTATTAACAACCCGAGGCTTACCTTTGCATTTCTAATTACACCACGCGGAGAGATGGCTCTCCAACTCTGCAGGCATCCAGTTAGAGTGTCATTCTGAAGGATAAATCCATTGCAAAGAGGCTAATTCAAAAAGTAGGTTACAGAAAAAATTCTTCTGCTTTAAACGACTGACAACTAATCAAACACGTCTGCACTCAGAAATCTGATTTCTGCGACTTAGCCTGATGCATTTTAAAAAGTGGCCAAACAAAGCAAAGTTCTGTCATAATACTCTTCAGAACACTGAATTACTATTCATTATGAAACAGCAAAAAAACCCTGATTTAACAACATGGGGAGAATAGAAGATAAAGAATGAGTTGAAAAACAAAAGAGGTTTTTGATCTGTTTTGTTATTGGCAAAGTGTGATAGCTTGATGGGTGATTTTTCACATTAATTTTCTCACCTATTTTTGTTGTTGCAAAGGCGCTGATCACCCACAGTGGGTATGTCATCAAAGAGGTGCAGAGTGTGGTTGAGGGGGAGGGGACTAGGTTTTGTGGCAAGCTAGACAAAATAATTCATCATATTTAGCCGATGTGGGATCACAGCAAGCTTCTTAGAACCAAAAAGCTCAAGAACACAAGTGGGGGAACACTCACTTTTGCCTCAACGCTTTCCTCTTCCTCTGCTGATTTCTCTTTAGCAAGCTCCCTCCTTCGCAAAACACTGACACATACACGCACGCACACCTGCGCAGTGATAGGCCTGGCAGTACACAATCATGCTCAGAGTCATACTGAGAGGACGATGCTGTAAGATTCTGAGAATGTGATCATTCTCTTTTTCTCAACCTGATCTTTCTGAATGATTAATTTTCCGTTTCAGGGGCACCACTGAGTGTCATAAATATGTCAGGGTTCAAAAGCCTCTCTAAGAATTATTAAGTCACAAATACATAGAAAACTCCAAGAGGGGCAGCTCCTTTAACACCAAATTTCTAAGACTTCAAAAACAAAACAAAAAAAAGCATGCTGCCTGCAGTAAAAACACAAACCCACACACTCTTAAGAGTCAGTTGCACCACTTTTCCGACCTCTGGATAGACTGTGGGGTTGCAGAGCCTCCCCTCCAGAGAGTGTGCTCGCCTGGGTGTGGTTTTACCCTTGGTCTGCTTTCACCCTTTCGTGCTGCCTTTGTGGTCATCTTTTCATCCCCCTCCGCCCCCTCCCCACTACACATGACAAACACGTGGCAACCATGACACTGACGTGCTGTTTCGTGCTGTCTCTCACATATACAAAGAATCCTAGCCACAACCACATATTTATGCAAGTGTTTTTAAGATGATCACATGCTTTAGGCTTAGGTGCTGTGGGGGGCCTTTTTTAGATCGTTCCTAGACGATACTACGAGATGGTTCTTGCAGTCTCCACAGTCTTTTACTTCGCAGCTAAATGACCCCTTGTCACTGCTTTTGAATGAGCTTCAAAGTGTTGTGAAGGAGCGCATACCATCTTTCACTAAATCTGACCAATTAGTAGCAAGAACTGTGTGAAGGTGAAAGTAAATGAGCAGACAGCTATGTCTTTGTGCACCGCCGTAAGGGCCTCAGGGGGCTGAAGCCTCTCCTGGCTAATATTGGGCAAGTGGCACAGTACAATACAATACAATACAATACAAGTTTATTTATATAGCATATTTAAAACCAAAGGTAGATCAAAGTGCTTTTACAATAATGCAATAAGTCATTGTTATAAAATATTGAAGTACAAAAACAAGCACTAGTACTAATCCTAAAAGATGGGAATCACTAATTAAACCAGGAGTGTGGGCTAAATAAAATAGATCTCGGGCCTCAGTTCAGAGACAGGGTCATTTCAAAATGTAAAATATTATCTAGGAGAATCAGGAATAATGCAGTAAAAAGGTTAAAATAGATGAGATAAGGGCACTAGCTAGTGGGGAATGCTAAATTAAATAGGTACATTTTCAACCACACCAGGACGCTCTAGGCCGTAGGTCGATGATCGATTTTGTAATCGTATCACCAGACCTGCGACCATATGTTCTGGACACTCGGGTAAAGAGAGGGGCTGAGCTGTCAACTGATCACCACCTGGTGGTGAGTTGGATCAGGTGGCGGGGGAGGACGCTGGACAGACCTGGTGCACCTAAATGCGTAGTGAGGGTGTGCTGGGAACGTCTAGCAGAGGCCCCAGTCCACAAGATCTTCAACGCACACCTCCAGCAGAGCTTCAACAGCATTCCGAGGGAGACTGGGGACATTGAGTCCGAATGGACCATGTTCAGCGTCTCCATTGCCGAAGCTGCTGCATTGAGCTGCGGCCGCAAGGTGGTTGGTGCCTGCCGTGGTGGTAATCCCCGAACCAAATGGTGGACACCAGAGGTGAAGGGAGCCACCAGGCTGAAGAAGGAGTCCTATCGGGCTTGGTTAGCCTGTGGGACTCCGGAGGCAGCCGACAGGTATCGACAGGCCAAGCGGAATGCGGCTCGGGCAGTGGCTGAAGCAAAAACTCGGGTGTGGGAGGAGTTCGGAGAGGCCATGGAAAAAGACTTTCGGACTGCCTCGAAGAGATTCTGGCAAACCGTCAGGCGTCTCAGGAGGGGAAAGCGGTGCTCTACCTGCACTGTGTATAGTGCTGGCGGAGCGCTGCTGACGTCGACTGAGAAAATTGTCAGGTGGTGGAAGGAATACTTCGAGGACCTCCTTAATCCCACTGACACGTCTTCCGAGGAGGAAGCAGAGTCTGGGGATGAGGGGAATGACCCGCCAATTTCCGGGGGCGAGGTCACTGAGGCAGTTAAACAACTCCTTGGTGGCAGAGCCCCTGGTGTGGATGAGGTCCACCCCGAGTTCCTGAAGGCTCTGGACGTTGTAGGGCTGTCCTGGTTGACACGCCTCTGCAATGTTGCGTGGAGATCAGGGGCAGTACCTGTGGACTGGCAGACCGGGGTGGTGGTCCCCATCTTTAAGAAGGGGGACCGGAGGGTGTGTTCCAACTACAGGGGGATCACACTCCTCAGCCTCCCTGGGAAAGTCTATGCCAGGGTGCTGGAAAGGAGAGTTCGTCCGCTAGTCGAACCTTGGATACAGGAGGAACAATGCGGTTTTCGTCCTGGTCGCGGAACACTGGACCAGCTCTTTATCCTCTCGAGGATACTTGAGGGTGCATGGGAGTTTGCCCAACCAGTCTACATGTGTTTTGTGGACTTGGAGAAGGCATTCGACCGTGTCCCTCGGGGTGTTCTATGGGAGGTGTTGCGGGAGTATGGGGTGTCTGGCCCATTGCTACGGGCCATTCGATCCCTATACAACCATTGCAAGAGCTTGGTTCGCATTGACGGCAATAAGTCGGACTCGTTCCCGGTGGGTGATGGGCTCCGCCAGGGCTGCCCTTTGTCTCCGGTTCTGTTCATAATTTTTATGGACAGGATTTCTAGGCGCAGCCAAGTGGCGGAGGGCTTTCGCTTTGGTGGCCTCAGAATCTCATCTCTGATTTTTGCAGATGATGTGGTTCTGTTGGCTTCATCGGGTGAGAGCCTCCAGCTCGCACTGGAACAGTTCGCAGCCGAGTGTGAAGGAATGAGGATCAGCACCTCCAAATCTGAGGCCATGGTTCTCAGCCGGAAAAGGGTGGAGTGCCCACTCCGGGTCGGGGATGAGTTCCTGCCCCAAGTGGAGGAGTTCAAGTATCTCGGGGTCTTGTTCGCGAGTGATGGGAGAAGGGAGCCGGAGATCGACAGACGGATTGGGGCTGCAGCTGAAGTAATGCAGACGCTGCACCGGTCCGTCATGGTGAAGAGGGAGCTGAGTGTAAAAGCGAAGCTCTCAATTTACTGGTCGATCTACATCCCTACCCTCACCTATGGCCACGAGCTGTGGGTAGTGACCGAAAGAACGAGATCGCGGATACAAGCGGCAGAAATGAGCTTCCTCCGAAGGGTGGCTGGCCTCTCCCTTAGAGATAGGGTGAAAAGTTCGGCCATCCGGGAGGGGCTCAGAGTAGAGCAGCTGCTGCTCCACATCGAAAGGAGCAAGCTGAGGTGGTTCAGGCATCTGACAAGGATGCCCCCTGGGCGCCTCCTGGGAGAGGTGTTGCAGGCATGTCCCACCGGGAGGAGGCTCCGGGGCAGACCCAGGACACGCTGGAGAGATTATATCTCTCGGCTGGCCTGGGAACGCCTTGGTATTCCCCCGGATAAGCTGGAGGAGGTGGCTGGGGAGAAGGAGGTCTGGGCCTCTTTGCTTAGGCTGCTGCCCCCGCGACCCGGCCTCGGATAAAGCGGCTGAAGATGGATGGATGGACATTTTCAACCGTGTTTTGAAAGATTAAATAGAGTCCGAAGCATGAATAGTAACAGGAAGACTATTCCAGAGGTTTGCTGCAGTGGAGACAAAACCACGATCGCCCCGATCTTCAGACTAGACTCTAGTTTGAACCAAGAGTAGTTGACCAGACGATCTTAAGGCTCGACTAGGAGTATACAAGCTAAAAGATAGCTAGGTGCAATATACTATAATTTTAAAGGTAAGCAACAAGATTTTAAAATCAATACGATATTTGATGGGTAGCCAATGTAAGTCAGCAAGAACTGGAGTAATGGAAGCAAATGTTCCAGTTCCGGTTAGGAGACGAGCCGCAGCATTTTGAACAAGCAGAAGTCTATGAAGGTGGACAGATTAAAGACCAAAGTAAAGGGAAGTGCAGTAGTCTAAGCTGGAAGTCACAAAAGCTTGGATAAGTTTTTCAAGATCGTTGCGTGGTATAAAATGTGAAGTGAAATTTATTTCGGTCAACAACAACAACACAGATTATCATTTTACATAAAAGTACTCAATCATACAGTAACCGAAAAAGGAACAGGCTGAAGCCTTGTGGCTTATAATTATCCTATCATTTACCCCACAGGAATAATCAAATCCTTAACCAAGAAAATAAATAGCATTGATGAATAATTTGTATAACAGTTTGAAAAGAAATCAATGATAAATCAAGAAATTAAATAAACACAAAGTTATTCATCAAACCAAACTTCCGTAACTTTGTATGATACAAATTTTTTAATTCTTCCTGAAAATGACAAAAAAAATGTTTGGCTTTAGTGACTTGGCGCAATTGGTAAAAGCCAGAATTGACTACTGAGTACACTTGTTTATCGAGCTTAAATGAACTCTCCAGGAAAACACCTAGATTGCTTACAGTGTCAGAGAGGAAGCTGGCAACGGGGCCAAATACAACGGCTAACTGGTCCCGAGGGATGTGACTATCAAACACCACAACCTAAGTTTTCTTTTCATTCAAAATAAGAGAATTGGCTGATAGCCAATCTTTGACCTTTTTCATGCAATCTAACAAGCAGTCCAGTGAAGATGACAAATCATCAGTCAATTGAAAATAAATTTGAATGTCGTCGGCATAACAGTAATAAGAAATGTTATATTTATCAAAATTAGAGCCCAGAGGTAGCATGTACAAAGAAAACAACAAAGGGCCCAGCACAGACTCCTGGGGCACACCACAACAAAGAGGGGCCACGGTGGACGAGTAACATCCCATCTTGACAGAGAAAGACCTATGCGAAAAACAGGATTTAAACCAGTTAAGGGCAGAACCCTTAATGGCTACAGCATGTTATAGTCTCTTTAAAAGAATATTATGGTCCACCATATCACAAGCTGAGGACAAATCCAATAAACTTAAAACGGCGGGGTGACCTGAGTCAGTAATTAAAAGATGAACATTGAAGACCCTCAGCAGAGCTGGTTCAGTTCTGTGGCGTGGTTTAAAGCCAGACTAAAATTTAAGTTTAAGTAATCTTGTAGTTGGAAAAAGACAATTTTCTCTAATACTTTAGAAAAGAACGGGCGTTTTGGAGACAAAGATTGCTATGTAATAAAAATATTCAAGCACTTCTGTAAGAAAATAATGTTTTTGTTACTTAGCACTCAAATCTATAAGCCACGAACCTAGCTCTGATCTGAGTGCACTGACCACCACCATGTTGGTTTTCTTTGGAAAAAGTTGTACGCACGAGAAGGGCCGGTGCTAGGTTATCAGCTGAATCTAACAAGCTGCATTCATAAACCACACTGGTGCAAGGCGCACAGACAGACACGTCTGCTAATATGTGTGCGTACTAAGTAACTGTCTGGTGGTGCAGTTAATGATACTAGGCTTTCGCTCATTAAAACTGAATCACAGAATTCAAATTCATGTTTCAAGTCCATTAAAAATGCTCTAGAACAGCGGTCCCCAAATCCCGGGCCACAGACCGGTACCGGACCATGAGAGTTGAGGCTCGGGTGTGAAATTGATGGTTTTCAGGGTTTTTATCATAAAGTTTTTATCATTAACTCGGTTTCCCCGGGTTTTTGGTACCTGTACTGGTTTTATTTTTTGTATTTATCCGCGACACCTTAAAGGCCAGTCCCTGAAAATATTGTCGGACATAAACATGACAGTTTAGAACATGACAATGACATATAGCTCTATAGACATATAGAAAGGCACGCCCCTAACATTAAACTCCAAACTTTAATCCTTATCAATACCCAAAGAGTTATAAATAAATTCACCCACCATATAGTTGTATGAAGCAAGAAAACATCCACAGGAACCAAAACTGTTCTTTGTAAGTGTGTGATTGTATTATTGCTGATGGTTAGTTGGTCATTTTACCATGACGAGTTAGAGTTAGTTGACTCAAGTGGCTATTAGTGGAACTGCGCTTGTTTTTACACTTTTTTTCAGCATTGGAGATTCCTGTTTGTCTTCATACACCACTTTAAAAAAAAAGAAGCTGAAAGTCTTAACAGACCAACCTGATTAAGCTTAAACCACATATACACAGCATTATGGTCAAGTCTATTCTAATTCATTTTAGAGTGGATGACAGATGCTTTACTAAAGGCAAAAGTTATGTGTGAGTTTGCACTCCTACAGTTTGGAGCAGGTGGGCTTTTCAAGTATTCGTCACTACTTTCAGTTGTGCATTTCCTCTTCTGTGAGACCATGCCAGTTACTGCAGTATTGAGTGTTATCATCCTGAGGTGTGTGTCATTCGTGGTTGAAGTGTGTCATTTGCTATTTGCTTTTCTTTACTGCTAGTTTGCTTTTTACTTTGACAATAAGCATACGGTAATAAAGACCTACTCACCATGTAATTGTGTTAGCATGTTCATTTTCAGTGGTTTTTCTAAACTGCATTTGATCAGTCAGAGGTGTTTTTACAACTTTTTTTTTTCTTTTAGATATAGCACTGTTCTGAAAATGGATCTAATAATCCTACTTATTTTTCACTTTAATTTACAGGCTGGGGGGGGGATCTTGAATTTGTTTTCTTTGTGGAAATCGAAAGATGAGCACTTTGTCAGAAAATGTAAAACAAACTCAAGGTCAGACACACTTTTTCACCTCATTAACTAACCGTCCATTCTGGCACGTTCTCGTATCCTCCCTATCGTTCTGCCTCTCAATTTCAAATCAGGAGTTTAACCTCCAAGCAGATTCTGCTCACGAAATAACGGCGGACCTGGCCACGCACCATGGGAGAATTACCTCCCATAATTATACCGTAATTATGACCGAGATACAATCAGCATTATTCTAAAAAAATAAAACGAAGAAGAAGAAGAGGGGGGAAAAAAGTTTAAATGAGTAGTGGGAGGGAGGGATGGAAAGAGTTGGAGCTTTAGTGTCTCTGAGGGGATTGGTGACAGTCCTGTGAAACAAAAGGAGGCGAATGGACAGAAAACCGTTCTAATTAAGCACAGAGAAAAGATGGTGTCTCTGGTAATTATAAAAGTGTAAGAGATTCTTAACTCGCTTAATTTTGTTTCAGTTCTGCAAATTTTAAAAGTTGACTCCAAATGTTGGTTGGGGTGGGGGACTAAAGAACAAACTTTCATGGTTAAAAGTGTAAAATGAACAAACGTACTGCTTATTTATTTGACCTAAGGATACGATCATAAAAACTACAGTGTTTTTCTAGTTGGCCACAAGAGGCTCTGCGAGCGCTCTGCTGATAGAATCACTCCTGGCTGCAGAAAGTAGGGCCTGCAACAAATAAGCTCTGCCTTCAAATATCCTCAAACTGCCATCCACCTTCCAAATACAGACATCCAAAAAAAAAAAAAAAATGTAGGAGGTTTTAAGGCTCCACTTTCCTGCTAGTCATTCTCAGTGTGTGTGCAGCTTTAGTCTGGAGCTGGATAGCAGCAGACAGGACATCTGCTCTTCATATCCGCCTGGTGTGTTGCACAAAGTGGACTCTCTTAGCTGCAGCCATGGGCCCAGCGGCTGCACGGTGGGCACAATTCCCTCTTCAAACACAATTCGGAAAAGGGACTTGTTTATCCAACCATTCAAGGTTTGGATCAGAGGCAGATAATGTCTGGACGGGTTTGAGTCTCCTTTTCCATGTAGCGGCACACATCTGTATCTGAGCTTTCTCTCGAGGACAAAAAAAGAGCTGGTGAAGTGGTGTAAGCTGAGCTTGTGTACCATATACAGAAATACGCAGGTAGGTTATGCATTGCCAAGTATCTGAAGAAGACAGTCTCCATTACAAAGTCACACAGAACTTTAATCTGCTTTATCCTGTTTGAGAAAAAAACTGTTTCTATAGGTCACAGAAAAGTCTCGAGATCCATTTGTACTGCACTTTCATCACTCCTGCTCCACATTTCTTTAATAAAACACCAATCTCAAACATACCGTCACCCTTTTAAGGTCAGTGTGTGTGTGAGGGGGAAAAAAAATCAAACATTTAAAAGCTGCAAAAATGATTTATAACCTGTATATTTCAGATATGTAATGGCTGCAGAGTATCTGCAGGCAATGCCATTACTTATTTCTGAAGGCCCACCTGATTGTAGTCAGACAGACTCACCTAAAACACCTAAAACAGCTCAATAAAGCACCTTGAGCCGTGATTGGGATCTCACTCATATTCCCTCGTCACGAAGATGAATGCATTCGGAGACGAAGGATGAGAGAGTGGGCTGAGTTTTAATAAATTCTGCATCATGCTTCTGCCACGGCGCTCACAAGCTAGTGACAACTGCATTTATTTAAAGACGGGTTGATGAATTAATTTGGGTTTTTTTTTTCCGGTAATATTATTATTATTATTATCTGGAGAAATATACATTCACAGACAAAGAATGATCATGACCGAAAAATGGAAGCATTACCGAGACAAAGAGAGAAACTATCTTTCCCTTCCTCCATTTTTATTATTTTTCAAATGTGTTTGATGGGAGGAAGAAGAGGAGAGAAATCCGTTATTGTAAGTCTTCGGCGCTCTTGCCTTATTTCTGCAAACTTTAGTTACTTTTGGTTTTTCGGGGGTTTTCCATCAATGCTCGCTGGATCTCGATAAGAGAAAACGAGAAAGATCAGATAATTGGCCAGAGGTCACTTGAGCATGCAAACGCCCCTGCAAACGTATCGCAACGCAGCACGCAAATTCACCAGAAAAAGCTGATCACATGTAAGATTTTTTTTTACAAGTTCCTGCATTAAAAACAAGCAAACCATTCATATTAGTATCTTCTGCATCTGCACACATTTCAGGCCGACCGGCAATATCCTTCAGAGGACAAAGTGTACGAAATGAATCAATAAACTCAAAAGCCCTGAAATCTCAAATCCATTAGGCCTGCGACGAAGCACATATTACTTCAAAATGGAGTTGCATTAAGTGTCAGATGTCTGTGATAAGGCTGCCTTCATTTGGGTTTTGCTGTTTTTTCCCCTGATGGGACGCATGAGTGGTGTCTCCTTATCATTCATGCCATAAAGTGCTATCTGTGTCTCTTATCGCCCGTCTGCACGAAAGAGGAAAAGAGACTATGACAGGGAGGGAGAGAATGAAGGACAGAACGCAGCGGATGATAAAAATCACTGCTGTGGCCACATGCATGTACACCTGTATGAGTGGACACGGACGCTGTCTCACTGCCTTAACACGCGCGTATCAAACAAGGCCACGGGTCTGACATGCTCTTATCTTGTGCAGCCTTTCCCTGCGAACAAATGTGCTGCGTTACCCACTCATAGCGCAGGAGGAAATCAAACTGTTGCAGAGGATCTGAAGGGTTTTTTTTTCCTCTCCCTGTTCACTGATGGCCTGTTGTTATCTTTGCAGATGAACTCAGACTCTTCCAGGCAATAACTTTTCAGATGAACTCGCTCTTCCAGCAAATAACTTTGATTAAACTGTCAGAATATGTAGATTTCCGATCTTAATTTTGTTGAGACGTGAAAATTAAACCACCCCCCCCCCCTTTTCTACTGCGTCATCACTTTGAACGCGGGGGAAAATGTAGTGTAAAGTTAAATCCACATTTTTCAGCTCCGAAGAGTGTCATGGCTTGCAGATTGCACGCACGATGCGGCGTGTTGACACCCCCACTTGATTTAGCTGATGCATCCTGATTTTTCTGGGGTTTTTTTCTTTTTAAATATCATCTGAATCTCTTCACTATGCGAGCCATAACCTTAATCTCGCTGCCTTTAACCTTGCCATTCTCCTCCTCTATCTCTCCCTCCTTCACTCTCTTGTTCCCTCTCTCCCAGCGTTTGTTTATCCAGCACTCTCTCGCTGCCTCTCTGATGAGTGTTTTATCTTGCGGCCCACCTTTTCACACTGCCGCGTTCACAATCACGAGTATCACCCGTAATTATCTCGCCGTATTCCCCCTTCTCGCCCTATCGGCGGCATTCATCTCTGCGCTGGAATTATATGCGTTTCAGCTGGGTGCCGCCGCGCGCCCCCAACCCCAAAGGAGAGGAGGAGGAAGAGGATAGGTTTGGAGGAGGAGGAGGAGGGAAGGAGAACGAGCAGGGCCCAGGTTGGGTAAAGACAAATCTAGTGAGTCGCAAGCTGGAGATTATAAAGCCAGGGGATCCTGACCTGCATCAACATACAGCAGCGCAGACCCACATCTCAGGTGTAATTACTTTGTTTCACAGCTTCCTTTATCTCCCATCGACTTTGCATCTGTCCCCTTTCATACTCCAGCACTCCTGTGCATAATATAGTTGTGGCCGCTGTCAAAGTCGCCTTGACCTTCCTGCTTTCTGCCAGTGCCATTGTACCAATAAGAAAACCAATTAATGACTTATCCGTCCATCTCAATGTCAAGTCTTTTTCTGAGGTGTACTATTATGTCTGCTTTGCCGACATGCCGTTAATTAACTCGATGCTTTCGCCTCCTCCATCCAAGCCTCCCAGCGCTCACTCACCCAGCCACGCCGGCATTCAGGGCCACATAATAGTACTGTAGGTGCGAGGCGAGCGGTAGCAGCAGAGCTCGCGCTCACACTCGCACACAACCTGAAACTTCTGAGAGCAACAGAATGTAGAGGGACGGTGGAATGGCGAAGAAGGATATGAAAGGATTTAATGAACAAGATGTCTAAAGGAGAATTCAATGGAGAGGCCAGATAAGGTTCCAAAGTCGTTAAGAGTGGGCAGTGAGTGGCGCGTCTGCGTCTTTAGGTGTAGACGACAGAGCAGTAAAAAACCCCGCTCGTATCCTCAACCTTTCATGAGGGAAGCCCTAACACCTGCTCGGTGTGAAGCCTTTATCACTTTTCATATTCAAATTTCTGAGTGAAATGTCAAAGATGATAGACATATCGCATTTAACTTTTTTTTCTTTCTGTTACACCAGCCAGCTCTGAAATGCTTTTCACAGCCTGGTTTTAAAGGTGGAAATAGCCTCCGGGGCTCTTGTTAGTGTGTACTTTCAAGTGATTATTCATTTCATGAAAAAAGGCTTTGAGCTTGTGGTCAAGCTTAACATTTACTTACCTAATAATATGACCTTTTTTGTGACTCGGACAAAGCTGACTGTATTTACAGAAGTACGATTTATGCAGCGGGACAAAGCCTCGGATAACCTGTGGCTACATGATGTCTATCTGTTTCACTCGTCCTTATTTCCATATTTATTTTAATTAGAGTTTGGCAGAGTATTGTCCTTGGGGATAACTATTATGAAAATTATTCCAATATCCTAATATATAAAATTAGAGCTGCACTGTGTATGCTGTGGTTTTTTTTCTTCTTTTTTGAACTTTCTAGTAATAAATTATAAACTCACACAGTCAGAGTGAGGAGCTAGCCCATATCTTTTTTTAATTTTCTAAATGCAATTCATTGCTCCGTACTCGGATTCAAAACACTAATTAATTTGTATTTGATAATTTGCCCACTTTCACGGCGTGACATGAGTGCATTTTTTTTCTTTTTTAAACTTTGCACTGCATACACAAGTTTAATTAAGTGAGAACTCTTCACATTATCAACATTGTGAATTGTACAATTTTGAAGGAAGAGGGAAAGAAAAAAAATGTAGGTCTGCGAGGCTCTTTTTCCACTCGTCCTCTCCATTCTCACAAATTCCTGCATAAAAGAAAATTTTCCGAATTGAGAGGAGCAATTGCTGGAGGAGGTATACATTTCAAGTTAATTTTACATTGACCTTGTAAAAGGGATCGCGAAAGAGCGTGGATAAGTAAAATAGTAATGAAAAAAAGAATTAATGCACCTTCATCTGCCTGCACTGAACTGTCTCACTTACGGAGCACCCACTCCTCCTCTCAGCTTCGGTACAGTCACACCGTACAGACGCCTTTTATGGACACGTTGCCGGCCTACATTTGAGCTAAATTGTACATTAAACAAGATTAATGAGATTTTGGTTTCAGGGGGCTGAGTTTTAGTATGTCTGTCGCTCGGCTACTGGAAAGAATTGTCTTCATTTTATGTCCCGACCATGAAGAATTGTGCACTTCTAAATTCCTTCACTAAGCCTTCTTTATTAACTCTGAAAAACTTAAAATCAAGCCTTATCTGCGTGAGCAGTCAAGTAGGACAGTGTTCGTGTGAGCGTAGCTGATTTTGTGTTTTGAAAGTCATTATCACAGAAATCTCACCTTCACTCTGAGTTTTGCGCTCTGCTCTGTTTTTGAAAATAAAGCAGATTCACAGAGATTTGTGTTTTGGTTTAGGACGGACTCGCTCGCTGAACTACTTTTGCTTTGCGTTTCATCTCACATATTACGGCTGAATGTCTTATCATGTATTTGTTATTCAGCTTTCTTAAAAGTTAATACAAAAAACAGCGTCTATATATAATTGATTTACTAATTATAACTTCATGCAAACTTTGGATTTTTAGTTTTATAAGGTTTTATAAGGTATATGGTTTGAATAAACCACTATCACTGTGGCCTGGTTAAACCACTAGTGGGGTAGGATGGAATCTATCCAGTGAGGTATACTTTTGACCTGTGTGGATCACAAAAAACCCCAAATAAATTCAAGCCTTTGTACCTAATTCTTCTTTTCCAAAGTTAGGAAAGATGCATGGATTCATCCATGTCCTGTTCCTTGTGTATAACCCAGCTCACCAATTATAATGCTACTAGTTCAGATGAAACATACAACATGGTTATCATAAACAAATTAAAGAAACACACAACAGACTTGTTAACGAAACAAGGGAAATACTAACATCAAATGACAGCATGTGGAAGGTAATTAAATTACCCCTGTCAGTATAGCAGCCTGGTAAGCCATGCTCATTGGCATTGCCTATGTGTTGTGTATTGTCAGAACAAAATTACCTGGTTAAGGTCTTGTCAAGCTTTTTCTCAGTTAATTAATTGTTTGCAGAATACATAGAGACAGAAGAGCAACTGGTCGCCCATGCAGGGTACCAGGTATGGTGCAGTTACAGTGCATCTGCTACGCCAAGTGGACACCCAACAGCTGTCCAAGTTTTCAGTCCAAGTAACATCATATTGGCAGCCAAAAAAATACTTTAATTACACTGACCCTTGCCCAAATGGGCCTTTTCTATGCATAAATTACAGTAATACTTAATGCTTATAAAGGGGTCATTTGATTGTTGGGGTTTCCTCTGTATTATTGCAGGGTCTTTACGTGGTGGTGGCTGCTGCTGTAATTTAATGCCATATAAATAAAATTGAATTGGTAATTGCTTGCAAATGCAGATAAATTCAGAGAAGCTAAATATGGTCTTTTCGTTCTCCATACAGACTTCCTTACTTGAATGCATGTTTGGTAAAGAACCAAAGCATCTGAACAGAAACCTACAAAAATGATCATCCCCTCATTACGTATCTTGAATTTTCTTATGAAGATTAGGACATGTTCATTAATTCATTCTTCATTAACGAATTCGTTCAGCACGTTAAGAACAACATGCTTTCCACCTGCTTTGTATGTTAAATTAAATTCGTTATATCTCTTGAACAAACTATCAGTCTTTCCTCTTTGCTATTCGTTGACTAAAATCTCAAGCACAATCCTCTCGCTGTCGGATCGCGAAACCATGTCGACCTCCGACGTGTCCATTTCCCCTTTCATTAGCTTTTCGTTTTGTTCATCTGTCACAGTACAAAAAAGTTGACGGAGTCCTGGCTGGGCCCCAAGCCCAGAAAATCATTTAACAGTCCAATCAGAGCAGGGGCCGATCCCAACACAGCCATTAGGGAAACCTGAGCACCTACCCGACCCCCGTCTCTCACAGCCTCTTTGACGTTTTAGACGCTCTACAAATTGAGCATCATCCTCAAACCCTCAGCAGCCATTTTGTCAGTGACGGGTCCAGGAAAGAAGAGGGAGTGAGAACAGACATGAAAATGATGATCATTGGGTTTATGGAAGAGATGGGGAGAAAGAGATAGAAATTAAATATCCCCGCCGACTAGAAGGAGGACTCTAATTCTCCTCCCTCCCCTCCTCGTCTCCTCTCTGAACCCCAACCCTCAGTTCACTGAATCAAAACCGTGATAAAACCCTATTTCTCAGCTTTCATTCTTTCACTCGTCCTCTTTTCCTCTTCGATCCCACCACAAGGGAACACTCAGACCTTTGTTCGCTGAATTGGTTTTCAGATGTTATTTTTTCTTCACTCTTTCTTTCCCTAAGAGCATGTGATTAAAATCACCTCAGTCGTTTAGCACTGATGCCTTTTGTCTCTCCAGTCCCATTCTGCTAAGAGTCAGAGGGCTTACCACTCTACATCTCACAGGTAGAACATAATAGGATTTCACCGCCGCGCTTCCCGTCGGTCCGCATATTTAGAGTTTAAATACATGCATATGTATAAATTAAGGCTCAAGGTAATAATCACAGCTTTTAATAAGAAGCAGGGTATAATTTTAACTTTTAAGTCTGCAGGGAGTGAAAACTATTGGGAATATGAATATTTTCCATGGCCAAACATGGCTGTGTTTGGCCAAAGTTATAGCACTTTCACAAAGGTTGTATAGTACCGCTCTTATTCCTGAAGAACAAACACAAGTTATTCATGAGCACGGGTTGACTTCAAGCTGTAAAACTTAATAGAAAGAGAACAAAATGATGACTGTTAACTCGATGAGTAAACGGTAAAACTTTGCAAGTCGAGCTCTTTTTAACCTTTTGATATTCATTAAATAATGAAAGTATCCTCAAAATTGTCATTGAATGTCATCTGGGATTCAGCAGAATCAGAAGTGTCACATTTGTGTTCTGGTGATGGTTTGTGATGCAGATGCATATAAACTTTATATGTAACAGCAGAGGCAAAAAATATCATGAACATGAAGGTGCAAGATGACTTAATAAAAATCTCTATATTTAATTGCTTTCTTGTCGCTCAATGAAAAGCTTCCCTGGAACTGAAATCATAAACTAACAGGTAGCAGAGCTGTTGCAAATGCATGATCAGATGAACGTGCTTGTCACACCTGGAGAAGAGAGACACGTATGTGAGAATGCTGTTTGTAGATTACAGCTCAGCATTCAATACCATCGTTCCCTCGAAGCTGGACAGGAAACTGCAGGATCTAGGACTGAGCAGCTCCCTCTGCAGCTGGATCCTTAGCTTCCTGTCTGACAGACGCCAAGTGGTCAGACTGGGCAGCATCACCTCATCCCCCGTCACACTGAACACTGGTGCTCCACAGGGGTGTGTACTGAGCCCTCTCCTGTACTCACTCTACACCTACGACTGCACAGCCACTAACAACTCCAACATCATTGTGAAGTTTGCGGACGACTCTACAGTGGTGGGTCTTATCACCAATGGTGATGAGACAGCTTACAGGGAGGAGGTCAGCGCCCTGACCCACTGGTGTCAAGACAACCATCTCACCCTCAACGTCGCAAAGACAAAGGAGTTGATAGTGGACTTCCGGAGGTGCAGAGAAGTACACACCCCCATCACCATCAGCGGCGCTGCTGTGGAGGATCTTACGTGGTCAGTACACACAAACAAAACAGTGAAGAAGGCGCAGCAGCGCCTCTTCTTTCTCAGGAGACTGAAAAGATTCGGCATGAGCCCCCGCATCCTCAGGACCTTCTATCACTGTGCCATTGAGAGCATCCTCACTGGATGCATCACCACCTGGTATGGCAACAGCACCGCCTACAACTGCAAAGCTCTCCAGCGAGTAGTGCGGTGCTCTGAACGGATAATTGGAGGTGAGCTTCCCTCCCTCCAAGACATCTACAGGAAGCGGTGCCTGAGGAAAGCGGGGAGGATCATCAAGGACTCCAGTCACCCCAGCCATAAACTGTTCAGACTGCTTCCATCAGGAAGGAGGTTCTGCAGCATCCGGTCCCGTACCAGCAGACTGAGAGACAGCTTTTTCCATCAGGCCATCAGACTGCTGAACACTTCATAGACACCTCAGCTTCACTACTGGAACTTTAACATTATGCACTCCATACTGTACAGTAATGCCACTGTTTTGCACATGTCTCACTCTGTATATTTTATTTTATTTATTTTATATATTCTATTCATTGTTTACTCTATTTAATTTGTAAAATATGTGTACACACACACACACACACACACACGTAGAAAAATATTTACTATACACATCCAGAAATGCATATACTATTATATATTGTACATATATTTATTAGTTTCAGATGTAGCCATTCTTGTATTTTGCTTGTTTACATTATTGTATTTTGCACAACTCTGTTGCTTGTGAAGCTCGCACACAAGAATTTCACTCACATGTGCTGTACCAATGTACCTGCACATGTGATGTGACAATAAAAGTGATTTGATTTGATTTGATTTGATTTGCTTTATACTTGGTATTTCTAAATTTAGTCACGTCCTTGTGCTAAGCTCAGAATTGGTTGTTAATTCAAAAAGGTTATTTGTAAACACACTGTCCGACATCGACTCCAGAGGACACCTCTCACGTGTCTCAAGCAGTGACCTCTGCATGACCTCTGCACAGCATTGAAAAAACATCAGGTCAGATGTATTCTTTCACCTGGAAAGGCTGATGCACGGGTAGTGCACATACTCGGATATTTACCGTCTCTATTCTCACGTGTGAACGTTTGACATTAAACAGCGCTTACATGATCGAGCTGGCAGGGTAACGACTTTTACCCTGGTACTCAGGGTAATGTTGAGGAAAGTTCAGGGCTGCAGTACGGCTTCAGAGACGCAGGGGATGGGAACAGGCCGTATATTTATGTTTCTCTAAAAAGAAGTATCTTTTTAGTATCTGAACTTTATCAGCACTCGCATCCTGTGTCATAAATACCAAGCTATATTTAGCTCTGAAGGCTTTCAGAAGCTTCAAATGAACAGAAATGGTGCAGCTTTGGCTTTTTTGTTCAAGGCTGTCTTACAGAGAAAGTATAACGAATGGTATCCATAACAGGAATCTGACATTTTAACCTGGGTACAGTAGTTGAGATCATTTATTTTATCTCTTAATGTTGTTGTGGGTGGTGCTGCACTGATGTAACGGTGATGACTGGAGTTGTCAAATGCTATCAAAACGCTATTATCCATAACCCCCCCGCCACATCCTCCCCATCTCCACAAGTCATTAACTAAAGTTTATGATCACAGGCTCACCTTAGCCTACACACCCACAGTGAAGGTGAAAGAGAAAACTCTTTTCCTATCGTGCCTTTCTTCTTTTTCTCAGTCCTTCCTCCTACCTGTCTTCCTCTTGGTTCAGCCGCCAAAGGCCTTGATTAATGGTCTGCTTTAATTAATACCTTTACAGTACTTAGAGCAAAGACCTTGCAATTAGCATTGGCCTAAAGAGCGTAATCACCTGAGCTCATCCAGATCCTTATCCACAGACTGACTGACTGACTAACTAAATGACTGACTGCTAGGCAGGGGGAGCATGTGTAAGCTTGCATAGTGTAGATGTTCGTTTATTTTTCTCTGAGGTATTGTGAAATCACTCTTAGAACTCAAATCCAACTTTTTATAGGGAGGAAAAATAATTTTGGCACACTGTGCACTGCAGTAGCCTGAGGTGATATCTTACTTTCCATAGTCTACCTTTCAAATACAGGGAGATTTTCCAAAGTGATCCGCCATTTAAATTTAAAGTGATATAAAAGCTAACACAAAAATCAGGAATGTCTCTAATGTATTTTCATTAGTTTATGATCGACACAGCAGAACCTGTTCGTTTATCATCTTCTTGGGCACATCAAAAATCCCTTTCACACGACATAAATAGGCCTTTGTACAGTTTTAAAAAAAATTCAGGTTCTGTGTATGTGAACCATTACATACCTCATTCGTCTCACTGGAGCAAGACAAGCTGGCTAGATAACAAAACGCCATAACATTACCTCACAGGCCAGAATTCAAAGTGGCGCGGGGGCATTTCAAATATTTTTGTTAACATGACGTCTGTATATTTTTGCTTCTTTTACTTTACTTACACTCGGCGGTCTTTAGGGTCCCTGAGCAGGTTTCACCATGAACATCCAGGTTGTCTTGTTACCCTGACCACTGCATGCTGTGGTGGACTCAGGAGCAGCAAGTGTGATGGAGTGCTTATTACTCTAGCATGTCAACATGCTAATATTTGCTAATTATGACAAAAAGTACAAAATGGGCCTGATAAATGTAGGCAGTGGAATGACGATGACCAAGCAAGTTTTAGGGAAACATGAGCATGGACTGAGATTGGCTGGTTGGAGATGGATCTCATGGATGGGATCATTCTATCATGAGCATAGCAAGGACATAGCTTCCGTTTCTGAAAAGAAAGGTCAAAGCAGAAGTTGGATGATCTGATATCCTCGTGTTGGTGTTGCTCCCAGACCATCATGAAAATGTTGTTCCAGGTTCAACATTGCAAGTGACCAATCACATTGTTGTGACGTTATTCCTTTGCGCGCCAAGCCATTCGTGCATTTATGAAATTCCAATGTTGCAAGGACAATATCAATTCTGCTTACTGTTTATTAAAGGGTTACGGTTAGGGTTAGGGTCAGGGTCCGTTGATCGGCGGACAGAGGCAGTTTCACGCAGTTTAAGTACAGTTTTTTGTTTTACGCCGGTTTTTCCCGAAGTCGCAAAAGTATGACGTCACAACATTCTGATTGGTCACTTGCAATGTTGATCCTGGAACAACATTTAGTATGATGATCTGGGAACAACACCAACACGAGGATATCAGATCATCCGCAGAAGTTTCCTAAACCTGCAATGCTTCTAATGGCCAGGAGGGGGTATCTCCTCTGGTTGTATAGGTAAGCTGTCCTTGGCTCTCTTGATCTGTGACACAGTAAACACTGCCCTGTTGAGTTTATAGTCCCAGTCAGCAGTTTTAACTCCTGCTGGATAAAAGATTGTATAAATTATGCCCCCTTTTGAAGTCAAAAAGTTAAAGGATAAGGCAAGGAAGTGCCTTAGGGTGGACAGACATGTAGCGGTGTATGACCAAAGCAGTCAGCCACTGATGCAGCCACCCAAGCTATGTCTATCTTTTTTATACAGTCTGTTAAAATGACACAAAGTGAGCAATGACTGATGGACCTGGGTGGACTAGACGTGCATGTGTGTGGGAGGAAGTAGTGGAAGTAAATGATTCAATTATTTATTTGCTTTTGCAGTAGAAACTGTTTAATATGTCATCCCTTAGTCACTGGTTATGCAGTAAAGTTTCCAGTTTGTTTCCGATTCATTCCACAATCCGCCTTAATACCTATTACTACAGAGCACATAAAGATGACTGCTTTATTTATTTTTCTGTTTGTTTTAATGGGAACTGGAAAGAGCAGGCAGCGAGGGGGGTGGGGAGATGGGGGAATCGCGGCATTAATTACAAACTGATTAGAGGCTCCTTTTGCAGGAGGCTGTATCATTTAATTGAGGGGAAAATAATGATCACAATTCCAGCAACTTCTAATTAGAAAAACAGCTCAAAATCTTATCAGGGCAGCTTGATGCATGTGGAACACACACTGCTTTCGCTTGTACACAAAAGCGCAGACACACACACACACACACAGACACAAATACACATCTGGAAATAAACTGTTTCTATGGAGTGTATTCTCTTTTTTTTTCTTTTCTTGCTGGGATACACACTCGTGCAGGCGTCCCACTCTGAGACAGAGGAGCCAGTTTAAGCACATCAAGTCAACGGCGGATTATGTTTGTAGATATTACCCGAAGAATCAGCGGTGCGCTTTCTCAAAAGAGACACAGACAATTACAGATCTGATAACCCCTGAGTTGTATCGCAGTCGTTGCAGTGTGTTTACACTATCTGACATGGCTGAAACAACAGCACAAATAAGAACAGAGAGAAGATTCTCATCTCAACTTTCCTGACTTGCCGCTTATCACAAACCACAAAAATCACAGTGTCAGACAGAAATTGGAATGGAACCAAAAAGCCAAAACACACACACACACACACACATACACACAGACACACACAAAACAACAACAACAAAAAATCAAACCAGCATTACATCAAATTTTTCATCCTGAGATTCTGTATTTATTGGCGGCGGCTGGGAGTCTTTTGTAATACTTAAAAGGATATTTCCACACAGATAAACAACAGCTGGAAGAAACCTTTCCAAAATGGTTTCTGTTAAATTGGCAAACATTGGTTTGTGTGTCTATGTGCAACCTCGGGGTAGGGGGGTGTTTATTGCATACAGTATGTGACTCATGTTGCGGCTGTGACGATCAGAAACTGCCTCACTCTCACTGAAGGACGTATTAGCTTCCCCGCGGGTCATCGCAACACTTCCATAACGTCCCAAATGGGATTCTCATTCAACAAGAGTCGCGCTGAGTGGGGGGTAACTAAATATTTGTTTACTGTCTTTGCTGCTCATGAAATTTATACACACACAGCTCTATGATTAATAGGCAGTTTTGTCATTGGTATTATTAATGGGAAACCGCCTGATTTATGGGCCGCGTCTAGACACACTAACTGCTTTTTGCTCCCTGGCAGCCGATCAACTGATCAGCTTAAATGTGAGTTTGTGCGTCTTTGAAACAGACAGGCGACGGTTTTGTTGCCATTAATCGACTCTGTGTGTTGTTGCTCGCTTGCTTGCAGGGTGAAAATGAGCGCTGTGTATGTGGGTGGCTTCTCCAATTCTTTATAAACAGAGTCATTACAGTATATTAGGCAAGACAGCAGTAAATCAGCTCGCTGACAGGCCTGGCAGAACAGCACAATTGATGGCACCGAGTTGAAAGAAAAAGACGGGCGGCACAGACTAATATTTGATATTGCACTCTCAATTGATTGACTGTATATTTGCAGCTGTCATAATGGGGCGGTTGCAAAATTTCACTCAGAATGAATTGAATTCATAACATCCACTCTCCTGCTTTTTTTTCTTCTAAAGATCCAAAGCTTAACAGCCAGCAGCCATATTTCTATCCAAAATGGTGAGAAAACGACTCATTACAATACATCAGTCGCACAATTGCACAAGCACACACACGTGTACACACACACACACACACACACATCATCATCATCATCATAAAGGTATCCACTTGAGGAGAAATTGGAATCGGCCACTCCTCCCTTGGATCAGTCAGAGTATTCCTTTACCATGCTTCTCAGGCTTGGATTAGGATGCTGTGGCGTTTTGTGTGTGTGTGTGTTTCGGGAAGGGAAGGGGGGTCAGGGCTGAGTCTGTCCAGGGAAAGTGTCTGCTTGGCCATCCCTGGCTGAGATGTAAACCTCGCCGGTAGTGTGCTGAAAACCGACCGTGTTGTCGCCGGCTGCAGAGCCAAAATCACTGATGCATTTTCGAAAGAGCCCCCCGGTGCCTGACAGGATGGGGCTGTTAGGCAAACGCACACGCTCACACATGCACACACACGCACACTTGTGAACATGTACAATGCTGTTGCGTGCGACGCACCTTCTCAAACAATGCTCAAACAAAAGTGCAGGCATATAGCGTAACACTTTGCCAAAGGTACACCCTTGAATGCGAACACACTCACACACACATGCACATAGTATACGTGTGCTTATACACACACACACAGAGCAGCGAGCCGAGTCGATGTGCCAGGTGGCAGAGGGAGGCTCTCGGCTCAGAACGAGCCGAGAGGAGTAGGAGAGGCTCTTGGCCGGCCTTGAAAGCGAGAGGCACAAACGACAGCGGCGATGCCCAGGTTTGGAAACGGCCAGGGGAGCCCTGGAGGGGTTTCCTGAGCATGCGAGCAGGGAGGATGGGAGGGTTGCTGGGATGGTTTTTGGGCTGCTTTTGGGCTGTGGTCAGCCCCCTCTGTAACAGAGAAGTGTGATCCCAGACACAGCTGTCCTGTTCTGAGCCGGACCTTCTTGTCCACAGGCCCAGAGCTACGGTAGGAACAAGGATGCTGCAGTGGGTTAAGACTGGGCTTACACACACCTCATTGTTCCCCACATCTGTGCTAGATACCAAATAAGATGTACTTTTGTTTTGGGTTTTTTTTTCCCTCTCTAAGCTGTGTGTGTAGCATGCTGGGTTTAGGACAAACGGTATGCTAATTATCTCAGGAATAGAAATACAACACCTGGAGATAAGAAGCTGTGTGTTCGCACCCGGCCCGCTGAGGTGATCAGATAAGAGAGCTGACTGGATATAGTAACCAGATGGATCAGCTACCTAAACAGAAGGAAAAAAACACAAAACATGAATCTTACATGAAACTGAAGGAAAAGGAAATCTGCAAAGAAAAACCTTGTAATGCTTAAAACACATCCCAAAGATACACCTCCACTGGTTATTTATCGGCTGCCATAAACTTTAAACCACAAGGGAGCTTCCCATCTCACGGTATCCATTGTCTGTGTTGCCCCTGAACTCTCCAAGTACCACAAACAGGATCATGTCCCGGTGGAGGAAAACTCTAAGAAAGGACGACTGTGAAGAGGAGACAGGTGAGGGAGGGAGGGAGGGAGGGGTGAAGAAGAAGAGACCAGGTGGAGGAAGGCTGAGGATAAGGGAAAAAAAGGGAAAGGAAGGGAGTGAAAGATGTGAATTAACAGAGTGCCGGTGAGGTATTCTGGTTGGGGCAGGCTCACGTAAAGTGAGCTGTGGGGCGTGTAAAGTGAGCAGGGGGCTATTTGGGTCGTTTTCACATGGAGCCTGGCCAGACTCCAGAACTGAGCGAGGGACGAGAGAGTGTGTGGGAGAGAGAGAGACTCCTAATGGCTAAGCCTTTCACTAGGCCACACTGCAGTGAGCCGTAATTGAAGGTAATTGTTGGGAAGAGCCGACACACACAGCTTCTCCACTGTTCCCCGGGCTGAGATGGACAAGCCTGGGATGACAGAGCGGGAGAAAAGGAGGGAGGGGTGTTGAGGGTGAGGACCGCGGGGAGGCCAGGTGAGGGGGAGAGAAAGAGCGGGAGCATAGAGGGAGATTGCATTACCCCACCTCCACCGTCCCCAACTGTCCTACACGGCATTTGTCTGCTCGCACAATTGCGTAATTGTGTCCCCGCTAAATGGTCCGAAGGGCTGCTGCAGCGTCTTGGATGCAGGTGGGCAGAGCTCGGATGACACAGCGACGCACTGAAAGAAGACAGAGAAAAGACACGGTGAAAGGAGAAGAGACAGAGCTGGATGTTAGAATGCCAGCAGCTCATGATGGGACAACAACTTTAAAATAATAAAAAAACGAAAACAATTTTTTATTTTTCTTGATGAAGGCTGCACTGCAGTCCACTAAATGTGATCTTTTTTCTTTGAAACCCTCCAATGAATACATCTTTTGCTCTTTGTCACACACATACACAGACATTAAAAAAATATTTCATGAGGTTGTGCTGAGGCAGTGATGTTCACGTGTGTGACTCTGAGCACTCAAGTGTGTATGTGTGTGTGTGCGCGCGCGTGCAGGCAGGAGATGGAGGAAATCACCTTCCCCACTTTGCCTAGCCTCCTCGGTTGGATGGGTTTAGCTCCATGAGCGCACTGGAGCAGGAAATCCAGATTCGCAGCCTATCAGCGAAATAGCACATATATGACTCCCTGGCCTAAGACGGTCTAATCACGCCTGCCAACCCCGCTAACTCCACCACCATCATCACCAGGCGCCAGATTGACTCCTGAGCCCAAATCGCAGCTCCTGCTTTACGCCATAAAATGATTCCTGTATTGGTTTCCCCTTAAACCTGGTGAAGCTAATGCAATGTAATGTAAAAATTAGAAGCACAGTGCTACTGTGCTGCGTGTCAGCAAGTGCAGATTTGACTGGACAAGGCCAGGGGAGGGAGGGCGAGGCCGGCCGGACTTACCAAAGGGGGGAGGTAAAAAAAAATCAACCCAATTACCCAGGCGAGTTACTGTTCTGCAGCTTCTTGCGAGTAAAGGCTGATGAATGTGAAATGTTGTAATTTGCGAGTGCTGATAGTGACAGAAAAGTAGCGCTAGATTCAGTAGAATTAGAATTAGAGGAATGAAAGACAGAATCCGATTTTCCCTATCAGAAGTTTTTTTTTCCCCCTCAGCTTCTTCCTGCTAAACACGCTCGCTCATCTTTTATTTCGAATGTAACCTTTTTGCCTTAATTACCGAATATCTGTGATCCGGAGTCCTGCGTCGCTGTTGGCATCGGGGCGGGGGCTAGGGGGAGGCTTTCGCTGGACACACACACACACACACACATACACACAAATGCATTGGGACAAGCTTTGATAATTAACCAAGAAAAATGAACTTTAATTCTTTCTTTTCAAATGCTAGATCTGGACCATAATTACTGCCGTGTAATTAAAAGTCCCAATCAATCTTTTTTGGGGGGATTGCAGAGTCTCAATGAAAGAACAGGAGAAATTAGACCTTAATCCTCAGAGCACTGTCTCCCATCGCACCCCTCACTTCTCATGTCTCCTTCTTGTATGTTGTTGAAGTGAAGGTTCGCACACAATTGCACTGTCACACACTTTTTACATTTCAACCCCCAACCCTGAAAAGACAAACCTCGTTTTAACAGGAAAAGCTCCCCCCCTTTTTTTTCACCCTCCACCACCCCCTTCCTCACCACCTCCTGCTAAAAATGTCTAATATAATATAGACCATTATGTTCTTTAAAAACTCATTACACCGTTTGAAATGGGAATCTTGGGAAGTCTGTTTAAATATTGCCTCCTCCACATTGTGTGGAGACGGAGGGAGAGACACATCGAGGGACGTGGCATGCAATTAAGAGCAGAATGGATTAGTTTCCTTTTTAAAGTTATTGAGACACAATGAAGGGAGAAGCTTTCTCTGTTTCTCCCCACCACCCCCACTTCCATCCTCTGTATTGATGGCTCCCCTGTAAGCCCCTCCGCTTGCCCTCGCCCAGTTAATGACAGTTTGCATTTCACACTACAGGAACCAAGGAAAACCCTTTGGCCTTTTCGCTGTGAAGAGTGAAGAGATAGACCATGCAAGAGAAAAGAGGTGTGACAGAGCCGTTTGACTTTGTAGGTCGTGGCTGTCGTGGTGTGGAGAGGAATTAGCCCAAGACAAACATGTCAGAAATGTTAAAAGGCATTACTGCTTTCATGTGTCGTAACAGCCCATTCTTCTCTTCTCTGGAAGTCACAGAATCCGAAAAGTTTGCAGTGAGCCAGAAATTACTTACTTACTGTATTTCTGAGGCCTGCTACGCAGTAGCTCTGGCTTCCTTAAAACTGAGCTGTCAAAAGCAAAGCCTGCGCCTGCTTTAAGTGGGTAAGTTGATTCCTGGGTACATTAAGGTTTGATTGCATACAAGAGCAGCTGATTTTTTCATATTGTGAACAAATAAGTTGAAATCAAGAACATGCACTCATTCGATACCTTTTTTTGCTTTTAGAATTTAAAGGATGTTTCCCACTGATTACCAGTTAGCATGCTTGTAGCTTTCATGTGGGAGTCATGCTCGATGTGTTAAATGGTAAATTCTGGGAATGCAGTGACATTAAAAGTCACATATGGGGCAAGAAACGGAAGAAATACCTTGCAGGCATGTGAATGTTGTAATGGACTGCGTGAAAGTTAACCACAAAACTGTTTGTGTCCCTTGTAGGAGGTATGTTTTTTCCACTTTGCTTGACATTTGAGCTAGCGAGAGTCATAACTGTTGCATAAGCTACTGTCATGTTTGTTTCAGGTCATGCAGATTAATGCGTGACGCCAAACGCTTTAAGAACAGGAGCTACTCTTCAGTTTCCTTCACTAACAGATTTCCACAGAATGGCAGCTTAAGTTCCAACTTTTTAACTTCTTTTCAGTGTCTGACTGTGACAATGTCATACTAACAAATACTCAGCGGCTTCACTTGTGTCAGCTAATCAAGACACCATGGCTGAAACGTGTCCGTTACACGGTTTGCAAGACTACTTGTGATTCTGTTTGGACCCATTTGCTCATGCTTCGCTGTCTAACCGTGGGGAATCATAACTGACTGTCCCCTTTTAAATGTTTATACTCAATTGTGGAGACACTTACTGTTAAATTCCCCAATTATTGGGCACTCTATACATATATGTGAAGGTTATAGAGCTTGACTTTGCCTGGTAACTGTTTTATTCACAGCTCACCTTTCGCGTCTTCTGACTTGGAGGCATAAAGTTCTAAAGAAGCAAAATTTGTAAAAACCCAAGGAACTAAATGGCATTGAGGTGGCCTACATTGCTCTTAAACCAGTAATATCATTCTGCATAGGACCTAAAATGCAGGGCTTATGATTAAACACCAAGCATATATTAAATTAAACCATCCCCCCCTTTAAAAGAAGAGGTTAAAAAACTGCATTAATCGTTTCAGGTATGAGAAACGGCATGATAATCAGCCTCGTTTGGAGTCTATCCTGCTGCGCATACGTGGTCCACTAATCCAAACGCAGCTCCTCTCCTGCACCTGAAAGCCCTCCTGATCCCGGCTGAATTCTAATGATTGAAATGAAAGGCATCAGCATGCCAAATCACATAATGGAAAATCCAGAACAAACGCTTCGACCCCCCTGGCCTTTACTTTCACCGCACCACATCTTATTTGACTCCTTATCCTATCAGCAGAGGTGTAGACGAATGGGAACAAAAGTCAGATGTGCTTTATGCTTTGCATGAAGTCTTGTTGTCCTTAATAGAGTACAAGGACTTGGAGTGATAGTGCAGTTTGCCGATATTCTTCATTGAAAAAAATATTGGTTAATAAGTGTGTTCCAAACGCATATGCTTAAGGTCAAAATGACTGATGATTTGGATGTTTATCAAAGTAGCAGATAAATATTTAATCTCCTAGATGCAATCATAAACTTCTGAGGCTCTGAATCTAAATCATAAAGTGATTCAAATTTGGCCGATCTCCTCTTCAAGATATTCTCTTTGTGCAGAACGGACTTTTCTCTAGCCCAGCTGCACTTGTGCATCGAGGTGATCTCCCTTAGTGTGACAGTGAGCCTCAAACTTGAACAAGTTTGCAGATTGTCAAAAAACTTGTGCACGTGCCAACGTTTGAGTAGTTTGCATGAAAGTTGTGTTAGTTTCACACAAAAGCTGATGTTTGCTCTCAGTTTGACATTGAGTCTCAGACATGCTCGTACAAGAGGTCAGAGTGGGAGGTCAAGAGAACAAGCTAAAAGCTTGTCAAATTAAAACCTTGCAATTATATGGTCACGGCTCACATGCAGTGCTAGAAATATGTGAAAATTGGAACGATGGAGAAGCCCAGCAATGTCTTTGTTTTCTGTAGTTTTGTGGCCTGTTGATAGCCCATACCTATCATGACAGATTTCTGCCTCTTTAACGCTTATAAGTACTGACCGCTTATGTAAATAATGTCATTATTAAAGAAATTGTTTGACACATTAATATGATTTTGTGTAGGATTTTTTTTAAATATTGCATTTAACTTATTCATAATATCTAAATCTTGATGGTATTTTGGACTTTCCTATCTTGGTGTACAGTACAGTTCTGTAAAACAATTTCCAGCACTTCTCACTGCAATGTGAACATGGCAGAATCTCAGAAAACGTTTTTTTGTGGACCCCTTCTCTCTGTCATACACACTCACACACTCGCACCGTGGTGCTCCATCACTCCTACCACCCCTTCATCACGGCAGAGTAGCCTAATCACTCACTCTGTATCCTAACCAAAACAAAATGGTGCCAACCAGTAGCTTTTAGCTGTGTTTACACTCCTAACTCCCCACCTTCCCACAGCCTCCCCTTTCCCCCTCCTCCCCTGGTGGCTCGTGGCGGCATGGGTGATTAATTTGGGCCGTGCAGACAGGTAAACACAGGCCTATTTACATGGCTTACCAGCCACCATATTTATACTCAACAGGACTAAGCTTCAGATAGAATATCCTCAAAGCTCCATCTGTTTATTTTCTCTAACTGCTCCTTCAGCTCCGTCCTGACACCCGTCCTCTACCTTCCTCTGCCTCCCCCTCATTCTAAGCCCAACTTTTGCTTCTCCCTCCACCTCCTCTGACCTCGCTTATGCTTGGTTCAGATACAGGGCAGTTTTTGCCCTCTTCCTAGTATAAACAACTAGTCATTTTATGTATTTCCAGTAAAATAACGCACCTGTGATTGCGAGGAAGCCTTACATACCAATATGTAGAGCTTGGGGGAGGGGTTAAATTATAATTAGGTCCAAAATTTGACAACCTGCTGGTCCATGTTTACTTTGAATAAACAAAGAGCTCCCATAACAAATGAGAGTAAAGCAAAAAGCTACAGATATAAAACAGTATTTAAAGTAATTATAGATATATATTATTATAGATGTTCTATATTACAGATATAGAACAGTATGTAAAGTCTGTATCCAACTGCTGAAAAAAAGCATATGTTAGAGACATTTCCAGTATTCAGATAGTTAAAAAAAATATGAGCACATTAAAAAACAGTTCTGTGCAAAATTGTGCACACGTACCAAAAGTACTCTGAACATGTAAGATCTACATATCAGAGTAATGAAAATCTCTGCATGAATGATATGATTAGAAAAAGATGCTGATGTTCTAAAATGCTTCTTACAGGTTATTTGATTCTAGGTATTCCCAGGTTCAACTGACCTTTAAAAGGTGAAGTGATATGGCTCCTTGACACCTTTTACTTAGGGTTTTTTTCCCCCTATAAATATGTAGGGTTTCTCTTGTGAATGATTAATGCGAAACTGAATTTTTTTCAGAATTACCTTTAACCTTGCTGGCCTTAATACAGCGTCACAGTAAGAGCAGCACATTAGTGGTGTCCATGTATTGCAGGGACTCACTTCACAAATCTAAAAATAGGGCAATCAGTACTAGTCTAACAATGACACTAAGCCTGTTAAGATAATAAACACATGGAAGATGTCCTAGTCAAACAATAGTTTGCATTCTCCCAGAGTGTATTCACACAGAAATGTACATGCCACTTGCATACGGTAGGGATCCTCCCCCTACACACGAAATGTAGCTTAAAAATATATGTGGCAGTACAATGGACGTGCTCCAAGTCATGCCTCCAAGTCATTTTAACACTTGCAATAGCTTTCCTTGATGATTACTCTCACATTAACCTAAATCAGCTTTCTTCTCTTAAACCCATCTACTTTAACACTCACAATACTGTAAATGTGCGTCATTAGCCTGTTTTAATCAACAGGTAAAGCATGCTGAAGTAATCTCGAGTGGAAATATCTTTTTTCTTCTCCTTCTGTGTCTCAAGTGGATTGTTACTGATGAGGACGCCAGTGGGAGGAGGGAGGCTAGGGGAAAATCCACAGACGCAAGCCCTGCTAAGTGGTATTAACCATACATGCAAAATAAATGCAAGCGGCATTAAATATACATGCAGAATCATACTTGGTGTATGAAAATCGTGCATGTGCGATCACTAATTTAATTACTGATTCACAGATTCTTAGTCCGCAATCCGTTCTTTAAAGATTTACTTTATGCCCAATACTGCAAACATATCATACAAATGTTTTCTCTTGCTGTGAATCCCATCATGCCTTTGGGCAGGGATAATTACTTATCAACACTAGAGTTCCTTAAAGGGGTGTCCAAGAGCACACAGGCTGTCTGTTTGTCTGGGGATTTTTATTCCACCACCTCGTGGAGATGATTTGTCTATTATCTCCGGTGGATTTGCTCCTCTCTTCATCTGCAGCGCATTACTGCAGTCATAAAGCTGCAAGGTCAGGGGAAAGGCAGGCAGGGAGGGGAGGGAGAGTCTTCTTCCCAGACTTGCCTGCAGTGGAGCTTTACCCAGAAAAGATGTATGATACAGTAAGCCATCAAACACTCGCCAAGCAGTGATAAATCAGCGAGTGTGGTCAGAGGTAAATATCCATCAATACCTTATCATCATCACTGCAATCGAGATGATCATTTTTATGCATCTCAGCTTTACAGATGGGGTCATGGAGGGTGAGTGAAAGGTCTTGAAGGAATAGTGATTTTGTCTGAGTCCTGATTGTCGACACTATAGAAAAGGTGGGTGTAGGTGGATGTATCCATTTGACTGTTAAATAATGATTTAAAGCCTTGATGACGTGTTAGCTTGGTTAGCAAGGCTTGTCCTCAGACTATATAGGTACAAAGCACAGTTGTCTACTTTGTACCAATACAAAGCAGGTATATTTGTACGTTACTTATTTAGTGTTAAGTATGGTACAAATACTAGAACACCAAAGCTGGAGAGCAAACTTTAATAGGTAGGTAATTGCATTATAAAATGCTCAAAAATACAGAAAGTTCCAGTTCAGTAGCTCAATTCAGCTGAGGTGAAGCCAAGAAGACCTCTATTAGCCAATCAACTAGGCTGCCCTTATACAGATGCCATGATGGGCAAATTTTCCATAATCAGAAATCATCTGTGAAGCAATCATACTTTGTAGAAATGTTTGATGTTAAAACCAGAAGGCATCAAAGTACCAAAATATCAAGATTTACTCATCTTGTCTCCAAAAAGACACAGTTACACCAATGGCACAAATATGAGGTGGTGATTTCAATCTTATACTTAAGAGAATTTACCAAAAACTCTAGAAAATATCTCCTAGAACACATCTCAGACTAATCTATACCTAAATAAGGATTTTAGTGTAATCATCACCATCAGTAACACAATCCACCATCATCCAGCTCCCAGTAGCCAATGTTAGAATGAGCTGAAGGTAGTAAAGGGTCATCTATTCTATTCTACATGCAGATGCGGTTCAGCTAATACCATACTTCACAGACCAGCCTTAATCAGCCCCTGCACTGACAATGTAATTATGGAAGTGTCCAGGCACTGCAGACAGCCAGGGAATTCTAATTATTTACAAGGCTGAGAAGAGGAGCGCACAGTTCATCTACAACTCTAAAACCTACTCTCAGAGAAGAGGGCAGGACTGCAAACGTTTTTGAAAGGCAGAAATGGAGATGAGCGATAGTAGGGAATTCATAATGAAGAACATACTGAAGAAAATGCAGGAAGTTTTAGGGTTCTTTGCAAATGCATAGTTTCCTCATCATTGAGAGTGGGATGGACAAAATATTAGGAACACTTAGGAACTTGAAGTAGAACTTTTCACATTTTTACAGGAAAACTAAAATGAATAAGCTTTGTAGAAGTTGGAATATATGGCAGAGCTTTTTTATTTAATTTAATTTAATTGCACATTGTAGTTCCAAAGTTAATTTAAACTTTATACACCCTTTAAAGCAAACGCCTTCTCATATTTGAGACGTCAATTTTTCGCTCACTCTCCACAGTTCATGGCCATGGATGAGGGTAAGAATGTAGCTCTACCTGTAAATCGACAGCTTTGTTTTCATGGTAATGTCTCTTTCCCTCACCACGCTTGTACAGCTGCATTACTGCACGATTCAATCTGTCAGCGCCCCACTCCATTCTTTCTTCGATCGTGAATGAGGCAAGAAGGTACTTGAACTAAGGAGAAATATTGCTTCAGACTTTGAGGTTGTGCTTGATACCCAGGATCTGAGGGTGTTTTGCACCTGAGACCACCAAACTCGACACTATCCAACCTACAAATTCTTTAAATATATGTATGTATGAGTCAATCTGTGAGAGGTGCAAAAGAAAAAAGTCTGACTTATTACCTGCAATGTTATCCAACCTGTCAGTACAGTTGTTCAGAGACCAAATAGCTGATTATAATGTTCCACTATCCTAAACTCCAGTGCACCCTTCATGGCACAACCTGAGGGATACTGTTTAATGCCTTTTTGAACTCCATAAAACACCTGTAGACCAGTAGGGTAAACTCCTGAACACCCACACATTTCCTTGAAGATCTTGATCAAGATGAAAACTCTTGTTTTTTCCTAAATCTGAGGTTCGAGTAACTTTCCTCACCAATGCCCTGGCCAAGACCTTCCCAGGTAGGCTGAGGAGTGTGATCCCCTCAAAATGGAGCGCACCACCCCAGTTTGCCAGCCCAATGGTACTGTCCCACAGTGTTACAGAGGACAGCCCGACAACATCCAGAGTCTTAAGGGAGAACTCTAAATGGTGTCAGGACTCTCCCTATGTAGTTTCTATGTTGACGTGTATCGCACCTCTAGTGTTGATCTTGGAAGTCAGAGTTGATGAAACATTCCCCAGAATCATCTCAGTTTCCTTTGACATGTGTAGCTTTGTGTATGTCATCATGTAGCTTTTACTAGGACAGCTTTGTACTACAGGAGCCATCAGAACAAAGACTATTAAATAACCTGTTTAACTTTTTAAGATATCTGCTTTCTCTAATCAGTTTGGTAACATGTATAAAATCCCAGGGTAACAGTGCATGTGTAAAACCACTTCAGTAACGGCTTCAGACACCATTCTTCCAAATTCCAAGCGTGTTTGCTCCCTTTAGTTATTTTCAGATACGTAATTTATTTTTTAGTTAGAAGTTCTACGATAATGTCCATCTCACTATACTGAACCTCTTTAAGATCTCTGATGAGTTTAGAAAAACCCCCTCAAAGGATTAGGTTTGCTTAAAATTGTTCAGTGTAGGCATATTAGAAAAAACAGACCAATAACATTTACCTTTTTTGTATGATTTAATCAAAAAAAAAAAAATAAAAACTTGAGCTGTAAGTCTGACAGCTAACCAGTAGCCTTACAATGTTCCTCTGCAGCGAGCATCTAACTCAAACACCCTGGGCTTGTAGTCTTTATCCTCTCCACTTCACACGGCAGCTGGAAGAGAGGCAGAGTAGCATCTTTCTTATCAGTGTGTGTATGCCCGAGTACAGTAAAAGCCTAATCTAATCACCACACACTCGCCGCTTCCTCCAGGTGTATTACTGTACCAGGAGTGTAATGCAGAGAGGGAGAGAGGGAGAGGAGGAGAGATAAGTAATATTGATCTGATGTGGCGATTGTCACTCTGTTGCCTGCCTTGAATAGCTAATCTCTTTTCTCACGGGTCAGAGGGAAGAAAAGGCGACGGTGGCAGCAGGTTTAACCACAGCCAATTGACAAATTGTTCTCAGCGAGGGGTGATCAAATACCCAAGCACCGATGTAAAATTGTGTCTCCGAGCTACTGATGGGGAAAGTTTGGGGAAAGTTTAGCAACTGGTTGGATTATAGTACCAGAATAAAGGTAGAACGGTAGAAGCCTGGGACTCCAGGTGATAAGACACTAAAGTACAATCTGCATCTCAGGTATACATCATTTTCACATTGTTGTGTATAAGCCAGCCACGTGTATAGGGCACATGTTAGTGTACTCGTAGTGCTAGGCCTAATCCCACATAAATGGGGAGGGTTGCATCAGAACAAGCATTCCGGATAAAATAAAATATTTGCTGAATCAAACATATAAATAGTCAAGAATAAGATTTCCAAACCTGATCTGTTGGGACCTAGATTAACAACAACCACCGCTGGTGCTGTTGGAATACAAAGGAAGATTAGGACATGCAAAGGATTGGTATGATAGAGAAGGATGCTAGGGACAGGGTGAGATGGAGGCGCTGATCTGCTGAGGTGAAAAAAGCTGTATGTTGTGTTTAGCATTTCGATGTATTCTGTACATGATTTTGCAGGGCATCTTATATTCACTGTGTTAAACCCCTCACAGAGATTTTTTTTAAATGACTAATGGCTTTTCAACATATTTTTACGGCATTGATGAAGGTTTATAACAGAGGTGCTGGAAACGTTTTCTTTGAGACACCGGCTGCGGCTCAGCTAGTTGACAGCATTACTAGTAGATAATGGCAGATGGTTCGGGAAGGTAAATTATCTCTGCCCCACCCAAACCCCCCCAAAAAACACTGATGGACTGTAAGAAAAAGAAGAAAACATCTATGGGAGAAGGAGCACTCGCTCTGTCATCACACGATGTGAAACTCACTGCACTGAAAAGCGTGCATGTTCTCCAGCATCTGTGGGATGGTGCAAAGCAGCTACACTCTAAGTGATGATAAGATAAGATAATCAGAATATGTTGAAAAAAACAACGTATACGCTTTATTCTGCACTTTTTGTACCTTATTTGTAAAGACAACAAAGTAGCAGTTTTATGTATTTATTCTCTAATCTGAGCATTTTTGCTTCATGTTTTTTGTGTAAATTATGCCTAAAATAACAAACTTGTCCCAGAAACAAAATAAAATAAAATACTTTTGAATCTCTTCAAGAATAAAGAGTTGTTTAGTTCATAAGCTCAAGTATTACTTTGCCATGATAAACATCTTTTAAGCCTACAGATTTATCTTATAACGCTTTTGGGGGTGTCCCAACCAGAAGCTTGTGGTCCCTGTTCAGTTTCTTTATCACTCACATCAAAGTGAGAGCAGGCCGGTGCAATCCCATGCAGCACCGGTGGTCAGAGGGCAGTTGTGAGTTATGAGTGGGAAAAACGTATTGCTCCTCAACTTTACGTTACCTAAACGAAAGACGATCTCTTGCACGTCCTTCCTTCAGTTCCCTGTTGAAGTACGGTGCAAACTTTGCATTTGCACATCTTTCATGTGTCAGCCTGAGCTCTTCTTGTATCTACTCTCCTTCAACCCCCTCCCTCCCGTAGGCACACGTATCACCCCTTCTTCTCCCGTGTCTCCACCTGGAATGAGAAAGGACGGACTGACAAACACGCCACAGTAGTTTCCATTTACCGAGACCAAACATCAGCAGGCATATCTCTGACACCAAAGGGTCTGCCTGGGTGCCCTCTCCCTCGCACCCTCTCTTTCGCTCTCTCATTCTTATCCCCTCCTTTCTGCCTCATCTCCTCCCCCCCCCTCGCTCCCTTACCCCCGCCATCTCCTTTTAATATAGAAGCTGGAGATGAAAAATGGTGTGCTTTTGTTTATTTGCCACCGATGCAAATGCGACCACAGCAGGATTAGTGAGTTCTCCATCTCTTTGCTGATAGCGGTGGGAAGAAAGAGGGGATTTTTATGCAAAAAAGATCTCTCCCACCCTTGCTATGACAATTGCAATGCATCACTTCATAGACAGTTTTTAATCTGTTTCAAACCAACCACACTTTGAACTGCTGGGAATGTGAGATATACAACTGTGGGTATATGCCTGTGTGTGCGTGCCTGTTTGTGCGTGCTTGTGTGTATGTGCTGTATGTGTTTTCCTGTGATTAATCTTTGGAGTTGGTTTAAGCACACTGCTGACACAGCACAGATCTCGCTCTCCTCTCTCTCTCCCTCTCTGGTTAACTTTGTCTCTCTGTCTGAATGCCCTTGGATTTAGCTTTGAATAACAAAAAGTTTGTCTCCCAATTCACTGTTTGTCCATTGTGTCCAACTTTTCTTAGATTGTACAGTGAACTTAACTGGAAGACTGTAAACTAAGCTTCAATCGGAAGTCTTTGTAGCTTAAGCAGTTCCAGGTTGTTGCGCACATAGTCACATGGCTCTGCAGAAACTGGAGTGTGAAAAACTGTCCTGTTTTAATTTTGGTTGTTTTGCATTGCATAACAATTTCTGACTGAATCAAAAAGTTTAACGCATTGTAATTATTTGTTGTCAGCTGACCTTGCAACCATACTTATAGTTTTTTTCCTTGTATTGGATTTTGAACATATTACTTCAGTTAAAAAAACAGGGTGGATTTGTTGATTTATTTAAAGCTCAATCTTTAATAACATAGCAATTTTGGCTGCAGGATAGCAGCCAAACAAATACTACAAGAAAATACTGGTAGCAACATGCAGCAAAATTTAGATAAAATAATAAAATGAAAACATTAAAAATAATACGGATAGGACAGATAGCAATTTATTTTCTTACCTGCAACATATGACTTTGATTTTGGCTTAAAGAAGTTAGGTACACAAACTGCATTGGGCTAGTTAAACTGTAAATATCCACCAGGCTTTGTAGGGCTAGATGTAGTAGCAGTTGAGCACATGCCTGTGTCTTGTTGTCTGTCTGTGAATGCAAGTTGTAAATGAGTAAGGCAGAAAGCATACAGATGATAACATGGGTAATGACCCTACTGAAATACTAAAGAAACAGAGAAAAGCCCAGGAAGCATATGACTGCCTATGAGCAAGTGCTTTGGCGACAGTGGGAAGAAAAAAATCCCTTTTAACAGGAAGAAACCTGCAGCAGAAGCAGGCTCAGGGAGGGGCGGCCATCTTTTGCGACCCGTCTGGGTGATGTGTAGATGCTAACCTGGAAGTCTACCAAAAGACCAAGAGTATGATTGCTAGCACTGCTAAAGTTAGCTAAACTCTTACAAACATGGCACAGTGTGCCACATTTCAGCACTATTAACATTTGATTTTGATTTACTGAGAAATGCGATTAGTAATCCCTAAAATAACAGCAAACATTTGTTTGGCTAATGTTTAGATTGTACTTAGTTTTAAAAGTTTTATGAAGGTTTTCTGTTTGTTGGACTGGTTTACTAGTCTAACCAAGCTTCAGCTGTCTCTCACACAGTTGAAGTTTGGCTTTTAAAGCAGCTAGATCAAACAAATCATACAGTTTTTTATCATCTTTTCACTGTTTTCTGCCATTTATTCTTTTCACGATCTTAGACATGTTAAGGGTACAGGCACATTTCCCCTCTCGTTTGCAAGCTGTTGTTGGTTTACAGAGGTGGCCTAAACATATAAGATTATAAGCTTTGTACCAATAGATCGAATTTCATATATCCCTTCTAGCAGGATGACAGAGATGGGTGCTTTTTTCTGGAGTCCATTTGCCCATAAATAAATCCTGTCTGCTTACTTTCATTTGCCTGTTCCTTTGATTCCACGTATTCAGATGCTAAGTGTCAGATCAAACCTTCAAACATCCGTCACCTAACCCACAGAAGAAGAAGGAAGTGCCAAAAAATCCAAAACTGTCATCGGGAACACGCTTCACTGTCGTCGCTCCTACAGACAGATACAGCAAACGCAGAGTTTCTGTTTAGGATTTCTGACTGACTCCACAATTATCAAGGGCTACGGGCATGTGACTATGTATCATGAAAAAGAGGGTAAAAGGAGGAAAACACGGCCTGTTTATCTTTGTTGCCGTTGTTGGCATCCTAAGGAGAGTGCCTGGCTCTAGGTAGATACCAACGGGACGACACAAAGACGAGATAAAGCGTTAAGACATTTTTTACTCATCAAATTTAATAAGCCTCATCTCAGACACACAGGTATTCAACACGGCGCTTTCAGGAAAAAGGTAAACACATCCATTTTGTAAGCTTTTGCAGAGATCTGAGAAAAAAAGAAAGCAAAAAAACAAACCTCAAACCAGCGGTTGACATGCATTCTAAGCGTGTCAGGGTGACAATAAGATACACTATGAATAACAGAATAAACAGATACATATTATCCCATATTCCCCTCTCTCACGCGCTCTCTGTAGTTGACACCTTGGCGGCATGATAAACCCCCATCTGAAATACTTTACTTTCGGAGCTCCACCCTTCTTTCCTTCCCCTCGTTCTCTGCGGCGGCGGGGCTTACCTGTGCCCTGCTCGACTGACACCTAGCATTCGAAACAGTGAGCCAGGATTTAATCAGTTGTCATTATGGCGCAGGAGAAAGAAGCTGCGGCACAATGCTGACACAAAGACAGTCTAAGGGGATCTTTGTGCTGTAAATGTGCTTCTCACAGAGGCTGCGTGACAGCTGACGTTGAGTCGCTGAAACACTGATCCACTGTTTCCTTGTAGAGACATCGGGGTGAATACAGAGGTGCCATGGCGTGCGCTGAAAGCTGGCTCAAAGACCTGAATGCTGCACAACACCTGCATGGCTGCTGTGGCGGATTAGGGTGTCAACACACACAATGGCTGAGGGAACTCAATGCCTTTTGACTCACCCTCGCCGCCATCCCCTCCACCCCATTGCGCTCTCTGACGTCCTCCATTGTCAGCCGCTCTATTTTATTTATCGCCACCGCAGCTCAATGGGGAATTAAGGTGGAAGAAAATTGCGACAGGTTATTGAAAAATATTTATACACATTGAAAAAATAAACATTTTTCAGTTAAAGTTCATTCCTTGATAGGGATTATCCCGAGAAGGTGACGGAGGTTGTTGTTGTTTCCCTGTTTCCTGTACTTTGAGGACTTTGGTGACACCTTCCTCCGGCGCAGCCCTTAGCTTAGCTTAGGGAGTGAAATGGCGGAAAAAAATTCCTTTTCCAGCGCAACAGATGGAGTCGAGCACGGGCATGGAGGAGGAGGAGAGCGGGGAAGGATAAGGCAAGGCTGGTGAGTCTTCGGTAGGAGAACTTGGCAAGATGGCAAAGAGTGTCGGAGCCTGGCAGTACCACAAAGAGCCGTGGCTCTCAATCCAGCTCGGCTCCACACCTCTCTGGCAGACATGCCATCAAAGGCTTTGTTTACACGGGTCTGTGCACTACTGGGAACCTCGGAGAAAACAGAGAATGAGGCGCTGTAGATGTGACGTGTATGATGAACAACTGCCCTATTATGTTGCTTTTGCTGGCGGCGTTTATTCGACATTAAAGTGGCAAAAGTTGCAACACTTCTCTTGTTTTGTTTCTCATCTATTCCATCTTTGGTGCTAAGCAGTCAATGTTGTAGTGGTTTGACAATCCACTCACTACAAAACAGTTAAATGAAAAGCATCCTGTATGCTGCATGTAAAATATGCGGGGTGCTGAAAGATGTTTCCGAAAGGCAACACCAACCACCAAGCATTTAAGACATGTTAGAGGGAATCTTACCTGACATTGTCCAACATGACAAAACTTTATATTTCAAGTAAATTGGTGACAAAATTAGTCAGTTAAGTGTTTCTAATTAACTGATAGAGCAAGAAAGAGGTAGAGCGGTAAATCCACTAATAACAAGGTTGGCGGTTCGATCCCTAGCTGATCCCGATGCATACACTGGACTGTGAATGTTAGATAGAAAGTAGAACAGAATAAAGGGTATGTGTGAATGAGATGAGTTAGAAAAGAACCAGTCCATTTACCCTATTAAAACATTTGGTAAAGGTGAGCAAAATATTTTTTGACCTCACCAGACAAACAAAATGCACAAGTTTGTATTTTATTGTAATTCTACAGGTACAAGTGGGAACTAGACTTCTGCACCTCTTGTGCACTCTGCAGTTTAGAAAATCCAGTCTGTGGCAGAGACTTTGGCCAATCACTGAATCACAATGAGTCCACAAGGAAAGCACAATTTTTTGGCACAGTAGCCTAAGCAAAAGGCTTTCACCTGGGTGACCTTTACCTGGGAGAGTGGGGTTTGAATTCAGACTCACTTTCAGCAAGCATGAAGCATGCTCGTGCTCGCGGTGGTGTGGTGAGAGGGGCTCCGAACATCGAGGGGAGAGCTGCAGAAGAAGAGCTGTTTATTTTCAAATTAGGCCGTCTTTTTACCCCGACTGCAGTTTTAAGTTTAAATCAGCTTAAATTACTGCTGAATTCAGACCCAAAAAAGTATGTAAACAGGCCTTCCTTTCATCTATGCTGCTGAGTGTTATTGAAGATCAGTGAAGACACGAACTCATAAAAACTAATAGGACTGAAAATGATACACTCCTTTTTTCATACATGCATAGACAAATACTACACTAGAAATAATCTTGAATAAAACACTAGTAAAAACTGACTGAGCAGCAGGCTAATATTCGCACACGCTGGATAAATAAATCGCACCAATTTAACTCAACTTGCCCTCCATGTTTCATCCCGCTCAGAGTAAATCTCTTTAACACTGCTGTAGCCTTCCTTTCTCTGCTGCCCTTCAGTGACAGTGCTAGCAGAGGAACAGTAATGCAGTAATGGCATCAGAGGAAGGGGCCCTAAGCACTGGGCTTTGACGGCCTGCCTGCTGATGATGGATGTCTTCAGAACCTAAACTTCTCCGTCCTCTGCAGCCCAGAGCGCTGCCGTTGCGTGTTGGGATCCCCTCTGTAATGCCACAATGGATATTTGAGAATGGAAGTGTGTGTGTGTGTGTGTGTGTGTGTGTGTGTGTGTGTGTGTGTGTGTGTGTGTGTGTGTGTCTGGGAACACGCACATAGATGGCTTTAAAATGTGTTTGCGTGTGCTCCGTGGCGTTGTCTGTGCACAAGTGCTCAGACTTTAGTGTGTGTGTCCTGCTTCAATGAACTTGGGAGAGTTGAAGGCTCTTAGGCTGGAATGTGAGGGATGTTATATAAACACATTACCGACAGTACCACCGTACAGCCATACACACTGCTGGCGCCGCTCCACACTGCATTAGCTGACATTTTATACAAAAATGGTGAAAATGGAGCGTCTGAGGGAGTGATGGAAGGTTTTCTGATTCTCACCAGACTCTGTTTGGGTTGACGTTGTTCTCTTTTTAGCCTTCTTTGACTTTTGATTGCTGTCTATGCCTCCCAAGGGGACTGTCACGAAGTGCTGTGGTCATTCCGGCTGCATTCTGTCCTAACGATTTAAATGGAAAGTTTAAAGGATTTAGTGATTTACATTAAATGCAGAAATGGGAAAAGAGCTTTGCCGTCCTAAACGACATTTGTTGAGCTCCTAAACGTAGGTAGCAATCAAGACCACAAAGTGACTTGAGAAAAACATGTGTCTGATTTTTATTCATCATCAGACCGCAAGAGTCTCTTTCCCTCACACATTGCACTGCAGTGATGCACACCGGTCAGCATGGTGCAGATCTACACTACTCAACTTGCAAAACCATGTGTGAACCACCTGAAACTGATGTAACCAACACCTTCTGCAGGTTGCCACAACCTTAACTGTGATATATCTAATCCTATAACTTAAACTTTATCCGGTGTTTTGATTGACACTGGGTTATATTTCTAAACTCTTCTGAAATACTTTGGGTTTCATTAAGAATCACTGATTGGTGTGGTTAAGCTGTATTGATCGGTATTGTCATTGCAGTGTCCTGAAGTTTCAAACACACTGACTCTGAGGTGTAAGCGCAGCAGTTTCGCAAACTTCTCAGGAAGCTGTCTGGTTTTGGTTTGTGGCCCTCATGTTGTCCAAGTTCTATAGACAAATCATGTTTAAGCACGGTTTGGTTGCATACAAGTAAGCAGCAGATGGTTACAGCAAAGAGAGATTTCATTTGCAGATAGGAGATCATGAAAGCATCGTCTATAGTCTGACGATAAAGTAGCTTTCCGTTTGCTTTCTAAACAACGACTGGAGGACAGCACAAGAAGTCACGGCCACGGTGTCCTCCAGTTACATTGAAATATTGGCTGTAATCCCCAGAGGCCGAGGGAGCAGACTAACCGATGGGGTCCCAGGTTGAGCTGTAATCAATGTAATTAGGCTCAGGTGTGAAAACACAACAGCTGAGGAATTAGGGGAGTCTGTGAGGAGATTATTGAGACACTACTGGATAGTACCTTCGCTTCATACGTCTTCTACTCACAAACTTTATTTTAAAAAAAGTAGTTCTCGTCATTTTTAAGTGTCCAACCATGGTAGCTGTGGACTGCACGTAAATTTCTAGGGAGGTGTATGTCAGGTTACAGCACAGGGTTTCAGAGGGGTTTGCCATTGCGATGTGGCTATGGCATAGATTTCCTGCTGAAGCATGAATACCCAGTAATCTGACTTCTTTAGCCTGCCGTATCTGTGGTTTACATCCTTGTTATGCCCAGTTACAGTCATGTGAGAATATGCAGGAAATTAGTGGATTCACATGAACGAGGAGCCACCATCTGACCAGCTGTGTATTTTTTTTAACGAGTAAACACATCTTTATTTAATCTGCTATTTCATGCGGACGTTTCTTAGATTTTTCTGAAAGCATTAGAGGTAGGGTCTGTTCAAGTTAAATAATCTCAAATGATTTTAAAAATGTAAAACAAAAAATCCAAATTCCAAAATTGAAAAATAAATACATACCCAAATATCCAGTGGATCACCAAATGTGATCTGGAGGCACGATAAAAGCAGTAAAGAGACACGAGAGAATAAAAAGAGTGTAAACAAATGCAGAAATATGTGCACACTCGCAATCAAACATACGCACGTATTCTCCCGTCCACACCAAAACGAACACACCGACTTTGAAAAAGCAATTAATTCCAGATAGCATGGACATAAAAGGCTGTGGGATGCTGTGAACATTAAAAGGCACAGAAGCCTGAGCGTTGCTTTCCTGCCTGTCTTTAAGGCTTCCTCAATCCGGGCCCTTCTAAATAGGATTCAATAATGTCCAGGTTGCTTGTTTGTAACTTCAAAGATTTCCCACCAAACGGCTTAAGTCCAACAGAGAGGGGAAGAGAAGGAAAACACTGACAACTCATTAAATGTCAGCGTTCACTTTATTACGTTGTACTCTGCCTTTCTGCTCCAACAAAGTGGTTTCACTTCATGATGGGAGACCAAGTTGGAAACCTCTTCTCTGTTGCTATTGGATGAAACCAGGCACTGCAGGACAAATGACCACCGTCTCAGGAGCGAAGGCCGAGGCTCGTGAATCCTTTGAATTGTGCGCTGCTGATGAGGAAGAACTCAAGAGGTGCTCAACACGACAAACACACCAGAGTCGCTCGAGGAAAGGAGGAAAATAGTGATGAGCTGGCATCATGGGTGAGGTCAGGGGGGATTTTCAGATTAGTTCCTGCAGGAACAATCATATCAATTTGGAACATTATGTCTTTTTAATGGGTTATAACCAAAGCGCATTTGCTTTTATTACACTGAAGAACACTTCAAAAAGGTTTTGTCTCTATTACATGAACAAGCATGACTAGAAAGTAAACTTTATATCCAGGTCTCAGCACATCAGACGCCTTCTAGTAACAGTCTGATGAGTTTTGTATCAGTTCCTGCAGACTGATTGGACGCTCAGACAGACACGACGAGCTCTTTGGAGAGGGTGAAAAATGGAATTGTGTTACAGGTGAGCAAGAGGGAGCAGGGAAAACGAAAAGAAGAAGAAAAACCAGGAGAGTGCTGGCCAACCTGTATGCCTCTTACAAATCTGTAACAGTTCTGTAACACTTTTCGAACAGACACCCCCCCCCCCCCCCCCCCCCCCCCCCCCCCTCTCTCTCCTCTATGCCTCCCTTGTCTGTTAACCCCCCCCCATAAAGGAACAAATGTTTCATCACCGGGGGACGAGCACACGGGGATGTTTAACCAGGCAAATGGAGTGCCTTCTCCTTCTCCTGGGCCGCCAACAAACCGCTGGCTGGGAGAGCAGCCAGGAAGAGAGGCAAGAAAGCCAGTCTGAATGTCAGCTGGCTGGGCTCCGGCTGCAGCGGCGTTGTCTCCCTACACACTGAAAAGCACACACAGGCGCACGCAACCGAACACACATGCGCATCAGCATGCGAGCACACGCAACACCATACCATACATGCGACATGCACAAAACATTCACCCTGTCACGCTGTCCGTGCTCCGAATCTGAACGATGACTACGCACGCGCACCCGTGCGAGACCCGAGTCCCCTGGCAGCACGTCTTTCCACAGCGCAGGCCTGTGATACTGAGGCTGAAGGAATTTGCTGTGGATTACTTCTGGACTGAGGCGGGCAGCTTTGGCAAGGAGCGGCCAGGCCACTTTGAGGATTTAACCAGCAGCAGCCACTGCCTCCCCACAGCCCTGGGAGCTGCCCAGGCACCGGCAGCACACATATTCACACATCATCTCATGAAGTTGTATGTCAAGGATTCATCGACGATGAGGCCACTGAGGAGGAATACACGAACAGAATCAGTTTAAATAGTTCACAGTTTTGTTCGAAATCTATATTCAAAGACTGAATTCAGAATCCAGAGTTAAGAATGAGGAAAAGTGGAGCGCTGCCTTCCCTAAACACTGCTGAAGCTAACAGATTAAACTGGGTTGCCCTGTGTTAGTAATGTTGGTAAGTAGAAGACGGTGAGAAAAGTAGGACCTGTCAACACTTCTTTCAGTCTGGCACTCCCTGGCAAAAATTTCAACACTGGATTTCTACAGAAACTCTGTATGTCTCTGTGTGTGCGTGCGTGCGCACACATGTACAAGTGTGTGTCACAAAATGAAAAAGAGGAGAAAATGTACATGTCTCTGCTCTGTTTGCTCTGTGAACTTTGGAAGAAACTATCCCACACTTGGACATGACATAGAAAAATCCCTCCAATTTGTTTTCCTTTTTCCTGTCCATATCCAAGCCTTCTTGTTCCTGATGTGAAAATCCGTATATTAATCGTCCCATGATAAACGGCAAAGACGGGGGCAAAACAGAGTGGAAACAAAAACCATGAGAGGAGGGGGGAGCAGTGAAAGAGCAGCGGAGAGTGGATGAAGGAGTCAGGTTTCAGTAGGGGGCAATGCTAAGCTACACACCGAGAGAGCTGAGACTGACTACTCCCTGCAGAACATACAGATCATCTTTAACAGCAGCCATACCTCCGGACTCAGTGCTCCTGTATATTGCTGCATCACTAGTGACCGGACAATGATCACAACATTATTATTGTGGCCACTGTGGTTTGGCTGCTGTGGGGAATTTATCAGAATGCATCCATTAAAATAACCCCATTGTACAATAGGCTGTAAGAGTTTGCATTAGTGATAAAGTTGGGCTCAGGCGGATAAATGAATTCCATTAGTTTAAAATAGTTTAGAAAAAATAAAATTAAATATGGCATTCTCAATCTATTATGTATATTTCCTCCACTTCTTTCCCATTGCTGCCATTTAAACACTCAAACAAAAATAATGCATGAATTGTGTCTGTATGCTAACCATGCACTGCTTCTTTCCATCCGCACTCATCAGCAGCTTTTAATCTACTCAGAATTAGCATATTCAAATGATTTTCCTAATGACTTTCATGTGGCAGAAAGGTAATTTCATACACGAGAGTAGCCCTAACTTGGAGGCAGCAGACAAAGCTCGGAGCAGGGGGCAGAAGATGCTGCAGTTTGATAGCCAGACGCATAAACGGCTTTAAGAGTGTCGCTTTTAATTGAACATTTTAGTTTCAACTTTGAACTTTAAAGGCTGCCATCCTGTACGGGCAAGAGTCGCTCTGGGGAAGTCGAGAGCTGGGAGCACTGGTGTAACTGGCATATCATAGGCTAATGCTGAGGTGGGAAAGGCAGGATTCCAGCAATCGGGCCACCGTTTGGGCCCGATAACTTGAAAGTGCATTAACGTGTGTGTGTGTGTGTGTGTGTGTGTGTGCGCGCACGCCTTAATGTGCTAACGCACACTGGCACAAACGGATGCAAACTCTTTTGAAATTTTATTCTTGAGTACAAAAACAATTAAGAGCAGTGGTGCTTTGATGTTCAGTGCTGCCCCGCAGGTCAGGAGGGAAAGTGTTACTTTATCTTAATTGAAAAAATTAAATCATTAACCTGATGCCACTGTTTCTGAATGACAAGTCATCTGCTTTTCACTCCTTCCCAGCCTGCCCTTAACTAGCAGAGAGAGAGAGAACATGCCGAAGAAGAAAGTAGGAGAGAGAAAAAAAGAGGGGGGGAAGACAATTTCAATAACGCAAAAAAGTTTAGTGGGTGTAATTTGATTAATAATGCTAAACGGAGACTGGGAGGGGGGCGAGATAGGACCGAGGGAACAAATTAGCCAGCACAGCTGGCGAAGGGCTCTCTTCGGCAGGGTATCAAAGGCTCACAACACCGCCTTTCTCCTCCACGCCTCCGCAAACTCAAATTGAAATTCAGTATCTTGTCATAAGAGCTTCAGAAGTGTCTTCCTTTTATTGGGTTCTTTTTTTTAATTTTAATTTCAGTCATTCTCTCTTTTTATTTTTCTTAGCGAAACATTAAAAAAATGGCATTTATGTTTTACAAACTCGCTGGATTACTACAAACCGATCAGTCGTCTTATTCTGTCCCTAGAAGAAAATAAGATATAAGATAGCCATCGTGTTTTTTTTTCTGCCATTAGTATGGATCACACTTACGAAAAAAAAAAAAAAAAAACATTAAACCTAGATGAAATAAGGAGCTTAAATGACTCACATGAAATCAACTTGGGTACATCTGTGATTCTGAGTGAAAGCAAGACTAAAATTCAGCTATAATTAGCCGTGGAGATAAATGTGATTTTCAAAAACGTTTTTATATAATTTTCAGATGCCCACGATGTGTATAAATACATTTCCAGATAACGCCTTGGCCTGCACCGAGATAGTGGATAAGTGTGTGTTTGTGTGTGCGTGTGTGTGTGTGGGAGTGGGAGTAAGCTTGTCATAACACATCTAGCGTTTAGCGGGCTAATCGTGGGAGACGACCATGTTGTTTTGATCACCTGTAGTATTACGGCTAATGTAAATAAAGGCTTACGCTGGAGGTCTGTCACTCTGTAAGTCTGAAGACTGTGAGAGGGGGAAGGCTGGTGGTGGTGGTGTTGATGGTAAGGGGGTTGGGGAGGGGGGGGTGGAGATGAGGGGGGAGGGGGGGTGTGACCAAGGTAAGAAAAATCACTTCTTCTTATCTGTTTTCCTCTGACCTGAAACAGTCAAACTGCAGTGCATAAGTCATGGAGAAAAGAGCCGGCGGAGGGGAAAAACACACACGCACACACAGCATGAATCTTGATGGTAAACACCGAGTGAGCTTTGATAGGTAATTTTCACATTAGTCTTGTTAATTGTGATGAAATAAGAGCTCGCGATTCTTAAAATGTTGAGCAGCAGAGCAGCAACAATTCATATCTGTCACCTCAGTGTAACTAACGACAACACAGTGCAGTGAAGGTGAAGTGTTAACAGCACAACATAATTTGCTATCAAGTGACGTACATGTATGTAAATGCAGCATGTTACATTTATGGATTTTAATTAGTGATATATTAGCTCTGAGGAACTGGAATTGACTTTCCATGTAGCTTTACTAATTTTATGACTTTATATGAAATGTGCTGTTTATTTGCTTAGACTGTAAGTGGGTATTATATATATCAAAATATTGTATTATTTGTGCAGGCAAAATCTTCATTGGCAGTAAATGTGTGCAGTGTAAAAAAATCCAGTATTCCTTAGAAAAAAAGATGATGCATTTGCAATAGTCAAGTACTTTTACTTTACTTAAGCAGAATATTTGAGTATGTGCATTATTTTCAGTTGCAAATTATTTTTGACTATTTGAGCGTCAGAGCTTCCAGAAATTTTGCTTGAATGTTGAGTAACTGATTGTTAAGATAGATGCCATAATTATCTGAATTTTTGAGTCTCTGGAGGTTTTTGTTTTTGTTCCTCAGTAAGCCTTACCCTTTACACTTTCTGAGGAGAAGAAAAGCTCCGGACTTGTGACATTTTAAGATTTCTTTTTAATCACAATGCATTTTATAATTTAAATCTTCTGCCTCTGCAGATGTACTGTTGGTTTTGTTCCATTAGGCAATATATTATGACCAAAGTTGAAAGAAAAGTTCAGTTTTTTGTCTGTTAATCTTTTTGGAAACTGTCTTATTTGTGTACAGTAAGTGCACTCGTGTCTAAGAGGTGATGCGGTGATGATTTATTGATGGTAAAACACAAGATGCAGCAGCTTAAAGTGAGGGGGTGCTGGGTTCGTTGACTTTTGTCCCGCACCTGTGTTTTCACACACTGTTTCATCTGATGTTTTGCACACATGCTGTACAGTATGTTGCAACAGTCACCTTAAAAGACCAGCAGAAACCTTTCAAGTCGGTATCGCTTTCCCACCGCACATGTAACCATCTGCTATCTGGGCAAAAATCCTCCAGTGGAACTTCCAATAATGCTTGTAATTTTGTTCTTCATTTTTTTTCCGTCTGATATGGCATCATTGCACACAAAGCGGTAAAAACATTACAATTTCAGAGACGTCTGACGTTCACTGCCACAATTAGACAGCTTCTTTTCTGAAATAAATGATAATATATGAAGTGTTAAGTGTGCAAAAGGAACAAAAATAGCGTAATTCCTTTGCAGACACAAGAATATTTGTGGCTATTGTGCCTCAGAATGAACACACTTTTAGTTCATCTCAGTGGTGTAATGATGTCTTATAATCCCACATCCATATCTGCAGTGATTCCAGCAGGCCACACCCATATTTGGAGACTAATATAATGACTTTATATTCAGTTGAACGGTACACAATATAGTTAGATTATGCTTATTCGTCCCAATACATAAATATGTCATCTCTGGGCAAAAGCTCTCGATTGTGCCTTGAATGAGGCAACAGGATCCCAGTGCACAATCATCTATGTCCGTGAGTCTTTCAGAAGTTGAAGGATTTCATACAACACTTTTCACTGCCGTCTTATTTTCCCTTTTGAAAGAGAGGGAGTTGGTTATGATTTTTTTTTTCTTTCCCCTCCCTTCTCTCCCCCTATACGGGTTTAACTTGGGCTATTTCAACCTCGGTGAAAAAAAGTAAATGTGTTTCTAGGCTGCTTTCAGTCTGAGCTGCACAACTTATCTCCCTCTTCCTCTTTGTTATTAAATGCAGTGAGTGAACGATCGGCATTTCTCTAAGGGACGGAGAGAGTGAGTCAAAAATCTAAATGGGGAGGCGCACTCCCTGCATTACCATAAAAAAGGGGAAAGAGGTGTGCGTGAATGTGTGTTTGCGCGTGTGCATGCTTTTTTTTTTTAGTGTATATCTCATGGAGGGGTGGTCCTGAAGCTCTTATCGGTTCACCAACAGGAGAACGGAACTGATTAACATCTAATTTAACCCAATCTCCCACTCAATAGGCAGCCATTCAAAGGGCCCGCATCTATATGTATTTAAGAGGTAATCACTAGTCGGACCCCCACTCTCACACTCCCACCTCCCTCCCCTTTTGTGAGCCAGGATGACACACAAACATATTTCCATCTGAAAGGCGGGCCTTGGTGGCTAGATTTCTGAAGGAGAATTGGCAGCGTTATTGTCAGTTTGTTTGTGCGGTTACTCACTGTACTTGCGTAACGCGGGTTTGTGAGTGCATGTTAATACTGTGAGGGACTAGATGGTGAGGCTGAGTGCTCCTCAGATGTCTGCACTCAGTTTAATTCCTTGATGAAAAAGCGTAAAGCAATTTGCTTAGCTTTTATTAGCACTAAAACAACTTTAACCCGCACATTCATTGAAGAAGTTTAATTGTTGGATTTGGAATAACTTTGCTCCAAGCTGCGATGTAGAAAGATCTGTTTTTTAGCATCTCGAGGTCTCCTGTTTGTCCTTGAGTGTGTCTAGCAGGTTTTAGCAAGTGATTAAACCTTTGTCAAAATGGGCTGTCTTTACATGTGATCAAAAACTAGCAAACTGACAAATTTTCTAATACAGCCAAATGTCAAGCAAGCTCAGCATACCAGGACATGGCAGGATACCTCGAGTTACCTGCAGGTCTGGTAGGAGGAATAGCAGCTCTGTATTTGTCTTGCAGCCTTTTAATTTGGGAAACTCTTGCTTGGACTGGTGGCACAGTCCAAGATTCGCTGTAAGTCTTGGTGTTCTGTCAACGAGACTTAGAATCAGCTGTATTTGGGTAAAATTATTGCCTTGTGTTAAACTATTACAACCACCAAAACAGAAATATTGAGTTGGCCTAAAGGTGGTGGAAGAGGAAAAAAACATGCAATAGCCTAAATCACCTGCTGTACTGTGCTTATTAAGGCAGTTTACAGGGTACATACAAAACACATCAGTCATGTCTCTCACAAGCGTCTGATGAAGCAGATGCACTCCTGTTTTGACTACAGTGATTGTGTTGTGGGACTTGAACCTTAGCTTTTGAAAACTGTGAGCTGCCGTTCATATTCTGTAACTCCTGCTGCGTCTGCTTTGCTAATATGCCGCTCACACTTGCACCCTCTTTGTAGACAAAGAGCTTTCACCAGTCTAAACCAGATGTCTCAAACACCGTAGAAAACTGGCACGACTCCAAACCTCACACCTAAGCTATACTTTGGGCTCACAGTTAGCATGAATCATCACACATGATGTTAGATGTTACCTGGTTTATCACATACTTACAATACTTATTTTGTTTCTATACTCTAAGCGCAGTATGCAGCCCACTGACATGTGTTAAAGAACTTTTGGTGAATGAAAAAACATACCACAAAACCCTTTTTGTGTCGACTATCACGTCTATTTTATTTATAGCCAATGTTGCATTTAAACAACACAAGTTGGCCCAAAGTGCTTTAGAGCCAGGCACATTTATATTCCAGGTCTCCAAAATACATGAAAAGCTGAAAGGTGTCTTTCGTTGTGTTTTGCTAATCATTGTGGAAAGTAAAGAAAAACATGGATTTATTTGGCAAAATGATAACGACTCATCTCATAAATCATGACACACTGCTCTGCCCTTCACAAGCTGCCTTTGTAAGATGAAAGGATCAATACTGGTATCTGCAATACTGGCCCTGTACTTACAAGGTGTTGGTTTGATACCATATATTGCAGTCTTACACAGCACTACCATGGATACTCCTGTTAAAAGGACCAACTTTATAGTTACACTCCTGTTTTGTTGACGGAACTAAGTGAAACCCACAGACCTGCTAACCAAGGTTGCTAGTGTTAGGTGATAAGTTACCACATTTGTAGCTGTGCTTAGTTTATATGTAAATTTTCTACCAGTCTGCAAGCTTAAATACTTAACGTCACATTGGATGTTATGAATTGAGCTTCATTGTTTCATAATTTCAGTCAGAAACATAATTTTACTGCTAAAATACACAACAACACAGTAAAGCTGTGCCTCAAGACACTTTCTGTATTCTCAGAAAATATGATCATTGATAATGTGTGTCTGGTCCAGTGTTGGGACTAACGCGTTATTAAGTAACGCGTTACAGTAACTACGTTATTATTGTGGTAACGAGCACGGTAACTAGTTATTATGCTAAAATCAGGAACGCGTTACTCGTTACTGGGATTTAGATAGGGTCGTTACTCGTTACTTCGTGTGGTGGCTATCGCGGAGCTTCCACAGATTCAGTAACATTAGCAAGTGGTGGAGGCCAGCAGGTGGATGAAGGAAAGGGGACGCAGAAGGAAAAGAGACCCGAGGCGGCCGCCGGTCCAAGTGTGAACTGAACTTCAGGTAAGAAGTTATGACCTGCAGTCTCTCTGGGTCAGATATGAACCAAGTTTAGGTGGAGTTTATTTTCGTTATTCTGACTTTTTCCATACTGCATGCTAGCTAGCATGACGGAGTTTCTATACAGCTGGGTGGTGCTATGATGTTAATGATGTTGAACTTTATTTTGTTCATAAGTTATTAGAGTTGCCAACCGTCCCTTCTGGTATTCAGAGAAAATATTACGCGTTTCTTATTGAGGTGAAAAGGAACAGTTTGTCCCGTAATTCAGCTACAATGGAAAAGACACAAAGCTGGAGTTATTCTGTGTCTTTGCTGCACAGCTGCCTCTTCTCCTCTCATTCTCCCCCCTCCCTCTCCCGTTTCTACTTCAATCATGAAAACTGATCAATGATCAGCTGATCGGCTCTCTTGTTTGTTTATCGCTCACTTTGTGCCAGAAAGAGGAAACCAGCGGATGTGGCGCTAAACAACAGCAGCACATTTAAGCTTGATCAGCTGTTGTTAGAATTTATTTAATATTAATTTCTAGTATCAGCTGATGTTTGCTGGAGCCACAGCTGCAAAAAAGCTGCTGGTCATGATATGGTTTGGTTATCTGGTGAGAGGGAAACATGAAGATGAAACCAGGAGATGTCCTTACTGAATCATCAGAGCTGAACAGGTGATGGAGAAACAGGTTTACCTTTTAGGTGACATGAATGAGTTGAAGGGAAGTTATGAACTGTTTCTGAGAGACAAATAACCCCAGGATCCTTTTTTAGGTAGCTGACAGCTGGTAACTGTGCAGGTGCGAATCTAGCAAAGTGTGGCCAGGGGGGCAGGTAGGGCATTAACAGGGAGAATTCAGGCTACTTTTGAATGGAGATGAGAGGCTCTGTGCGGTGGGTTGGTCTGCTGTGCATCAGGTTAACTCTGGGCAAAGCCTGGAAGAGGTAGTTCTTCATCAGCTCGGGGAGGGCTGTGAAGATCTCTCCGGAGCTTTCTATCAACACAGATTACATGCATGCAGTCAGAGAGAGCTGAGGAAAAGAAAAAGGAAAAAGGTAAGTGTAAAATAAAGAAGGCGGAATCAAAAGGGTCATGTGCAATCTCAGCAATGGGGGTGATGACAGGTTTGCCTAACACCTGAGCAGTATTATGCATTCCATAATCAGCCAAACCCTGGACACACATACTCTCTATCTCTCTCTCTCACTCACACACACACACACACACACACACACACACACACACACACACACACACACACACACACACACACAGTGACCGACGGCAGCAGGGTTGTGTTGCTTTTTTCTGACAAGGTGAACTTCATGCATCGTGTACATGATATATAACTCCAGAGTGGCGAACAAAAGCTGGCCAGACGGCGCAAGAATGAAGGAGAGAAGAAGAGGAGCCCTCCTCTTTCTTTCTGTCTCTCCTGCCGTCTGCTGCACAGCTTTTTGTCTCTTTCTGGACAAGTGACAAAGACAGCACTAGGTAAGTGACCTTCATCCCCGTCCCTTCTTTTATGATGGTACAAAAAACACAGGGTCAAGTTCATTCCACCACTTCAATCTGTCTTTTATTTTTTGGGACCGGTTAAAGGCTTCATGATGAATAACATTAAACTATGTCCAAAAATGGAGAGAAAAGTATGAGAAAAAGGTGACCGAGATCCTTCACCGAACAAGTGAAAAAAAAAGAAAATTCATACAAACATTTGGGTGCATTCTGGGAAAGTTGAAGAAGTGAGGAAAGAGAGGGTGAAAGAAAGAGATGGGAGAAAACTGTCCATTAACCAAAAAAGCAATTTCTGTTGGTGTGCGCCTGGCTGCTCTGAGGTTCCTGGCTGGGCTAATAGCCTTTCATTACAAGTTTCCTCCCCAGCCAATTAGAGACAGGTCCGTGGCCGTCCGGCCTGCCGGCCCACCGACACACACGCTTTGATCAGCTCTTTGCTCACTGACACATGTCTAATGACCAGGGGAGAGCCGAGAGGGTGGCCTGTGTTCGCACATAGCTGCACACACTGCTCCGAGCACACACACTCGCACGCTTATACTTACAGTGAAGCTATGTACAGTTTACACACCACAGATATACTTTTTCTTTAACGCGTTAATTTGTTATCTGACCAGAGAAGAATGAGTCAGAGGCGCTCTTAGCCAAACAGAGGGAATTTTGTTGCTTTGGGTATCAGTAAGAATTCGATCCTCTCATAGTCTAAGAGCTCATTCAAGTATTGAAGACAATTTTAGTCCTCGAGATATTAAATTTCAGACTGACTGTGGATATCTGTGTTCAAAGGTTCATAAGCCCTAATAGATGGTGCAGTGTGTGTGTGTGTGTTGTATGCATACATGTAATCACATGCCCACACACACAAAGACAAGCTCTGGCTCCAAAAAAGAAAAATTTTTAGAAAACAAGCCCTGTAATTAGCAAATTACACTAAACTGCAGCTTTAATGCAGCCCCCTTTTCTTCTCCTCTCAGAGGATTAAATCCTGGTCAACACAGTGCAGTCACACATTCCTGCTACCATGGATCAAGTAAGTGTGTGTGTATGTGTGTGTTTTGGGGTGGGTGTTTGGGGACTCAGGTTAGTTGCCTCTGTTTCTTTTGCCTCTTTAATCATTTACAGTTGTTATTGTCCCACCTTTGACCCTTTGGCTTCGTTGCAGCAGATGGGATGCCAGCTCCTGTAACAGCAGATAAATATTTTTTGATACCTTGCATTTTACAAACCAAATTAAAAGTGCCGAGTCACAATTTTATTGGCAGTGTTTGCAATGGGTTGTTATGAAGTCTGGGTAAACGTGTTTCCTCTTTGACTCTCAACATAGACTGTTAAGTTTCATGCAACAATACAGTCAACAAACCTCTGCAGAGCCTACAGATTCTGCATATTTATGTATGGTCATATGAAAAACATTTTTCTACCAGACTGCAGAGAGTTGTGAAGACTAAGCACACACCATGATTCAATAGCTTGCATAACTATCTTCAGCAGCAATGACTTGAAGTAATTGCTGTCTGTGTGACTTTCTCAGTCTCTTACGTTCTTGTGGAGGATTTGGGCCCATTCTTCTTTATAAAGTTGCTTCAGTTAATTGAAGGTTGCTGGCGTTTGTTTATGTACAGTTCTTTGAAATTCCTTTAACTCCAGACCATCTGGACTTTGAATGGGTCACTGAAACAACTTGATTCCTTTCGTTTTCAGTCATTCCGCTGATGTGCTTCTTTCCTACTTTGGATCACTGTTCCATTGCATAGACTACAAAGCTTTATGTTGCCTCACATTTGACTTTAGAATACTTTGATATAAAGAAGATTTCATGGTGGACTCAATGACAATGGCTGCAAAACCCAGAAACGCCTAAATCAGGGGTGGGTAACTCCAGGCCTCGAGGGCCGGTGTCCCTGCAGGTTTTAGATGTGTTCTTGAACCAACACAGCTGATTTAAATGGCTAAATTAGCTCCTCAACATGTCCTGAAGTTCTCCAGAGGCCTGGTAACGAACTAATCATGTGATTCAGGTGTGTTGACCCAAGGTGAGAGCTAAAACCTGCAGGACACCGGCCCTCGAGGTCTGGAATTGCCCACCCCTGGCCTAAATCATCATCACCCCACCACCACCGTGCTGACAGTTGCTACGAGGTGTTTGTGATGAGATTCTGTTTACTATATTATAGTATTTATATTATACATTATGGCCAAACACTTCAACTTTGGTCTCAACTATCTAATTTATATTGTTACTTTGCAAACAAGCCATACTTGTTCAGTCTTTTTTTAATTGTAATGTCATGAACTTTGGACTTTAACATGCTAACGGAGGGCAGTAAAGTTTGACATGAACTTTTTTGCAGTCTCTCAGCCTGACCTTGCTGGAACGTCCACTCCTGGGAAAACTTGGCCAACTGTCTTGAATGTTTTCCACTTGTGAATAATCTTTCAGAGTCCTGTGAAAACGTTCTCTTCCATAGGACTGTATATATATATATATATATATTGCTTCATAGAGATTAGGATAGAGTGTCCTTAGACCAAACCTGTTGAGAGACTCTTACAACATATGTGCTGATATGAAATACGACTCCCATTAAATGCATTAGCTTTCAAGTCATGATAACTGACATGAACTAACTGGACAGTTCATGTTGATGAACACAATAAGACAAACTGCTATTTTGTGGCTATTTCACACGTTCACCTTGAGGCTAGACTGGCTGTGATAACATATAAACTAATGGAAGGAAATCATCGTGTTAAACATACAAGATTCGATGATGTCTGACTGACCTTTAGTGTGTTTACAGATGAGGAACTGTATCAGCCAGGAAGAAAAGAAAACTGAAACTCTCGTACTCGAGTCTTGCATCAGGGCATAACCTAACACACACTGACACATATTTATGCAGCAACAATGCATGTTCAAGGAAAGTTTGCTAGTAACAAAGGATATAAATAGAAATAAATATGACTTACTCTATTATGGGAACAAATACAGAGACAGTGATGGAGACAGAAGGGGGATTATATTACCTTCACGTCTGTGTACAGCAGGAATAATAGTATTTTTAAATTGAGACGGCAGTACTTCAGCTCTATGGGTGATTTTATAAACTGTGTGTCCAACAAGACCTGAAATGGCAAAGAGTGCGAGCTGAACACGAATCGGCAGCGAATTGGAACAGTATTAAATTACAATGCATTACAGGATATGGTGGTTGAACTAATTCTGATGGAGAAATTGCTTCTGTTATTATACACTGACAATATTTTTGTGAGCTCTCTGTCAGGCATTAAGTTTTGTGTATATGTGTGTGTGAGAGCGAAAGAGGGACTATTGAGACTGAATAAGAAAGAGGAATGCAGAAAAAGGAAGAGGGGCTTTTTATGTTCTCAAAATGTTTCTCAGTTTTTAAAAAAAACGGAAGCAGTCATTAAACGTGTCAAAACACAAGCACACTTACAAACATATTCAAGACATACATGAGATCATGTAGTAAAGAATATGTGAAGGACTGTGAGTATTAATAAAGCGCCCGAGACAAGGAAAGTAATATGTTGATGAATTTAACATGATTGTTAGATTTTAGATTTTAGCATGGTGGCACGGTGGTTAGCACTGCTGCCTCACTACAAGAAGGTCCACCATCAGGCCGGGGTCTTTCTGTGTGGAGTTTGCATGTTCTCCCCGTGTTTGCGTGGGTTCTCCCCGGGTACTCTGGCTTCCTCCCACAGCCCAAAGACATGCACTTAGTGGGGATAGGTTAACTGGAAACACTAAATTGCCCATAGGTGTGAATATCAGTGCGAATTATTTTCTCTATCTATGTGTTAGCCCTGCGAAGGACTAGCGACCTGTTCAGGGTGTACCCTGCCTCTCACCCTAAGACAGCTGGGATAGGCTCCAGTGCCCCCTGTGACCCTGAAAAGGACAAGCAGAAGTGGATGGATGGATGGATGTTAGATTTTATGTAAACACACCATTTTTTTCGATATGATTTTTTTTTATACACCTGCGAGTTAATAAAACCATTCTGCAGACTTAGAGATGGATTTGGGAAGGCCATCCAGTCAGATGTATCAGATTCTATACAAGGAATGCGTGAATGTGTTTCTAGTGTAAGATTTATCTGAAAATCATTGAGAATCAAATCACTTTTATTGTCACATCACATGTGCAGGTACATTGGTACAGCACACGTGAGTGAAATTCTTGTGTGCGAGCTTCACAAGCAACAGAGTTGTGCAAATACTATAATGTAAACAAGCAAAATACAATAATGGCTACATCTGAAACTAATAAATATATGTACAATATATAATAGTATATGCATTTCTGGATGTGTATACTAAATAATCAAAACACAATGTTTTAATTTGAGTTGGATCAAAGAACTGATTATGCTTTGGGATGATGTGAGAAAATACAAGTATCAGCTCAGGAAGCCCATCTCAAAACTCCTCTCATGAGCTATTATACATTATACAGTGCATATATGCAATGTTTCCCAAATAAATGCTTTGTCATATCATCGTACTTTTAATATTTAATCTTTGTGCCTTGTTCTTTAAGAGAGGCAGTTTTGTTCAGTGATTCTGTCAGTCCTGTAAAACAACAGCAAAGTCAAGTAAATGAGTCGGAAAAACCACTGAATCAAAGAGAACGACTAACGTGTGTCTGTGCATGTGAGAGAGAGTGTGTTGAGGAATGTTAGGTAAAGCTGGTGTTTATGTTCGTACCCAGGTCAGCCCCACAGGTATGTTTCAACCACAACATTACCTCCCACTGACCCCCTTAATGGACAAGGTGAGCGAGCAGTCAGCGGAAGGGAGTGACGCCCCTAAAACACACACTCCCCAGCCTCTGAACTACAAGTCAAAATACCAACATTAATCTGAAGTTGGACACAAACCTAAAATTACCGCCTCTCAAAACCAATGGAGCGTGGCAGCGTTTTTTCTGCCCCACCGAGAGGGATGAAGGAGCGAAGCGGTGAATGTATGGATGAAGGTGGAAGAGAAGCAAAGGCGGTGACCCAGTGAGAGAACAGAATAAAATAAAAATAAGGCTCTGTGGAATTTCATGCTGGCATAGAGGTGAAGAAGAAGATGTGGTCAAACAGAAAAGGCTTTTTTGTTTTTGGTTTGTTTTTTTATTTTCTGATTGACCACATTGTGTGTTTGTTTGAATTGCCACTCGTCGGCTCATAATAGAAGACGCATACACTTCTCTGCATGCACACACACACACACACTGCGATGATTACCATACTCCATATTACTGGTGTACAGATAACTGCTTGGCTCCCATGGGCCTGCCAATCCACTGTAATCCCTCAAACACTCTGAATTTTCATTTCAAACAAAAGCTAAACCGCCAGAAGACACAAGGAAGCATTCTGTTTCCCCCTCTGTCTTTTCTTTTTTTTTTTTCCCAGCCTCATTTTTGTCATTTCTTAGGGTTTCCTTCCTCGTCTTCCAACCACTTGTTCCCCCCTCCTTTCTTTCTTGTATTTGTGAAATTCAATATCAAAATAATAAATTGTGCTTTCACTAGACATCAGATAGCTTTGACTTAGTGGAAACTGAATTTGCAATAATATTGGACAGAATTTGGTATTTGCCTTTCTAATAATTTTATCTATAGAAAAACCAGTCGCAGTTAAAGCCAGTAGGTGAAATAGCAACTGTGGATAATATACGTGATCTAAGAGAAAACGGGACGCATACTTAAAATTCCCAAGCCTTGCAGTACAAGCCCTTTGACTTTGCATACCTTACCTTGTCCCAGATTACCTGCTAATATGACAACTTATCACTCTTTAAATACACATATGTATATCTATATATGCACATATACACCAGCACATCATCTATTAGCGTTAAACTCAAAATTCCAGGGCTGTTTTGGTCGTTTTAAGCAAGGACGTTCAAGCAAGGTTAGGGTTAGGGTAGTTGACATTAGTAGAAATTTCTAGTTGCTTCCAAAAAAATGTAGCTTGCCATCAGGAACTTTGTGTCACAGGAGGAAAACACTGACTGCTGATATAAAAAATTTAACCAATCCAGCCACTCAATCACAGCAGCAACAGTCAAAAACAAACATACCCCCCAAAAAGTAAGATTTTCATTGCGGTGGATGTTTCCTGAGTGGTGCAAGGCGTAAGGCCTCAGTCACATAGGGCTGGCAGTGACCCTCTAGTAACCACCAGCTGCTAGGGAAAATATGTATCCTCCAACCTGGAGGATGAGAGGCACAGGGGTGAAGACACTGAGTTATGTTTTACAATAATAAAAAGTTAATGGAGATTATGGAGTAATGCAGAGAGTCGAAACAATTAAACATAAAAATATAAATACAGCCAAACACCTTACGATATAATGCTTTAATTCTGTATATAATGGTACCATATTTATCAACACGAAAAGCGGTGTTGAGTACAGTTTCTTGCCAGAAAATCTAGCTGCTCATACTTTAATTCACCAGGGGAATTTGTTGCTAAAGAAATAGGAAGTGTGTTCTGTAAACAGCAAACGGTGACACCTTCACGTGTCTTTGCTTGTGTTCTGCTGTAACATTAGTATACTCCAGTGCACTGCGTCTACAGCTATCAAAAATCCTGCAGTCACTGAGGAGCAGGAAGTGGAAAATTTTGCATCATGAAAGCCGTCATTGCATGACATAATGTTGGCACATTGCTGTGTCAGTACTGTCTGTACTGTAAAGGTTAACTGTACACATCCACCCTTGCACTTGAACCAGAGATTTACAAATTATTTCACAGTAGATTCAAACTTTAGTAGGTTAGTGTGCTTCCCTATGTGTCCAGTATTCTTATTGTTTCCAAACTAGTTTTACACTAAGAGTTTTTAATGGGAGAACAAACCAAACAAAAATAAAAAATAAAAAACTAGTGCTCCTCCTTAAGACAGGTGGATCACCTTAGGATATAATCTCTGTGTATTTAGCACCTTTCCACCTCTTGTCTCAATCTTCAGATTGCACACAGACTTCAGTAGCCGCAAGTGAAGCCCCATCTCTCCAATGAAAGGCAGGTAAGTCAATAAAGGTGATAACAAAAGACATGAGCCATTACAGAGAGGTGCGACAGATAAGCTAATTGAAATTGGATAATGCAGTCATCTACAAGAAAAAAAGACAAGGAGGAAAAGGTTGGGGGGGTGATGCTACGCAGCTGGATGCGGGATGTGTGTTTGATAGCATAAACATGCAGTGTAGTCTTTTTTTTTTCTTACGTAAGACTTTAAGCAGAAACCCTTGAAATCTGGGTGACGGTGGACTAAAGCATTGCAGTGGCATTGCAGTGCTGACGTCTTGCTGCGTTAAGCCTCTTAGATTACAAAACAATTTTGACTGCATGTGCACGTTTCTGCCATTTCATTATCGGTCCAGATTTCCTGCTCAGAAAATGTCTGCACAAATGCAACACTTTGGTCAGTAAATTCATCCTGCACAGGAGCAGTAGGGCCTGGGACGGTAAATTCACTAAAAACGCAGCAGGACAAAAGCCCTACATCTGGGTTTCTGTAAGAGATGTGACTGAATGAGTCATGACTGATGTGATGCATTTTTATAGGTCACAAAATGTCAACTTAGATGGAAATATTCCGTAAGATTCTATGGTGTATTTACTCCTGCAGTCAAAAAATACAATTATATCCAGCTTTAACAGCATGATTATGTTGGGTGGAAAATAAAAGCATAAACAACAAAGCTGCATACGTAAGTGAATATAGTTTAATCTTTTTTTCTCCTTGTCTTCATTTGAAACCTCCTAAAATGTTGGTCACTCAGAGTCACAGCTCTCTGTTTTTACCAAAAAACCAACAGACCCACTCCTCCTGACCTCATGAACAATGTTAGAAACTAGCTGGTGGATAGTTGAAAATTTAGCAGGCATATTTAGCTAAATAAAAGCTTGTACATATCAGGTCTGCATGTAACTATGCATAAATTATAGCAGATAGATGTCCAAATTGGTAGGTGAGCAGAGAACGTGAAAGAAAATCCCCCGACTTTGAAACAAGCTTTGCAGAGCTACAGTGGTAAGTACCAGTAAACAAAACCTCATTATAAGGATCATGTGAAAGGAAGGAGATGCCATTTTGGCATCACATCCGTCATCACCTGGCTGCGCTTCACCCCCAGACATTTGTCCCCCTTTCAGAAAGCCTCGCTCACCAACATGACTGTCACTACGACCATTACCGGTGGCCATTCAGCCTCTGCCCGCCCTCCAAAGGCCTCCTTGTTCTCTCAGTGGCTGCCGGGCCACAGTTCTCTGGCCTGCTGGCTACTGACCCTTGGTATGGCTCACAGTCTGGCACTGGCGCCCTCCATTAGCCTAATTACAGCCATGAAAGCAGTGGAGACCAAGGCCGGCATTAGGGCCAATTAGGGTCGCCCAGGATGGGCTATGACCAGTGTTGGGTTACTCACACACAGACATACAAAATATTTCGTATCACTGTGAATGTGAGAGTCTAGTTCCTTATTGAGAGTCCAGAGTTAAACCCACTCACCTGCGGAGTGGGACTGAGTCCTAGCGTGGACAGACTTAAACCTCAGTGGACGTTGGACCTGAATCAGCGTGCCACATTGGCTACTTTGATGTTAGTTAAGTAAAGAAGGTAGATATCGAATGAGTAAAAAAGAGAGCGAGAAAGGAACCTTGTAAAAAAGAGAGAGAGACTTGTGTCTGTCCATTCATGCGTGTGGATGTGGATGCCGAGCTGGGGAGCCAGCAGTAATTTGTGGCTGTCACAGGCAGATAATAAGGCTTGTGTCTTCCCTTCAAATAAAAAGGTGGAGAACATCCTCTTAAAACAACTATCCTCTCTGTCTCTTTGTTTCCTCTGGGCCCCTGAAGGTATGGCTAGATGGATGTATGGATGTAGGAATGAACGGAAAGTGTCATTGACCCCTGCGAATAGCTATCATTACTCAAAAATGCAACGGTTTGCCTGAATTTGTTTGACTCAACAAGCTATTTGATTTCCTGAAAAACCTGTAAGCGGTAGAAAGCACACGTCAGATTTTGTGTTTAAGGCTACTGTCACTGTGTGATAGACTTTAAAGGTTCAGTGTGTAAGATCTCACCATTACATGTCAGCGGATTGGAGATTGCAGTCAACTGAGATGTTTTGTTTTCTTAACCCTCCCTATTCAAGTGGCTAATCCTAGCTATAGTAGGTAAACAACTCTGGCCACCGTTCATTTGTAGTTAGCATTATACTAAAGCGTATACCTTTAGTATAACTTTCTTTGAAGTGGATCTAACATTGTTGGATTTCTTCAAATGTGATTTTTAGGACACTCAAGCCTAACATCAGATTGCAGAATGTTAGCTTATAACAAGCTGTTGTTATTACTGTTAGCTTGTTGTCAGGTGTCCAGAGGTGGGAGGGTCAGAAGTCTGAACTGCTGACAATAAGTAACTACAACAATATCTGGAATCAATAACCATGTTTCCGTGTGTTAGAGCCTCGACTTTAGCTCAGGAAGATGAGGATTGAGGTGAGGGGAAGGAAGAGAGCTGTGGTTGAGGAGGGAGATGAGAAAGACGAGGAAAAAGATACGATGAAAATATACATGTACAAATGTTAAATGATCACATATAGTTTGAAAGCACTATTTGTGATCTTTAAATTAGAAGTAACTTATAGGGTGTACTTTATATTTGGCCAGTCTCTGGCCATATACATAAAATGTGATTAGGCAAAATAGTGATGTCTATCTTGGCTGCTGTGTTCAAGATAGCAGAGCAACAGTGGAGTTTTGTTTTTTGTCTTTCTATTAGATAACCTCAAAACATTACATGCTGTACCCTTAAAAGTCAGATGTGTGCTGTAGGTAATCATGATTTGGGCCAAATGAAATATCACCATTTGTTTTTGTTGTTTTAAACTTATTCCAGGATTAAAATGCCATGACTGGCTTTCATATGAGTGAAATCTGTTATGTAATTGCATACATAAGTAATGAAAATGCAGAAATACTGGCCATTATGCAAGTCATCACATGATAGCTGGCAGATTCTCAGACTGTCAACATGGAAAATTTTAAGTTTGTCTTACATATAAAACAGAAAATCAGGGTGTCATCAATTTATTCTCGTTGTTGCACTAATTACACAGCCTTGCTTTCCGATCACAAACACCATTGAGTATGATTGGACTGTGCAACTAAGAAAAGCCATACACTGAGCATTCAAGCATCAAACTTGTTGGCTTTAGGTGATGTTGGGTGCAGTTACACTTTAAAAACATTTTTTTCACTCTTATTGGAATCACTGTAAAGAATACTGGTCAGCTGTTTACATTGGCATGTGATTTAATACGGTGTGGTATTTATGTGCACTTATTAAAAAAGACTTGTGAACACAAGTGCACAACCAAGAAATCCTGTCCTGCATTAGTTTTCCTCAATAGTTCTCTTGTCTCTGGCGCATGTCTGCTCCTTGGAGATGATTATCTATCGTCTCTTTGGCGCTGCTTTTTGCTGTTGTTATTTTGCTCTTAATTCTATAAGAGTTTGTATTAGAAACAAACAGGCGCTTAGACGCCAGCTCTTTTGAGATGGCAGAAGCCTACGCATTTACGTCAATATGGAGGTCATGTGTGGGAAGAACAGAGCCAGGAAGTAATTGGGCTGAATCATATCTGTTGTGGAATTTGTCTTCTGGTTGGTTTATCCCATCCCTCTGAGACCAATTGTAATTCAGCTCTTTAGCACCGCTTTATTCTGAATGAGGTGCGTCTATGGAGAATTTTTAGTGTGTTTGGAGGTTTTAAACAGATGAAAATATTCATCTGTTTAACAATATTAAACAGATGAATATTGTTTGCGAAAGGTTTTGTATTCAGTATTTTGTGGTCGTTTATTTTATTTTGTTATGAATATGAAATGAAAAGATAAAAAACTGTTTCGTTTTTTTGTTTGTTTTTTGGTGGAGACATACAGAACGCTTGTTTACATTAAACATGCAATATATCAGCCCAACAGGTAGGTTTACTTTAACGGCATCGCTAAGTCATTCCTTCACTGTTGCGGCCTCCTGTTCTCCACAGTAGCTCCAGCACGTGTGGAATCTTCAGCCAGAAGGGTGATTAATTGTGAAATCTGTCTAGAACAACACAAAGCCAAGTCACGGTGCTCGTCATGCGCTCACAGAGCAGCTTACCTAAGACTCGCTGCTGTCAACACCCTCTGATATGATCTATACAGAGGATGAACTTTCCCTGTTTGGGGCTTAACTGATAAACCACACACACACATACACATACGGATAACCACAAGCAGGCACGCTCCCCAGTGAGTATCAAGAGCAGGTGAACAGCCACCTGCCGTACACACTCTTTACACACTCGTGCCTATTAATCAGTCCAAGTTGTTTTGTCAGACTGTTTAGACAAGGAAAGGTTGGCAGTCTTTGCTTTGGCTGTCGCTATAATCACTACTAACAATTTTTTAATAGTTTGTATATTTATCAGGATTTCTTTTATTGTTGTTGCACAGAAAACTCGTGGTAATCTACTGGATGTTTAAAACTGTATTTGTCACAAGAGAAATGATTAAACTTTACAATGTCCACCTTTAACAGTGTCCTCTTCTTTAAACAGCTGAAAATGAATTGCTCTGCTACTGTACAAATTAATGCAGTCGCTTTGCACCCATATGTACCTGACATTTTTTACTCTACCAAACAAAAGCTGATGTGATGGATTTTTAGCACAAAACAAATGTCAGATGCTTACATCATTTTCCAGATACCGTAAATCCCGGACTACAGAGCGCACCTGATTAAAAGCCGCAAGCTCTAATTGTAGAAAGAAAATCAATTTTGTACAGGCCGCACTGGATTTTAAGCCGTATGCGTTTCACCTGTAATATTTTACACATTATATTTTTATAATATTTACACAGAAATACTACACGTGAGGATTTTTAACGTTTAATTTAATCCGTAAGGTAACATAAATGTTATGGTAACATAAACTTTGTAGTAACATACAAAAATACATACTGCAAATGCTTTTTTTCCTCGAACAGCGCCTGTAACACGGCTACCTTTAAGTATACGTACGTATCGGTAACACACAAATTACGTTGCTTATGGTTTTTTTACGGAACAGTGCACAAACAACATTACAACGTCTCTTAACAACCAATAAAAATATATACCGTAATATATACTACTTATCATTTTGATTGGTCTACTGTTACCAGGCAAAATGTTTTTGGCCGCATGAAAAAAAATATGCATTAGCATTAGCCGCATGTGGCTTATGACCCGAAAACTACGGTACTTACATAAATTCACCCGATATCAGGACTCAAAGTTTTCGCTTAACTCCTTTGATTCTTTGTTTACATCAAGGCTAGGTTTAATGTTACAAACATTTTTATTTGTAAGATCATTTCATTTCTCTTATGCGGAGTGACATGCGAATAATGTGTTAGCACGTTGCTGTCACCGTGCACGTGACTGTTTCCCTGCACTGTTTGTGTGTTACGCATGCATGAAATAGACCAGCTCTTAGTTAGACTTACGTGAGACTGACTGACTGGTCACCATCTTGAGTTGAGTACATTGAAAATGATCTGTTTTCGGTCCCGGGCCAGTTGATTGGTGCATCTTTAATATAGTCTGCTTGCAAGCTTTAAAACAAAAATATTATTTAGCATTATTATTTGCATAAAGCTATTATTTAGCTTTATGCAAAGCTGCTCTAGTAGACTCCAGGAGTAAAACATCAACCTGGACGTAAGCATAATAGTCACCATAGTTTTAGCTAGCAACAGGTGGTCATGATTAAGACTCTTTTAGTGAATAAAATAAAACCATAAATGGGAATTGTGGATTTTATCAGTCTTTTTCTAATTTAGTGAGTTTGTGTAAGCTTTTAAAGTAAAGCCAACATAATATAGTTTACAGTGTGTTAACAAAATACTGAAGAAAACAGGAAATTGTTTAAAACAATTAAATGGAAGAGCAAACAGGACCGCGACTAAACTTCAGATTGAACACTTTAAATCAAGCTCACTTAGGATTTCACACAAGGCATTCTTCTTTCATCCTTAAAGCAAGAAAGAAATGTGTGACTTGGTGCTCACATGCATATTGTTTCAGAGCTGTCAGCCCAAAGCTTCGCGCACACTGAAATCACACCGCATATACAAACTGAAATTGAGGCTGCAGCTCATTAATTCTGACCTCACTGCAGATTTTGTTCCTGGAAGAAAAAGCATGCCATCACTTCCAGTATACTGACAGCAAGCAATCCTGGTCAGTTAGCATCAGATTCTTCTCCGAAGGTCCATATGGGCAAACTGAACCTCAGTCTATACACGTACAAACACACAAACACGACAAGTGATTGCTTTTGCTTGCAAGAGCTGCAGGTAATTCAGAGGAGATTGGTGTCGGTTTTTCTCTGAGATGTGCACTGTTGTGTGCAGAGAGTGTATACACAGGAGGCGATGGTGGATACTGATGTGTGTGGGTGGTTGGGTGGACGTCGGGAGGTGTGGGTCATCTGCAGACGCCCCAACCTCACCTTATCTGCAGCGAGGTGGGCTGTGTTCGCAGAGATTAAACACATTTTGAAGCGACGCTAACTGCCGGGTCCTAAAGAAACGCAGGCAGAGGGAAAGCCAGTGTAGCTGCAGCCAATGTTGTTGTTAGCTGAGGAGAAAATCCTTGTTCCCAACACTGATAAGGACATAGTGTTTCTGTCCCCAAGGGGGCGGGAGGCAGATTCAACCTCTGTAGATCTACTGTAATGAATATCAATGGCAGGGAATGTGGCTGCTCCCGTCCCTTTGGGCCTTTAGTCGCTTTTCCCCACTCTTCCGCTGTCAGAATTGCGACAGGGATACTATGCATGAAAATGCAACGCTTAATATATGGTAATGCTATGTAAACATGGGCTGATCTGAGAGGGGGGTTCGGAGGGAGGATAGATCGACGGCCGTCTGTGCTCAAAGCCGAGTCGGGGAGTGTATCTGCGAGCCCAACAGTAGCCTCTGAGCACATTTATCTGGAAATGAATATGATACACTGAACAGGAAGAAGGGAGGAAAGGGTGCTGGGGTGAGGAAGGAGGTGGGAAGAGGAGGTGGGGGAGGGGGGATGTGGTTACTGCAAACTCAGCACCACCTCACCCCGTCTTTGCTTCCTACTTCCTCGCTTCTTCTGTAGAGAGACGTTTTGCTCTCCCTCCTCCTCCTCCTCACCTGAGTTGAACAGGGTTTATTTAAATTGGCATCCTCTAGGCCAAGAGGTTACCTGAGCCCCTGTGAAAAGGAGAAAAAAAACATGGTGGCCACTACGGTAGGCATGCCTGCCCCACACACACACACTATCCGAGGGTTTGGTTACTGCTCTGAAATAGCCTGTCTGGTAGCGCCAGTGGAGGTGGAGGGAGGTGAGGGAGTTATAGTTGGAAGTATTGTCTCTAAAGCGGTGTGGGTTTCCCAGCTTGTCTGACAGCCCGACGCGAGCAATGCCGCATTCCTTCGCAGCGAGGCCGAGACGAGCCACCTCATCGGCTGCCGCCATTCATCAAGTTAAAAATAGCCTTGCCACAGTCATCCTTTCATTCAGCGGGTCATTATTTTTCGTATAAGCAGAGAGCGACAGCCAGAAAAAGAGGAGGACAGTGACAGAGGGGAAAAGAAGGAGTGCAGAGACAAGAGAGGAGTGTGTGTGGATATGTGTGTGTGTGTGTATGTCTGTGTGTGTGTGTTAGTAAGATGCAATAGCCCGAGGCAGTGAGGTGGGATTTGTAAGCCCTTTGTAAGTAACAGGCAGCACTCTTAGCAGGCTGAAGGTATGTTTTTGTGTGAGTAATCCGTGATGGATGTTTTAATTGAAAGCACAAGGCTTTTAGGGCTGTTTTCAGAGACCGCAGCCAACATCTGACACCTCCACTCAGACCAGAAACCCCCCCAAACTCCAAACATCCAAGACCGCCCCTCAGTACAGTCTGTTATATGTAGCACGGGTCATGCCCTTAGTACACGGGACACAAGGAGAGCACAAGACTTACCAGAGTATTGCTGGTATGTGTTTAACGTGGCAATTAACAGAGTGAAGTCCGGGTTGTACTGGCAGGACTGCAGAATATTCTTTGAATTCTGGGTTTAACAAGTAAGAAAACATGTCACAGGCTAATTTAATCATGCATATAACCAAGAGAGTTTTTACTGTTGCAAATGAACAGTTTTAATAAAGTGTGTGATTTCAAGCAAAAACATATAATCAGTGACACCAGAAATCTAATTAATAATAAACAATAAGACCCATCTAATTCTAGTACAAGGAAATAAAATATTTAATCTTAAATGCAAATATTTTATGTAAATAATTTACTATATTTAAAAACTGATTATCTCTTGTAGCCAAAATATTTTTTGATCCATCTTCTTTGTAACTTAATTGCCAGTTAATTTTTTTGAGAAATTTTAAAAAGTAAGGAATACATTTTTTTTTTTTCGGAATAAGATGAAATTGTTGGGAATTGATGTGAATGAAGACTGCATTTCAAGTTTAGGGTTGAATGGAAAACAGAATTTAGACTGGAGGTTCTGGGATTAAAGTTGAACTGTCAGGAATAAATTTGAAGTGTTTTTTTTTTAAATGTAAATAAATTGAATATTTTTTAGGAATTTACCTCATTCTGAACTTTATTTTTCAATCTCATTGTATCCTGGATACAGTCACATTTCTCCTGTATTATTCGAAATAACGGTGTTGCTGTACTTTACAATGAGAAGTAACTGAGACATTTAATAATTAAAACTACAGTTATGGTTGTACACTACTTCCTTTGCTAACAATAGGTCAAAAAAAGCACTAAAGTTATATCTGAACTCTACTGATAGCATTATTACTAACTTTCCCACATATGTTATACATATTGTTATTTTCAAACATTGTGACGTATTTCATGCCAATCTTAATCTTCATGTAAAAAAAATTGTTTAAACTTATTTCACAGCAAAATAATTTAAAAAATCTTCCTCCTCCTCACATTTAAAAAAAAATTGTCACAGTCTGGCGTAAGTGCTCGATGAGTTTCTTACTCCCTGCATGAGACAACAATGAGCTATCCTTAGCCGAGCAGGTATGAAGTGGAGAACAGTTGACCCAGCAGAGCCGCGAAGCCACGGGGCAAATGAGTAATTCCTATAGTAGCCCGGGTGGGGCCACCGGCCCTGAAGGAGGGCCATAAATTTACAACATGATGAGCCAGGTTCAGAAGGGATTGACCCTCCTTGACCTGCGGAGGCGGGACCCGGGGCTTGGACTACAGTACTTACAGCTCCCCATCCCCCCTCACCTGCTGACTGGCTTTACCTCGCCCAAAAGCTGTGCGCCACAGCCCCGCATACCAAAGATTTTCCAAAGAAGTGCACTCCCATTTAGAAAGTGTACTCCTTACAGTGAGTGAATGGGAGCAAGCTGTGGGAGGGGAGAGGAGGAGAGTCAGAGGGGGGAAACTTCACAGGGATTTCTTCTTTTTCTCTCCTGTCACTAACCGCCAATTTACCCCCCAACGCATTTGGAATCAAAACTTAATTAAAATTTTGAATAAATAAAAACAATGAAAAAAACCAACTTATTGAATTCTGAACCCTTTGATAGATTTATCCCCCCCAAACCCAGAATAATGCAAAATAAGATTTAATAACACCTTTCATATGGAGAGTACAAAGCCGGCTATTTGCATTAAAGTGTAAATCGTCAGGGAAAGGCATGTGCCTCTAAGCTTATTGATGTTCAGTTCTGAGCAGCCGGGCGGCATTGTTTCATACTGAAGCTTGACGGATGTCAAGGTGATTATAGTTTAGATCACCCGTAAGAAGACAACGTTTTGAAATGGTAAAATACAGACAGGCAACACAAAAGCCTTCAAATGTTTGTTTTACTGGGAGGGGAAGAATGAAGAGAGTGAAAAACTCCCACTGAGTTTCAGTGTTCGCTCGTAATTCACACAGAGGATGGATAACTCCACCGCTGTTCAAACAATCTGACAATTTGTTGAATTCTTCTGATGGGCACAAAGTCCTTCTGCAAAAACCATTACTGAATGGCATGACAATGAGTAAGAAAGGTACAAGGGATTGTTGTATAAGCCCTATCTGCACACCCTTCACCTAAGTTTGAAACGAAGCCACAAGGCAAGAAGTGGAAAAAGACAGAAAAGTTTCTTGTCAGGTTACACTTCACCTGCGGCAAGGCAAAAAGAAGAGACCCAGAGATGCTCAGTAGAGCTGAAGCCAGCTTTAAAAAATACCTGACAAAAAACACTCTTTTATGATTTTTTTTCCTTTTTTGTTTCTTTGTTATTCCTGCTGATTAATTTATTAATTAGAGACACAGAACAGGACGAGGAAGAAACAGAAATGCTATCACACCAGAAAATGCAAGATTTCTAACACAATCGAGTGAGAAAAGAGATCCCAACAGAAGGGGAAATGGGTTATAGTCATGACTGCTTGGAGATGTTTTGTCTTCCTGTCTATAAATAAAAGGTATATATATATATATATATATATATATATATATATATATATATATATATACTAAGTATATAAACTTAAAACCATTATCAACCTTTAAATGTCTCCAGTGTGATATTCTTTAATGATAAAGTATACCTCTTTGCGCAACACACTGTCAGTCTTACATCATCCAGCAGGGTACCGACACACTCAGACCCTGTGCCTTGGGGGTGGAGGTGTGTCTGTTCTTGGTTGGAGGCTAATGGTGGCCCTCCCCTTGTCTAATAAGTCCTTATCTGCCTGCTGGACCGCTAGCTCAGGTGACACACCCTCGATTACAGGTGACTGTGCATGTTGCGTATACGAGTACAATATTGCTTCGAGGCAGCCTTGAAGCAAAGGCACGATGCAGGACGGGGAGTTTGATTTCAGATTAAAATTGGAGTTTTCGCTCACAGTTGTCACTTTATTAGGTGTCCAGAAATCCAGCTCAGTTTGATTTAACAGCCCTGTAGCGAATCTTACCCTTATGAAGGGTGAAAGGTTCAAGACTTGTTAAATCGGCTTCACTTGTTGACTCAACGAGTGACATTTTGGACAACTTATTCAATATTCTGGACTGATAATTCCTTCAACATTAGTTAAACATTACTGTTTCCTGTAGGCATTGTTTTTGTGTGTGAAAATCCGACTACAAAAGTTATGATTTTGATCACTTAGTTTTATTTTGATTAGTCCTTTATTGATTAGTTTTTGCTGGCTCCATGGTGCTTGTCTCATGTGTCACGAGGACTCCTAATACCGGTCCCAAGCGGGGATAATTAGGAGGGTTGTGTTGGAAAGGGGATCTACTGTACCAAATCAGTAGCTTTCTGTTGCAGTGTCAGTCTTCATATCATTTATTCTGCAGGTTATAATTTAATTGTGAGTCATCATTTCACTATATAGATTTAAAGATGGACGCTATCAATAACAATGCTGGTATTGGTATCAGATGGATACTAGTGCGATAGGATCGATAATTGTTTTTAGCTTCTAACTTGAGTATGTTCTTACGTTTTTTTTTATTAAAGTGTTCAGAAGTCGCAACTTGATGACACTCATAAATCATTACACACTGCTACTTTTATAGCTTAAAATTATTGGTATCTTTATTTACTTGGTATCTGATCGATACCAAATTTTGTAGTACCAAACTCTTGGAACTGTGGACTGCACACATACATGTAAAGTTCACCTGAAGGGTTCTTCCACTGCAAAACCACAGAATACGCTGCTACTATTAAAGCAGCAACAATGTAGAGGTGACTTGATGCATGCTCAATCATCCAGGTAAGTAAATCCCAAAAGGTTGATTCTGTTATGTGGTGGGGCATTACCATAATTTACAGCATCAAAAATGATGGGCATAGTCTTTAAAACACTGCTGCAGATACACTCTTTTATTTAATTAGTATAAAAAATTTAAAATAAAAAAAATGTCACTGCTCCGATCCAACACGGAAAAGAGACAGAGTATCATTTTGCACTAATTAGCACAAATTTTCCATGACATCCTGCTGACTTATATTAGCCTCATTAGTCACGAGTGCAACCTGTAGATTTACAGCATGTGCGTGTGATACTCAGGATGACCCGGTGGATTTACAGTGCTGCCATTAAGGCATGCAGGACTTGAAGCTCCAGCTATGCAGGCCTGATTGCTGTTACCTTGCAGCCCCAGGTGAGGGACACGTAGAACACGTGTGCATATGTGTCTATGAAGGACTTCACTCTTTAATAATGAGAATCTGAACTGAACACTAGGCCACAACTTTACTGCTCAACACAATTATCTGACCTGCTGGTGCACATCCATATACATGGCAGATGTGATACGTTCTCCATTTTTTTTTATGTATTATCGTTTCTCTGCAGGAGAGAGGAAGCACTTTGTCAATTCACTACAGCCCAAAAGAAGAAGAAGAAAAAAAAAGCCCCCAAACCATCGATTTTCACTACAAAGATTTTCATATTTTCACCCCCTTTTCTCCACTTCTTTTTTTTTTTCTCACAGAATAAAATATTTCAGGGGACAGACGAATGACGGAGCGGGCAGGAGCCTAAATGACTCAGAGGAAGGATGGAAGTCTGGATATAGAAATGGGTGAAGGGAGGGAGGGAAGAAGGTGAGAGCGAGGAGGGGGAGGTCAGGTTAGGGGTCACGTGTGCAAAAGAGATAAGACCTCCTCATTCCATTTTGACTGACAGGCCAAGGGAGGGCTCAGCAAAGCCCCCCGAGACACCACACCGCTCCCTCCATCACTCTCCGTTACTGCTATCACACTTTCTCTAGGCCATCACTCTCTGTCTCTCGCTCTCCGCCTCTATCATACTCTCCATCATCCCCTTCTCCCTCCATCACCTGCTTCTATACACGCTTTCCACCTTTGTCATGTATTTTCCTTTTTTGCCCTGACTCTTCTGTTCCTTTAGTTACATCCTTTCTTGTCAGGATACCTCCTGTTGTCTCTCATTCTTTGCACAATGATTTCTTTCCTCCTCTCTTTGTATTTCTATTCAGTTGAGAGTCTGTTTTGTATTTCCTGATTTTATTAACACTTTTCTTTGTGAATCGGAAGGCAAAGGCTGGTTTGATACAGCTTCTGCTACCTGTAATAAAACTGTAGTCACCAGAGTAGTGAGTAGTGATCCAGTGTGACAGAAGAGAAAAAACATGAGCTTTCAGGTGGTCCGACAGGTTGTTAACAAGTGAAAAATGTATCCGGATTATCTAAACCACTTTATTTGCCCAGTACAAAGTTCGTGTGATGTTAGCATTGGTAATAGTTGGGTGAATTTTTGTCTCCTAGCCTAAAAGAAATGGAACATTTCCAGTGGTGATACAACCGATGGACTCCAATGTGCCAAATGATCCTCACAGTTTCATGTGTGAAAGCAGCTTTGGGTTCACCCTGGTGCAGAGGTAAAGATCTGTTTATTATCTACTTACATGATATCATGTAGAAGATGATATCTTCCTCCAAAGCAAGCTCGCAGCCAGGTTGTTTTCTGCAGAGACGAAAGAAAAGAGAACTAGAAGAGGAAAAGTCAGGTCAAGGTGCTCCAAACGGCACCACCAGACATAATCCTTTCAGACCTTCCTAGCCTAGTTAGAAGTCAACTAATAGAGTTAATTGCACTGATAATAATTTTTCAAAAGTTATATCATGTAAAAAGTATAACACAAACTTCTCAGTCATGAAGCACCTGACTTTTTCCCTATTTAAAGTTACTAAAGTACAGAACTTAATATATATATAAGTACATGTATGTCATCATAAAGTAATTTGTGTGCAAACTCATTAGACTCTTTAAATCGCTGTTAACAGGAACGGTGTGCATGCTGTTTGCATCATTTTATGCACCTTTACGCTACATTTGGTTCAACATTTGAAACTTTGTTGTGTTTCCAGAGTTAATGAATAAATATAATTATACACTACAACTAAAAAATATTCTTCATATGAATACATAGACATGGCTCAATATTTTTAGTAATGGTTTCGTTTGTAGTCCACTTGTTGCATTCTACTGATGAAACATTTGAGAGGCTTAGATTTCCTCCAGGTAAACAGTCACGTGGAGCACGAAAGAGGGAAGACATTTGCCTAAATGCACCAGGTCGCTATCAACTATGATGTTTTAGGTTTCTGTCAACTTTTTAAAAATGATTTTGGCTCAGATATCCACTGCTACCGTGGAAGCCTTGAGGTACAAAGGCTGTTGCTCCCAGAGATGATGTCAGCAGATGCCAGATTTCCCATTACCTTACCTTACCTCCATTAGTAACGGGACCAGAAGTTTGGAGCTTATTTAGATTATACCACAAAGTTTGCTCTAAACCTTGAGAACTGATTGGTGGAAGACAAACCTCTGTAGCTATGGTGCAGAAGGTTTAATCATTGGTTAAAGAAAACAGCCTAAAGGTTTCATTTAATGCCACGTTAGTTAACTAGAACTTAGTCATTCCAACACGGACTCTGTCTTTTGTATTTTGATTCACTGCAATTACTCAGTTATGCCACAAAGTGAGCCACGTTTTTCATGACGGAAGCTGCACAGTGGACCATCTCCACTGTCTATCATTGGCTGCAGACAACAGCTTGACCCATAACCCTGATAAGTAACTCGTGCCCATAAGTTGCTTTTCTACTGCCAAAGCAAGAAAGCAGACAAATGCCAGGAAACGAAAGATGCAAACAAAAGCTCGAGCACTGTTCCAACAAGCATTATCTTCATTTTTTAGCACCAAACAATGCATGACAATGCACGACAACAACAGGAGCCTTTATAGAAAGCAGCAGAATAGAGTTGAGGCCGTTGTGAGAAGTGGCAGAGGAGACGAGACAAAGCGGGATGAGAAGGACGATCTTCATTGTGGCGTCTTTTCTCATTCTGCCATGAAAGACACCGGCAAGGAGTCCTCAGGGCCGCTGCCAGCTGCAGAACAATCACACCCGCACACCACAACCACGCCGCCGATCCAAACACATTAGGAGAGCATTGTCGAAGCTGTAGCTCTATATATTCATCCGCACTCCTTTGAATGCCTGCTCAACGCTCAGATGCAATCACAACATCTCCTCATATCGGAAACATCTTACATTTACATAACCCTTACATTCAAATGCCCGCATGTGTTTTCCCCACCTTCTTTAAGGCGTCATTTAATTTTTTCCTTCTAAACGAATCGTTTAAAATAGACCTTAATCGGGGTAGATTAGATGCCATTGGAGATCTTGACGGAGCTGGCATCTGGAGGTTTTTCTTAGCTCAATCACACCAATAAGAAACATGCTGAATAAAGGGAGAGTTTAATCTATGCATCGCTGGTTCCACAGGATTATGGTGAGAAAAGAGAGACTGAGGAAGAGTGGAGGGCTGGAAAGAAATGGTGAGTAAGGGAGAGTGACGGAGACGGGGGAGAGAGAAGGCGATGGATGTCAGGTTCTTCTCTCCATATAAAACACCAGACGCAGCAGAGGAGGGGATTGGATTCACTTTTTAAAATGTCACCCAACATCTGTTTCATATTTATGATGGTGCCGCTGCCTCTCCGATGCCCCCTTCAACTCTCTGGCGATTCTATCTCTGCCTCGGATTACCCCCACTACCCACCAATGCATAATTTATAAGGCTAATCTTTCAACGAAAGACTGCAGACACAGGCAGAGAGAGAGGGAGGAAGGGGAGTGTGAGAGAGCAGGGGGAAAAAAATGGATTATAAAGAAAAAAAAACTGCCACAGATTTTTTGCTGATATGTGAAGGGAATGGCTGATTTTGGAGATGATACCTTAAGTATCTCATGTAGTCATTAACAGGATTAAGTGAGTGGGCTTCTGATAAGGTGGGAAAACAATTCAGGATTCGGCACATCTTGTCCTCTTTAACCCAAACGGAGACATATCAGTGTATGTGGCCCATGTTTCTCTTTCTTCTGTAATTTGTGATGCCTTCAGATCCCTCTGATAAGCATTGGGTGTCATTAATATCACTAATGATAACATTATAGCCCTGTGCTGGAGTTGTATCACGAATTACGGTGCGAGGCTGGATTTTTGCCAGATCAGGGTGGGGAAAGCTGACGCCCTCTCTCTTTCTACTTCTTTTTCCAGTTTTACAACCGAAACCGGAGCTACCTCTGTCACGAATCAGCCCAAGACCGACGTTTCAGTCATCTATTTTCTTCTCGCACCGTTTTCGCCATCCCCGACATCCAAACTGACCGTCCCTTTCCCCTTTTTCCCCCTCCTTGCTCAGCCCCGTTCCCCTTCCCGTTTGCCCCCTTTTTCTCGTCAGCTTTATTATAAAAAGTACACAGTTTCGCTGGAGTGCCCTTCTGACATTTTCGACTTATTAGCTAGTTTTCGTACCGTCTTCAATCAACCCCCTTAATCCTCACAGGGAGAAGCGCTTTTTAATTCACCGATGGACTGATAAGGGGCGCCTAGCAAAGCGCCAGAGAAGCAGCGGCAACGCTAGCAAAGCAGGCCTCGGATGAGGAGGGGAAGAAAAAAAAAGAAAAAAGAAAACGAAAAGACGGGAAAAAAACGATTTACACGTAGATGAATCGTGCTTACAAGATGGAACCCTGGGCATTAGGAGCGGATCTGAATTTCCTATCTGTCATTTTTTTTTCACCCACCCCACCGCTCCCCCCCAACTGCCGCATTCGTTCAGTGTTTTTTTTTTCTCTCCCTCTGTCCCCTCCTTCTTCTCCGCCATTACCCTTGCTGATTGCAATCTTTAAGCGCCATTGGGCCCACTGCTTCTGCAGTTTTTAATCTGTCTTTAATCCCATAGATTTTAAATATTCCCCAGCTCCCGGAGACTGGAGGCAATTAACTGCCCTTCTGATGCTCTCCTTATCAGTTGCCTCCTTGTATCTCTCTGAAGCAGCCTCAAGACACTGCCAGAGCTGACAAATAATACCGCCATTTACCGCCGAGCATCCTCGGGGACTAGAAGGGAGCGCGCGGCACAGCCACCGCCGCATTCTAAACAGGTATTTGGTAAACATATCATACAGAGGAGAAAGAGGAGGAAATATACTGCAACAACACTCCCAAAAGCAATGTATGTTTGTCTGCCTGCCATTTTGCAAGTGTGTCTGTGTGTTCTCCCTCAGACCGAAGACAAAAGATTGTCCTCTAGCCCTGTGCTGATGTAAGGGGGCTGCGCGGTATGGGATGCTTAGCCTGCTGTGTAGATACTAATACAGTCTGCACTCCGGTAGCTCTTTACTGTGTTATTGGTGAGGAAATAGTTTTAAGAAAAAGAGAAAGAGAGATGTTTTAGACACATGCACTTTATTTGGTTTTACCTGACCCTGTTCGTCTTTGTTTTAAAGTAGAGCCGTGGTAAGACATTGACCTAATAGTTACAACAGCTTTAAATTAATAAAAATAAAGAAACCTGCATTAAAAAAAATTTTTTTTAATCATCTTCTTTCATGGTCTAAAGGCATTCATAGTAGCTAATACCTGCTATTACATATAGACAGAGGGGGGAAGAAGGTCTGAAGATAAGCACAAAATAGACACAGACACTCACCTTTCATTTGCTCTGCATGTATGAAATGTTTGATAAACAATTACCTAATGACATTCAAGGACAATTAGGCAGGTATGGCGTCTTTAGATAGGCATCTCATCAAACAAGACAGAGATCTAGCTGCTACCTTTTTTTTTTGGGGGGGGGGGGGGGGGGGGCTTTGTAATTTTGTGTTTCTCCAAGTTTAAATCCCAGAGTCAAGGTCTTGCCACTGTAAGCGCCCTCACATCATGTTTACACCAAGGACACCATCAAATAACTCATAGTGATAACTGTGCCACACAACATTACTGATTAGAAGAGATGAGATCATAAAAATGATAGTAAGGGCCGATCAGCGCAACACTGATCCACTCTCACAGTTTCCAAAAGCAAGGAAACCAGGTGAGCCAAAGGAGGGAAAAAGTTACTAAAGTTACTAAGAACTCATGAAATGAAGTTCAGTGCTCTCTGCTGCTCCCCTAAGACACCAGTTAACTTCATCTCAGCAGCAGTGGTTTCTTATTTGGAAGATCACAGTGAGACCTGGGATTGTTTAGTTTAGTCTTGATCTTTGCCAAATGGTTGGATGGCTAGAGTTTCCTTTTCTGCAATCTATCCAATCACTCCTCTTGATAATGTGTCCTATGGCAGCGCGATGAATGCAATCACCAGCCCATGCACCACAAGCCTGCTAACAACACCACAAGACACTGCGGCTAAGCCAAACCCGGCAGGCTCAGCCAAAACTGGCAGATAACCATCAGCTAAGAGCTTTGTGACATCATCAGACAGAGACGGCTACTGACTCCATGCCAGGTTAGAGAGCTGCTAATCCAAACCACAGACTACAATAACACAGACAGAGACAAAAGCAGGGAATGTGCATCATTACAAACACTCTTAAATGCTTAAGCTCTTTGTTGATGTGGACAACACGATCGCTGTAATGGAGCTTGTACCTTTCACAGGTCACTTCTCAGCCAGACAGATGAGATCTCATAATCAACTTCTGATGATTCCCACTCGTGCTGATTTTACCAAAACTCACGACGTGACCTGTACGCGTTGTTTCTGACACAAATAACCGAGTGAAACTTTTGCTTGACATCCTCTGGCATTGTCATCCCAGCTCTAGTGTTGGATTACAGTTCGCGCAGGCTTCTCACCATTAAAATCACATTCAATTATAGAGAGGCTCGGCAGGATTGGCGAGACAGCAGCGCTGTTAATGGGAAAGGTTGTCAAATTATGATTTAAAATGAAGTACATATGCTGGTACATGTTTAAAGAAAGAAAGCATTCAAAAAAATAAGTCCTTCTCTGACTTTCTGATGTATATTTTACATGTATTCCCATAGGATCTGGCACCTCAGTGCATTTGTTTCTCATATGTGCAGCTGTGGAAGGTATTTGCCATATAACCCAACAATGCCTCATGGGATTCCTTGTCCAGCCACGACCTTCAGCTTTGCTTTGTTGCTTTGTTTGCCATCATATCTGCAACTCTTTCTGGCTCGGACTCAGACTGAATAAGAGGAACTGATGCTATAGCATGTGTGAAGCCGTGACTACATCCATTCGCTCCTTATTGTGCATATTCTTTAATCCACTCCCACATATACAGGCCTACACTTTGTGTGTCTCCTCTTAATAAGTGTCTATGCATGTGTGTTTGTGTGGTTTGGGAGGTTAAGCTGGTGCTGCTCTCTAAGCGTGGCCGATACCGATCCAAAGAACCACAGGGTCTGAGGGGGGCCAGGGGTCTGCAGCTCAGCCTACAAACAGCTGGCTGTGCCAGGCAGGACGTAGGCCAAGAGAGGAGTGGGGTGAGGTGGTGGCAGTAGAAAGGAGGGAAGACAACCACTCTCATCCCTTTAAAACCACAACACTTGGGTCACACTAGGGGGCCAACCAATTTCACACTCTTGTACAGAATGGCTCCCTTACAGACAAAACAGAAAGACAGGAAAACAACTCAAGTAAGCCTGAAACACAACAAAAACAAAAAAGTGTTTAATAGCTCCGGCACTATATTTTCTTTGACTTCAAAAGAATTTGCAAGCAAGGTGACGGTGGTTTTTTTAGGGGGTTTTTTAAGCCACAGGTCAGAGATTGCATTTTGCAGCCCTGTGAAATAAAACACACGGCAGCACTTCGCCTCAAATCCAATCAAGCTCTGTTATCAGCTCCCTTCTCATCAAGGAAGGCTGCTGATGGAGGCTGCTGGTGGTGGTGGCGAAGGGGTGGTGGGAGTGCTGGGACTAAGCCGACCCCCCCACAAGCCCAACCCCATCACCCAACATACACCCCCTCACCCCTTACACCATACATACACACACTCCGCCCGAATCCCCCCCACACACACACACACCCTCCCTGCACCCTCCTCCCCTGGTTTCCGTGGTGACTGCTAAGCCCGAAGTTACGGTAAAGCTGGTGTGCCGCTGAGCCCTGGGCAGGATTTGTGACAGAGAAATCACATCAGCCTATGCTGATTAACAATTCCATTCCACCCTGAGATTTATATAAAAAAACTATCTTACATTTGGCTTTTTAATAGGAACGATCGCTATCTCAAATTGAGTCCCTGCAAACTTTAATAAAGGCTACAGGGTTGAGTGGCATTTTGCATGCTGATTTAGGCCCGATTGGCGGCTTTTGATGAGAGGGAGGCTGCTATGTAAAGCGGTGCTCCTAGCGCTTTTCCACATCGCCGGTTCAAATGCGAAAGGATAAGAACATGAAGAAAAAAAATACCACTTCCATCTGCAATCTCCGGATTTCTCTCTGCCTTCCTCCCTCACTCTCACGCTCTTTTTTTCAGAAAATGATTGACTGTTGAATATGAATAAATGGAATGGAATGAAGCAGGAATAGAGAGACTGTGCACCGCAGACAGAGGAGAGATGGAGGAAGAGACGGTGAGAGGGAACGGGAATAAAAGAAGCCCCTCTCCTGGACTTTTTTTTCTTTCCTCTGGAGGAGAAAAATAAAATCATAAAACCAAGGTTTTTATGCTCTCCTATTCTGACATTTGGAGAATGGTATTAATGTAGAATATTCACAGTGTACAGAAAGGACCACAGGCGCAAGAGCGTGTGTGTGTGTGTGTGTGTGTGTGTGTGTGTGTGTGTGTTAGGAGGGAGGGGAGGAAGGGGCATCAAATAAAAAAAAAAACATTGCTAGAAACACTTATCCCCTCCACCCCTCCGCTCCAACCCCACAATCTACATCAGTATTAAAAAACTATTTATAGTAAGAGTTCAGCTTAATGGGATAATCAGCTCTATTTGTAAAGATATTGGATAATCCCAAATAGTTTATACGGGCATAAAGATTTCAAACATTTTCATTAGATATACTGCTTTTCAGGGGCGTTTTAGATGTCTCTCAGTTCATTTTGTACGCTGCTCCGAGACAAAAAACAGAAGCAAGGAGGAGTAGACATCCTGAAGCGGTGGCCGAATGCTGGGCTTTTTCTGCGGAGAGTTGTTATCAGAAAACAGAGGACGGGGCAGGAGATTCCTCTGTTAGCTCCTCACAACACCAGCATTTCTTGTTTTTAAACTGGCATTGCAAAACTCCTCATAGCAGACCATGTCATATGATAAATGTGCATTTAGCAGTTGCTAGTGATGACTGTGAATGCTTTCCCATCTCAAAGAAGGGTTTTAATTATGCTTTTTTTTCATCCATCATATTACATGCTTGTATTATTGAGCATTCACCCTTGCCTCAACTACAACCAGTGTTAAAATAAAAAGAGAGAGGAAGAGGACTATAGAGGGAGAGAGAAGGAGAAATGGGGGAGTTAGGAGGAAGAGGGCCAATGGAAGGCATCCAACAGGATCAGCGAGTAGGGCAGGCTGCCAATGCCTGGCACACACACTCACACACACACAGTTTATATCTGCCCGCCTCTCTCCCTCAAGGAAACCCTCATATACCCCGCAGGGTGGACCACATCCACCATGCATCAATATACTGTATGTTCCCAAGTCTACCAGTAAGCCATAGAGCACTGGTCTTACTGGGATGCCATTTTGCAGATGTTTGATGGCTTTGGTGAGAGACAGTTATGAGGAATATAGTCAGTGCAGCCCACGAAATGAGTTCATCCCTCTCTGCAGAACTCGCACTATCATACCCTCCTGTGAGACTAAACAACCATCAGTGATCTTCCCAAATAACCGATGAGTGGACTGGCATCAAAAACATCTCTATGAGGAAGTTACTCAGCTCAACACGCTAACGTTCATGTACGAGATGAGCAACTAAATAAGAAATTGAAGGTGTAGCGTTCAAAAGTTATTGCAGTTTCTATCAGAAGCAGAATACTTTTATTAATCCCAAAGGAAATTAGGGTTACAGCAGGCAGCACGCTAATGGCGCATCACCTTTAACTTGAGGATGACCAAACATCCATGTTCCCCAGGGACAAATCACCATTTCTGGTGGTCTGTCCATGGGTACGCTCTCTCATTTTAAATGTGCATTACAGTCACATTGTGCTTTTTTGGCTAACAGAGGGGTCTGGCTACTCATCACAGAGGTTTTCTATCACTTTTCATCTTGTATTTAAGTGCTTGGCTCATCCTGGGGTTTTTTGTTTGTTGTTGTTTTTTTTAGGAAACTGCCGTAGAGCACTTGGCCAGAAGCTACCAAGGGTCTAAGTACTGGCTGACATCTTTTCAAGTCTGGCAGTTGGACTGAAGAGGAAGAAGACCAGAACAGAAGAAGAAGAAGATATGATTCCCAGTGGTTAAATAAGGCAGATATCGATAAAACTGTGATATTTATCGATATCTATCTATTGTTCATTTGGCGCACAGCAGCAGTAGCTGCAGTTTCTCTCCTGGTTTGTGATGTTGTGATATTTGATGTTGACGGGTTATGATCTGCAACCGGTCCGATACTACTTCTATTGATACATTCATCCACCTTAACTAATGTTGGATGTAGGTTTTATTAACTTAAAGCAAGATTATAATGCAAAATTTGTTTTTTCCTGCTAAATATTAATACATACCTTCCAAACATGTTAGTGCATCAGTGGGTATTTGCTGTTATTTGTTAAAAGTGTGGTAGAAATATAAAATGTAAAGTTTTGCCACATTCCTGCATGACCGTTCAAGCAAAGTAATGGGACTATTTAGTAATTACACAAAAATGATGGTAAATGGTACATTTCCCTACTTTTCTCTTGGGTCAGTCACTTTAATTATATTCTCATTAGGAAACCCGCTTGTAAGAAAGTGGAACATCTGAAAAAAGGACTAAAATATCTCCTCTGGTAACATGTTGTTCCGTTTCTTCTGTTTGTTTGCAAAGTGTCACATATCAGGATACCTAAGCTGCCGTAGCGCTCAGTGTAAAAACACAGAAGTGGTATTAGATCGCACCTATAATATTTTCTGTTCTTAACTTAGCCTGAGTGATCTGAGTGTCCAAAGCATATACCCTGTGTTACATAGCAACATCTGCGCAAAACGAGCTAACATAAGCTCACGTAAGCCCCTGGTCACAGCCTCAAATTTGTCTAAGAGAAAAGTGTGCTTATTATATTCTTATATGATTTTAATTATTTTCAGTTGCAGATAAAGGATATTTTGTTTAGAAGGTAAATAAACTTACCTCGCTTTACATCAACTTAATGCTAAAATTTACTGCAGATTTTTTTTTTTTTAATGCTCGTGTACCAAAATCCTTTGAAGCAAGTACTAATCAGTCTATTTCTAGTAAAGAAACATAATATTAAAAGGTGTTTTGGAGGTTAATAAAGCAAAACTCTTTGAATTTTTTGAACTATCTGATGTGCAGAAACCTGACTGTCGGCTGTGCTACCTGTTATAGATCCAGTTCACAGGTTTAAGCCTGTCAGCTTAGGTAAAGCTGTAAGCTTATGTATGATAAATGCCATTGTTAAATAGCCAATCAAGGGACTGCACATCGACTATTAAAGAGAAGGACTTGTTGATAGAGTACCAATCTCTTTACAGTTTTCACATACAGACTTAAAAACTCCTTTGTCCCACACGCCATCAGACTGTTTAACTCCTCTCTGGAGGGGAGAGGGAGGGGAAACAGGAGGACAAAGGAGGGAACAACTAAGCTGTAGTGCCTCTTCACCTCACTGTGCAATACCTTTTGTGCAATACTTTTGTAAATAGTCAACGGTGCAATAGACTCAATACTTGAAATGTGCAATTCACTTGTATTTTTATTTTTATTCCTATTTATTCTATTTATCCCCTTCGTATATTTTATTTATATTGTCTCTGTATTTATATATATGTGTGTGTGTATAACTCTGTAACTTCTGTCGGTGCTGTGCTTTTTTGGAAATCGAATTTCCCAGAGGAACCCACCCGAGGGATTAATAAAGTTCTATCTTATCTCTTATCTTATCTTATCTTATACCACCATAAATCTAAACACGAGAACACATGCATAAAAATGGTAACAAACCATGTCCGGCCTTGCAATCCATTCAAGATTCAAGTACAGTTATCACACACTGACAGCCCTTGTATCAAGACCACAGTCAATTGATTTGCGTATGGAAAAAAAAAAACCCTGTCATTCCAGTAAAATCCACATAACCAATGCCTAAAGCCACCGGGGTGCAAGCTCGGTGCTTTCATAACGAATCAAAAATGGGGGATTTAAAGAAGAAACAGACAAATGAAAGACAAATGAAAAGTTGTGATGCCATTTTCAGTATCTCACAAGTGCATCAAAAATATGTTTTCCCAGAAAAACAATGAGATTTTTTTTTTGTCCCACTCCTTCAGATGCACCAGGGTTGCTGCATTGGTCGTTAAGGTCATGGCTCGTCTATCAGGGGTTAAATGAAATGATTTTTGTGGGTTCACACACAAACACAATGCCCCCCCACCCCCACCCCGCCTAAACTGGTCCAGGACCATGTTGCTCCTCCCGACCTCCTTTACCTTCTTTCCCTGGCCAGTGCTTTCCTTTGGCTCTGATAAGATGCTATCGGTAACCCTCTAAGCACTTGAGAGGCACTTTAGGAGATCACTGGAGCCATTACCATGAAAAGTAAAAGATACAGGCTATATTGATGCCAGATTAATACTGACCAACATGTTATTGATTTCGGCCCCCACCGTCCTCTTCCCCATCCCCTTTTTACTCTCCCTTACCCAGTTTTTCTTCAGCTCTGGTCTGGACCTCTTACGGTGATCTTATTTTCTGATGGAGGAATGTTTTGTGGCCTGGCTCGAGAAGGGAGCCCACCCCTCCTCCTGCGCCTCTACCCCTCGTCGTCTTCTTTAGTGCAATGCCACTATCTGCAGTTTCACAGGGCCATCCTTTAAAAGGTGCAGAGCAAAGGCTCGCCGTTATCTGCCAATGTTATTCAATTGTTACGGGACAATCTGGGCCATTAGCTGCTGTGTTAAATAATGCATCCGCTTTTAAAGGGGGACCCTTATCTCTCCTGTGTGTGTGTGTTTTTTAACATTATTAGTATAGGAGTGTAATGAGCGGCCCCTGCCTGATGGGCTCTGATATACCTCCAAGGTCTCTTTGCGAACCTCCACCTCCACAACAGCGCGTAAACAAACGGTGACCTTTTTAATGAAGCTCGGTTTTATCTCGTTTTATTAAAAAGGACAGCAAGAAGCGGAAACGCTCCAGACGAGATAAAAAGTATTTAAATGCGCTCGTCTAAAGGCGCAGACGATCGATCACAATGCACATATAGACCTGTGTGTTGCTACGAGACGCAAAGGGAGTGAGTGCGAGGATGGAGAGATGAGAAGGGAGAGGTGAGGTGTGAGAGGTATGCCTAACCTAAACGAGAGGAAAAACCCAAAGAAAAAAGGGTTGGATGTGAAGGATGAGTGGAGCGAAAGGGAAGGATGGAGAAAGGGATGGTGGCAGGAGAGCGATAACCGCAATGTCTTCAGTCACAGATTTACACAGGCCATTGCACTCCCATTCTCCCTGGCTCTTATCAGTGGAATTATTGAGCAGTGTGGCATACCATTAAAAATTCTGCTTAGATTTCACAAAAATCAAATTGCGTAAGGTAATGAACGTAGCTTTCAAATGGACTCCTCACCGATACCCATTCTCAGCAGGCAGAAATACATCTCAGTCATAATTCCCTATCTTTATTGTACTTTTACACGGGCTTAACTATGCTGCCAAAGCAGTGGAAAGCTTAATAATCTCTTTTGCCCTTGATGTTAAAGGGATGATTTTGTGGCTATTGCTTTGGAGCCATTTCCCACCCTCTCAATCCCCCACTCTTTATATCTATTTCAGTCTTTATTTCTTCCTCTATCTCCATCTATCTTCCCCCTTTTTGTCCTCCTATCTCCGTCTTTATTCTTCTGTGTTTTACTTCCTCTGTAGGCCCCACACTATCAGCTGAGGTCAGGTGGGTCAGCGCAGGTTTTCACTCCCAGAATCCCCACTGTTTTCCAAAGCGCTGTTTGCTGATGACTGGGAGCTATGAAGCCGAGCAAGGAACACATTTCAAGGATGTCAGCACCAATGTTTGGATTGGCCCGTTCTGCTCAAGCACGCAAAGACACACAACTTCATCTGTCTTCTTAATTTATGTTTCAGACACATAAAAAAAGAATGAGTGTAAAGGCGAAGCTGCTTGGGGGGGGGGGGGGGGGGTTCTCACAAACTAGGCTTAAGACAAGGCACTGCTGTCTGCAGTCATTTAACAAACAATGGAGTGACGTAACACTAAAGGAGTGGCAGGGCATGTAGAACCACTTTGTAGCTTCCAACAGCCGTAAATCTTATTTAATGAAGTAGTGCTTTCAGATTAGTTTGGCCATTTGACACATAAGAAGTTGACATTCATATCTTCTAAGAAGTCTTTAGAATATTAGCTGAAAGAGAAAAGGATAGACTTTGTTTCCTATTATGTGTCTTTGTAAGGAGGTGAGTTGGGGATCTTTTTTGCAGTGAAAAAAGAGAAAATGACTTAGGAGCTCACAAGAACTTACCAAATGTGTGCATTAGCTTTCTAACATCAACTAATCATCATCAGTGTCATTTTGACACATAGATGTGCAGCTGGCTGACACGTGCTTATTGTGGAAATTGCTTTTGTGACGCTCCTCAAATATATAACTTGTGACAATGGACTTTTAACTGCTCTGCAGATGGCGAAGGTTTGCAGTACGTTATGAAGGAATCAGTGGTATAAATGTATAGTCTGAGTAAGCTGTGAATGTCCCTGGAAGTAATGGAAGGAACAAGCTTGACAAGCTTGACAATCTGGGAACCCGTTGAGTTTTCAGGATTTCCAGAGATTTCCATTTCCATCTGCCGGTCATTATTTACAACCCCAAATTAACTTTAAATCATTAAACTAAACTAAATTATCCGATGCATTTTTCTTAAATGCCACCTACCTTTTATTCTTCATATTGTTTATCTGCATTGACCAAATCCCACTCAAACTTGAGTGGCCCACAGCACCTGGACTACATACTAAACTGTATCCCTCACCCACAGATTCAGACAGGCTGAAACAGTTTATGAAGATATAGCTTCTTTTTTAAACTTTCTTCTCTCATTGATAAAACTCCTTATTGAAGCAAACCAGTATGCTTTACGGATATACAGATTAGGTGATGTGATGTTGTTCAAACTAGTGCATACAGTACACTTACCCTTGTCTTTAAGCCTAAAAACATCCTCTTTGAAATACCACAAAGGTAGGACAGAGATAAATGCTACACACAATACCTTTTAATTGTGTGTAGCCGCACAGAGGACTAATTGTGTATTTTCTGGAGCCTATTATCATTGGTGGTTGGTATTGTTTTCACCTTGTCAACCGGTCAGTCTGACTGTCTGCATGATCCTGGAGACAGCTACTGTACACAAATTTGGTTTGAACTATTATGACAGGTATTTATGTCCATCTGTGGATATACACTGTCAGTGAGACAGCATACAGGGAAGGTACAGTAAAAAACCTTAACTGGAATCAAAATGATGGAAGTCCAAAGATAGATGTGGGCCCCTCATTTAGTTTTGAGTAAAGGGACTTTACAGGGGCTTTAAAGTTAGATGAGCCAAGGTGACTATTGCCCCTGTCCAATTTACTCTCTGGTCACAAAGTCTTCTGCAGATTTAATGGCTTGGTAAGTCCCTGCATGATGTTTCTATGTGTTCTGAATCAGCATTTTCCTCAATGGGTGGAGTCTGAAACTCATTGCCGCTGCAGATGGTGCATCGCAAGATGCTCCCTGACATTAAGACATGACAGGGCATAAACAATGCCAATTTTTCAGACAAACTTCACTGCTCAGAAGGATCTCCTTCCACTAAACTTAATGCCAGCTCCCACACCCGCGGTCTTATTCATCCAAAACCAAAAATAACAACCCAAAGTCCAAACACTGTTCTCACTGTAGCTTCCTGGCACAGACTCCATCTGGCTGGCCTTTCCCTACAGCCAGTATCAGTGTGATGTGCCAAAGCGACAACTGCACGCCACGCAGATCTGGCCTCGCCCTGCCTCTTCTCTCCTCTGTGGCTAGTTAGCCCGTTAGCGCTTTCAGCTGTCTGTTGGTCGGTCTGTCTGTACTCTGCTGGGCTTCTCCAATCAGAGGCCTTAGCCCGTGCAGCCCCTAATCCAACTACGGGCTTTACCCCACCAGCTCAGTGTAATCACACAGCTAATTCACAGGCGGACGGGAGGAAGGCAATCCGTGACGGACGTTTTTTGTGCAACTAAGAATGAGCTCCCCGGTGACCAGGGGAGGTGGCGGAGTGGGAGACTGTCAATGAAGAGCCGTGAAAAGATGGCTCCAAAAAGGCGAGATGCGAGGGGAATAGATGAATAGGAGAAATGGGCTCTGAGATAGAAGTACGAAATAAGGAAAATATTTGGAGTGAATAAAAAAGGACATGAATCTGTAGTAGTCTTTTGCCAAGAGAGTGTTGAAAGAACCATTGTGAGTTGGAACAGTCTATATTACTCAATAAAGGCTTTGATGAAAGGCGAGGCTCTGTATTAATTTGGATAAGAAACCTTTGCCTCCGTGCCCCTTTTCTCTCTCGGCTCCCATCCACGACACCTCTGTGGTTTAAAGCAGTGTTCGGTTTCAGTTCAGCAAGCCAAGTCATTACATTTCTACATGTCGCACCTTTCAGTGGGGGAATTAACTAGTGCTGTTATTTCTTCATTCCCTGCACGCCAGAAGTACAAAAAGAGAGCGAGAGAGAGAAAAAAAAAGGTGTTGATATTTTGACATTGTCACTTCATGCTCACTTGCATGCATGCCCACACTGTGTGGATGTACTGTATGCCCTCTGCATGTCCTCTCCACAGAACAGCCTTCTCATTGCTAATTTCAGATGAGCTCGGGAGGTGCGAGGATTGTAGCTTGGCTGTCTGCCTGATTTTACTGTTGACATCTCAGTAACAAAGGAGTGGATTTCTCTTACATTTTATAGTTTGACAGACGGCACAGATTTTGTAACTATAGCTAAAACGAACAAAAGAACAGAAATAAAAACATTAAATTGCAACATTCAGCTAGTGTAGACATAACCATGGTACATGGTGTCTGCCGTCTATCGTGATGGGAAATGTGCGATCGTTGGCAAGTAAAATCGACGAGCTCTCAGCACTGGTACGGAGTCAGAGGGAATACCGAGAGTGTAGCCTGATGTGTTTCACCGAATCATGGCTGCACCAGGTCATTCCCGATGAGAATGCTTCCGTGGAAGGCTTCCACACTGTTCGGGCGGACAGGGACAGCATCGCTAGCGGTAAGCGTAAAGGAGGTGGGCTTGCTGTTTTAGTTAACAACCGGTGGTGTAACCCTGCCAACATAACAATCAAAGAAAGGATTTGTTGCCCGGACACTGAACTGTGTGCTGTTGGACTCAGGCCGTATTATTTACCCAGGGAATTCTCTCACGTCATCTTGGTGGCTGTTTATGTTCCCCCCTCTGCTAACCCCACAGCTGCATGTGACACTATCCACTCTGCCATAGCTCGGCTACAGACTCAGCACCCGAGTGCCTTTATTGTGATCTCGGGTGACTTCAACCATGTATCACTGGACAATACACTACCAACATTCAAACAATATGTGGACTGTCCCACCAGGGGAGAGAAAACTTTAGACTTACTGTATGCTAACGTCAAGGATGCATACAGCTCCTCCTCCCTCCCCCCACTTGGTAGGTCAGATCATAACCTGATTCACCTCACCCCCCGCTATGTGCCAATTGTGAGGAGGGAACCTGTGACCACCAGGACTGTTAGGAGGTGGTCAGAGGAGGCAATAGCGGAACTACAGGGCTGTTTCGAGGTGACCGACTGGGAAACACTCTGTGAGCCTCACGCCGAGGACATCAATGGGCTTACTGAGTGTATCACAGACTACATAACTTTCTGCACCGACTCCATTGTTCCAGCTCAGACTGTTCATTGTTACCCAAATAACAAGCCGTGGGTGACTAAGGACATCAAAGCCCTCCTCAACAACAAGAAGAGGGCTTTCAGAGGGGGCAACAAAGAGGAGGTGAGGAAGGTCCAGGTGTTACTAAAGGACAAGATCAGAGAGGCTAAGGACAATTACAGGAGGAAGCTGGAGTGGAAACTCCAGCAGAACAGCATGAGAGAGGTGTGGAGGGGCATGAAGACCATCACTGGATTCAGGCCAACCAACAGCAGGGGAGCTGAGGGAGGTGAGAATAGAGCCGACGAGTTGAATCTGTTTTTCAATAGATTCGACACCACAGTGTCTGCTCCCACCCCCACAACCTCACCTGCAGTCAGCCTGGAATCCAGAGCCACACCACTGTGCCAGCCTCTCTCTTCACATGTTGCCTCCTGTGAGATTCCTGACACCCCTCCCCCACCCATCACCTTCACTCAATACCAGGTTGAGATGCAAATGAGGAGACTTCACTCAGGCAAGTCTGCTGGACCAGACGGAGTGAGTCCCCTTGTCCTCAAGACCTGTGCCCCCCAGCTGTGTGGAGTCTTTCATAAACTGTTTATGCTGAGTCTGAGTCTGCAGAGGGTCCCGGTGATGTGGAAGACATCATGCCTCGTCCCTGTACCAAAGACGCCTCGTCCCAGTGGCCCCCAGGATTACAGGCCCGTGGCACTGACCTCCCACATCATGAAGACCCTGGAAAGGCTCATCCTGGACCAGCTGCGACCCATAGTAAGACCACATCTGGATCCCCTTCAGTTCGCTTATCAGCCTCGTCTCGGAACAGAGGACGCCATCATCTACCTGCTCAATCGTGTCTACACCCATCTGGACCAGCCGGCGAGCACTGTGAGGGTCATGTTTTTTGACTTTTCCAGTGCTTTCAACACCATCAGGCCGACCCTCCTGGGTGATAAGTTAGCAGCGATGCAGGTGGATGCTTCTCTGGTGTCCTGGATTGTTGATTACCTGACAGGAAGACCACAATATGTACGTCTCCCACAGTGTGTGTCTGACAAGGTGATTAGCAACACAGGGGCACCACAGGGGACTGTCCTCTCCCCCTTCCTCTTCACCCTCTACACCACAGACTTCAGCCACTGCACAGAGACCTGCCATCTTCAGAAGTTTTCTGATGACTCTGCGGTGGTTGGATGCATCAGCAGGGATGATGAGACAGAGTACCGGGCTGTGGTCGACTCCTTTGTCACGTGGTGTGAGCAGAATCATCTGCAGCTCAACGTGGCAAAGACCAAGGAACTGATCGTGGACTTCAGGAAGACCAGGAAACACTTGACCCCTGTTTCAATCCAGGGGGTCAGTGTTGACATTGTGGAGGACTATAAATACCTTGGAGTACACATTGACAATAAACTGGACTGGGCTAAAAACACCACAGCACTTTACAGGAAGGGCCAGAGTCGTCTCTATTTTTTGAGGCGACTGAGGTCCTTCAACATCTGCCAGAAAATGCTGAGGATTTTCTATGAGTCTGTGGTGGCCAGTGCGATCCTCTATGCTGTTGCATGCTGGGGGAGCAGGCTGAGGGTCGCAGATGCCAACAGACTTAATAAACTGATCCGTAAGGCCAGCAATGTTGTGGGGATGGAGCTGGACTCCCTCAAGGTGGTGTCGGAGAGGCGGATGCTGTCCAAGATAAAGACAATGTTGGATAACACCTCCCACCCACTCCATGACATGTTGGTCAGTCACAGGAGCTCGTTCAGTGAGAGACTGAGATTACCGAAAAGCACCACTGAACGACACAGGAAATCATTCCTGCCTGTGGCCATCTCCCTGTACAACGCATCCACTTAACACACTGTTTGCTGCTACAACTACACATGTTTCTTTTCCAAATATTTATTTATAAGTGACTTATGTATGTATGTATGTATATATATGTATATATTGTACTATTCTTAGTTAGCGTATTGTCTGTCTTGTCTTAATGTTGGTTTAAAATGGAGCACTGTAACAAAAAATAATTTCCCCCAGGGATCAATAAAGTATTCTGATTCTGATTCTGATATATGGTGACTATGAAAAACCAAATGGATAACTGCACATGGTTTGTTTCTTGACAGTCTGGCATTTTCCCCTCAAAAGCTTGATACACATAGAATCTCTACCAAATCCACGAGTGTTTAAAAAGAGAAATATTGATGGCAAATGATTGTGATAGCAGGAAGTAAAATCTGATTAGGACTTCAGCCCATTTGAAAATGACTGAAAAGGCCAGTGCTTTGTGGTGTTGGTGCCTTTAAGAAAAAACTTTAATGAATTATATTTAATAAATTATATTTAATTAATAATATAGCTTACTGTGTGGTTAACTGAGCAGCCCGTCTAAGAAGTTTTTGGAGGAGTGAAATTTAACCATTTAACAGTTTTTTTGCTTATTAGCATTAATTAGGAGGTGTCTGCATCTGTGTCGTGCACCAATATAGTCGGTGGATACACTTTGTTAACAAAGTAGCTAGTAGCTAGTATTGTTATTTTGACTCCAAACACCAAGGCAACAGTACTAAGGTAGAAGTTTCAAGATAAGACACTGCAGACCATTGAGATGGCAAGAAATACATGGATACTCCCATCATTTTATGTCTTAGATCAATCCAAGGGACAGCATCACATAACTTTACATTATTTAATGGCTATTGCTCACATCAAATGCGCCATGTGTCTTGTTTTGTTTCTCAGTCATCCATTTAATATTTCCCAGCTTGAGAAACAGTTGTTGGCCTACATTTATGGATAACTTTGGGGTTTTGTGGTTTCTATGGTAGTTACTCAATAGTGTCAGTTGTTCTGTTTGCACTGATTGGTGGAGAGCTGCTAGAAATAGGTGGGGCTGAATTTTTGCTATGTCCTTACCTGCCTGGATATATCAGACTTGGAAATGAGGTGGGTGCAAGCTGCCAGGTGAAGCTTAGGCAGGTAATCTGTGCTCATTAGTGGCACCCAAAAGTGTTTTTGACTCTTAATTTGGTCGACCAAAGTAGAGCCTGGAGGGGCAAACACAGGCAGTGAGAGTGATATTTTCACTAATGGGTTGAGTAGGTTCAGATAAACTGACACTTTTATGATATCAGCATGTGCGTGACATCTGCATTTCTGTTCATGTAGGTAATTCTACTAAACAGTATGGAAAACCTATAAAACACTTTTGTTGTTATGAAGGCTTTGATATTTGTATTCATAATTAACCCTCAGAACTAAGAACAGAGCCAAGCCCATAGAAATGGAATGTAATGTTTATGTTACTGGGTTTGTGTCAGTGTGTGCTGTGTGTGAAAGGTAAAAAGATTCATGTAGGCTGTAACACAGTTGAAATCAAAACAAACATTAGAAATAAAAGCACAAAAGTATGACTGCAAAAGATTGAACATGCATGCATGGCAGAACGGAAAGAAAAACGATGCTCATAAACAGGTCCGTTAGATAGAAAACGCTTTTAAAAGTCTTTATTAATGAGGCTACACAATTCAATATATCACATATTTATAAATGTTATTTTGACCAGGTAAGTCTGATAAGATATAATGGAAGAAGATTGTGTCTCTATGCTGATGATAGGAGAACTAGAATTACTTGTAAGGTGTGGTACATGGACTGCATAGCTTACTGTAATACACACGCTAAGCTTTTGTTTCTTTGTTCACCAACTCTTCCTACACAATCAGGGATTGAGAAACCAGACCTGTCACACATAAACATCCTGAGTGTATACACCACCCCTACTTTTCTCAATGTGATCCAAGTATCTGTGTGTGCCTGTATGTCTGTGTCTATATGTCAGGTTGGGTATCAGACGCCACCTCTCTGGGGACACCTCAGGCCCTCCAAGGTTTGGAGGCCTATCTCCACCCACCACCACTTCCCCTGCCGGTGGCGGACTCCCTCAGGTGTCGGTGTGTTGGTGGTTCTTTGTGTCTGGGGGTGGGCGTCCGGGTACACACCGGCTCACTCCTTGGCGGCCGCTTGTCGGGGCCTGGGGCCTGGGGCTCGCTCGGGCCCCTTTGGAGGTGGGGTGCCCCCGGCCTCTCGGCCTGGGGCTCGGTCACTCAGGCGCAGCTGGGGGCCGGCGGAGCTCACGGGCGCGTCACTGCAACTCCCCCTGACTTCTGCTCCGCGGCTGCTGGGCGAGCCCTCATCTGGGACTCTCCTCAGCTCTTACTGGAACAGTGGCGCGGCTGCCCCTCTGTTGGTCTTCCATGGTCTCTTGTGTTCTGGGGGCCTCTGGATGTCTGGAGTTTTGATCTCCTCCATACCCGCTTCACACCCTGGAGGACGGGGCTGTGGCCCCCCCACACTCCCTAGCAGATCATTACATGGAGAAACCTTTGGAATGCAAGCATGCTGATCCACACAGGTATGCACACATGGGTATTCACAGACGCGGACTAAAGCTTTCTTGGCTGCTGCCTCAAAGCACACTGTGCGCTGTCTATCTTGCGTGCTGCACAATATCGTTTATTATTTAGTAAATATTGATATCTATGACTAGCTAGTTTATTGTGATGGTGCTTTGTTTTCTCTATTATTATGTTGCTCTTTGTTGTTTGCTGTCTCCTCTGTTTGTTTTTTTTGTTTGGTTTTTTTTTTTCTCCATACAGGTGACCCAGGAGTTCTTTTTTTTTTTTTTTCTCTCTCTTCCCCCCCCTTCTCACCGTCTCTTCTCCCCTTTGGTTTTCTTTCTTTCTCTCCCCCTCTTTCTCTCATTCATTCCCCCTGTCCTATTTATTAAAAAAAAAAAAAAAAAAAAAATGACAAAGGATGAACTGAAGCTCTGCCATCACGTAATGTCGCATACTGCTGTTTCTGATGTCATTTAAAAAAAAAAAAAAAAAAAAAAAAAAAAAAAGTGATCCAAGTACATTCACGTGAAAACGAAAGTTTTCAAAGGACTCTATGCAGTCCTCTGTAATTTACTTTTATAGGATTTAAAAGGCTAGGCACCCCTTTACTGTCTTGAGAAATGTTTGCTGGCCTTGACATCGTGTGTGTTAGCACAATATCAAGGAGGAAAGTGTTCAGCAATGATCACAAAGAAAAATGGCTATTTCCCTTCAAATCTGTGAGTTGTAAAGCCATTTCCAAACAATATTAAGCCATTAAGCCATTCAGCAGTTACATTAGTCGCAAGTGAAAAACATTCACTAACAGTCTTCCAAGGAGTAGACATTTCAGCAAATTCACCTCAAGAGCAGGCTGGGCATTGCTTAATTGTTAAAAAAAGAAGCCGTAGCTGGGGCACTACAGGCCTCGGCTGGCATGTTGTGACACTACAATTAAGGAAAACACTCAACAAGTATGACTTGTTTGGAAGATTTTCCAGCAACCCTTCCGAACTGGAACAATGTCCTTAGATAAGGGCCAAAGTGGAGATGTTTGAAGATTTTGCACGGTGTTGTGTTTGATGAAGTTGTGGCACCGTGCAATATGCACAAACCACAGCATATCAACAGATACATCTCATACCAACTGTTAAACACGTTGGTGGAGGTGTGAGAATTTGGGGCTTCTTTGGCAGCAACACAACCAGAGCACCTTACTGTCATCAAATCCTCTATATTCCAAAGTATTCTAGAGTCAAATGTGAGGCTATCTGTCTGACCGCTAGTTTGGGTGAAATTGGACCGTGCAAAAGGACAATGATCCCAAGCACAGCAGTAAATCTACCATAGAACAGCCGAAAGAGAAAAGAATCAAAGAGTTGCAGTAGCTCAGCCAAAGTGTAGACCTCAAATCGATTGAAATGCTGTGGCGAGACCTCACGAAAGCTTTGCATAAATAATTGCCTGCACACCGAAGCAATGTTGCAAAGAAGCAGGACAAAATTCCCCAAAAGATTTATAAAACCAAACAGAAAATCATTACTGTGAGTTATAGATGTTAAAGATGGTTCTGCAAGCTTTTGCAAAAAGAGGTTTCTTTTTCTCCAGACTGCACAGAGTCCTGTGAAAACGGTGCTACAGTATGGGTATGTATTTGTTAAACCAAATGAACATAGTCACTGTGACTATGTGACCTGTTTATGGACAACCAATACTTAAGTTATAGATTTTGGCAATGGCTATCTAGTTTTCTTGGAGGACAAACGGACCATTTTTGGAGAAAGACAAAAGACTATTACGCTAGCCCTGAGTACCAACCTAGCACCTACATAGCTTGGTTGGGAATCTGCATTTATTGATTGTTTAGATGCAGAGATACCTACTTTTTAGTGGTACATAACATCCAAATGCACCCTAGATGATTACTAGAACATTCATTTAGAGAGTGTGGGACATTTACTAAACCGTGCCTCATTATAGCATGTAGCACAGTTTGAAGTCTTATTCTGAACCTTCGAGTTTAGGTGTTGGCCATCAACATCTTGTTTTTCGCATGTCAGATGTGACTATATTCACAAAGGTGGCTAAAACTAACAGCTAACTTGGTCAGCACAGCTTAGTTGAGATTTACCCATCACATTTATCTTTAGGTTTACACGTTCATGATGGCAGCACTTGTTGCAAAATCAGATCCTGTAACTGTGTTTGTGATTATTTTTCTCATTTGTATGATATATGAATTTTAATTATTAGAGCTTTTTTGTTATTAGTGCTGAGGAGACTTAAAAAACAAATTTGAATTCATTACTTCTTAAGTTGGGGGGAGGGATCACGTATTTCAGTGTTTTACTTGCGTGTCAACAAATTTATAGACACAGATTGTTACAAAAATATTAGGCAAGCATGCTATTATGATGCAGTTATGGACTTTCTGAAATGTACTGGTGTCAGGAATCAGCAATTCACTATTATCCCTTCCATGTTAGTATTTAAATATACTTGAGGTGGAGTGCAGGTGAAAGGCACAAAATCAAAAACTGAGAAAGAGAAACTCTCTGTGGCTTTAAACCGGTGATCAGGTGCTGATGCATTTCATGTCCCCCCTACAACCTCCCACCCACAGACACACAAACACATAAGGAAGTAGAAAAGGAGGGGAGGTGAGGGGTGAGGGTGTGAGGGTGGGGGGGTCAAACCACCAGAGGAAGATGTTGCTCCAGAAGCCTTTATTAACTCTACTGACAACTCCTGCTTTTAACCGCAGCTAGGTAATGTCACACATAGTAAGAAACAGACGCACACTAAAACCCACACTCACACACACACACACACATTCAGAAGCAAGCATCCTGCCACCAAACTGGACAGCAACCAAGACTGTTGGTAGCACCTGCATTTTTGTTAAATGTTCCCTCTTATTCAGCTGTAGCATCCCTCTCCAAAATAGCTGTGAGCCCCCAGAACGCGTACACATGTACGGTTTGGTTTTGGTTGCATGTGTTCAGCAGGAGGCAAGTGTGTATTGCCTGTTTTAGTTGTGGCCAAGCTCAGGGAGGTGATGGGTTGGGGGGGTCAGGAGTAGGTGTGGGGAGGAGCAGGATTTAGCTTGCTGGCTGACACTGGGCCAAGACTAAAATCGAGTGTGCGCGCAAGTGCTCGCGGCACACATACACAAACACAAATGCACGCGTCCACCATTTAAGATGTTCTTTTTGTTCATGCCTGCCTCTGAATTTTTTATAATCCTGCAGCCTGGCTTAAAAGTGTGTGTATATGTACACTTTTCTGTGTGTTCTCAGTGTGCATAAGTGTGTGTGTGTGTGTGTGCGTGATGTCTCTCGAATTATATTATGTAAATAAGTGAGAAACGTACACCTTGTGAGATTAGTCTCTTCAGAAATTGGCTGATGTGTTAAAGTAGCTTTTCTGCAGAGACACTCGGTATCAGGAAAGCTAAAACAATGTGTATGTGTGTGTGTGTGTGTGTGGAGGTGTGTGTGTGTGAGTGTGTGTGTGGATGGTGTCCAGTTTCTGGTGAACAATGTGAAATTACATATTGTTAGGGTTAAGAGGGGTTACCATTAGCTTAAAGTGGTGTTTTCCGAGCTGTGCGGTTTACAGCAAAGATGTTTGCTACCCACAGAGATTTATACACACACACACACACACACACACACACACACACACACACACACACACACACACGCACACACAGATTATAACACAAACACACACTCCATGAGGACTAGATAAATGTCTGAGGCTCCAGCAGCAGGGGTTTTGGGAGCGGTGTAATTTGGTTTAATAAATAGAATTACATCACTTTTGTTTCTCTAACTCGGTCATGAGAGGTTGAATTCTGACTGTTTTTGTAGGCAAATTTTGTGTTTTTGTACAGTGCACCAAAGGTTGATCTATAAACTGGTGTAGGAACATGTTAGAAAGAGGATAATGGACCATTGCATTAATCTCAGTTTTGTGCCCTGTAATGAGCTGAGTTTATTATCGTGTGTGTGTGTGTGTGTGTGTGTGTGTGTGTGTGTGTGTGTGTGTGTGTGCACTACTAGCGGTCAGTAAGGTGATCTGAGGGCCGCAGTTAAAAACACAAACAGAGATGAAAGCAAAGTGCCGAGTCAACACAACAGCGGCAGACGGCAGCATTGTTTGTGAAGAAAAGCCGACGCTGTTGAATTAAGGCAGAAAAAACATGGCTTAATTACTGTCGCATAATACCAATTATTTTGTCTCCACACCCTTATCTTAATTACTTCAAAAGACCAACTTCAATTAGGACGTGAAAACTGCATCTAGAACTGGCAGTCCAATCCCCAGCTCCCCACGGAGGCAACGTCACTCAATTACACACACACACACACACACACACACACACACACACACACACACACACACACACACACACACACACACTCAATTACTCTCACACACAAGCTGAATCTTACCAACAAATTTGCTGATAATTAATTGACATGCCAGGCATAATATTCAGCATAAATAAATGAGCATTGTTCTGAAAACGAGGATGAAAGCGTACCAATTAATTCCCTGAATCAGTACAGAGCGAACTAGTAGCCGTCCAAATCATTTCATGTGTGCAAGATTCCAGTGAAATATCAGCGATTTATCTAAACGGTGGGTTTGAATTAGAGCGATGTGCAGTTTATATGTTTCAAAAAGCAGAACCAGGTCGTTCCTGATCTCTGAGTGGAAGAACAAGCACCACCTAATAATAATTGGACTTGAATTCTTACTGTGTGGGCTTGTGTTTAGGCTTTTTCTTTTTTCATTGCTGATTGCCTAAAGCACTAAAGGCTACAGAATCAGTTACCAATATTTCCATACTGTAGTGGTGCTGCTGTTATTTACAGTCGATTGTATAATTTGCAGGGGAACACTGAGCGTTGGAAGATGGCTTGATGGTTAACAGTTTTAAAGAACTACAGAATCATAAAAAATGTAGAATAACTGACAAAATTTCAAATCACTCTAATGCAAATTCATTTCCAATTAATTTGTCCTCAGCAATTCAAAACACCAGTCACGGTCACTTGTTGAATACATTTTACTTGTTTTGGTTGTTGCTCGCAGTATTACATAATTCGATAACTGCACAATGATTGGTAGCTTGAGAAATCACTGAAATCACTGGTGAGAGTGGGTAGGAAAAACTCCCCTTTAACAGGAAGAAATCTTCAGAACCAGGCTCAGCAAGAGACAGCCTTCTGGTTGGTGATGAGGGGAGGGAGACGGGACAAAAGACATGCTGTGGAAGAGAGCCAGACATACCAGCGACCAAAAATATCTATGTTTGTTTGCTATCTAGTGATGTAGGGCACAAAATTGGCTCTTGTTTAGTCTAATTTGTACACAAGAAGCTGGGTCTCAAATCACAGACGTGGCATTACCAAAGTGTCCCATCAAACAATATCCTGTTGAGTCAGGGTGATACAGGTAAATTAAAAACATTATAATAGAAACAACACAATCTACATTTTCCACAGACCATTACTCTAGATAAGATAACTTTATTGTCTCCCATGGGAGTAAATCATCCTGGATCAGGCATCTGCTGCATCAGATAACTAAGGCTCCATCCCCCAACGTGCATCCATGAAGTGAGTGTCCTGTACACAACAGACCAATGTGGTCCCAGAACAGATGATTCCTTGAAGTCTGTAAACAGATTTTTCCAAATACGGGTTCAGGTGGTGGTCCCATGCTTCCTAGCAACAAGGTTCCAGTCTCTAATTAGAGCATGTTGCTACATATCGGTTTTCATTTTCCATGTGTGATTTACTCAAAACACCTTCCACACCTCATACATGTTAGTCAACACGGTCACCAGTTAACCTATGTGGATGTGACAGTGCGTGGTTAAGTGTGTCTCTGTATTGGCTTTCTGATAGACTGGCAACCTGTCAGGGACATGTCCTGCTTTTTCCCCCCAAGTGTCAGCTAAGTGAAAAATGGTGTTCCCCACTGCCACACCACCAAACCAAGAGACTGTATAAGAAGTATGGAAAATGGATAGATGGATAAAGGACAGCGAGGACAGCTTGTAGGTACTGCCACGCAGATTGTTATTAAGCCATATGATGAGAGGACTAACAGACAAAAGACATTTCTTAGGAACAACTTTCAGACAGCGAGAAGAGAGCAGTCTTCAGAAATGTTCAAGAAAAAAATTTAAACTATCATTTAAATTGTTATTTCCCAATTTGAAAGTATGTGTATAATTTTAAATGTGGTTTACTTCTAAAGTATTAAAGGAGATTTACTTTACAATATGCTTACCTAAGCAAAACAAATCTTTAGTTATTGTATCTAGATGTTGCCGAAAGTCTTCCAAGCAATAAGCATGTCCATCTCTCACCTTCCTTTTTCCCACCAGCAATGAGCTCTTGAAACAGTGTTGTCTTATCTTCTTAAAGACCCTTTAGTGCCAACTAAGACTAAGCTGAGAGGACTAAAGTGCAAAGTGTGTGTGTGTTTTTACGTCACTGAAGGCAAGGGAGTCCACAAGAATGAGGTGATACTCAGGATGTGTTTGTGAGGAGATGAAAGGTAATGTGGACCATCAGGTCACATGTCTGGCTACATGACAGAAGGCTGGGAAGCATTACCGACCTGAACCTTTAGAGGGGAGGAGGGTGGGTTGTGTATTGGAGAGTCTCTTTCTGTGGGTGAGTAAGGTAGAAGGTAGGAGGGCTGTTCTTGTCCCTGACCCATGTCTAAGTGGCGCTGCAGTGTTTACTGTGAGGAAGGAAGCTGTCATCTGTGTTTGCTTCCATCTGAGCAAGCAGGAGCAACCCCCCCCCCTCTGCCCAAAAATACAGAGGCAGACAGACACCAGGGTTTTGTACATTTCTGAAGACTGAAAATAAAGAGCAAGAGAGGAAATATACGTTTGAGTTTCTCCATTTGGTCCGCATTGGTATGTCGGTATGAGTGTATCTGGGGCTGGACCCTTCAACCCCCCTTTTCAGAGACCCACAGGTGATTGACAGGCTTTCTACTTGAGGTATAGAGTTTCCCCTTGGTGTAAAGTCCCTGTGGCTCTTCTCCAAAGGGTGACTGCATTCCTGACCAGGTCATGAACTAACAACCTTTACCACCACCAACGCAACCAACACCCCTCCCTGCACCATGGATACTGAGCAACCCAAAAATCGGCAGTCCTCCACTCTTGCTTCTTTAACTCGGTTCACTTAGCATTAAGTTTACAATTATTTCTTACTTTCAATATTAAAGTGCGCGCAGAGTCTGTGCTAGCTCAGACCTGAAGCATGCCAGATTTCAAAACTCAATCATTAGTGAGTCAGGACCAACACAAAATCATAATCCGTGTCTCACTTCCATACTAATACTGTATGAGTTTTGAGTATTGAGTCTGTTAAAAATGAAAAATGAGACAATATTTACTTCTTCTGGTTTTGCTCAATTTTGAGCTCAGTGACAGAACATGTATTTGTGAAATAGAGTGGAAAACAGAATAAAGTCTGCATGCTGGGAGGACTCCAGGACGGTAATGATGGGATCAGGTTGTTATGCAGTAAAGAATAAGGTGCAATGGTGGAGGTGAGAATGGGGGCATTAAGAAATACTGTAATGGAACGCCAGCAACTTTGACTTGCTTCTGCCTTAAATTAGAATAAAAGGTTGTGGTCTTGGCAGTTTGCGGAATAACTCACAGGAATTGGTCATTTTTTTGTATCCAAATACAAATATCCTTGTAACCGATCCGTTTTAAGTTTTCTGTTGAACTGAAAAGAGCTGAGCAGTATGATGGGATTCTTTAGTCAGCCATGATGTTTTTGTTTGTTTGTTTAGATTCACTCAGAATACAATTTTGTTGCGCTTAATATAGTCAAGAGTTTTGTACACCGGACAAGGATATAAACCATGGTCAGAGCAGGACTTTGAGAAACTGGTCCCTGAACGATAACCACTGCACTAGTCAAACAAAAATCAGGTCCAATATGTTTTGGTTAGATCACACATGTATTTTCTTTTAGTTCAGTTGTGTATGTTATTAGTATGTTTTACTCAGACTTTTATAGTGTGTTCAGAATACACAACAGTCTAACACAAACACATGAATGTCAGCCACTATACAGTATTACTACTACTGATAGCTATAACAAGGCCTAACAGTCCCTAAAGAGTTATTGTGTGTTTTTGTTGTGTTTGTGGGTGGAGGGTTTTTTGATGAATTAATCTGTTGTTGTGGGGTTTTTTTTTTTATCTTAACCATGGCAACCATTCTGAGCCTATATAAGAGCTTCATTTCTTCTCCTATACTGGCACGCACACACACACATACACACCTTCACACATGTAGATACACCCAAGTCCAACCTGAGCACCCTTCGGGCCTACCTCCGGGGCTCCAAGTCTGATGAGCTGCACCCATTTCTGCTTGCTGTACTCTCAATCTCTATCTCGACCTCAGCAGAAGGCCAAGGAAATTACGGGCCTTTTCCTGGAATGTGATTAGATTCCTGATGTTGGCAGCCACACATCTCTGTTTTTTTAATTGGGTTCCGAGGCACGACGAGATTAGCCTTGTGACATCATTGATGGTCTGTTTGTGTGTGTCTGTGCGTGTGTGTTTGTGCAGAGAGGTTGGTGGTGTTTGCTGATAAGAGATGGTATGGGGGTCTCGGGCAATTGTGTGGATGAATCCCCCACTCCCCAATGGTTGATGGCGTGCTAATCGGGTCTACGAATATTTGGGTTTTTTATTTCCTTTTTCCTGATGCACTTGTGCATCCTGTGTGCACGGAGAGTAATTTGTTTGCTTTTGTTTGTTTGAAAGGTTGGCATGTTAATGTGTGTTACATGTAAAACATTCATGCAGCATTAGTCACGTCTCAACCTGTCAATCTGCTAACTATTGGTTTCTGTTGGTTCCGGAGCATTCGACGTAACACGCCAACACTTAAAGAAATACAATCAATCAATCAACTTTCTTGAAAAGTAGCATTACCATTCATGCCAGAACCCTATAGTTTTCTATCTTGAGCTAAATGCTTTAAGCAACACAGGGTCATCTGCTTGCCAAAGGTTTATCCAAGCACCTTCATACACAAACAATTTAGGCAAGAGCCAAATGCGATCTGAAAACCATTTTTAATTAATATTAAACACCTACCAGGCACATAGTACAAGTAAATGAGTTTATTTTGCAATATAAAAGTAATTAATGTTTTCCTCTTTCCTTTTTTTTCTTCTGGATAATTGAAAGGGGGCAGTGACCCAGAGCCATGAATCAGCTAGCCGCCACTTCTAGCTATTTTGCAATGTCCCTGATCATAGCAACTATGACATAAACAGTAATAGCCTACATTCATTGTTAGTTCTGCCTGTAACCACTCCATTGTATTTAAACATGATGCTGTGAACTGTGCCACTGAAGTTGTGCAACTTCTGTGAAATACAAAGTTCAAACTTACTACCTGCATATATGTAATCTGAAACAGGTGCCTTGACTTCCTAATTATCAGATGACCTGCACAGAACTATCGGTGGAAACTTTGTCTCAGATTTAAAGGTCATGAACAGTGTGAGTTGGTATAAAGGGTGGGGGGGGGTGTCTCCCACTCCTCGCCTTCTCAGCTCCACCACCCCCACATCCCCCCCATTAGCTTGCATCCCCTCCTCCGTGGGCCAGAGAACAATCAGCCTGGCGTCTGATACTTCCTGCCCGGCAATAATTACCCCACCTAATTAAAACTTAATTGCTGGCCTCTCCGACCGCCATCTTAAATGAGCAATGGGAGCCGGGGCGGGGGCGTAAGCCTGCTGGGATGTTTGTGTGGACGGCAAATTGGTTTATCCCTATCAGATTCCTCAGTCCCTGGCCCCGTGCACGCTACTGCACCGGTCTACTGCCCAGAAACAGAAAGCAAGGGAGAAGGCTTAATGTGATGGAGGCCAGACAAGGCCTAATGAGATCTACTTTTTTCCCTGCTTCTTTAAACCACACTTTCATTCACAGTTTCGATTAGTTAGCTTGAAGGAGCCTGTCTGACCAGGTTGATGAAAAGTGTGGGCGCTATGAAGTCGGCCTTGTGAGGAGAAAGAAAAGGCTTATTTTTGGGGGAGCTGGGGGTGGAGGGGGAAGTGGTGGTGGTGGGGCAAAGAGAGGGAGATAAGGAAGTTAGGATTCATGGCCCCACTGCAAAATCATCAGGGGTAAATGAAAGAGGAAATGCTGCGTTAATCGTTATGGATTCTCATAATTGTTACGATTAAATTTCATAATTGACTAATGGCCAGCTGCGGCTTGCATTACACGCAGGATAAATACATCACATTAAACATGCAAGCTGAGAGGAGATGAGCAGAGATGGATGGACAGATAGGACAGGATAGATGGATGGATGGACATGCATGCCAGGCTTGTAAATAACTGATGGCCAGTATGGAAAGGAGTAAAAGGAAATGCATGAGAGTGAAGGAGAGAAGGAAAAACTAAGTTAAGAGACAGGGGAATTTATGATAAGGTGGAAACAGAGAAAGATGAAGATGTGAAGGGAAAGGGAAGCTAGATTCGTGGCCTCCAGGGGTATTAGGCTGGGTGCCAGAGTGTGTGTCTTCCATGCTAGTGCTCCCTGCCACACTCCCTTCTTTTTCCTATGAACTCTGATTTCCCTAAAACCCATCTCGCGCTCTTGCCATCCTTCGCTCTTGAACTCGCTCTGGTTTTGCCTTCCTTTCTTCATCTTTGTCCCAGGGAAACAAGCAAAAGGCAGTTGTGATGAGCAGATAGCAGGGGGGCAATGGAAGGAGGGGAGTGCAGCAGCGGAGGTGGAGGTGTGGAGGGAGAGAGAAAGTTGGAGGGTGATTAGAGAGAGATGACAGGTGACATCCATAAAGGGATTACGGAACAGGCCTCAAAGACAGGGCCCTAATCCTGGCTTTGTACAGGCACAGATAAACAGCTCCACTGATGGCTTGCTCTCTTAAAAAGTGAACATGAGCTACACAAATAACTTCCTAATTCCCCCTTTGTAGAAGTGAGTGCACGCTACAACACAAATAAGTTCCCTAATTCTTCCTTTGTACAAGTGAGCCCGAGAAGCACAAAATAACTTGCTCTCGAGGTGTTTGTGAACAGGATGCTCTGTAAGAGGCGAGAGTGACTGTGGGTGTTTGCGTGCTTGAAGGAGGGGGGGCCCACAAAGTGTCGATATGTGTCTTGGAAATGTGCGATTGTACTTGGTAGCATATAGTTGTTGGGACTTTTGAAATATTTACAGGCTTACATTCACAAAAAAAAAAAAACTGCTTAGAAATGAGAATTAAAGTGGAAATATTAAAACGCACACACTCAGGAGCACCAGCAGTTGTCAGTTTGTGGTCTAATTAAGCGTTACCTTAAAAACAGAGAGGGAGAACACACACACACCACACACACCTGTGCTCCACAGACAGGAAAGACCACCAACTGAAAGTCTGGTTTCCCATCTAAGCGTGTGTGTGATGAGTGTCTGTGTGTGTGTCTGTGTGTGCGCACATGTGCCTAAATTCAGCGGACTACATTGACTATTTGTGTACAGACATTACTAACAATCCCAAGAGAAGGCTCAGTTTCATTCATTATTTTATTGTCATTTCAATTATATTAGTTTATTAGCCTACTAGATAAATAGAAGCTTATGCCTTCCACAATTAAAGAGGTTTTTTTTGCCCTGCACATTGTAATAAGTATGCTGTAAAGGATTCTGCAATAGTATAGTTATATTTCAAGTCATTGATCATTGAAAGACCAAAAAAATAAAGTTAAATCGCTTTACTGCGGCAGTAATAACCAGGTCCAAGCACAAAGTAGCATAAGCGTAAAATAAAGACTGCACTGTAGCAAGCAAGCAAATATTTTAGGGTTGCTCAATTATGGTGTGGTATAACAATTTGAATCAGATTAAAAAAAACGTTTCATTAATCACAATAAAAATATTATGGTTATTGCACACGTAAATGTAAACATCCTAGTTTTAGCATCATATTGTTGTGAGTTACTGCTCTGTGTATACTAATTTGGTAACTAGATCTGCTAATATTAACAATAGACATGATTTATGACAATCAAATCTGAAAAAGTCAAAATTGGCTGGACAGGTAGTATGACTCATTATATTAAAAGATGTGTAAACATCTAACACTTCTTTTGTGTGCGCGCAATTAGCATTTAAGTCTTTAAAGGGTCTTAACATAAATGGGGGGCTTGTCCAGGATTCAGATACAAATGTGGCCTTCTTAATATTAAATCCAAATCTGGATAAGAGGTGAGACTGAAAAAGTGCAGCCAGAAGAAGCCTTTCAGCAGTAAAAACTGATGGCCATCCTAAAGGACGCAAGCAATAATTCCATGCACTAGTTGTTGCAAGGCCCATAGAGCTTGCAGAAGGCCATGACAGAACTAAGAGGAGCCAAACACATTTTTCTTTTGTCACTTGAATGCACTTATCTTGTTCACAGGTTGTTGAGGGTTGAGAATATTTGTGTACTTTCCCCACCCATATATATACTTTTCCCACACACACAACCACCACAGTCACACGAAATTTAGTTAACAGATAGCGTTTTGATAGCAGTGCTACTTATCACGCTGGGTATGATATCTGCTTGGCTCCCTCTAGCCTTCTCTTTCTTCTTTTACATATGCCCATAAACCCAAATCTCTATCTGCTGTTTCACACTTTGCCTTTCATCACCCTCCATTACCTGGTAATGAACAGGTCCCTGCTCTTTCTTCTACCCCCACTCTGTTAAGTTCATGCAAATTCGGCCATAGTTTCTCCGCAATCGACACTTCGGGAGTCACTTTGTTGAGGCTTAAAAGTAAAGCAGAGCAGAAGTACACGTCTCGCTTAATGACTTCATTTTCTCTTTCATGGCCCTTTCAGTATGTCTGCAGTGGGAGTCCTCGCCTAAAGCACTGATTTAGTGACATAGATACTACCATGAAATGTACCGGCTAAAAGGAGCATGACTAGATGTGTGGGATTGATGCAGAAGCAGGTCAAGCATTGATTGGACAGCTATTTTGAGGATTTTCAAATGCACTGATAGTGAGAGAAGTTGAGTGTGGGTGTGACGAGGGAATAGGAGGAAAATAAGCAAACAGCAGCTACAAATGCAGACAAACGCATAAACACACACGTCTCTGTCACACTCAAACGTTACACACTCGTACACACACCTCAGCCCCCTCTAATAATCCGCTAATCCTGTTTATCATCAGCCAGCTCCTCTCAGTGCGAACGATACATGAGAGAAATCATACTCACAAACACACTCAAATGTGCAGAGCTGAGATACAGTATAAATACACACATCTCTATTTCTTGATTTCTTTCTCAATCTTCACTCCGTTTTGCTATTTTCCTCTACGCTATGTTATGCATCAGTTATGCAGTTACACATCACAATCCCACATCAATGCCCAGCCTCTCAGAAATACTGTTTGCTTCTTGCTTCTGTGTCTGAAGAGTTTTACTAAGCTGTGGAGAGCTCGCGTCTTCTCGCTCCCCTCATTGGGTTTTTAACTCCCCGCAAACGCACATACAAATTCCGAGACTTCCATGTGAGCGTTGGGAGGATTGAAAAAGTTCAGCTGTAGTTTTGGACCACATTTATTTCTAAAGAAAAAGCATATTTTCTACGATATGCCAGTCTGAAAATAGGAATATAAGGTATAATCACAGATGATCCAGGCTTGGGTACATAAGCAGGCAATAAATCTATATTTTTCATATTTCTCTTTTGGGATGCTGATTCAAGTAAGGCCTAAGTAAGTTGTAAATATAGCCATAATCGCCATTTCCCATTTCATAAGGTAATCTGTGGCGCTTAAGGGGTCATTGGAGGAATTGCTATTTGGCTGTTGCAAAGCACAGAGCAGGTTTATTCGAGCCTGGTATTGTGTAACTCTTGCTTGTCATATCTTTGAAGGAAAAATGAAAGCGGATAGGTGGGAGTAGAGGACAAGGATAGGAAGCGAAATGCTGCAGTTCTTCTACAGCAAAAACTGGCTGAACATAGGATGATACTATGATAAGTTCTTTCTGAAAGTTTCAGCTCTGTTACTTCAGAGAAGATCAAACAGACAGTTTGGTTTGACAGTTGAAACAATGTCAGATTTCTTGGGAAAAACTGTTAAGTGGAAAGGTTTTGATAAGTAATGAAGTCCATGAGAACCATGATTCATGACTAAAGTCAGAAAATAAATCCCCAATAATAGCACACAATCTCTTGAAGAGGCCCAGAATCTCTTCAAAAGTAAATATATAAGTGTTGAGAAGCATTAAGGTTGTTCAGTGTGAATCAAACCATTTTTCTTCAGTGTAGTCATTTTGTGACTGTTTCTCAATTCAGATGCTTCCATAGTCTTCAGGAGTAGTTCTCCGGGCTTCTTGAAGGACATTCAAAGCTCTTCTTTGGATACTGGCTGCCTCTTTTTTCCATTCTCTGTCAAGATGATCCCACATTACTTCAAATATGCCGAGGACAGGATCAGAGAAGGCCAGCGCATAACTGATAGGTGAGGTGAAGTGTGTTTGTGTGCCTGTGTGTTTCTTTTTTCTTTTCTTCGATCCAGATATACTTTTGCTGTGTTGGCAGTGTGTTTGGGATCATTTTCATCCTGGAAAATTAACCTGTGTCTTGTGTCTTTTCCAGATGGTGCTGCATGTTAGATCAAAATCTGATGGTACTTTTCAGAGTTTATAATTCCATAAATTTTGACAAGATCTCCAACACCACTGGCTGAAATGTGTGAAATGTGTGTGTTTGGCTTTCGTGTTTATTGGAGATTAAACCAAAGAGATGGAAACAAATTATGTTTTTGCCACTGGCTGCTTTTGTACAGTACTGTACATGTATTGCTAGTATTGGAATAAAAACAACTAGCTAGCTAAAAATGCCCTCTACATAGCATTGACATCTATGCTAATTACTTATCCTTAACTAAAAATTGTTTATGCAAACTGACAACACTATCAGGGCAGTAAAGTCAAACATGCATGAATGCCAGCATTTAGTTTCCATTTAATTTAACATTTGAGCAAGGGCACATGAAAAAAATAAAGAAAATGAAATTATTTAAATTTCCTATAAAGACAATCCATTTACGAGTTGTATGGAAAAAGAAGAAGCATCGAAAACTTGCAAAACTTTCAAATCTACTCACTACACAAAAAAGCACGATCATTTGAAATGCAAGGTGTGTAATACTGGCATCGAATTAGCATTTTCCTACTCAGTCATTTACACCAAGTCCCTGTCAGATTTTCCGAGATTAAAACATCTGCACTCTGTTCTGCCACTCTAATTAAAGTGAGTGATGGCTTGGCAGCGGGTGAGGTGTTTAGTCAGTTATCTGTTGCCACCATCAACACCTACTTCATGACAAATTACACCCACAACTTGACCAGGATAGATGGAAGAGCAGATAGAAATGCCTGCAGAGCATTTTAGGATTTGCAAAGAAAGAACATTTGAAAGAGACGAACAGCATCAGCTTGTTTTCGTTTTTTTCATGTAATGTGTTTTCTCTTAATGCTTTAACACTTTGATGTGAGTCCAAGTGTGCTTAGGGGGCAAAGAGGCCTCAGGGAAGTGGAAAGGTCTGGTCACTTAGGTCTACCTATAAACACCGGGGGGCCATTCCATTTCCTGAGTTCAGGAAGCCCACTTTTGAGGAAACTCAGTGGGTTCGATTTCTCTCATTTCCTCCTCTGACACCATTCCTGGTTGGAGTGCAGGAATGCAGCTGGGGAAGTGCCTCAGCAGCATCCTACAGTTGTTTCCTGACTTTGAGAAATAAGACATCAAGACAGCAGAGGAGAATAGAGACAATGACCTATTTATTGTGGTGGTCACCTTGAGGTGAGATCCAAAGTACTTTACAATCAGTACGCACATTCAGTCACAATTATGTTTCTGAGATACTTTCTAAACTTTAATAAGTGAAAAGGAGAAGGCAAGACGGTGTTAAATACAGCACATGGACCATCTAAGCTGACATAACCCTATTATACACACATACAGAAACCATCACATACACATTCTTGGACAGACACATGCACACATACACACACAGTAATTTCCTCAGATGGCCTGTAATCTTGCAGGCCTCCATCTCAGCGGCTTAGCCCAGTGGACTGGGGCAGCCGCTGCCAGCTTTCTACCCAGGGTGGGGGGCCCGGAGGGGGGGCACAGGGGAGCCGCAGGGCCTGGAGGAGCCCCACATGGATTGTATTTGGGAGCCTGAGGCATGAAATGGAATAGGTTTAATCTGTTATCACCTGCAGGGGAGTGTCGGGGCCTGCCACTGACAGACATAACGGTTGAGGTGGCGGTGGTGATGGTGTTGGGATGGGGGGTGCGGGGGTCGCAGCACCTCAGTCCCCGCTGGTAAATGAAATATCAGCCACTACAGACGGAGAGTGATATTAGTTTAATTTCTCTGAAGCTCACCTTTTCTGCCTCCCTGCCTGCCTCTCTCTCTCTCTCTCAATCTATATCTCTCTTCCTGTTCCCCACATTCAAGATTCAACAGTCAGTCCGTATGAGATTTGGCTTTGCTACATGAACCATATTAGTACTGGAAATTTGTCTTTTTGTCCTCGGCATGACCTATGTGTGCACATGCAGGAACTCACAAATTATTGGGAGGAGTCTTCTTGATTCACCCAGTTTGAATGCCATGAGCTATTAAATGATTGTTGTTAGTAGAGATGGGCAAAAAAGTAATCAGATTACAGTAACGCATTACAAGTAACGCGTTACTGTAATCTGATTACTTTTTTCGAGTAACGAGTAAAGTAAGGGATTACTATTGCAAAAACGGTAATTAGATTACCGTTACTTTCCCGTAGGAACGCTGCGTTACTGCGTTACTAAAACCGTGATTTTTTGCGAGAATGTCTCACAACAGTGACGTAAGCGAGTGCGCCGTTAGTGACAACAGCTGTGTGCAGATCAACAATGGATCACATATCGATTGTGGGAGAGAGTATGAGCGTGCAGCGTTTAAAGCGTGGAAGTACTGACCTTACTTTGAGTTTGATTCCATAAAAAGTGACAAAAACATTAGCGTCCATCGTGTGTGGGAAGAAAACTTCTTTTTACAGCGAAAAAAAACCCCTAAACTTCCAAGCAAGCACCGAGTGCGCAACGACGTAATGGGAAACTCACAGAGAAGCTCGCGGATTCTTCAACTGACCGTGGCACACCTGCACCAGGGAAAACCTCCGCCTACCGCAGTCCTGCTTTACAGGTGAAAATAGAGCAACAGGACCGCTGAGTCTTTGACTTTATTTATGTTCTGCTGTGTTTTACTTGCATCTATTTGAAAGAGTGAGTGTAAACACAAAAAATATTTTATTTTATGTGCTGGAATGTGCAGAAAATAGGTTTAAATGTTAAACTAATTTATTCAAGTCAGAGAATGTTGCATATAATTAAAATTTTGCTTGATGCATAAAGTTAAAAGATTAAAACTGATAAAACAAGTGTTAAAAAGAGACTTTTCCATTTGATTACATTTTGTATGATGGATTATGCAGAAAAAGTAGAATTGGGCTGAAAGATCTATCGCTTTATCACCTATTCAGGTTGTAAATCGTGTTTTTAAAAAGTAACTAAGTAACTAAGTAACTAAGTAATTAATTACTTTTGAAAATAAGTAATCAGTAAAGTAACGGGATTACTTTTTTGGGGAAGTAATCAGTAATTAGTTACTGATTACTTTTTTCAAGTAACTTGACCAACACTGGTTGTTAGCAAACAGTGCTACTTGTTAAGCCACTCTACGCAGTGATAAACAGAAAGTAGGCCAGATTATATAAGACATATTTTAATAAAGTGTTGTGAAAAAGATATTTGCCCCCTTCACAATTTTTTAGTTTTGCCACACTTGTATGTTTCAGATTATCTAACAAATCTTTGACAAAGCTAACACGGGTAAATAAGTGTTTTTTGACCATTTTATCTATTAGGAAAAGAAGCTATCCTAACACTTTATAAAAAAATTCAGTGGCCCTTTTCTTAAATCATGGATCTCATAAAAAGAACATACCAACAGTTAAACACGGTGGTGGTAGTGTGATGGTCCGGGGCTGCTTTGCTGTAATTGATGGAACAATGAATTCTCTCTACCAGAAGATCCTGTTGGAGAATACCATCAGTTCAACAGAGCAATGATCCAAAACAAACCAGCAACTTTAGCTCTCAATAGCTAAAAAACCAAAATGAAGGTTTTGGAGTGTTCTAGTCAACGTCTGCACTTAAATCTAACTGAGATGCTTTAGGATGACCTTAAATAGGTCCCTCATGCTCGAAAATCCTTGAATCTGGCTACATTTAAATAAATTCTTTAAAGAAAAGTGGTCAGAAATGGCCCCACAATGATCTGAAAGACTCATTGCCAGTTATTAGAGATGTTTGATTGCAGTTCTTCCTGCCAAGGGCAGTTCAACAAGTTATCGGGTTTAGGGGGCAATTCCTTTTTTGCACAGGGCAGACGAGGTTTGTATAACTTGTTTCTCTGAATGAATGAAATCATCATTTAAAAAATGCGGTTTGTATTTACTTGGGTTGTCTTGCTTATTGGCTTATTTACATTTATTTATAACAGTCTCAGAAATTATTGTATTCTCTACACTGTGACTTCATGCAAAAATATTTGCTGCTTTAACATGATCAATCTTACCACGTTACTTTCTTGACTTCCAGAAGGGTAAAGGGTAAAGTTCAGTAACCAAGTTTATATAATTCGTGAAATCCAACAGTGACCGGAGACCTCAGTATGACAAAAATGACTGAAATTGTGTCCAATGAACTTGCGTTCTTGTTGCCTTTGAAATGATTGCTTCAAAGACAGGGACCAGGTCTGAAATCCCTTACAGTCAGATGGCATCTTCAAAGCTACTTTAGCCAGGATGCCAATAAAATGGCAATGAGATGAAGTCACCTTGTTATCAGCAGAGGTGACACACTCTGTGTTACATTCATAATTTACGTGTGTATTTTAAAAGGATACAATAGAGCGTAGTGCTGCGTTTCCATCCTGGTCATGGGGAACCCCATTGCAGGTCATGACATGTATTTCAGGAGGTCTGTGGAAATTTACAGAAATAGAGAGCAGATAAAATCTCTACAGATGCTGAAAAGGCATCTTAGACGTCCACAGTGAGGGATTACAATCTAGAAGGTTACAAACCACTGTTTTTGCAGGTCACGTTTTTGTTTGAGCATCCTTTTGTGGCGCATGAAGATCAAATGCCTTCACAAACTGGGTGATCAGAACAAGAACAAGGTGAGCTGTACTGAAAACACCAAGTCTAAGTTTAAAAAAGGTGTGATGTGTGTAATTTTTTATTTATTTTTTAAACCCAATCCCTCGGAAAGTGTTTGTAAGCAACTGTTATGGATCTCACCTCTATGTTTGGCACAGGTTTAAGAAAAAAAACCATGATCGTCTTGTAGTAGTTTGACGACGCTGACATCTCCTCAACCACAATTTCCTGTAAAGGAATGAGAGAAAGAGAGAGAGGTCTGGTTTGACACTCAGGGGGCGTTGGAGAGGTTGAAAGGATGCAACTTTTTTTTTTTAAAGCCGCTTTCTCACTCCTTGAAGTGGCTCACCGTCTCTGCTACTGTACTGAGAAGAAGACATAAAGAGTAGGAGTGGGTGAAGGTTATGAAGTAAAACTCTACAACTGGGGGAGGGAGAAAATGTTGGGAAATTGTGGTGAAATGACTACCTGTGAAAGTAGAACCTGCCTCCTTCATCATTTCAACCTCTGAGCCTTAACCAGCATCTCTTTTTTTGGGATATACCAAATAATTGAGGGTGAGATCGCTTTTTTTTGTCTCCACCAGACAATAAACCGCATTCCCTTTATTAATGTATTCATGTCTTTCCTGCTTCATATCTCTACAGGAGGATGTTTGTTTGTTATGGTACAATGGTGTGTAGATTGTACCACTGGGAGTGGCATGTTCGCTCCTTTTTATTTTTTTTTCCTCTTTTTTTGCAAGGCAAGTCATTTTCGGTTTAAGCTGACATAGCTCTAAAAATAGGTGTGGTTGGGAGGTTGATATTCTCACCCACGCATATTTACAAACTCCTGCTCCTTACCCGTGCACATACACACGTTGATACAGCGTATTCACACACACATGCTCCATTTTGCCAACAACCCACACAAACAGATGTGGCACATGCGACAGAAAATATTCCGTTTCACACATTTTCGCTCAACTTTATTGTTGCTGAGTATCACCGGGAGGCCTTTATAGGTTTATGACACCCTAAAAAAAAGAGAAAGAAGTCGGTTTTCTTTCTTCAGTCAGGGTGAAAAATACACTCAGTGGCTTGCCGCTTCAAACAGAAATACGAAATACATAAAAAAAATGCACAGAACAAGAGGAAGCATTGATCTACTAGTGCGTGGCAGGTGTGAACTCCCCTCAACACCACTACTACCACTACATACATCACACAGCGTCATGTATGTCTCAGTGTCCTTCGGATGAGCACCCCGGGTCCAAAAAGTGCCTCTACTCCGCGGCAGGGAAGCAGCGTTTGCTTGAATCACCGCATTGTTATGCGGCGACAGGACAGCAGGTCCGCTATTGTGATTGCAATCAAGCATCCCCAGACAACCATCACAACCAACTAATTAGAGAATTAGATGATCAAACAAGGCTCCTCCAAAACTTGTGCCAACTGCACTGCGTATTTTGGCACGTGTCACTGTGTACCTGTCAGTCTCAATGAGCAAAGTGCAAACAGCTGCAGATTCTGGGGGGAAAAAAACATGGGAAGGTATTTTTTTTCAATCAACTCTAATGTGAGTTTCTTCCTGTATGGGAACTTCCAGAAGAATTTGCTGGAGTTGACTGTTTATTTTTGTTAGCACAGAAACCAGTGTGCGGAACATAGTTTTAGAAGTTAAAAAGCTATTTGTCACCGCGCAGAAATGACACAGGAATGACACATCCTATTCAGTGGCTCTGCAATACATCGCTAATGAAGCGTGGGGCGAAAGAGTGGGTGTGACAGGTAATGAAGACGGGCAGGGGAAAGCAGAAGGAAGAGGTTTATAGAGGGCAGGGCCGGGCCTACTGTATGACATACTGTAGCTGGGTAAATGGGTGACTAGTGTTACAGTAGCATGATGCCGTATCAACTCTCATGCTATCTCCATCCAGATCGTATGAGGAAACCCCGACTAAGAACAACAAGATTAGTCAGTAATCAGATGTTATGTGATACTGTGTACACTCCACTGAGAACCCAGAATGCAGACAGGTTGTTTGGATAGAAGCAAGAGTATAAGAGCACTTTTTACAGACTGAGGCCAAACAGTAGTCTGCCCTGGTGTTTACAAAGATTTTGATGAGTAAACATTTGTGTGTCTTAAGTATTCCTGTATGTGTTTAACTATCCGCATCAAGACTTGTAGGGTCCACTTGGGTACAAATATCACCATCGAGCTCCGTCGAGACGTCCACATGCTTGGCACAAATTTTTTATGAACATAAAGACTGGTCTGACGTGACTTTACATTACAGTGCACCAGCTCTCCGTGCATCCTTTTGACAGACTTCAAACAAGAATAACTGGAATGTCTACAGTTGTCTGTGTCCACATCCGCAACCGAGTATAATCCATGATGGTGTGTTGTTGTCACTGTCATGTCACGTCCAATTTCAAGATGATCTGATAAGGTTTAAAATGTTTTCTACAACCATTCATTTATAAGATTTTATTTTTGGTTTGTCTTTTGTTTTATTTTTCACAAATTTGCACACATTTTCACATATTTTATGTGCACATTCACTGATGAATAAATGAAAAAAAAAATCCAATATTGTAATATTCAAAAACAATAATTAAAAATGACCATGGGGTAAATACTGCAACTGTTTATTTAAGTATATTTGTAAATGTGCTTAGCCTTCAAGCGACTGAGTGGGGTAATTGACCCTAGCTAGATATTCATACGTGGCATTGAGATATTTTACATCGTAAAAATGTTTACAACCATGAATTTGTCCATCTATTTTTCCTATAGTTTTTCATAGTTTTGTACAGGAGTTGTTCCACTGTTGTGGCAAGGTGAGGGGAAAGGAAATACAATATATAGTTATTTAATAAGGATATTTTTCACAGGACAGGACAGGACAGTACACTCCATGATCCAGTAGATTGTAGAGCTATCTTTAGCATCAAAACCTTTTGTTTGCTGTATGACTTTACAATGTTGGTTCACTTCACTGAAGATCGTGGGCATTTGTTTATGTCCTTCCAGGGAATTTCAGTCAGGTTCAGGTCTGGACTTTGGTTGGTCCACTCCAACACCTTGATTCTTTTCTGTTTCAGTCATTCTGTTATAAATCTATTGCTCTGCTTGGGATGATTGTCCTGTTGCATGACTGAGGTTGGGCCAAGCTTTAGCCGTCAGACAGATGGCCTTACATTTGACTCTAGAATGATTTAGTATTCAGAGGAGTTCATGGTTGACTTCAAGGTGCCCAGGTCCTGACCAAATGCAGCGCTATAAATTATGTTCAGACATCTTCACTTTGGTCATGTCTGTCCAAAGGATGTTGTTCCAGAAGTCTTGTAGTTTGGTTTGATGCAACGCTGCAAACCAAAGCTGTGGTGAATGTTCTTTTTAGAGAAGAGGCTCTTTCCTATTAACTCTTACAAAGAAGCCATGTTTGTTCTGTTGTTCACTCATGTCGAGTCTGAGACGTAACATTTGGATTTTTTGCTGTTTCTCTGAACATTGTATAGCCAGACCTTAGGTTGAATTTGCCAGTGATATTCACTTATCTTTTCTCCCACTCTATGGGAGCTGGGATAGGCCTTGATGGACAGATGAGCAGTGGTATATATCGCCAAATACTTTTTCTCAAGGATGGTTCACAAAGAATATGTCTAATATTGCAAGAAGTTAAAATCATATGATCATGGCCAACTATAAGCCAGATTGGAATTCTAACCAAACTTTAGGGTTGGAGATTTCTCTCCTGTGAGCATATGTCGTCCTTGTGTTGTTATTTTCTTACATCTAGTTCCCGCAGTTAGTTAATTTTTTCAAAGTCAAAACACAAAACACAACCACTTCCTTGAGGCTGTTCCAAGTGCTATGCAGAAATAGAGTGATTAATGTCCCCATACTCTCACAATGACATCATGACAGTAGTAAGGACTGATGTGTGACATGCGATGCAGAAATGACCTGACCTCAACGCAGCATTGTAAGGGCTCAGGATTGCAGACATGGCTGACGAACCCGCAACATGCGCAACGTGTTTGCACATAGTCTGTCCTGAACCTCGGCACAGTGAGAATGAAGAGATGGGGAACAAACAGTGTCAGTTTGTGTGTGTGTGTGTGAGAGACAGCTCAGTGATGAGGGCAGGGTGCTGACGAGAACCTTTCTCAGCAGCTCCTGCCAGGCTCTGTTTGAATTGTAAACATGTCAGAAAGTGTGAGAAAGCCTCTGTGCATGACGATGATGGACTCCTTTGTTTTGGTTCTCAGGGTAATAATAGCTGATGATGAGACAGGTTAACTTTAGTCGAATTGCGGGCATGCAGGTGGTTACAGACAGGCCTCGATGGCAGGGCAGCGGCAAAACAGGTTGGGCCGTTGCCAGTGTGAGAAAAACTATAAGGATATTTACGTAGTCTATTCTTACTGCCACTAAGAAAAAACAACTGGCAGAGATATTTTTCTCTGCAGACGCTCACTAAAAATCTCTCTAAATTGAATTTCACATTTTCCAACATTAGACTGAAATGCTACTTAAATGAGATAAAGATTATGCACTTTACAGCTGAAATATTAGAGTGGCATTCAGGAAAATTAGAAGAAAAAAAACATGCACTAAAGTCCCCGAAAGCAACTGATAAGGCGTCACTCTGTTTCTCTACATCAAGACCATCAAACCTCTGTAAAGTTCACACTATATAATTATAAACATAATGTCATTATGTCATGGTACATTACTAAACCTTGTTAGCCCATTACCTTCTAGCGCCCAAAGTGATTAGACATGGAAGGCCCCGCCCTTTCCTGTACTCCCACTCACTCTGAGAGGAAGCAGGAAGCTGCTCGCATGTCAGTCATCTCCAGACGGGAAGTGCCTGGAGATGGCTAGCCTTTAATGCTGTAATTATTGTAACTATTGTTTGGATTGATAATCACGCTCATTACAGAGAGATGGGAGGAAAAGGAAGGAAGTCGGAACCTTTAAGGCGACTTGTTTGAGTCCAGGGTTTGTTCCGTGGAGGTCTGACAGATGGGGTGATGGGAGGGAACGAAGAGGTCCAGAGGGATGTGTGTAACCGCTTGGGTGCATGGGAAAGCTTGTTTGTTCAGAGGGTTTTCATTTGATCTGGGTTTCTCAGAGTAATTATCTGGGCTGGTGCTTCCAGGGAGAACAGCGATTAACACAAGCTAGGGGTCAGGGTAAGACAGCACTCAGTACGCTAGAGAGAATGAAATAAACCAGAGGGAAGAGATATTCACATAGTGTAAATACTTTATTTTTTAAATCCTCTACGTGTACATGACAGCTGTAGTTATAGGTCAATTTATACTTCTTTCATTCCTCTCATCTGAAAACATGAACATCCTCCAGAATGTACTCTCACTGTAAATATCAAGCTTTATCCAACAGCTTAGCATAGCGTTCCAGCAGTATGCTAGGCTGGATGTCTAAACATAGGATTTTTTCAACACTGATGTCAATGCTGATACTGAATACCACCAATCAGTACTTATAGGTACTCTTACTGATGCTCTTCTTAATATTTTCCATGTTTTACACTGTCCGTAGACAGTGTAAAACATGGATATAACTTGCTGGAAAAACCATTGAACCCAGTGTGGGAGTTCCTTAAACCTGTATTCTACCTGAAGACCACCAGATGGTGATAGCTGGGGTTGCAAAAAGATTTCCAGTCCTTTAGAAGTCTATAGGAAAATGGCTTTCTGTCTTGACCTCTGTAAACAAATTCCTAATGTGTTTATGAGCTCAGTCACTCCTTTTGTGTCAAATTGTAAATAAAAATTCACTAAATTTTGTAAATCTTGGTCATATTATGTATCAAAATGGAGGATTATCTGTGTTGTGAAACCACAAGATCGTGACTAACATATAGTAATGGTTTGGTTTGCAACCAAGATGGCGGCAGAGAAAACGCTCATCTCAACACTCGAAAATGGAACTTAACAAAATAATGGGTGACTTTACGTCCTTTGTGCAGCTTATGATCACAGGGCAAGACTCAGAGTACACCCCAAGGCCAATTCAGAATCACCAATTAAGCTATGCATATCTTTAGACTGTGGGAAGGAGTCGGAGTACTCGGAGTGACGGAATATCAACATGCACACTATCTTCACCTGGCCGGTGGATTTAAATCCAGGACCTTCTTCCCGTGAGGCGACGGTGCTAACCACTGTGCCACTGCCACTTCTTGATGCTTCAATATGTTTAACTGGATGTTAGTTATGACAAAACCCGTTAACCACCACTCAAATGTTACATTTAATCTGTTTAATACACACGAAAATTAAAATGTAACAAATGAGTGGATGGAGTTTTACATTGTGGGTTGAGGGCCAGACTATTCCTTGGGCACACTAAGCTAATCAGTTTCTTGCTGTAGCTTCATGTTTTGTATACAGACTTGAAAGTAATGAAACTATTCCTTTAAGGGAGTATTCCTTTAAGGTGGAATACAAAATTGTCTAAGTTGTAACAAATGAAAGGTACTGAAAATGAATTTAGCCTCTTATTAAGTTTCTCACTGAAACTTTAACTTTAACTTTTTGCATGTTAATGCCATAAATTTAAAATCACATAGAGGTTTTAAATAATTTCCTTTTTTACATCAACTTTTTAAAATAAATTTGTAATTTTATTTAGCTTATATTTAACTCATTTTTTTTAACTGTTAAATGATTCGGATCACAAAAACTGTTGTAGACAGGTGGAAAAAATGGGTTTGGAAATTTCTCTCTATATCTGGAATCAGTGAAAGCTGATACTCAGGGAAACGAATGGAAAACAAAACTGACAAACAATTAAAAAATAAGTCGTAAAAATGAAACCATGGTGAGAAGGCATAAAACAATAACAGGGCAACACGCAGAGCTTACAAACTAAAACTGGAATTTTTACTTGCCGTGCCAACTTTACTTTTGCTTCAGGGCAAAAAACAGTCTAGCACAAAGAGGGGACAGTCCACCTATCACACCTGTTTATCAGTTACATGCCTATAATATCTACATGCAACCACATCTTTTAAACAATGAGACTGTTTTCTACTGCGAGGAGATAAAATTGCTCCGGGATAAATATAATTTACTGGAGGCATTCTGTTATGATAGAGATTGTAGAAGCTTGCAAACTATAATTAGAGAAGTGTCACTTGATTACACTTTTATTTGTATGTAACTAATCTTTAAAACCCCATTTTGGAGCATTACAACTTTCTCTTCTTCTTTACACATTACCCCTGATAGTTATCGCAGCATCTCCATATTAAAGACATTTACAATTAGTTTTTACTTTTGATGGCAAGGTGTAGTTTCAGTTTAGTTTTTACATGGAGAAAAAGTGCTTTGCTTTCTGTTCCACTTCTATGTATGCGTGACCTCTTAACCCCAGTCCCAGGGAAGCTAGGCTACCCAGTTATAAACACACACACAAAACCTCCACGTGCCTTAAAACGACAAAAAGGAGAAATTAACTTTTGACCTTGTGTCTCATCCTGAGACCTGCTACTGTTCACATTGTTTCCAAATTGTGTCCCATCCTAATGGCCCTTTCTGTATTGACAGTAGCACAAAAGCTACCGTGAGGAGAGCTAAACATCAAATAAGATTTAATAATGATTTAAACACTAGTTTTTAAAAAATAATCAGTTATCATTTCTGAAGAAGTGAGACACAGGCATGCAGAGGTGGGAAGGAAAAAAATGAGTCAAACAAGAGATGCCACTCTTCATGCTTTCACTTGAAGAAACCGATGAGAAAATACAGGATCCTTTGTACAGTAATTTAGTAGTTTTCTTTATGAGTACAGTTTAAAACGAACACTAGACGGTGATTCCTTCTAGGAAATTTATTTCATAAGAGCAAGCTGCTGTATTCTTTTCTCATTGGAATGGAAATGTTTAAGTTGAAGCCGTGAATTTAGAAGTGCTGAGATGGTTTTTCGGGCTTTTCCAAATGTTGTGGTTGGTGGTTGGTGTGTTGCCAGACTGAGCGTTAGATAACAATGGACCACATTGGCCTACAGTGATTAATCGCATTCAACCAGCATTCATCCTCACATCCCTTACATTATAATGTGGTGTAAAGAGTAGATTAATTATAACCAATAAAAGTAATCATTAAAGATATGAAAGGGTATATTTGAAAAATAACGGTAATATGGCATTTACACAGCTGAATATCAGATCATCAGAACCTACTGAAATCATTGGCCAGTGCCACACCTACAGCTCCACCTTACCATTACAGACTTTGTGGAGAGAACAATCATGATATCATCTGGACACCAGCACTGGTGCCAGGTTCCTGCTGTTGAAATGCAGGTAGAGAAATGCAGGGACTCCTTGACTCCTGTCTCCTTGACGGCTGCAGTGCAGGTACTGAGTTTGCATTTTGTTTGTTAATTGTAATTTAATTCAAAGACTCAAAGAGTAGCGAGATGGATGATTGAGACAGAAGAATGTCTTTGATAAACACACTCATGGCCCTTGGGGTAAATGAGCTTATTAGGCAACCAAGAACACACACACACACACACACATTGAGGCTGGGGTCAGCTGATTACAGGGGTATGTTAGCCCCCTGGGGCTAGTCCATTCAGTGTAGGGTTAGCACACAAGTTTATGGTATTTGCATCCATTTAAATTGCTAAAGCTCTGACTGAGGAGTTTGCTTAGTCCTGCTGGGGCCAGCAGTGCTTACAATGTCCCCTGAAGAGCTGACTGAGCATGTCTCAGCCTGAGGTGTCAATGTGCTTGTGGGCGTTGCATGACAGTTATACCTGATACCCAGCCTTTCTTTTTTCTTTCTTGTTTTCTTTCTTTCACTTAACAGCTTTTTACCCTTTTACAATGTAAGGCAATTATGACAGTCCTGCAAATATTCATTGAATTCCAAAATTGCAATTAAATCTTATCATCCACAAAACTGAAAATAGTCCTTAATAGTAACCGATACAAGACTGGAGGCTGAATAATAACAAAAATGGGGGAAAAAACCCAGCAAAGAAAATACATTGAAATGCCTAATGTATATTATATTACACTTAATATAATATAATGCCTAAAATATCTAATATTTAAAAAAATATAAATATAGTTTATCATGAAAACTTTTAATTTGCAGATCAGAGATTATTTTGAATTAATGAACCCTGGATTTATATAATAGTTAACCCTCTTATTTAGTTTTGTCAAGTCACCATTTACTTCCATTTTATATACACCTTGCTGCCAAAAACTAACCCAGAGTTTCTCTAAACATCCATAAATAAGCGTTAAGGACCTGTTTGTGTCTTAGTACACTGGACTGATGCAACAGGTCACCAAGTCGCTCGTACAAACAACAGAGCTGGAATAAAGGTACAGGGACTAATTTGACATTATGTGCATGTGCATGTGCATGTGTGTGTGTGTGTGTGTGTGTGTGTGTGTGTGTGTGTGTGTGTGTGTGTGTGTGTGTGTGTGTGTGTGTGTTAACCACAGAAAACAAATAGCCAATTTGGTTTTATTGTGCTCCTGGAGGTCCACTCAACCCCAGAGACAGATGACAAAAACAGGCCCACTCAGAGAGGCCTTCTTTGATATACAGTCTGTTAAACACTAAAAGAGGGGATAAGATAAATGACATCAATAATGTCAGAATGAGAATATTTTGTTAATCCCAGAGGAGATCATGTGGTCACAGTTACTCCATGACAGTAAAAACAGGAGCTAACAAGTTGAAGTTCCAATAAACACTAAAATATATTAAAAAAATTACAAAATATTACAAAAAAGCTCTAATAAATACAAATATGTGTATTTATCTTAAGATGTACTTATGATTAGTATCTTAAGATGAAAATGTGATGTTTGTCTTTTTCATTATGTAGAAATAAAACTTCAATTTAAGAAAATTATTTGACTATCAAATCTTTTTTAAGTGCATCAAAGCAAAGAAAGTTACACAACTAACATAAATTTCAAATCATGCAGGCCTCAAACATTATATTAAAAGTAGGTGACAAGAATTAAAAACATTGCTTTTAATCAATTGTTAGAGATACATGTGAATTTTGTACGTAAGCTGAAAATCAGGATATAACATGGAGCAAAACAAGTGGCCCAAACGTTAATTTCAAAAGTTAATTTCAGCTCTATTTTTATCAGCTGCATCCTTAAAATGTTGCCTACGTGTTAGGGGCATCAGTAAGGATGGTCCCTTATTATTATTATAATACATAATGATATTATCTGATGCTACTTAATTGCATTTTATTTTGCTGAATTTTATTTGTAAAGCAGAACTCCAAAAATGCTGTTTTGCCGCCAGCTGTCATCTGACACCAACATTCTTTGCAGATCTTTATCTGCATAATATCTGCAAACAAGTGCAGTAGAGAAAATGGTAAACACACTGTGAACTGTTTATATTTCTGCATAAATGTAATCTGAAATATCCCCAGATTTTTGCCACTAAAATAGGATTAGGTCATTTTCGCTAATAAATAAATCTTGTCTCATTTGTTGTAGTGATTCTTTTTGTCTGCTTTAAGGAGCTGTGAGCAAATCTGGTGATGTTTTAATGAAAACTTAAAGTAAGCAAAAGTCCATAATTAATGTATAGAATACAAATGAAAAGTTAAATGCAAATATCTTGAGATGGTAGTAGAATAAAACTACTTCTGTTGGCCCACATGTCAGCACACAATACGCCTCTTTAATCCTATTAAACACACACTCTTACGAGGTAGTAAATGCCTCAACAGGCACCCCAAACACAAACACACACTTAAGGCCATAAACAGCAGTCGGCAGGCCTGCTGTGCTGTCTGCCCTAAAGGTTCTAATCACAGTGACCTCTACAGTACAGAATCAACCTGAATGAAGGGGCTGTAAAGTCCTTCATCACTGTACTCTGCACTAAAGAGCCTCGTGGATTGGCCCTATAAACAACATGAGGGGTCCCTATCAGACGCACTGAAGCTGGGTGGGACAGATGGAGTGCAGTGATGGTGTAGGTAGGCACGGAAGTACGTAATTAAAGCAGGAGTCCGGGCTCTGAGGAGGCCAACAGATGGAAAGGAGTTACCCCCCAACCACCCGATTCCAACTCCACAGAGGACTGAGGCTGGCAAGCACAGGAACGCTAAAAGCAGAGTGTGTGTGTGTGTGTGAGAGAGAGAGAGTGTGTGTGTGTGCGCATGCATGTGGCCTTGGGTGTGTGATAAGCACATGTTCCCCTGGGTGAGCGCTTGAGTGATCTAACAGGGGCAATTAATTTGTTTTATATACAATTTAACTCTTCGGAGCTCTGACAAAGGAGGCAGTCCTCTGGGACCTCTGAATGCTCTCTGATACAAACCACGGGGGAGATGCACAACAAGAATGCCCGTTTATGCCCAAGCTTTCATGTGCGCTGATGAGGGTGAGGTGGGGGCAATCCACATGTAAACTCATTTTCCTCCATGAATATGTAATGGAGACTGATGAGACTAATGACTTGTAGAGGTGACCTACTTATTTACACCGAGGAAATGGGGATCTGAGACTTTCATCTGTCACACATAAGACAAATCTCAGATTATTTATGTACAAGCAATGCTTTTGATATCCCAAGAGAGGCTATCATCTGACTGACAGTGTCTTTTGGATCTAATTTATGCTCTTTTATCTCTGAGTTATGACTCGGCCTGCAGAGGACACAACAATGTGACCTTTCCCCTTCCAACTCTTTTAGTACTCGGACACATGACAAGGAAAAAAAAATCTCAAAAAGTCTATATGTATCTGAACTGAAAAGGGATAGCAGTTTGACATTAATCACTATAAATGTACTGTTCTTTGTGAATACAGGGAATCACTTTAAATTTGAGGTAAACAAATATTAACAAACAGCAATTAGAAGTCAAGTTTTACTTGAGCTTGAGTCCTCCCATAACTCATCTGCACAAAATCACGTGGAATCGGCCTTATTTTAGGAAGCTAAACCCTTAAAAAGAAAAACCTCTTGAATGACAGCATTCACCTAACATGTTTGTTTTTGGTTATAAACTACTGTTGCAATGTAGCAAATAGACTCTTGTGGATATAAATACGTGTTATCATGATTATTACATTACCTCCACCAAGGAGGTCATGTGTTTGGTAGCATTTTTGTGTGCGCCTGTCATTCTGTCTTGGAAGGTTTTCAATCTATTCTGATAAAAATTTATAGGGGTGTAGACTTGGGGTCATGTTGACAATGCATTAAAACAAAAATTTGAAAATCGACAAAAAGCTGTATGACGAATGTGGTGTGTGATGTCAACATATAGAAAGTACTGTAAAAGGATTTAAAATATCATGTCATATTTGACCTTAGTCAACAGATTGGGAGGTCAAAGTAATAATGCTATATAGAGCCATTTAAAACTGTTTCTTACTGCCATTGTTTGTATTGACAACAAATAGGCATATAGGGAGTGATATATGGAGAACAGTGGGCCTTGCAGGTCAAATAAGATCAAACTTTCTTGTCACCAGATTTCATAAAATGTCTTTAAACTTTAAAACTTTGCTTAAAATTCCCCTGCTTTTGTTTGTATTGACTGAATTTATGAAATGACCCTGATGTATGTGGATTCTAAGTATCACATTATAGTTTGCATTCAAATGTTGTGTCATATTTGACCTCTGACCTCACTTTTACATTTTACATCTGCCATTCTTTCAAGTTGAAATCACATAAATGTGAAACAAAAACTCCACCCATTGTTGACATTTTGTTATGAGTCATGTAAGACATTTGGTACTGGAATTGAGTGTGTCTGTGTACGGAGAGGGATTTAAACCCAACACGAACACGCTCCTGTGTAGTCCTCCAAAATCCCAACTGCGTGGTTCTGTACATGGATGATGCCGTGTGTTGATGGAATGTTAATTGATATGTGGGATGAAATAGGGAGTTCATCAGGATCAGTGTCCACTGGCTGCAGTGGACACTTTCCATATTTTTTAGCAGTCGCCTTCACTTCAGCATCTTTGCATATTATATTTTAGCTCTTCTCCATGGCTGGCTGATGGACCCACAACAATACAGGCAAGAATAGCCCCCAGACCGATTGTACCACATGCTTTGCACACTAGCTCCATTAATGACAGACAGACCCTCCACAGACGGCCAACACGCTACAGCTCCTGAACCGTAATTTCAAAGTCATTCCGCTGTGACCACACATTTACTGCAGCACATCTCAGCTACGCTAACAGTGGTCAGTAACTCAAGTCAATGAAAACCAACACGTCGCAGGAGTACTTTATCATACATTAGCCTTCACGTTTAGAGAGGAAATGACAGGTCAAAATGGGGATTTCCAAGCATCATTTATCTATCAAAGGCGCCTGATGGTTTTCTGCTTATCATAACCTAATTTGTTTTGGCTTTTTTATACAGTGCTGAGTTTCCTTCTCGGCAACAGGTCCATTAAAGCTTTAAATTTGCACACGCTCAAAAAATAAATAAAATTTGGACCCAAGAAGTAGATTATGATCCATGGTGATTTTCGCCTTTTTTTTTTTACTGATCCCGTGTCAAGGTTATTTAGAAGGGGTCAAAAGTTGAGCCCTCTGTAGCCTGTGTGTGTAAACAACAGCTACTGATAAAAGTAATAAGGCCTTCCCACCCCTAAAAAAAGGGGAAAAAAACAGTTAACCATCTCACGTAACTCTTTTCACACCCTTTCTGGCTCTCATTTAGTCTCATTAACTCGCCAGTCCTCCCTCCCCTCCTCCTGTGACCTTCCCCTCCTCTGCACAGGCTAGTGACGCTGTCTGCCCATCAGTCCATATTGGTCTCCTGAGAGAGCTCAGGACGCTGGGAACGAGGACCCCCAAACGGTTCTCTGGAGAAAGAGGAGAGAGTGAGACAACAGGTTTGATGATGAAGGGAATGACCCTTAAAAAGATATTGAATGCAGGGAGGTTGGCATCGCAGATAGCAACTATACCCTTTGAGTCACAGCCTCCCCTAATTAGAATAAAAAACAACCTGGACCTGATGATAAGGATGGCATGAGTGTCATCAATCTCAGATATGGAGGGAAGAAAATGAGCAAAAACAAAAGAACAGAGGGGACGGACCGTGGGAATTATCTGACAAGTAAAGAGGACAGCAGTTTCTTCATGCTGCTGTTCCAGGATGGAGATATTGATTGCTCAACAGGGCTGCAGATCCCAGAGGATGGTAGCAAGTGAAAACTATATTTATAGTTTCATAATAGAATCTGTTAAAACAGATGCTGAAGCAAAACCTAAAGTAGTATTTAAGACACAGACATAAACCTAGATGAAATTTCCTTCAGTATTTGCAGTTTCGCCTCTTCAACTCAGTCAAACAAACAGACTTTATTACAGCCGATTGTGTTCTGTGCAGCCATAGTAACAGTGCAAACAGGAACTGTCCCTCATGTAACACACCGTGACTTTTCACGGTGCATCAAAATGCAAACAACTACACAATGTGAACAGGATTCAGGTATAGCAAATGGCCAACATAGACACCGTGGCGCCATTCTGCTTACACAACTGGGGAAAAGCATTGGCCCCCTTCCTGATTTCTTAGTTTGTTCCATATTTGTCACACTAACATGTTTGAGGTCATCAAACAAAATTTTTACATTAGGCAAAGATAACCCGAGTAAATACAAAATACAGTTTTTAAATAATTATTTTGTTCACCGATAGGAAAAGATCATCCAAACCCACCTAAAAAGTAATTACGCCTACTTGTTAAACCAAGAATCAACTGTGATTAACCACATTTGTTGGAAAGCTTTCAGTTTCACCAGCCACACCCGGACCTGAGTACTGCCGGAGCTGTTAAATAAATAAATCACTTACAAAGAACATGTCTGGAAAGTAAAGCTAAACTAAAAGATTTCAAAAAGCAACACATAATGTAGTCACTGACATCTGTCAGTCTGGAAAGCCTTACAAAACCATTTTTATGACTTTTATGACTATACCACTGCTGTTCTCTCATAGATGGAGAACAGCAGTGGGCCTTGCAGGAAGTGTCCAGACTACCAAAATTAAGAGTCCATCAACGACTCATATGGTCACAAGAGAACCCAGAATAACATCTAAAGAACTGCAGGCTTCACTTGTCTTAGTTAAAGTCAGAGTTCATGATTCAAGAATAACAAAAAGAGACTGTGCAAAATGGTATCCATGGGAGAGTCCAAGGAGAAAACCACTGTTGACTGTGTTGAGGTGTTACTAACATTGCTGCTGGGTGGCTTGCTTAGAAGGACTACTTGATAGACCACCTATCTGATACTTTATTTAAAAAAGTATCATCCTCTTTTTTCCCACTCTATTATCCAAATCTAAAAAACCACCATGCAGTGATGATTCTTTCTTAAACCCACTACTAACCACAGCCTGTAATTATGCATAATTCCACCAAACAGTGGATCATTGTGTTGTGAAAGAGAACATTACTTAAGTATTTTCCCATTTGTAGCATTATCAGAGAAAGTGTCAAACCAGGAAAAACTGTGAGCTGCAGATACAGCTTTGAGGAAACATGGACTCGCCTCCCTGGAAACATTCTCATCAGGCCTTAACCCATTTAGCCTGTGTCTTAATGAGGCAAAAAGCCTTGCTGATCAGACCTCAGACACATGGGTAAATAACACCTTAGGGAAAGCTGGGAAATTAACAGAGCACATTTCAGCCTGAATCATTTATACATAATTATACACAGAAAAAGGATGAAAGGATCTGTCAGAGAGGGAACCCACCCGTAATCAAGCCTAAAACAAAACTATTAAAAAGGCAGAATGGAGACTGTTAAGTGGTTTGACCTTCAGTGACTCTGCTGTCGGGAGATGCAAAAAAGTCCAGGAATATTTGGCATATTTGCTAGAAGACATTAAAGTTATGGTAGAAAGAAAATGAGACGGCGACTCGGAGAGAGAGAGCAACAGATTAACTTTCCTTTCATGCTCTGATTTACTGCTAGGTGTCAGTTTAGTTGAAAGAATTTAATATAAAGTGATCTATGTATCTTGGCAACACTGTGGTATGACGAAAGGCTCGATATGAGCAGGTAGATTTCCATTCCTGCATCACAGCTCATACCGCGAAAAAATATCCATTGTACTGACGCTACAAAGTTTGGGTATTTTTCTAGCGTAAACAGAAGCTGGTGCCAAAAGTTTTTAGTCTTTCAGATAGAAGGAAGCTGATTTGTAATGTGAGCAGTAACTTAAGACCAAAGCAACATCAAATGTATTTGCATTTTCTCTTCACAAGCTCAATATTCATCAGTCCAGAGCAGGACACTTGCACAGGCATGTACCCCAGCACAAGACGGTCTTCTGATTTGCAGACATTATCCTAAAGAAAGAAAAACTATTAACACAGATGGGATCAGTTTGCTTACGAAATAAGAATGTTTAAAACCGATTAGCAGGCTTTAATGCAAACTCACTGCTCTCCAAAGTTAAATAAAGACAGTCAATGTTCTTCTTATTGTACATATTGATCTGGACAGGTCTTTTACTACGTGGATTGTGATTGGACATTGGTGATTTTATCCACTCGCCACTTTTGCAACAGTGTATGAAAGCTGCACTACAAGTACACATTTTAAGATAACATTTTTTTTGTGACCGTTCATACTAATTTTGCTGCCCAAACGATTCAAACAACCTGAAGGCACATGTGAACAAATATAACTTCATAAAAAAATGCTTTCCTTTTGTAGGTGTGAACATTTTTTTGTCAGAGACGGGCCCGCAGTTGTTATTCATACCCAAGGGCAGTTGCACGTATATGAAAAATAGTCACCATTGTGTTAAGGTGCATCACACTACATATGTTATAAGACTGTTTTCAGTTTTGCAAGTAAAATGTAACCATGCAAAGCCATGCAAAAGTAATGCTGCACGTACAGAATAAATAAATGAACGTAGTGGTTCAACCCGTGAGCCGTTTCTAACCGTACACCTCTCGACCTTTCACAGCAGTTAACTTTGCTCGTGAAACTTGGCAAAAAGAAACTCGCCAATTTCCTTCTACACTTATCCAGTGCAAACTCTGGTGTTTTCGCTCCCGCTGAGAGGTGCAAACTCAGACCTGTGTCAGTTTATCTGCAGCTGACAGCAATCCGCTCCATCACGCAGCCCGTACAGAATGAATGCAACAACGGTGCTCTCTCGGTTCACTGTAGACCAAAAGATAGGAATGATGCAAGCGTAGGCTCGGCTCTGCTATCATACCATTAAAGCCCTTGGGCGTACTACGGGGCTATGACGCATAACAACTTGCTCACTCTCACACTTACACAGGGAAAAAGAGAGAGAGGGAGAAACAAACATACAAAGATTTAATCTGCGCTGGCCTCTCACTTTGATGAACCAAGGAGCCAAGAGTCTGGGTGCTGGATTAAGATGGCTGAACTAGATTCACACACACACACACACACACACACACACACACACACACACACACACACACACACACACACACACACACACACACACACACACACACACAAACACAACACACTCCCTCGCTTTCCCTAGAGGGGTTAACCCTGATACCCCATTCATTTACATTGAGTAGTCTTTTTTTTTCTAACGTGAACACAAAGACCGTCTCACAATGGTTAAAAAATCCACCTTTGAGATTAGCCAGCATAAACAAACAGTCATCTGAGAGGAGACCTTTCTCTCTTCTCTCCATCATACACAAGGGCTGAGGCCTTCTTTAGTCTGGGCCTGTTAATAAATTATATCCAGGGTCTAAATTAATGATCCATATTATTAGAACCGGTAGAGGCTAGTATGACTAGGATGTGTTTTGTTACAATGTGGAAAGCCAGCTTGATACTTACTTTGAGGTATTATGGAATCCGACACCACAGGCTATGCTAAAGAAAATTTCCAGAAGAGAGGTTTGATGCTGACTGATTCATGACTCAAACATGACCTTTTCCATTTATGCCAATCAGAAGATTGAACTGCAGAGGTGTAAGTATGCTGTAGGAACATTTAATAATTACTTGTGTTGTCTCAGTGGTGTGGGTACAGGGTCTGGCACACCAGGAGCTTCAGCTTGTCAAGATCTTTTGCCAGATTTGACTGAGTTTGAGCAAACTTAACTTGGGACAATAGGAATGCCTGAAAGTATCTGACAGTAACTGAGTATTACTATTTATCAAGAGGTCCTGCAAGATAATCACAGAGTGTAGGTGAAAGGTAACAATAGGGCTTAAGTGTCAACCTGAGCCCTTTTGCAAACAAGCACTTAAGCACCCACACCTACACTTAACTATTAGGGAATCAGGCAGCAAATGCCATGAACCACATAGCCTGCATGTGTCCATACATATAAAAAGCCAATTTAATAAGCATATAAAAATGTTTGATAAACCGATTACACAAATCTAAAGGTCTACTGGAGCCCAGGAGAAAAATCCCGGATTTTCCACCAACAATATCTGGTTTTATTATCTATTGTAAGCTGTCCTGAGATAACTGATATTATGAATTAGCATAATATAAATTATAAATTTTATGTAAATTTTGCTTATTTACCAGAACTAGATGGTAACTTTTTTTTCTAGTTGTCCAACTTGTGTTTAGCTTAGATTAGCACAAACACCAGCTAGCCTAGCTTGTTCCAAATGTTTTCTTCCAGTAGACCATGTTCATATCTGTCTATTAAAATTGGTCACATTTTGTAGTTGCAGCTTATGTGTATAACGTTCATAAAACCACACTGATGGTTGAATTTATACATTGGAATTTCGAATGGATTACAAAAAGCTTCAAGCGCAATAATAACTAGTTGGCTAGCTTACTAGCAAGCTTACTGGCTAGCTTATCCTCCAAGCCTGTACGCGACAATTATTTAAACAGGAACATTTTGAAGTTGGCAATTTTGTTGGTTGAAATTTCGAATGTTTTTTTTTTGTTATAATTTATTATGCATTCACATGCTCCAGTTTCTAAATGGGGATGTTTTAATTTAGCGTTTCCACATTTTTTTTACACAGAATGTCAAAACAGCATAGATGTTAATAAAATGTGTTATATTTTATTCACTAAAGTATTCAAACATGTACTGTTAGATTATATTATACATATACTCAACAAGCAATGGCTAAAACATAATGCCACTGTACAGAAGCAAAGAAATGATAAGACACCACTGAGGAAAAGAGTCTTATTATCAGCTAATCATCGACTGTTGCTCACCATTTTTATGCCTGTACAATATCAGTAAATCAGCAACACTTACAGAGCTGTTGCTCCAGCAGGAGGGTGTGTTTCCTGAATAATGTCAAAAACTGTTTATTCAGATTATTCCAACCGCATATTTCTCTATTAGTGGTGCTATCTCGCCACTGAATGCAATTAAATGCACTAAGAAAGCTGCTCGCACTCATGAGCAAAGAAACCAACACCGGTTATTTTAGCAGCTCTGAATCGAAGTGTATATTGGCCAGGGAACTTCCATCAAATAATGCACTGGATTATTGACCTCCAACACTTCATAGGGTTTGAATGACAGGTTGGTATGGCTCATGTCAAGTCAACAAAATGTAAATAGGGTAAAAAGAACAAGTCATGCAAAATGACTGTACTACAAACTTTTCCAGGGTGAATCTCCCATTGTCCTTCTACTGTAAGGTTTTGTTCTCAGTTCAGGCTCATCTATCACCCAGACTGCGGTGAGAAGAGAGAGGAAGAGGATAGAAGTGAGAAAGATGAGTCATAAGAAGAGTGTGCCAAGCTTCTTGCACCTCCTCATTGCCCCCAAGCGCAGATTTAGACGGCCGGTATTGTGTATGCGTTCCACATGTTTATTGTCCCACTCAGAAGCCATTCGCTCGGTTCTGTGCATTAGTCAACAGATTTCTTCATTACCACTGTAGTTTATACCACCCAGGGAGACGGAAAGAGAGACACCTCAAAAAACAAGAAGAAAGTTTGTCACTTATATGCTCGAAATAAAGAAACAAATGGATAATAGAGAAATAAATAAAAGCTAATATCATCACCACAATTGAACTTTTTTTGAGAATTGCCAAACTGAGCCGTCCAAATTCAGGTTAAATGTGAAACGTTATCTACAGGATCTCAAATCGCAGGCCTGTAACTTGTTTACCTGAAAAGGTTATTACTGTGTCAGGCAGTCCCCTTCCTTTCCTGTAATTATGTACAAGCTTTGTCATATGAACCCATACACTGTACTCATACAGTACATGTGAAGTGATATTTGAGATAATATCACATCGAGTTGAGAAAACAAATTTATTTGGAACATATTCAAAATTAACATTTGACACACTGAAAATCTTTTATTTTTTGTTTGTTTTTTGTTTGTTTGTTTTGTTTATTGCAAATGGCAGATATGAAACAGAGGAGATATTTTTACACCCAGAACTGCAGTAAAACTTATAGCATGACCTACATAAGCAAATAACAGCACGCTGCCCAAATTACATTCAAAACAAAGACTTGATGTGAAATAGGAGTGCTGTAATATACCAAAAGGTAAACCTGCTAAATTGATATTAGATGCTTTTTTCAAGACATATGATACATGCACAGAGGCAATCTCTGCATTTAACAGCAGTAGGGACGCGTTTTAATTACAATTAATTACAATTTAATTATTATTTTTATTGTACATATTGTGCTAAAACTGTCATCTTGAGATGTTTCAGTCAACGTGAGATGCAATGGAAAGGAGGAGGTGAGCGTTTATGCCTAACTTTAACTGTGTCCTGATTGTAGCGTGTCAGTTAACACAGAGTGTGTCGGGTGTGGCTAAGTGCACATTTTTAAGTAGGATTTTTTTTTCTTTCATACGGTTAAAAAAGATATTGTTTTCATAAACAAATGTGGCCTTTTCCATGCAACTGATGAGATCATCCTGAACAGGAAAAGTTTATATATAGAGTGTGACACATAGGCTCTGTGTTTTATTGTAAGGTTAGGCACATCTTCTTGTGAAAAGGGTCTAGTGTTTCCGTTGATTCAGTAGTGTCAAAGTAGCTTCCCCAACACTGCCTTTAGTCATACCTGTGGTTTCTCTTCTTCACTAGCAATTTTCAGTGAGGACTGATAAATCTACAAGATCAGATTTTTTTTTTTTTGTCATCAGATGTTTCTGCAGTCATTTTCTGCTCTGTCCTGAAGGATTCATTTTTCTCTACTGAAATGCATTTATTTGCTTGGAACATGATTAGAGCTACATTCAGTGTCACGGCTTAACCTGCAAGTGTGCTAAAATGAGACTGTTGACTCTAAAAACTGTTAGCCAGTTCTTTGTGGCTCAGAACAGAAAGAGAAAAGAGAGCAAATGTCATGAAGGAAAGGGTGAAAATGATATACGGGGTATTTTCATGCCTTCAAGTTTTAGCAGAATCTAATTACCCACCCAGTTCACTGAAGATGGTGCCGTCATTACGAGACAGCAATCTAGAAGAAAGAAATGACAGACAGATCAAAGTCATCTGGGGGGAAAGAGAGTTTGTAGAAAATGAGCAAAGACAGACAGATTGCTGCTTGTAATCCAACAATAATTTGTCAGAGGAAGCAATTCCTTCTGGAGAGTTGCCAAGTCTGGGTATTTTACAATCACAGGAGGACTGTCATTATATCTTTATTAATTCTAATGAAACCTGGCAAGTGTGATCGGATGAGTCAGAGCTCTCAGACACACATTCTGTTATTTTTTCTTGTAGAAGTCAGTGATAGTAGACATAGTGCAACTCTTTTAAGGTTGATTGCTCAACCTGCATGTTTGTTGCCGTGCATGAGCTAGTATATTTCAAATGTATGCCGTTAGGTGATGTAAGATATGTGCTTGTAATAATTTGTTCATTTAAAAGTTTTAGTTTATACAGTACAGTGCATGCTCTGTGAATGTTTATCTCTTCTTTACAAAAATCATTCATTTGACAGTCATGCACAACAGGGAAATAAAGAGAGACTCAGCAAAGGACTTTGACAACAGCTTCTTGTTCTAACCCACAAATGATGGTTTAGGTTATCGAGCCTGTATGTTGTGATGAAAAAACATCATCTAACGCTCTAAGTACACAAACCACCCATTATACTGAGCTTCACTCCTGGTACCTTTGTGAGATCATCTGTGCTAGTGTGATGAGATGGAAAAAAAACATCAGCTGTTTAAAATATTGAAACTTTTTCACAACTTCCAAACAGGATAGGTAAGAGCCTCAAACATGCTCTTGGTCTTTGATAAACCTTCAAATGGAAATATTAAAAAAATAATGGAAATCATCTTCTGAACATTAAGTTTGTATTAAGTCCATCAGAGTGCAGCATGCCAAGTGTCAAACAAAATGTTGTTGCTATGATCACTATTTTGATCATTTTTAATTTTTGATGTTTGAAACACATTGCCACTCTGATTTTATGATTTGTTAGAAAAACGTCACGTCAGATGAGGTACAGAGTCACAGAGTCCTGGTGAAATTACTTATTTTCAAAAATACAATGCATTTTTTTCAAATGAGTCCTTTAAAAGATATATTCATCCCAGCTTTGACAGCATGCAAGGGGACAAAAATGACCTACACTAAGTTTCTAACGACTGGCTGCTGGTCATATTAGTCACAATGACTGTGCTGTTGGTCGACTTCCTTTCGTTGCCTCTCCGTCTAATTTTGTCACCTCTCTTTACAGGCCTCTCACGTTAAACTGTGTGCTACACTCAATAAAGGTGTCAGTTGGAAAGCTATCTTCATTAACCACAATCCACAAATACCCTTCAACAACTGTGAGCTCCAGCATGTTTATTCTACCGTGAGTAACAGTTTCCACAATCAAGAAGCAGAGGCAGTGAAAACAATAAGAGATTTTGTTTTTTTGGAATCCAGGAAAACTAAATGAAGAAGAGACATGGTCATTACACTTACTTTTAGACATGCACACTGAATAAACAGTGCAGATAACAAATGACAGCTAATGGGGTGATAATTTAGGGTGCAAAGAAAAAACAGTGTAAAACAAAGTAGCAACTTCCCCTTTTAGAGTCTTGACTTGGAGGCTTCAATTATATGCATAATCATATCATGTTCTTTGATTTTTATCTTTACAATATTTACCCCATGCTCAGATCTTCTCCTTTTGAGTCTTTTTGCAACATTATAAATTTGCATTGCACTATTTAAACTTACTTAAAGAAAGAGGCTGTAAATACGCAAATGCATGACTTCATTTTTAGTCTATGCAGTAGAATGCATTATGCTACTATACCGTTATTGGTCCTATCTGCATGTGTTGCTTTTTGCTTGAATGTGTGTGGGAAAACTATTTTCATGTCTACATTTAAGTATCATCTCTATGTCTGTGTGAATGGCTAAGTGCCAACAATTACTTCAGTAAGCTTATACCAGTGCTGCACTGCAGTGCGAATGGGTGTGCACAGATGCATGTGTCTCTGCATGTCAGTGTAACAGAGCCATGGTTGGGTCTTCCTGGTTCTGATCCATCCATGGGTCACCATTCATATCCAAGGCTTCTTGATTCCTCTCTGTCTGTCTGTCTATATGTGTGTGTGTGTGTGTGTGTGTGTGTGTGTGTGTGTGTGTGTGTGTGTGTGTGTGTGTGTGTGTGTGTGTGTGTGTGTGTGTGTGTCCTGGCAGGAGGCTGGCGGTCGGTGTAGCCACAGTTGGCAGTGGGCCACCCCGTCCATCCCTCTCCCCACTCTCTGTGAGCACAATGGGCAATCCGGTAAAACAATACAGGCCGAGGAACAAGGCCCTCTATAGAGCGAGCGACACAGTATCCCTGAAAGCGAAACACTCCAAAACTCAGGGCAGTTGAAACAGAAATAGTAAGCTAATTTCAACCCCACCACCACTTACTCTCTACCTGTTACTCCATTCAAAGCCAACAATATTATTTTCCACAGAGTAGGAATCATGGCACGGTTTGTTATTTTTAAGCTGCACCCTCCCATTTTATGATTTAATTTTAAACATCACCTACTCAGTTTCCTGTATAATCATGTATATGTGTGTGTATGTGTAATAAGGAACACAATAGCAAAAAAGAAACCAGATGATAAATAAACATTTGGATTCTGTGCTAATCTGATATTTGGAGTAGTCTTATTAAAGTTTATTTTTCTTTGGTTTTCAAGTCACGTTAATGTTGTTGTGTTCTCTTACTATTTATAATTGTATTTTGTGCAAACCTGTCACATTCACTATCAAGCTGTTATGGTATTACTGCTTATACATATATTTTTTACAGTCATAATTGACAAAAATCATCAGTGGTATTAAGAAAAACAGTGACTATTTATTGCTCTGTTAGCTAAACCTAGCTAATATAGCTAAAGAGCAGCTACTTAAATACAGGTTAGCAAACTTAGCTATCAGGAAGCTCTTGTTTGCACATAAGTCGGCATCTTCCATGCAAACCATGGGTGATCACCACAATCCGCTAGGGATTTACAGCAATTGTGGGGGGTATTTTGATGCAGCAGCATTTTGCAAGGAATTTTACCCGACAACTGCCAGCGCCAAGTCATCGAGGCATATACAGTTTTCCCTAGCACCTGGTGATTGCCAGGTAGGTCACCAACCAGTCTCTAATCCTTTGTGACTGATAACCACAAACTACAAATTTAAAATTTTCTAGTCTGATCATATAGTGAGTGCGTGCAGTTCAAGTAATGAATGAGTAGGAGTGTAACTTTTTACTATCTTTACTCCATGATGTCACTATCTGTGTGGCAGTGCCACACTAATATTAGAGCTACTAAAACCACACAGCAGTGACCTTTTTGTTTCTCTGAAGAGGGAAACAGCCATTGAGTAGAGCACTTTGAATTTCTGAACCATCCTATGTTTATAAAAGTGTGAGTTCGGATCTTTAATGCAACACACTGAACAAACATAATTAGAAACATTTTGGCTTGCGTTTGCTCAGTGGCAACTCTCAGTAACTGACAAAAGCAGTTCACACAAAGCAGACAAGCAGACGTGTTCCCATAGGTTAGGTTGTTGTTCTTTGAGCTGTATATACAATAAACACTGAGACCCTTTGCTTGGAGACACAAAATGTGAGCTCTGAGCTAGTCCTGCGGGTTTGACCAGTAAAGAGCGAGAGCTGCACAACCTGTTGATGCAGGCAGAGAAACATTCCATTTGGCCCCTTACACATTCACACCCACAGATACACTCACAGAAAGCAGAGAGTGAGAGGAAGACAGGCATGCTTTACAGTACATGCCATGGAGTAAAGATCTGCTACTACATCTGTGCTTCTGAATCCCAGCGTAGTTTATCACGTGCACCAGATCTTCCTCTTAGTGCCCACTCACTAATACCAGTTATTAAACCAACATCCTGTTCTCACTGCTGTCGCTGCTACTTTACAGAGGCGTCACTAAGCACAAATCATGAATCTCAGTCCTCCAAAGCTAGAGCAGCCTTCAGACATGTAGACCTAATCAAAAATCTAACGTTTCCCTTGTTTGCAGATGGAATCTCTCCCATATTTATCAATCACGGTCTATCGCTTCTTCCCTCTTCCCTCCCTCAGGCTGCCGGGCGTATCAGAAATGACTGGCACATCGGCACATTTTATCACACTTATCACATCACCATCACCCTGCCTCACATTTGCCCTACCCAGCACACAGACAGACAGACACACACCTCGGCTACATTACCACTTATTACACATTACACAGCTGATAAGATCCCGTGAGCTGATAGCGTCACCTTGCCCTAGAAAAGGTCGAGAAAATGTGTTGGGAAAAACTATCAAAGCACATGCTGGGAGTTTTTAAAGCATGCCGACATGTCATATAAGAGCGTGTGAGGGAAGTGGCCTAATGGATTTTTTCTGCAGCTGCACAAAAGGATCGTAATGAATGTGTTCATTCGTGCCAACCAGAGACTTCAAATGGAGGAAGCAAATGATTTTTTTTTAAATAAGCTGCTTTAAAATGTTCTAATATTTCTCCTTAAGCTGAGAATATGGGACATTTTCTCAATTTAAATATGTGTTTTCTGTTTTCTATTATGAATAAATTGTATTTATGCGTGTTCTGCATAGTGTACCAACTCTTACAGGGTTGCATATCGTTCCCAGAAAAGCTGTAGGAAGAATCTCGCTGTAACTCCATGCCAATGTAAGTGAAGTGAATAAGTGAAGTACATGTTAAAAAGCACATTATTTCAACCTTTACCTGCTCAGTGAGCATGCATTTAAATCTTGAGATAATGAGATTTTAAAGAGGTCGGTCAGCTTGAAAGTGACGAATGCTGAATGGATTCTCTGAAAGGCTTCAACTTCACTGCAGGCTGCACCGCGCTGCATTCCATCATCTTAACCGAGGCTCCATTAAATAAAGTAGTAGTCTTCCATCCAGCTGCCCTCCTGTCAGCGTGACACGGGAGCAGCGCACTGTAATGCAGCAGCTCCGGCTAATTGGAATATCTCTGTTTCACCTGACATGTTGTGGAGAAGTATTGGAGTGATGAAGCGAAGAGGCCCCTTGGGGGTACAGAGAACCGCTCTAAGTCTTTACCTGCCCCTTTCCCAGTGGCAGAGAAGAGAACTGAGCAACCGAGAGACTTGAAAGGGTTATCCACATCTGTGTTTGAGAGAGTGCATGAGATGAAAGTTCAACCGCTCCGGGATGAGGCTCTGTCTTGGCCTTGCTGTTATTCATGTTAAATCTTGCCTCATCTGTTGCACCACTTGAGGAATGTGACGAGTGGGAGAAACTGTCCAACTTTCAGATCCTCAAGGTAAAACTCGTACTGGTACTGTCGGCAGTTAGCTAAAACTGGTTTGACTTATTTAGTCCACTTGAGATCATATTAAGTCATCTTTGCCCCACGATGCCAGATAAGTTTTGATATGTAAAAATCCCTGATTGTAATGCACAGACTCTATTGAGCTGTACATGCAATAAACCTGTCAACCTGCACTTTACTTCACCTCTCGCTATGAATTATAGTGATGTTGATTCACCTTCAAGATACTCCAAACACGTGTGTTCAGTTGCAAGTTTAGTGAGTGTCTACAGACCTGCGCGCACATGTGTATGTCGCAGTGCAGCTCTGAGGTTCAAAATGGAAATCAAGAATGTTAATGCTGCGAGTAGCCCTCCAGCAAAGGGAGTGAAACCAACCAGTGAGTTCCCTCTGTTAATGAACAGTTGCATTTAAGCATTCTTTCTTTCACTCTCCAGCACAAACTCACACACACACACAACACGTTTGTACATACACACACCTGTCTTTAGCTTTCCCAGGTGTTCCTGTGTTGGCTCTGCAAAAGAGCTTCTTTCGTTTTCTTGTTCGGATCAATGCAACGTGTCCCTTAGATTTAATCACGTTCGTTCAGCTTTGGAGTTGGACATAGGTGGTCACTACTATGGTTTGTAGGTAACCTGAATCAGGCTCACACACCTGTGCCTCAAATCTGTCCTCTTTACGACTGTCTATACAGTGGCAGAACCCACGTATTGGTATCACTTGGCAGCAGTGATCGAGTTTTAACTACCGGCCGGTGGTCAGCGTTGTGTGAACCTTGGCGTGACCTTCAGTGACCCCCTGCCTTCTACTGCAGTTCATGGCTTTTCGGAGCTGGATCTGGCCTCTCTGTGAATTGAGCTTTAAATGAAGCCCATTATCCAGTTGCACAACCTCCCAAACTGAAGTCCCAAAGGGGCTCCCCTTAAGGGCTAGCAGGGGTGTCCATTATGGGTCCTCAGCCAGGAGGTAGAGGGGAAGGAGGGCATCCATTACGGCTCTGGGGGATGTAATGTCCAGATGGCCAGGTGCTACAGAGGAACCTGTCCCACCCCACAACAATCCCACCTTTCATCCCCGATTCACCTCAACCCTCCATCGGCACAGACCTGGTGGTCACACTGGGCTAGTCAAGCATAGAGAAGAGCAGGAAGAAGAGCGTTGGACCACAAGATGTTTCAGTGTCTTTAGATTTAAACAAGATTTAAAGCTCTCTGTCATGCTAACGGAAAGTCATCAGTTCAAGTTGGGGCTGCCTATGAAAAAAAATAACCCTGCAGCGAGTTCAACAGAATTCAGAGAAAAGTCTTGTAAGGAATCTGCAACAAAGTCAGAGATGTTTCAGAATTTTCAGTCTGTCAACATGTCAATGTGAAGCAAGACTTGATACATCATCTCAAACATTCATTCCTCTTCTCTTTGACTATCCAAAGACTGGAATTACCCGAAGCAGAGCTGGGAAAAAAAATTCAATTTTTTTTATCCTGCGTTGCTCAAGAGCTTGGCAAGTATAGCATATGCTACGTTCTTGTTCCAAACCTTTACCGCTCAGGCAAACATACATTCACAAACTCGCACACTTCCCACCCACATGCATACAAATCCCACCCCAATACACACAGGCCCATTGTGAAGCCACAAAACAGAAACAACAAGCCGCTCAAAAAACACCCAGGGGACTCACAATTCACTGCTCAATCAATCTAACCGCTGTGCGAGCCGACACGCACGCTCGCTCTCACGCGCACTTAAGACACATTTAAATGCGGCAAATATGTTTTATGACAAATGAATGAAAAACATGAATGAAAAACATGAATGAAAAACATGCGTGCACACAGAGCTCTACACTGCATTGCCCTCAAGGGACAGGCCAACAAGTGCAGATATAGGATTACTTGAACCGACGCTTCATTCTTCCTATTGTGAACATGAAAATCCAATGAGGGGCCTCTAAGTGGATGCACTTGTACAGAGAACCTGTTCTAAGGCCGCTAATTAAATCTAAACAGGCGCTGACATTGATTTGAGAGGCCATTATCGTCCCCTTATGGTCATAGAAGCCTCATATGTTTTACAAGTGTGTGTGTGCGTGCAAGGGAGGCTAGAGCCTCACGGGGTAAATGCCTAAAAAGTTTTCAATTCAAAAACATTTAAAGCCTAACTAAAATTGTTCTCCCCACTAAAGTTTCTCAACAAAAAAAAAAAAAAAGATGAATACCCACGTGTCACTTTCTTAACAGCCCATGAGGTTGTCATGGTTGTGCCCACTCATGGAGAAAGAAGTTCGTAACTAAACATACTTTAGGTGTTAGGACAAGATTGAGTAACACTTCCACAGAAAGGCACAGTTTGACAGCTTCTTTGGCTTTCACCTGAGGGCGCAGAAGCTGACATAAAACTGAAAGCAAAAGAGGAACATTTTTATTTAAACCTGCAACAACACCCCCCGCCCCCCAAACAAAAACAAAAAGAACGTGCAGTATCGATAAATTGTAAGCAAATTGGGAGTACAGGAGCATTTACAGTACAGCGTAAAAGGGGACATTTGCAATTTGAAGGCAATCCATTTCCTGAAAAATACAGCCGACTATGTGACGTTTTGCTACGTATTGCTACTGTATATCATATTACAAAGTCACCTGACTTCTGCACCTGACTAAGATGTGTATTTATACGTTACTATCTAGTTTTAGTTTTGTGTTTTAGTTTGTGTAGGAGTGAGGAATGTAGTGGGTTATACTCTGAAAGTACAGGAAGCATGTTCTCCAGAGTTTCAGTTGCCACACCTATATTTATAATAACCTTTGACAGCTTTCAGTTAAACTGTGACTTAGTAGTGGTGAATGTCTTAGCCTGCTTTAAAGCAAGAAACCAGATAGACGGGCCAATGAGAAATGGCTATTGGAAGGAGAAAATATAAGTAAAATACCCCAATAGAAAAAGTCTGCCTGGGTTTCCCAGTGAGAAAACTGCTTGTACTGTATCTGTATGACACGTGTTATTAACACATATTTCATTTATTCCAACTTCTCACTCTACACCAGAAGACTTGCCACGAGGCATCAACGTCCGGGTGAAGGAAAGTTCAGATAGGATCATTTTCTCTGCCTGAAAAACTGTGTGAAGAACACACACAGCACGGGGAATGCAGATCTTATACACATTATGTGTATACGTTAAAAGACATGTGGTCCGAGGCGGTTAAAGTGGTCACATTCATCACCCAAGTAGAAGTACAGATACTCGTGTTAAAAAAAAAGTCCTCTTGTAAAACTTCAAGTACTGATTCAGCTTCTTTACTCGAGTAAAAGTGAAAATGTAAAAGCTCTGATACAGTGGGGCAAAAAAGTATTTAGTCAGCCACCGATTGTGCAAGTTCCCCCACCTAAAATGATGACAGAGGTCAGTAATTTGCACCAGAGGTACACTTCAACTGTGAGAGACAGAATGTGAAAAAAAAATCCATGAATTCACATGGTAGGATTTGTAAAGAATTTATTCGTAAATTAGGGTGGAAAATAAGTATTTGGTCACCTCAAACAAGGAAAATCTCTGGCTCACACAGACCTGTAACGTCTTCTGTGAGAAGCTTTTCTGTCCCCCACTCATTACCTGTATGAATGGCACCTGTTTGAACTCATCATCTGTATAAAAGACACCTGTCCACAGCCTCAAACAGTCAGACTCCGAACTCCGCCATGGCCAAGACCAAAGAGCTTTCGAAGGACACCAGGAAAAGTATTGTAGACCTGCACCAGACTGGGAAGAGTGAATCTACAATAGGCAAGCAGCTTGGTGTGAAAAAATCTACTGTGGGAGCAATCATCAGAAAATGGAAGACATACAAGACCACTGATAATCTCCCTCGATCTGGGGCTCCACGCAAGATCTCATCCCGTGGGGTCAAAATGATCATGAGAATGGTGAGCAAAGATCCCAGAACCACACGGGGGGACCTGGTGAATGACCTGCAGAGAGCTGGGACCAAAGTAACAAAGGTCACCATCAGTAACACACTACAACGGCAGGGAATCAAATCCCGCAGTGCCAGACGTGTTCCGCTGCTGAAGCCAGTGCATGTCCAGGCCCGTCTGAAGTTTGCCAGAGAGCACATGGATGATACAGCAGAGGATTGGGAGAATGTCATGTGGTCAGATGAAACCAAAGTAGAACTTTTTGGTATAAACTCAACTCGTCGTGTTTGGAGGAAGAAGAATACTGAGTTGCATCCCAAGAACACCATACCTACTGTGAAGCATGGGGGTGGAAACATCATGCTATGGGGCTGTTTTTCTGCCAAGGGGACAGGACGACTGATCCGTGTTAAGGACAGAATGAATGGGGCCATGTATCGTGAGATTTTGAGCCAAAACCTCCTTCCATCAGTGAGAACTTTGAAGATGAAACGAGGCTGGGTCTTCCAACATGACAATGATCCAAAACACACCGCCCGGGCAACAAAGGAGTGGCTCCGTAAGAAGCATTTGAAAGTCCTGGAGTGGCCTAGCCAGTCTCCAGACCTCAACCCCATAGAAAATCTGTGGCGGGAGTTGAAAGTCCGTGTTGCTCGGCGACAGCCCCAAAACATCACTGCTCTCGAGAAGATCTGCATGGAGGAATGGGCCAAAATACCAGCTACAGTGTGTGCAAACCTGGTAAAGACCTATAGTAAACGTTTGACCTCTGTTATTGCCAACAAAGGTTATGTTACAAAGTATTGAGTTGTATTTTTGTTATTGACCAAATACTTATTTTCCACCCTGATTTACGAATAGATTCTTTTCAAATCCTACCATGTGGATTCATGGATTTTTTTTCACATTCTGTCTCTCACAGTTGAAGTGTACCTCTGGTGCAAATTACTGACCTCTGTCATCATTTTAGGGGGGGGAACTTGCACAATCGGTGGCTGACTAAATACTTTTTTGCCCCACTGTATGTATTTAGTCTCAAACTAAAAGCTAGCTCCTTAGAGAGTTTTTCTACCACCACCCCCTTTTTTTTTTTTTTGCCAAACTAACTGAACCTCATGACATACCAATATGCTATGGGATGTTGATTTTAGTGGGTTGTTGGCCTTTGACACCTTGTGAGATATTGGTTTTAGTTTATTTTCATTGTAGTTTTTTAGTTGACTCTATGCTGTTTTATCTCATTTTCTAATATAGGGCTGTTTTAATTTTTATGCTGTTTTGTTTTATTCTATTGTTCTTAACTTATTTACTGTACAGCACTTTGGTCCCGTGCTGGGTATTTTAAAGTGCTTTATAAATAAAGTTGGATTGGATTGGATAATAAAATAATATTAAAACACAGGAAGATACACTTTATTTTAACTTGAATTCTAATAAATATTCTCATATTGAAGACTTTACCTCCACACAGAAAACTTAGTATAGTGGTTAAAGTGGGATTTTGGTAGATGTGGGAAGCCTTGACTCTAGTGGTGAAGCTGTGGGGAAATAATCCCTTAGAAATAAGTCAATAACTTCTGTTAAGAGCTACAGTAGATTTTCTTTGTGTACAGTCTGTGATCACATGATCTGTGCTGATGCTCTTTGTGAATAGAATAGAATAATCCTTAAATTGTCCCACAAGGGGAAATTTGGTAGTCAGGTCGGAGCTGCTGATACTGGCTGCCAGGTCGGAGCGGTGCCGAAATAAATATAATATATTCAACACGTTCTCACTCCCAAAGCGTAACATTTTACGCTACGTGACAAATCGTCACCATATTACGTTTTCGGCTACCCACCACGTTCCTAAATGACGACCTCGGAAAAAAGAGGAAATATGAGAACCATCTGGACTGAATCTACACATGTTCACTCTTTTTCTTCAAATCGCTTAGAAACACGCTATTTAACACCATTACAGTCCTGGTTAAGGTCAGGAATAAGGTTATGGTCAGGGCTAGGGATAAGGTTAGGTTTAGGGCTGGAATACAGGGCTGGAACGTCTATTACCGCGGGAGCGTCATTGCACTGGATTCCAGCCATAACCCGCCGCGTACCATAAGAACGCCGAAGGTCTCCTTTCGCGTTCCTCAGGAACGCCGCGGGACGTGACAAAACGTCGACATGTTACGCCTCGGGAGTGAGAACGCTCTGAATATATTACAAAGTGGATAATATGCGGATCTGCAGACCTCAATTCAACAAGGTATACGTAGATGTAATATGAGCCTGATGCCATTTAAAAAAGTAGAATTTGGTGAGTGAGTGACTGGGTGTCTCCTCCTTGATGTAACCTCACACTGTCCATGAACGCTACAGCCGCTCTGCACCACATCACTTTCAGTAAACTGCCAAATGTTTTTAAGCACATTTTACAATGTGGAAACTTAACTTTAGCAACACATGACACATAGATCCACTGTCTGCCGCTCTGTCATATAAGCTTTATATTTCTAGTTTATCAAATGTCACAGAGCAGACGGCATCTTTAAAAGTAATCTCTCCTCTTCCTCTTCTATCCTTGCTGCTTTCTTCATGTCTGAGTGAACTTATCTCACTTTCTTGTCTCTCCCTGGGAAATACGAGCACTTTACCATTAGCAGACACACTGTAGAAAGAAACAGTTTGTGTGTTTGCTGATATTTGTGGAGTTGTTAGTTGCATTTCAAATTAACAGCCATTGATTGATTTCCCTTCCTCTCTTCCTCTTTCATGTCAGTTAGTCATGTGCAGTAACCATTGATGATAGATGCACCAGCATTTGTACATCATTGCTTCCCACCTCTGGATGTGGTACATACTGGACAAAATCTAGTTGGCTTTTTAAAAAATGCTTCTTTCTAATGTTTCTACACAATCTGCACATTGCTAAGAAATCCCTTCTTGGATCTCATAATGAACTATAGTATTTGTCTGATAATTTTATCACAAATTTTCTGAACGATGTCAACATCACAGTCATAGTGGAGAAGTTCAGTAAATCCAGTTACTGGATGTAAGGCCTTTCAGACACTTTCTGACTTACAGCTGCCTGTGTCAGAACACCTGTATATCAAAGTGGTCAGGCCCCTTTCGAGCATTTTAGCATAGCAGTGTAAGGGGATTTATTCGAGTTTAGAGCTTCATTTTTCAGCCAGGAAGTTGCTGCTTGGTTTGAACCCAGTCTTAAAAAAACTCTATCATCAGCAAAGCTATGTATCACCAAGGACATAGCAGAGGAGAGTGGGTATACAGGATGTAAACACACTCCAGTTTCAGTTATCACTCCTATAATTATAATAACCTTTGACAGCCTTCAGTTACAGAGGCAAAAATACTAGGTCCACATTACACCTTAGCCATGGAAACCTTTGCCATGAAGCTCCTGGCACACATTTTTTGTGTCGATGTTACTGCTAAAGGCATTGGGACTGAAAATGCCAGAATACAAAGGTTAAGAGTTGTAATCCAATACTAGTTTCTATACAGTGTATATATCTCATGGTGAATCCTCACCCTACCCAGGATGAAAACCTTACCCTTGATGACTTTGGAATTCTAGGGAAGTAGGAATATGTCAGTAATACTGTGGTTAGGTTAATAAAAACATATTCCCAAATTAATCCTGTCATATTTGGAGAATTGCTTTAAGTTAACAGTAATTGCCAACCCAGGGGAATGATGCAATCTGGCCACTGTGCACAAATGATGGCATTGGAAGAAAGTCTTTTTTTTTCCCTTCTGGTGGATGTTTCTTTAATGGCATTATGTGAGAACCACAAATAGGACTTTTTGGGGTACTACCTACGGGCATGATAGCCAGGATTACTTATTCACTTCCTTTATTGCACTGAAGAGTTTTCTAACTCAGAAGTCATGACTTGAAGTTACAGTAAATCGTAACTTGTCGTGTAAACTTACATGAAAAGCTGTGGAAAGAGTATCGTCAATGGAGGGGAATTTCTCTTTAGGCAAGAGCTGCACACTGTTGCTTTACACAAACAAACAGGAACAAAAGAAGCATTTAACCCAGTGCTTGCCAGTTGTTTCATATTTCAGAAACATGAATATTTGATGGTATTCATTATCAGAAAAGAGGCAATAAACTACAACTGAAGTATTAAAGTGCTTGTAAATATAGTGGATGCTGCTCTAAATTTAGCATTAGAGATCAATAAACACTGATAACATGATGGTTTAAAAAAAACACGTGATTATTTAAGTGGGTTTTATGCTTTGTTTTGATATTTGTATTATGGGAGACAAAAAAACATACCCTAACATCCTATTTGCAACTTCCTCTTGAAGTTTGATGGTTTTTACCATTCACATTGTTACTGTTTAAGTGAAGTTGAGTGGTGCGAACGTGCAAAACAGCACAAGCACAATGGTGATCAGTCGGCTCTCCTTGGATGGATTTTGAGGAGCAGTTCACGTCTAAAAAAAAACCCCAAAACAAAATCTGCTCACATTGGGTTATAATTTAGTTTCGAATCACTGATATTGTCACAAATCTCAGCTCTAACACCTGATTAATCGCCACACGTGATAAATACAGATGATAACAAGCAGCCCGACATCGCAACAAGACAAAGCAATGAAAGGAAAATGCTTTTAAAAATATCTGAATTGTCCAAGCTCTATTTATCCACATCTCTTGGTATGTAGGAGTTTTTCTTTTTCTTTCTCATGAGCCAACAATTACAGGAACATTTTCATCTCCCTGACATGTTGGAAAAGACGTAGCTCGGAGAGAAGAGGAGTTCAGAAGGGGGAGGAATGGGTGGAACAGAAAATTCATGGAGTGATGGAGATGGAGATGATAAAGGTGAGTAAGAGAGGAAAAGAAAGATTGATGAGGGGTTGTTTTCTTTTTCTCGGGACTCTCTCGCTGTCCTCCTCTTTCCTCTCTTTCTCTTTTTTCCCTCGGGCTGATCTCAGCCTTGCATGTCCGGACGGGCTTGAGTCAGTCCCAGGTAAAACTGGTCACCCGAGTCCTCCCCTTCATCTTACCCCACCTCCATCTCCCCTTTAGCTCACCTGCCCCCCCCCCAAATCTGGCACCATGAGTAAGAACAGGAGAAACCGCCAGAGTGCTGCGCGGCATTCTGCACCGATGAAGCATTACATAAAACAATGCCACCACTGTTGAGCCAAAGTTTTGTATGAAATAAGTTTTTCCCCCTCAGTTGATTTACAGCAGCATTGTTCCAAAATGAACCCATGTGTGCATTTGACAATCCAAACTTTTGTTTGTCTCGTTGCTCTCGACGCTTGGTGACAACAGTCCAGCTCTCAAGGTTAAGCTGCAGATGTGTTAATGCGCTAAGACTGTGTGATTGTTTTGTTTTTTTTGTTTGTTTTTTAAAAAAAAAAAAAAGAAAAAGCATTTCAAGAAACAGCCGAGTGAATAGTGAGGAAGAAAAGAAAAGAGAAGGGATGAAAGGGGTGGGGGAGAGAAAAAGCTCATTTCTGCTGACATGGACGGGCTGCTTAAAGGGGACAGCAAGCCAGGGCAGCAGAGAGTGACAGAGCTACAATGGAAACACAATGGAGACTCTCCTTCCCCCAATGCCAGCCATCTCCCCTCGCTGGCGGTTTTATCCCACTGTCGCCCCTGCCAGACGACAGCGCGGGCCAGGCTTGTTCAGCAGAGCCGCAATAAGACAACACTAATAAACGCCAGCTGGGGGGGGGGAGAACAACAAATAGCTTACACTTTCAAATTTTACACTGAACTAGTCAGGGCTAATTCCCTCCTCCAATGTTTAGGGGAAAACACCAACCCCCACTAACCCCTTCCTTTTTTCTCTCATACTACCTCATCCCATCCCCAACCTGTTTATCCACTGTCAACAATACAGGGCCTGCCGTTGGAGCGAGGCACCTGCTGCTTCCTGGTTCATGGCTGGTGATCGGGAGGCGTTCAGATAAACAAACTCTGTCTCGTTTGGTTCGAGTGTTGACAGCGACGCATTCCCAGTTTTCATCTGCTCTTACGCAACTCGGCACTGCACTGGCGCTCTGCTGTGCTTTTTTGGGGGGGGCATATCGGCCTTCCTTGCCTACTTTAAGCATATTTACTTTGCGTCTACGTGCGCCTGTCCTTGTGTGCCTTTACTTTGCTTATTCTGCAGCTTACAAATTGCTTGCGCAGGCACCATTAAGTGCAGCGCTCCAGAGTCTCGCCTGGAGCACAAGCGAGATGAAATGTTTATCTTTCTATTACAGTATAAACCACACCCACCCGTATAATATTAGGTAAGTAGGTGAGTAAGGCCCTGATGGAAACGTTTCTCTAAACTCAGTAAGCAACACCAAGGTAACTCGGTGAATCATCAAAGGCATGAGAACCTGAGGGCATCAAGTCACCTACAATCTAATTTCCTAATGACTTCAAAAGGGTTTGTGTGTGTGTGTGTGTGTGTGTGTGTGTGTGTGTGTGTGTGTGTGTGTTTTTAGTAACTCCAAGTGAGATCACGCTTTCAGTTCTGTTTAAACTTGAGGAGATACATTCAGGGCACAAGAAGTTATGGTTGTCTCTTTGTCTGCCTGCTTTGTGAGACTGTCACTAGAGGTCAAGCTCTATTAACGGCATTCTTATCTCTTCTCCACCGTTTAGACGGCACTTAAGAAAATTAGAGTCCACAATGAACACAACTACACAGTCACAATCCATCCTTCCCTACATTTCTTCACTATCCCAGGCTCTTCAAACGTGAGATTATGGACAAAAAAAGTTTGTTTTGAAATGAAAGTCTTGCAGCAGATTGAGCTGTACAAGCCGTAATTGGTGACTCAGTCTTGCTGCTGTGTGAATGTATGTAGCATGCATTCACATCACTGATTTAAATCATTGATTTGGTCATTTGCAGCTCACAAGATGCCAGGTCATTTATGCTAAAACTGAGTTTTTGTTTTTCCACATGTGCTCTTTGAGTAAGCAGTTTGAGTGCGCAATTTTCACCAATCTCAGGTCCACCAGCATTGGTATGTGAGTGTGTATTTAAGTGTGTGTAACATGGGGGAAATGTGTACATGTGTTGGTGTATTTTCCAAATGCTTCCAAATTTACTTCTAAGGTCCCAGTGACGCAGATCTGGAGTCCCGTCAGTAATTCACTAGTAACCAGCAGTGGTTAGAAACATGGTGTCTAACCAGATACGTACTGTTCAAATAATTATAAAAAGTTAATGGTGAACTGGACTTTACGCAGAAGCAGATCAAAGTGTTTTACAAAGCCAAAGTAAATGGCATTACCTTGGAATCTGGTAGTATTTTTGACCAGGTTATGCCCTTCAACGAGCATATTAAACAAATATGTAGAATTGCATTCTTGGGTTTACAGAGTATCTCTAAAATTAGAAACATTTTGTCTCAGAGTGATGCTGAAAAACTTGTTCATGCATTTTTGTACTTTTAGGCTGGACTACTGCAATTTATTATTATCCACTTGTTCCAAAAGTTTCCTGAAAAGCCTTCAGTTGATCCAGAATGCTGCAGCAAAAGTACTGAGTGTCCCTGTTAAATCCACAATTTATTTTAAACTGCTTCTCCTCACATACAAGGTCTTAAATAATCAGGCCCCATCTTATCTTAATGACCTTATAGTACCGCATCATCCCAAAAGAGCACGTCACTCTCAGACTGCAGGCTTACTTGTGGTTCCTAGAGTTTTTAACAGTAGAACGGGAGGCAGAGCCTTCAGCTTTCAGGCCCCTCTTCTGTTGAACCAGGTCCCAGTTTGAAATTGGGAGACAGACACTATCTCTACTTTTAAAATCAGCCTTAAAACTTTCCTTTTTAATAAAGCATATAGTTGGGACTAAATCAGGTGACCCCGAATTCACCAGCAGCCTTGGCTGCAGAGCCTGGTTCTGCTGAAGGTTTCTTTCTGTTCAAAGGGAGTTTTTTTTCTTCCCACTGTCACCAAGTGCTTGCTCATAAGGGGTCGTCTAATGGTTGAGGCAGCACCTCCACTGAGACAGATCTTACCCAGCAACGACTCTACAAAGGATCGGGGAATGTATATTTTTCTCTTCTGACTTGAAGATGGCAGGTGTGAGTGAGTTTTAAGTCCCAACTGAAGCCTAACATTGATGTGTTGCTACTGCAGGTTACTCTGTCTGGTGACACATAGAATTTCTGTTTCATTTTGTCTTGAAAAACTCCAATGTTATCAAATATTTATATATAAGTGAATATGTATAAATATATATTATATATATATTATACAGCTAATTTCTGACAGCTGGAGGTTGAACTCTTCAAAAATGTTTTGTAAAACAAAGATGTTTCCTTATGCCTTTATAATCCTTTGTTGCTTTTTTTATTTATATAGCCCATATTTGCATTACTTCAAGAGTACCCTCATCAGACCAATGCACTGACATATTTATGTTAAAATATGGTGTTGTTAAAGCATTACAGTCCATTTGGATCTTTATAATAATAACGGCTATGTAAACAGTCCCTTCTCCTACTGAGGGTGTTAAACAGTTCTGACTCAACATTGCAAACAAGCATATATTAACCCATAACCACAAGGTTTCCTTTAACTTAACTGAGTGGTTTTTCATGCTAACGCCTAACCAAGGAGTATAAAAAGCAAATGGAGATAAAAAATAAAAAATAAAAAAATAAAAAAAGATTCACAAGTGGAGACAAACTGAAACAAATTTCCAAACAGAACACAAACCACTGGGTGCTTGCTGATAAACTTGTGACATCCTCCACCACTACCCTCCCAACCGGCAAATGCAGACTTTTTCACTTGGCTTCCAATATTACTGGTGCATCATGAAAACAGTGCCAAATGACGCATTTGTGCATATCTCTGTGATATCAGCCCAAGCAGAACAGCTGTGTTTGAATCTATAGAATGAGAACCTGCTCTGTCATATATGACATAGGACAGGTACACTGTTTTATCTCATAAGATGTAAAATTTCTTGTGTCAAACAAAAGTTCTGAAAGCTGAAACCTCTTTTTGTGAATAAAATCTTTCTCTCTTTGCCCTCTGTCTTGCTGTTTCTGAGTCTTCTCATCAGCACCCGCGAGCTTTTAAAGTTTATAATGCTAGCACAACCTGCTGTGCTTGCCAAAGTTAAAGGTGGGTCTGACACGTCCTGACTGAAACAGCAGAGGCTGCTTCAGGCAACAATGCACTTTGGGAGGCCAAAGAATCTGCTCAAGTATTTATCCATAAATTATTTTGTCAAGGTTTCTTAATATTGGCAAATTGGTCATATATTATATATGAATTATATTGGAATCAACATTAGAGACCTAATTAATCTTTTCTTTCTCATAATGAAATGAGACAATGCAAAAAAAAAAAAAAAAAAACTATATTTAACTAAGCTTTCTGTAATTGTTTTCATTCCCGCTCCTGATCTGTTGTGGGCCCATATTAGCTTCGTCTTGGCATGCACTCCCAGACAGTGAATACTCTTGAGCCGCTGTGCTTGTAAAATCAAGTCATAGCGCAAATATATCGGGCAAAACATTAAACTGCAAAGCTCCATGGTTATGTGATCACAGACAATCCATGACCTCTTACCAGAGCTGCCACCGGGCTGTGTGCTGCATTGGTCAACTTAGGCCAACATTACCTCAGGAAAGAGATTTTGCTATGAAAACACCAGCCGTCTCCGCTGGCTGCCTCCAGTACAAACACTCCCAGGGCTCCCGGAGGGAGGTGGGGTGGCAGTGGGAGCAGAGAGGGGCCTGGAAGGATTGGGGAACACGGGACACTGGAAAGGGCAGGGAGACAAGTTCAGGCAAGGAAGCTGAAACTCCTCCCTCTTGCATCGAGCATTACAAGAAACATGGTTGCTCACCGCACGATTGTGGCTGTGTAAGAGGCTCAGATTGCATCAGTGAGATGATCTGCAGCTGCAAGTTTCAGACAGGCACATGTTATCTTTTTTTCCCCTTTTTTTTGCTGCTTTGGCATTGCCTCTAAGTATTACATCAGCTCATAAATACAACTCTGCATTAACCACTAACTGGTGCACAAATCTGATAGTTAAAATGTAACTAATGCCCAATTGTAGTGCCAGTGTGAGTTGAGTACCATCTAATTATAGAGTGACTTGGTACCATTCTTTGAGCACTGCAATCCATGCACAGCAGATGAAATAAAGGGGGGAAAAGTTCTTGCTTTATTGCATTCTTGTCCATTTTGAGAATATTTGCTGAGAAAGATCTCAAATCAAATCCCACCGGAAACTTTGTGTTTGCACTTTTGTCAGTTGTTTATTAATTTGGGGGTTTTAACACCAATAATTTATTGGAGATCACAGTTTTAGTTTCAGATGCTCCTCTTTGCACTAACTCAGCATATTGAAAAATGCTGCTTACACAGCGCACTATGCAGCGTATCAAATCTTTGATACAAGAGCAGTGTGAGACACCAAGCTGGCTCAGACATCGTTGTGGATAGGTCTAATACATATTATGTAGTTCTTTCCCCATTTCATTCTTCTGAGCAGACTTTTTGCACTTGCTATGCAGAATGGTTTTTCTTCAGCATATTGGTAAGTAAATAAGGCAGCAAACTCTGAAGAGCTTTAGTAACTTCTGGTATCTGATCATCCTAACCATGACAGATCTGCTTGGTTGATCAGCAGGAAATAAAACAAATTTCCTTATTGTGTCACAGTGGTTTATCAAGTATGATGAACTGAGAGCTTTGGTTTTGTCGTTTTGCAGTTAATGACGGTAGAAAGGCCTATGTGTCAGAACGTTACTCTTTATCGGGCTCCTATTGTAAAGGCTAAACATTAGCATTGTAGTCGTTCTTGTCTTGGTTATTTTGGAATGATGAGTTGTCACATTTGCATGAGATGATGGAGTACTGATTTATCAACTGGCCCTGGCTAGTTTGGTTAGCACACTGCATCAACAGACTGTATTGCTACAGTTTATCAACAGTTTTAGCAGTCACCTGTTTGACAGACAGAGATTGCTGTTAAAAGTGAGTAAGTAACAAACTAATAAAATGTTCAAATTTCACTGACCTTTGGGAGAGGCTGTTTGTACCCCTAGGCTCACAGCAAACCTCACACGATTGAAGACAAAAGGCATCAACACCACAGATACAGCAGAGACTTAAATTAACAGACCTGAAGCCTAACACACATCCCGTGACCTAGTTAGCACCAGCTCTTACTTCAGCAGGCCAAAGTCCTAATAATAGATGACTACATGATTTTTTACAATCAGGTTCAAAATATTCAGCAGCTGTCCTGAGAGGTAAAATTAGCTGAAGAGGTCAAAACTGTCTGAAGTGACCATTAGAGGAAGCACAGTCTTTGGCATATCGGCGAGGGGCTTATTTTTCCAGCTGTGCGCTTTGCCACTTGTGCACGAGATACTGTTTATAAAAAGTAGTTTTGTCCATCAGAAAAACCTTAATAACATTTTATTTTAATAAATAATTGATTCAGTTTAGATTCTATTGAGAAATACACATTTTCTAGTTTTCAGTTGCTTATAAGCACCAATATTACCTGATAAATCTGATATATTTTAAGTAGTTTTGCATTTAAAGCCATTTCTCTTATAACCGAGCTCAAAATCAAGTTTCAGGTTGATCAGTAGAAGAAATCAGTCAAATACACACTTTAATTACACGTTTGCACCAGGACTAAGCAGCATGATGAAGATTAAATTGGTGTGTTAAGCTGCAGGACAAGCATTTGTTTATCTGTTGTCGTTTAGATTTTAGTTTTCTGACCAAAAAAGGAGAAAAAAAAAGCTTGTAAGTGCAGCGATGTTTATCAGCCAACTTGGAAAATCCACATATTGGAAGTTTCCTACAACACATGCAAATACTTTATGCAAATACAAAGTTTGGCACTTTGGGTGCATTGTGCTAAACTAAAAAAATCCCCAAGCTAAACATTCCTCTATGTTGGTCTGGACTTCTGCAAAACTGGGGATGTTCACACTACTCCAGATAGTTTAATTTATTATCAGTGATGCTCAAACCTCTCTATGAAATCCATCGGCCACAGACAATGAGCGAGCAGGGAGATATCGACTACCCAATCAGAACAGAGGCGGCCACATGAATTAAGCCTCTAATGAGATATGAGGTAGATAGTCAGAGGGGAGGAGATATGAGGTTGCACTAATGTGTTTTGTCATTTCCCTCATCACTTTTCCCACTTCCTGGGGTGCTGCAGATAACCAGCCCAGATCCCAGTATGCTTGCCAGCGATTGGCCACAGCAGAATTATTTACCTAATAAGGCTTGTCTGATTGGCCCACGGGAGACAATGGCATGTGTAAACAGCCCTGGGCTCTGGACAGTTGACCGACACAGCAGTCTCTTTGTTACTCTAACTGTTGTCGGTGCAGACATGCATGATCACACACACACACTCCCTGGTTGTAGTTAGAGTTGGACTTGCGATGGGTTTTAAGGTTAACTGTGAAACTGGGATTTTGTGCTAAATCTGCCAGTAGCCAGTCACCTGTACCAGTATGCAGCATCTTTAAATATGAGCACTTTAAAGAGTTCACTGGAAGCACTGGATTGCAGGGTACTACCATACATTCATTTCAGTCAGACCACTTCATTGACGCAGCAGGGGTCCTGAGGCAGAACCCTGAGTAAAAAAAACACAGGTTTATCTGGCTAAAGAGTTCAAACTGGCTCCTGAAATTTGGAAGGTGTCCACTGTCACCACAGTAACAGAGGCCTTTAGTTATTCTGGTCTCCACTATCTTTTACTCTGTAAATTACTGGTGCCCAGAGGACCCAACAAACTGAGTTCTCTGAGGCTTATATATGTGGTTACCAGTATATTTCTTAAATCAGATGGAATGCTATGAAAATTTGTACATACATTTGTACTCCCCTTGGGATATTATAGCATTTCAGTCAGGGCCACTGCACTTTTAGAAACTTCCTGCGGTAATCTATATTTGGCAGTAAAGCTCTAATATGGGAGCTCCCTGCATCTGGCTTTCTACGTGCCCACATGGAAAGCCAGAACAGAACAGCAGGACCCCAATGCCGACAGATATGACACTGATTAGATGAGACACAGCGGTGAAGAGTTGGGTTGCAAAGTAGTTAAAGAAGCTTAAATGCAAGTCCCGACATGAGATTTACCAACAAGGGGCATCGATGAGTATCAGCTGAGTTTGACTTTATGGACTGGCTTAACTGATGCTGTCAAAAATGAGTATTTTGGCTAAGCTAGCATATTAGAGTGTGCTAGCTTCAGAGGTGGCGCCTATGAGCCATTATGCTTCGTCTCTAACCTAGACTGCTGGTTCAGTAGTAGTGGGCTTAGCCTTCAGCTTTCAGGTTCCTCTTCTGTGGAACCAGGTCCCGGTTTGGATTCAGGATGCAGCCACTCTCTCTGCTTTTAAGATTAGGCTTCACACTTTCCTTTTTGATTGTTTCACTTACATTGTGTTTATATCACCCTGCATTTAATTGTTGTTTATTGTTAATCTCTTGCTCTCTTCCACAGTGTGTTTTTATCCTGTCTCACTCTCCTCACCAACAGTCAGTTGTGGCAGATGGCTGCCCCTCCATGAGCCTGGTTCTGTTGGAGGCTTCTTCCTGTTAAAAGGGAGTTTTTCCTTTCCACAGTGCCTGTGCACAGGAGTCCATCTGATTGTTGGGGCTGTGTCTGTATTGTCTTTACCTTACAACGTGCCCTACATGTTTGCTGACATGTAGGCCACAGAAGGAGATGTGACCTTCAGATATGTTCTCAATATTGAAAGTACTTTGTTTGGTAGTGGGTCGTGCTTGGCTGAAGCATTTCCTGAGTCAGTCCACAGAATGTCTGGTTTTTCAGTCACTTGTGAACCCATTTCTCATCCAGAACTTCAAAATCTTTCTCTACTAATTTCTCTAGTTAACAGTGGGGCCTCTTGTGTGCTACATTAGCAAGTCAGATAAAAACACACTATGCAAAAAGTACTGTATGCAACACAAATGTGCAGAGTACAGAAATTCTCTTGTGTGTAGGATATGTTCCTTGGCAAGATGAAGTCTTTTTCTAAATTGTATTGTACTCTAGTGAAGTTTTATTCATGTGTTTGTAATCATAGAGAAATATATAATCTCTTGAAACTCTAAAAACTCTTAAATTAGAATAAATTAATAGTAAATGTAATCCCCAAAACAGTAACTCCAGATATAACTCAGCAGCATCTGTCCTAAGATATCAACTTCTTACCCAGTTTATTAAAAGGTGATTAATGCGTGACTTGGCCCAGATATAAACGGAGTGCTATTCAACGCGCACTCTTCAAACAGACCTGTGCACACGGTGCCAAGATCGTGTCATCAAACACAGCTTAGCTAATGCACGTCCTCTGGCACTGCAGCCAGATGAACAGAATACAAACACCTGTCTGCTCTACTTTTCTGTGGATTTGTGATGCGGCTAAGAGGTGCCAGTCAGCTATCAGTCTGTTGCTGCGCAGCTCAGGTGATTTGGCTGTGTGTTTGTACTCTGTGAAGAGCAGTGAAGGCTTCATACAGGGTTGGGTAAACCCCAGTGACAGTTTGTGGATGCAGGCCCATGCAAATGTGCTCCTACCACAGAGGGGTTTTTTTTTGTGACAGGTGATGTTCAGTTTGGCCTAGAGGCTGGGAGCAAAGGCGGTCTGTTATACAGGGACAACCAGGAGCTGTTAAACATGTCCTCAGAGCCATGAAGTAGAAGGAATACAGAATACTTGGAAACACATTAGAAATGCTGCAGCAGGAGACCTCATGGAAAAGGCTGACATCATGGAAATAAAGTTAATATTCCAGAGGGAAAAATCTTTTAATGCTTGTTCTTTGTTCATTAAGCATTTAAAAATGCAAGGATTAAAGACTTTAACCTTTCTTTTTTGTTTAATTTACGGTTACACTTTCTCCAAAGTGTGAAATAAATAAAGTGTCGAGCCTTGCTTGAGAAACAAAATCCTCTATGTCAGCATCTCGAGAGGACACAGTTTTTTTTTCCCCCCCCCAGTGCGTGAGCCTCAGAGATGGAGCTTATGAGCCGTTGCGCTTCGTTTCTAATCTTTACGCTGAGCTAAGTTAACTGTCATGACAATAGAGACTCATTGTTGTGACCCATCTCTTGGCATGAAAGCAAAAAAAAAATGATGCATCAAAACCAGTTCCTTTTGTGCTGGAATACAGAAAGAGGATGTTTTCCCTGAGATGAGTTAAAGTCTATGACAAATAAAGCAAAAAAAATTTGACTGCACAATTTATTTTTTTATTTGTTTGACAGCCCAACCTCATGTAGTTTCCTCTGTTTTTAATCTGAATCGGTTTGATGTTGATAGGAACTTGTTGACTTAAAACTTAAGCTTCATTTCTATTTTAATTTTCCTTTCAAACACAAAACCTACACAATATTTACCCACAGGTTTACCTTGCATATTTGAAACTCCTCCAAAGAAGATGGGGATAGGGACACCTTCACCACTGTTGCTTTAGCTCAACTTTTTAGCCTTTAGACATGTGAGAAGTGACGAGGCTAACTGCATTAGTTTTGAAACCAAAAGGATTGTTTGGGATTTCTGTTAAGATTTCTAGTATTACAGTTCATTTCATCCAATGCTTTCAGTGAATGGCAGGTCAGGTTATTTGAATTTATACTATGTCCCAAAGGATTTCTTACACATAGGGTTACTAATAAATAGTGCATTTCACAGCTGTAAGACAAATTTGCTCATCTTTCCACCTCCATATTTCACTTATGCATCCTTACACTATTCTTAAATAACTGAACATTTCCCTCTCCGCCATACATCCCTCAGTATTTCGCTGAAACACTTCACCTCAGGTTTTTCTCAGCCCTCTCAAGTCATCACTCATTCCCTCTTACTCTTGTCTGTCACAGGCTGAGTGCCCCTTTACCTCAAAGGTGCTCCCTAAGTGAACCTGTGAACTTTGTGCCCCCCCGCCTCCCCGGTGAAAAACCTCGCGTTTTCACATCTGTGCTACACAAAGTCAATTTATGCAGAGGTAAAGGGAAGGTTTGGGTGATTTTTTTTATGTTTGTCTGCTTTTGTGCGCACATTCAAGGAAAAAGTGATTTACTCTCATCTGTTTAAGTATCTCTACATAGCAGCAGCCTCCATAGCCTGTTGCAAACGCAAGAGAGAGTGAGTGCCTCTGTTTGTCTGTGGGTGTGTGTGGGGGATGGGGGTTTAGGCATGTTGTCTGCTAGGCCGTCCAAGAAGCCCCAGGGTACCTCAGTAAAAGAGATAATTATCTTTTATCTGCCATGTTGTGACGGGAGATTATGGTTCAAATTTACGATTGTTAAGGAGACAATACAGCACGAGGCTGCTCTTTTGAAAGTGGCGAGGGGGTCTCGAACAAGTGGGAGAACTCCCACAATGCTCCAGAAGCTCATCCCTCATGTTTTGGGCTTGAGGTCTTTCGAAAACAAAGAAAGGGGATAAGAACCGGTGCCATTTACTCTGAGAAAAATGACTTACACAAATCCTATCATAATTTTTAGATGACATTCTATATTGTGTGTCATATCAAAGTGCTATCGCAGGAGATCACAGATACAACAGACTACAATAAATGAGCTCAGTGTCACCATAAGCTCATTGTGGGGCCTAAAATTAGAGTTGTCAGTTGTTATTAAAAAAATGAAGTCGAAACATTTTTATCTGGGCTCAGAGTAGTTCTTATTTTCCAGTGATTCACAACAAAACCTCAATAACAAAAGTTTCATCTGAAGTTCTTGAGATTAAGATAACTGGGTTTCTTTGAGGGGTCCCAAGTGTTTAACCTCTACTAGAGTAGTCATCTAGGAGGTGGTAGGTGACAGCCAGACAGGAACATTAATACTTGGCACTAACCATCTATGCCACCATCTTGACAGTATAGCAAAAGAAGGAGCACCATCATCCGCACTGTCAGTGTTAGCATAGGTATATTTGTAGCATAGGTATATTTTATCAGGCATTGTTCTGTGTTAGATGGTATTCTTTGCTGTTTATGTGCGTTACGCTTACGTCTTCACTGTATATGAATTGTTTAGAATACCTCGAGGTGTCATTTTTTTTTACACGTAAAGCTTGCAGTGTTTAATTTCAGACACTACACCAGCTAAATCCACACACTAGATCGTATACACTGTTAGCTAGAAATGGTACTAACTGTATTCTGTGTTTATGTTGTTTGTTTTCGATTTGTTGCACAAAGTAGGGAACACTTGCTTCATCGCTGAGAGTCTGTCCAAGAAGATGAAGCTATAGCTAGTGTTTGGGTAGCATAGCTTGGGTAGCTAGCCTAGTGGTACACCAAAACTGCCAGAAAGTACCAAGAGACTTCAATTTTTTTTGCAGTAAATAAACTATAGCATGCTAACTCTAGGCTTTCAGAGGTGCTCATAAGCTAAGCAACTGCTGTGAGTTCATACTGGGGGTATGTAGATGATAGTTGTATCTGTTGTGTCCAATGACTGTAGAAACCAATGACTGTTTTCTTAGTCATAGTGGTGTCAGAAAAGTTTCTGACTGTGTAACAATCCCTTTGATAGTGAGATAGCTAAAGGAGGAACATGTGCCTAATGGAGCTGACTTTAGTGTTTGATTGAAGGTAGTCTCTTGCTGCTAGTTTAATTGAGGGCAAAGTCATGTCATTCTACATTATATGATAGCATACACATCGCAGATTTGGTCAGCTTGTTCAAAACTTTTATCAAAGCCAGATGGCCACAAGGTATAGTCACAAGCATGGTTCTCTAAAATCTAGAGAACGTCTCTAGATTTGAGTGGTTTTGAACATTTTGGCTACACAGAGAGAGAGTTTGCATTGATTACCCTGCTATAAAGCATTTCAGTATCACTCTTAGGAAAAAGAGTTGCACAGACAACAAATAGCAGTAGAACAATTTTCACAAAGTTGAGTGTATCACATTCTAATCGACTTGTCATTAGACAGTGTTGTCTGTCTCTTCGTACCAGTGCCAAATTTTAATGTTATATGACACACTGTAGAGCGTGTGGTATGGGATGTGGATAACCATTAAGCCGAACCCACGCTTATTTTTGTTGTTTTCTTTTTTTCTTTTTTTCTTTTTTTTTTTTGGGGGGGGGGGGGGGGGGGGGGTGTTCTTCATCCAGGCCTCAAAATATGTAGCTAAGAAAAAAATACTATACACTGTTAAACAGGTATTGGTTTGAGCTGTGAGACAGTAACAGAACCATTAGCCCACAATACACAACCTGTTCCCCCACATGAGACCACACTGACACAGATTGGTCCCACTTTCAAACCAGTATTACTAATACAACACTGCGTTTGTATGTGCTGAGAAACTAGAACACACCTAAACCAAGACATGAAACGTTTTGCACATAAACCATATGTAATGTAAAGAAAGGTGTGAGGGAACAATCAACACATCCTGTACAAATAGGTTTCTGCTTCCTGTTGTGTGATCATTTTTAGCATTGGGGGGAAATTCTGATGTTTTTTTTCTCTCATTCAGTCTTTACTTAAAATATTCAGAGTTTATTTGAATACCCCCTGCTATTGAATGGGTATTGCCTTTTCACATATTAATTCCAAGCAGGAAATGTTGCATCTTTTTGGAAGAAGAGTGGTTTTCAAAGCCATCAAATTCTTAGCGACCCCAAATTTGACCTGACCTCTGCTGAGGGTGACAGCGGTGCAGCGTGGATGAAGATGGACTATTCCTAAGAGCCAATTACACCCACAAATCTGTCATCATCCTCACCTGAAAGACGAGAGGCAGATGCAGGAAGAGAGACAGACAGAAGGAGAGACGGACAGAAATAAGTGGTTTGTGACGGGGATGACGATGATGACGGAGGGAAGAGGACACGGGATCACAGAGAGTGCCTCATCCTCACCTGAGCCAGTTGCAGCACCTCCAGTCACCCTTGGCAGACGTCCACAGCCAGACACCAGCGGGGAAAAGGTCAGCCAGAGGCCATGAGGTCCCACCACAAGGCAAAGCTCTCCTCAATCCCTCTATACACACACGCATACACTCACTATTTCTGTTCTCATTCCACATGCCCCCTTGACCTCACTATTAAAACACAGGAGCAAATCTCCTGATTGGTTACAGCAGCTCAGAAACAAATGATGCCAAATACCTGACTCCTGTATGGCCTTTTCTGCCGGGAAGCAGGCATTCCACTTGTGCAAATATATTTCGATACTGGAAATGGTTTGCAACAGTGCACAGTTTAGGGGTAGTTAGATCTTTAGAGTTGTTTAGAGGTTTCGAGCCAAAGACGACATTTCAGTGCTTTGCATGCGAAAGGATCAAACCTTGAGAGGCCGATTACGTGCAGAAGTTCGCTGTAAGACTATCTGGTTAACTTGTGGCATAATAAAACTAAAAATAAATTAATTTCTTTTTTTCTCTCATCTGAGCTTGATGTGGGTGTCTTTTTTTTTTAAACTCCTGCATCCTGTTATTATCGCAGATTGTAACAAATTAGCATCAGCGCGATCTCTTTTGCTTTGTTTTCTTGTACGTTTTTGGAGGGCTTTAAAGGGTAAAAATGATGCTGAAAGGCAAAGATTCTCCTTGTTTTACCACATTTACATTTAGTATTTTTTTCTGCTTAAATGTGTAAGTCAGGTACTATAAACACGGCTGTCCAGGCTCACTGTGGAAACACGTCACTTTCACCATTTTCACCAGAGTTTCTTCACAAGTCTTTCCTAAATTCTTGATTCAAATGTGATCCTTTAGAACTTACTGCTTTTTTTTCCATATTCCCATCATTTTCATGATTATCAGTTTTTAAATGGGATCTGTAGCAGCCCTTGGCATCAAGAACGACAGAAGAGTCTCTAACGGGTGCAGCCATTTATTTCCTCACCACACACGGCTCATTCTCTGGACGTTGAGCACCGTGAAAACTATAAAATAAGAAAAAATTGATACCCGTACAGTACCCTTTGAACTATAACAATGAGCTTAAGTTAATTCAGGCAAGTTCAAACAAGTAATTCTGAGATATACAGTCACAGATTAAATAAAACAAAAGGGGTTACTTCAAACAGCATCAAGGGATTACACAGTTCAGTTAAATAAAATATAACAACAGATCATCTCTCATCACATACCTCAGTCCGCTTGCCAAGGGTGCAAAACTCCGGTAAACACTTAAACACTTCGGCCCGTTTCTCATGGGGTGCTGCTAGCTTGCATGACACACATGTCTAGCTAAAAAATAGCACATGGATGTAAGTAACGTAAATAAAGAATAAAAGGGTTTTCAGATAGCTCACAATACAAACGCAGCAACATACCTTACATTAGAAACACACTTATCATACTTATCAAAGTATTATCGTAACTTACATGGACTTTGTACAACTTATTCCTGCCGCGACAGACTGCTCTATACGCGTTACGGGGCATGCCTCTGATCACATCTGTCCTTAGTGCGACTGCGCATACAGTTCCGACAACCCCCGCAAGGATGACTTATGGTACAGATCAGCGGTTCATTACACTCCCACCAATCATGCTATGATTTACAAACTAGCTAATCATACATGATTTGAACAACAACAAAATGAGACCACTTCAACCAATATACAGGTGTACAAACATCATAGAGCAGGTGCCACCTGGACTGTTACATTGTTTATGTCAGTATGTCAGTTCCTCTCAGATAATAACATGGTTGTTATTATTCTCTTTCAACAAGAACCACCAGTTTTTGAATAGGCCGCTCGATGATGGGGGGCTTGAAAGCACGGTCCTGTTTCTTGGTCTGACTTTGGACTCCTACTTGAACTTTGACCCGACGGACTAAACCATCATCGCCTTCGATAGTTTCAACGATACGCCCCAGTTGCCACTGACACCTTGGTAACATATCTTCCTTGATGATAACAATGTCATTCACTTTTAGATTACGGCGGGTTTTGTGCCACTTCTGTCTTGTGGAGACATTCATGAGGTATTCTCTTTTCCACCTACCCCAGAACTGCTCAGTTAAGTATTGTACTCTACGCCACCTCTTCGCTGCATACAAGTCTTCTCTCACAAATTTCCCAGGTGGTGGTAGAGCAACTTTGGACTTCATCAGTATAAGATGGTTCGGAGTAAGAGGTTCAGGTGCCTTTGGGTCACAGATACTGCCCACAGTCAAGGGGCGGCTATTTACAATAGCCATGGCCTCATAAAACAAAGTTCTAAGAGAGGCATCGTCTAGTCTTCCTGCACACTGAGCAGTAGTGGCATTTAGCACATTACGAATGGTCCTAATTTGGCGTTCCCAGATGTCACCAGCATGACTTGCAGAAGGAGCATTGAAAACAAACTCACACTGTTTGTCTGCCAGGAAAGCCTCCAGTGCCTGCATGTCACATTGTTTGAGAGCCTCTCTGAACTCATTTCTGGCTCCTACAAAGTTTGTGCCTTGGTCACAGCGGAGTTGGCAAACAGCTCCTCTGAGGCTGATGAAGCATCTAAGGGCATTGATGAATGCATCTGTTGATAGGTCTTCTAGCATCTCGATATGAACAGCACGTGAAGACAGGCATGTAAAGATAAGCCCATACCTTTTGTACTCCTTACGGCCCCGCTTGATGGAAAATGGACCAAAGCAATCCATACCAGAGTACGAGAAAGGAGCGGAGGCTTCAGTCCTTTCTTTCGGGAGCTCTGCCATGCGTTGCTCCTCGGTGGGGCGCCGAAGTTTTCGACATTGCACACATTTATGTATTAACTTGGCAACTGCTTTGCTTCCCCCAAGCACCCAAAACCCATTTGCTCTGAGTTCTGCTAGGGTTTGACTGCGACCCTGATGACAGATGGTGGCATGGTAATGAGACAGTATTAGTCTTGTAATGTGACTTTCCTTTGGAAGGATAACCGGGTGTTTTAGTTCTCGACTGAGCGTTGCCTTTGTCAGTCTTCCACCTACACGAAGAAGTCCTTCATCTAAGATGGGATCAAGACAACTTAGGGGGCTAGAGCATGGAAGAGAGTTGCCCTTCTGAAGTGTCTTTATGTCTTGCAAAAAGGCTTGTCGCTGAACCAGACTGATTACTAGTTCACAAGCTTTTCTCCTTTCCTCTACCGTCACAATGCTACTGACACGATCTGACTTCATGCCTAGTCTCTTAATTCTTGCAACTACTCTGATGAGCGTTGTCCAGCTGGAAAAGCGGCTTAGACGGTTCAGAATGTCATTTTGCTCATTGGCATGGGTGGCAAAGGTTTTCACCGATTTAACTTCAGGGTCACAGACTAGCAAATCTGGTGAAAAATGTAGTGTTGGGTGTATCTCAGGTTTCCATAGAAATTTAGGACCCGATAACCAGTTCGTTGACAGAATGTCCCCTGCACATAGACCTCTCGAAGCGTGGTCAGCTGGGTTTTCTGCCGTATCCACATAGTGCCACTGAGCAGGGTTTGTGGTTTCTCGGATTAGCTGAACACGATTTGCGACAAACACATGGAATCGCCGTGCCTCATTGCTGATGTAGGCCAATACAACTTGGGAATCAGTCCAAAAGAATTCCTCGTCAATCTGCATGCCGAGCTCTGTTTTTAACATGACGCTTAGCCTTGCGGAGATTACTGCAGCCGAAAGCTCCAGCCTTGGGATGCTCATGAGCTTTGTTGGTGCGACTCTTGCTTTGGCTAACACAAGGCTACAGTGTACTTCATCCTTTCCATTCTTGTATCTGAGGTAGGAACATGCACCATAACCTATGTTACTGGCATCTGAAAAGTGATGCAGTTCCACCCTCACTATGTTGCCAAAGTCTGGAGGATGGTAGCATCTGGGTATCGCTATTTCCTTTAGCCTGTGTAGATCCCTTTTCCATTGCTCCCACCGTGCATGTAGGCTATCGGGAAGCTGATCATCCCAACCTACGCCCATGCGACACAGCTCCTGGAGAATACATTTACCACTCAGGATAAAGGGAGCTACAAGACCCAGAGGGTCGTAGAGGGAGGAGACAGCGGACAGGATACCACGACGAGTTGAGGGTTGGTCCCTTTTGTCAATGTTGAAGCTGAAGGTGTCACTTTCTATTGACCACTGAATGCCAAGTACGTGACCCTCCGCTGTTGAATCCAGGCTAAGGTTGAGAGGTCCGGTGGTTACTGTCCTTTCTGAAGGCGCAACACCACATAGCGCCTCCACCTTGTTCGAGTTAAATTTGTGCAAGTGTAAACCTCCAGTCTTACACAGCTGCTGTGCATTGATAATCAGGTCTGTAGCTTCTGTGACTGATGGGACGCTAGTCAGTCCATCATCAACGTAAAAGTTCTTTTCAATGAAAGCAGCAGCCGAAGGATAATCGGCTTCGCATTGCTGTGCAAGATATTTAAGGCCGAAATTGGCACACCCTGGAGAGGAACCAGCACCGAAAAGGTGCACCGCCATTCTATACTCTTGGGGTTCTGTTTCCAGCTGACCGCCCTTCCACCATAGGAACCTCAGGTAGTTCCGCATGTTGGGTGGAACATAGAACTGATGGAACATTTTTTCAATGTCGCAGGTGATGGCTACTGCTTCCCTCCTAAAGCGGCAGAGAACTCCTACTAGAGAGTTTATCAGATCAGGGCCAGTCAATAAGGTGTCATTCAGAGAGATGCCCAGAAACTTGGCTGAACAGTCGAAGACCACCCTAAGTTTATCTGGTTTCCTAGGATGGTACACCCCATGATGTGGGATGTACCAAATTGTCTCTCCCTCATGTGCTGGGGGGGCTGGTTCTGCAACACCTTTGCTGATGGTTTCCTCCATGAATGCTGTGTAATGGTCATGGTACTGCCTGTTGGACCTTAACTTCCTCTTGAGGTGTTGCAAACGAGCTTCAGCCAGTCGCTTGTTGTTTGGCAGCATAGGTGGAGAGCTGCCCTTGAAAGGAAGTGGCATCTCATAGTGTCCATCCTTCCTTTTTGTGATTGTGCTGCTGAGGAGTTTTACAAAATGAACATCATCTTGAAAAACATATTTATCTTGATAGTTTCTTTCGCTGAAATCCATTTCTAGGACCTTCAACACATCATTGACCGGAGGCAATGGCATTTCCTTTACTGCCACTCTGTGTACAAAGCTTTGATGTTCCTTTCTATCAAGATATGGATTTGCTGATCCTATGATGCTCCAGCCAAGCACGGTTCTTTGAGCAAATGGATGGTTTTCTGACCCTACAATGACTTCTAGAGGGGCCAGTGCTGATGGGAAATCATAGCCAATCAGCAATCCCACTTCACAGTCTTGAAGTGGCTGCAGCTTGTTTGCCAGTTGCCTCAGATGTGGCCACTGAAGTGCGGTGTCCTTTGTAGGAATGTGAGACTTATCGACTGGGATGAAATCCCTTGTATATGCCTGGCGTAGCTGAACATGCGACTCACTATGGAGCCCACGAACTTGCAATCCACAAGCCACTTTGCTAGCTATGACTGTGTCTACTGCTGTCATTGTACTGAGCCTTAATTGCACTGGCTGAGTCTTCACATTTAGTGCAGAGACCAGATCTCCCAAGATGAAAGTTGAATCGCTCTGTGTGTCGAGCAGAGCATATGTGAGAATCTCACTGTGGGGGTCTTCTGCCAATGACACAAAAACTGGAACAATGCTAGACGTAGCTGAGGAGTATCTTGTCAATGTGTGTGACATGACATTGCGGACTTCCTTTGTCTCATTTCCTGCAGATGGTGAATCACTGTTTAACATTTCACTGGCTCCCTCAATTCTCTCTATGTGCAAGCAAGTTGGATGATTTCGACCACATATAGTGCATATGTGCCTTCTTTTGCATTCTTTACTAGTGTGACCCTTTCTTAAACAGCCAAAGCAAAGACGGTTTTCACGAATGAAAGCTCTCTTTTCATCAGGAAGCCTTGTGGCAAAGGTTGGGCACTTGGCGACACCGTGTGTTTCATCGTTGCAGACGAAGCATGGTGGTCTTGGCTTTGAAATTAAGGTCCCTGGTTTACCTGCAGAGTGCTTAGCTTGAGCATTGGTGCTGAGTGCCTTGGTTCTCTTAGGAAGCCTTTCATCTGTAACTTTAGTGGTTAATAAGAAGGGAGAAGCAATGGGGTTGCAGGCTATTCTAGCTTCCCTTTGTAGAAATCTGGTGAAATGAGCAAATGGTGGATACTCTTGACATCTGTCTAGTTCATCCACAACAACACGACCCCATCTGCGTACCAGCCATTCGGGCAGTTTTTTGAGAAGTTTATGATTTTCTTCACAATCATTTAGAATTGCCAGCCCTTTAACATGAGGGATGGCCTCGGCACAACTTTGAAGGAAATCTGAAAACTCTCTGAGGGCTACTGGGTCATTGGGAGCTATTTTTGGCCATTTCATCAGTTTATCCCTGAAAGCCTTTTGGACGACAAATGAACTTCCATACCTCTCCTGAAGAATCTCCCAGGCACCCTGATATGCATCTTCTGAGTTTCGATAGAAGAATCCTTCGACCGCCTTCCGTGCCTCACCAGCAAGATAACTTTTCAAGTACAACATTTTTTCGCCTGCGGGGAGGGGTTTGTGGCCAATCAATGCCATAAAGGATATCTTCCAGTCTATAAACTTTAAAGGGTTACCAGTGAACACTGTGGGTTCAGGTGCAGGCAGACGGTTGGAGACGAACAAGCTTGCAAGCTCCTGTGTTAAGCTGACCTCCTGTTGCCTTTGCAAAATCTCAGGTGGTGCACACTGAGGTCGAAATGATTCAGCCTGTGGATTCAATGGATTCTGAGATTCAATGATTTGGCTATCAAGTTGTGATTTGTCATCTGCTTCATACTTAAGGCTTTCCAATCCATCGTAGTTGTTGTAAGCTCTCACTCTGGCTGCTGCTACTTTTACCTCATTTTCTGCCTGTAGCTGTTGCAGTTTAGTTCTCTCTTCCTCTAGCTTTGCTGTCATTTCTGCAATCATTTGTGCTTCCTTGATTTTCCACTCATGCTCTAAGCTACTCAACTTGGCTTGCTGTTCATGTATTCGTTGCATTGCCTTCGCCTGTTCTAGTTTAGCTGCAAGGTCAGCTTCGGCATCCACACGTTTGCTAGAAGTCGTAGATGTGGCTCCAGAGTATGAATCTGAGCCCTTTGAATGCTCTGAAATAACTGTTTCTGTTTCAGTTTTCCCAAAAACAGATCCATACTCCTCCTTACTTAATATCATCCTTACACGCTCCTTCTCGAGCCTGTCATTAAAAGTCTTATCTATATCTTCTAGTCGTTTACTAATGAGATCACAAATTTCTGTTGTTAGGGCAACACACGCATCCATTTTCTTGACAACATCTGGAGTAGAAGTATGATTACGTCGGATAGGCTCATACAGTTCATGCATTAATGCTTCTTTAGCCTTAATGTCCGTTTGTGTTCTAACAAGGTCTTCGTTTGAGCAGAAACCTTTCAGCCTTGTTCTAACTCCTCTTGCTAACTCCTTCCAGGACTCATATGCCTTGCTAAATGACCTTTCATTTTTCTTGGCCTCCTGTTCATGCATCTCCTGCCCCTTTTCTGTTAGTCTTCGCTCTCTGGAGCTGGACCTGGCCTCTTGTGCCTCTGTAGATTTGTCTATTTCTTCAACAGGGGACAACATTATTATTAATTTTATTTTTGGCTTGTTGCACCTGCCCTTTTAAGTGTATATATCTTAACTCAAATGGGTTGAGTGGTGGTTTCAAACTTATTAACACTCAACTTAGATATTTACACCTTTAACCTCACAGACTGGCAACAAAACCAAAATAATACTGATGATGCCCTCAAATCAGACAATTTGCCACTTAAGTTTTTACAGAAGTACAACTGATAGCATAAAGCCCAGATTCAGTCTTAGACATTCTGATGCAAGAAATGTGGGATATTCAGCATCACAACTTTACATGCTACTGTGTTAAATACAGAAGAGGTCTTTCTTTCTTGCATTACTTTAGACTGCCATGTTGAAGATCATTTGCTCACACAGCTTACAAGATGAAGGTGTGCATGACATTGTATTTATAATGTCCTTATTTTGAGTCCTTTACTGATCCAGTAGTCTCTAGATGATGCGATACACTCCTTTACTCACAGTTCGACGAAAGAATAAGATGAGTGTAGATGGCTGCAAGGCAGCGATGAGTTTTCACTGTAGCAGCCCTTGGCATCAAGAACGACAGAAGAGTCTCTAACGGGTGCAGCCATTTATTTCCTCACCACACACGGCTCATTCTCTGGACGTTGAGCACCGTGAAAACTATAAAATAAGAAAAAATTGATACCCGTACAGTACCCTTTGAACTATAACAATGAGCTTAAGTTAATTCAGGCAAGTTCAAACAAGTAATTCTGAGATATACAGTCACAGATTAAATAAAACAAAAGGGGTTACTTCAAACAGCATCAAGGGATTACACAGTTCAGTTAAATAAAATATAACAACAGATCATCTCTCATCACATACCTCAGTCCGCTTGCCAAGGGTGCAAAACTCCGGTAAACACTTAAACACTTCGGCCCGTTTCTCATGGGGTGCTGCTAGCTTGCATGACACACATGTCTAGCTAAAAAATAGCACGTGGATGTAAGTAACGTAAATAAAGAATAAAAGGGTTTTCAGATAGCTCACAATACAAACGCAGCAACATACCTTACATTAGAAACACACTGATCATACTTATCAAAGTATTATCGTAACTTACATGGACTTTGTACAACTTATTCCTGCCGCGACAGACTGCTCTATACGCGTTACGGGGCATGCCTCTGATCACATCTGTCCTTAGTGCGACTGCGCATACAGTTCCGACAACCCCCGCAAGGATGACTTATGGTACAGATCAGCGGTTCATTACAGGATCATTGTAGCTAAAAAAAATAAAAAAACAAATACTTAACATTCTTTTTAATCTGTTGCCTGTTCTGCTGCGTTTACGTACTTATTTAAAAAAAAATTTGATGTGCATTCTGAGATGGAAGATACGGCAGATGTACTTTTTCATTGCGGATTTCATTAAAGCCAACGTGTCACGAACTGCTCTGCATACACAGAATAAAACATCATGCAAGCAAAGAGAACTGACGTGACTCTAACCACTGTAGCTGCGTTGATGTGAAGAAGATGCCGCTTGTAGATTACTGGAAGGTTAATGATGGTAAAGAAAAATGAAGGGGGATAACATGCAGGAAATTCTTCAATTGAGAACTTGATGGCGTCCAAAGTCATACTCATTGGATGAATGGAATAAATCATATATGCATCATGTCTTGGATTGCATGTACAGAGCATATGGTGATAACTTCCCAGCTTTAACAACACTAATCACCCACTACAGTGTATTACTGAGCTCTGCAGCCCTGCATTGCAATCTTTCATATTAATATCAGCTCGTTATCTTCTTTTCTCTCCTTCCTGCTTCCTTACACAGGCCACTGTCATGCAGTCGCACTAACAGCCCTAAAACTCTACTTTGAGTGCGAGCTGTGGAAATGTCACGAGCAAAACTGATCACTTAATAAACTGACGGGCAAAATGATATTAAAGATGAAGGGAACTTTATCCACTCTGCGGTTCAGAGGTTGAAACAAACACATACAGTAGTTCCTCTTTTCCACTCCTGCTTAACGCTTTAATCATTTCTCACTACTAGAGGTGATACATTCAGTGAGGTTAACTCAATGTTTAGAAGTGTTCATTAACTTTTTTTCTTTAAAGGGTGTTGTACACAGCCATGTGGCTATTTTATATATATTATTATGTGGTATTGTTATATGTATATGATTGGAATATACAGTATTTCTCAGCTTAAATTAATATCAGCCTGTATTTGTTATCTGACTTAATTATTAGTCATTATTAGGATGCAAGAAAAATGCCTGAAACGATGCTTCTTCCTGTTGGGTCCTTCTCGCTCAGTGTACGACAGATGTTTTTTTGTTGCATGTCGGTCGCGATGTGTTTATGTATTTGTCGGATGACACAAAAGCCACTTGAGCCCATGGTGCCCCGCGCATAGTGGCCTGTCTGACCCTGCCATTTGATTTGTTCCTCCATTGCTGCTGTTTATTCCTTCACTTCCTGTTTGTGCTCAACTGACCTAAGAGCTGTTCCTGTGAATGCTGGGTGAAAAAAAAAAAAAAAAAAAAAAAAAAGGTGGGCGTTACTAGATGTGGTTGTGGTGGGTAGGTGAGTGGGTGGGGGTGTGTGAGCATGTGTCAAAGATCACACAGCACAGAGGCAGACAGAAAAGACAGCTCTCAACCACAGCTAACATGTCAACAGAGATTAAACTAGTTTATTATTTTCAAAGAGGAAAAAAAAAAATTACGAAACAAAAAAGCAGTCATATTTTACACTAGTGATTATTATTAAATTTTTTACAACCATTCAGTCTGCATAACATAAAGAAATAATTCTACATCTTTGTTTCTTTCGTATTTTTGGTACTCTGATTTATACATACAAATAACAAATACAGGAACTTTTTTCACAATGCATATAATCTGTGGGCAGGAAGAAAGTCTTTCAGGTGATCGAGTGTGTGCGAGTGTGTGCGTGTAAGTGTGTGCGTGTATGTGTGTGCTTGTACGTGCGCGCTTCAACACAAACCAATTGCCCGAGACCTATAGCACATCCAAAAAAAAAAAAAAAAAGAAGAAGAAGAAGAAGAAGAAGAGAGATGCCTGCAGCCGGAGCCGCTGACTCTCTGCAAACTTAATGCAACACAATTCATGCAGGCAAAAACCGAGGCCTGCCCTTTCTCAAAAGTCTTTCCCTCACCTCCTCCTCCCTTTTTTTTTTTCTTTCCTCCGGGACTCGGAGGCAGCCTCTCCTCACTCCTCCGGTGGCAAGTCTCTCCACCTGCTGCGACTCGTACCCTTCTTGTTGTTAGCTGCCCAGGGGCATGTTTCCTTTTTTTCTTACTTAATTAAAAAGTCTTCATTAAATGTACTGTATTTCATACAATTTGTACAAATATATTCAACGTCTGTCTCTCCTCATCTTCAGCAGAAGGAGGAGAAGAGGGAGAGGAAGCAAGGGAGCGGGAAGGGGTTGGTGGTGGTGGTGGTGGTGGTGGGGGGGGGGGTCCTGTTACACAGGTGCAAGGTGAAGAGAGTCGGGTTTGGACATTGAGGAAGAGGGCGTCACAAAAGTTCTTTTAATGTCAGTTTTTTGTGATGTCAAGTGTGGAAAAATGGCTTTTTGTACACAAATGGAGCTCCTTATCGTGTGGATCAGCTGGGAGGACAGCCTCAATGTGGTGGTGGCAGCTCGGGGAGGAGGGAAAACAAAAAAACGTCCCCCTGGAGGTCGGTGCGCCACAGTCAAGTCAAGTCTGCAAAGCATTCACATCGCAGAGGTACACTTCGATTTTTATAAAAAATAAGATACAACTGAGGAGAACAGGAGCCTAAAGCCTGTCGCACTCACACACCGTGGCTCGGCGGTGAGACTGGGGAGCTTAGATCGGACCGAGAAGCAGTTTGTTGTTTAGGATATGGAAGCAGGGCAGCAGAGGTACCGAAAGGTGCGGTGGTGGCGAGGCTGAGGATTCAGAAGTGGTGCACCGCGGGGAGCTCTAACCCATGGCTGTGACCATACTGGAAGGGTGGTGCGGGGTGAAGGGGAGGCTCGAGGAGGGGTGCATGGGTGTGGGGGTGGTCAGCATGTGGCCAGAGTGCGAAAAGGGGGGGAAGGATGACATGTGGCGGGACAGAGCGGCCGGGCTGAATGAGCTGGTCTTGTCCATCAGGCTCTTGGAGAAGTCGTCCATGTTATCTTGGGCCTTTTTGCTCTTCTTTGACTTGCTGGACATCTTCCTGTTTCTGGTCTGGATGCCTTCCTTCTTCATGGTCAGAGGTCGGTTGATCTGCTCTCGAAAGGAGAAAGAAAAAGATGGCAGATGAGTATTTGGTCCTCGTGAACATTTCACATGAGATACGAATCTTAAAATTTAAGATTCCAGTATGAGATTTATATTAAAGCAAAACAAACCGTAAGTGAGGGGTGTCACAGAGTTTCAGAATAAATAAGAAAAATGTGGTGCACAAAGAGCTTTTTAGTTCTCTTAGAGGCAGATTTTGGGGTTTTGGACAGACATAATGATATGTAATGGAGTCCCATTACGAGGCGAATCAGGCTGTCCCATCCCGAAACACAAGATTGTTTATCTATACTGTGAGAATGTGTGTTTGTGTGTGTGTGTGTTGGGTCGGATATGAATGTTGATTCCTATAAGCTGGACTGTATCTAAGGCTGTAGCTATGCCAGGAAGAGAAAAGAGAGAAAAAGGACAGATGAAGGGGAGGAGGGGGGTGCAGGGAAGATGGAGAGAGCGTGTGCAGAACACAGACGGAGAAGAGTCTGGCAGCTAATGTGCAGCCGGTCAACCACAGAGACACATGGCCATGACGACTGTCAGCGTCGGCCAAGTCCTTCTCTCCACCCTCCTTCTCGACCGCGTGGCCGACTCTTGGCCAAAATGGCCCCAGCTGCCATATTCCAGCATAGGTTTTAGCGAGGAATGAGAGCTGGATGATGGAATTCCGACTGTGGGCAGGATTATGAGGGAGGTGGATGAGGCCGACTGGCTTCCTGATCTTTCTCAGTGGTTCTTCCCGGGGAAATGGGAACAGGGATTTCTCGAGCTGTCTGAGACATTGGCATTTTTCGCTGACTCTTTAAACAGCGGCTTCGATGATTAGTGGAGGGCACAGATCTGTTTTCCCCCCAGTGATGTGAGTTTCACTCGCTAAGCTTTGACTCCATACTGGGTGACCTTCTCTGCCTTGCGTGCCCTGATTCCAGTTCTAGGGCATGCTACACCCACCGAAAGCCAGTCTAGCCTCCGCTCTTTGATGCTGAGATGTCTACCGTCTCGCGAAACAATTCTTGGGCCTCCAGCGTGTGCTTGGCCACCAATACCCGAGCATATCAAAAAAAAAGCATTTGAGTCAATGGCCCCCACAGAATGCACAGTGCAAGCTCTCACATCCTCCCTCCAAAAACCAGCAGCTAACCACCTGAAACCTCAGCGTCCGTACAGAAGTGTGAGGACTGTACACCTCTCAGAAATATAAAGATGAGAAAGACACCTTACAGGCACAGTGAGAAAACCCCTGATTACTCGGAGAAGGCCATCTATGTTTTGGGTGTTAACACAACCTTGTGTTTGTGGCAACTTTTCTGTTTTCACAAGCTTCTTATCTGAGCTTACGGGACAACAGACTGCTACCATCAGGTGTTTTGTACGCTCACACTTACACACATTAGGAGCCCATGCAGGCCAGCGGGGACTCCACTAAATTCTCCATGAAGAATGTGGAATTTGTTTCAAAGGGAGCAAACCCCAACAGAAGTCTGGATTTACCAAAATAAACTAATTTCATAATTACACCAAGGTCGGGGTCAGTTCAGATGCTAATATGTAACGGGGAAATATTATTCTACTCTCCTTTTAACCTTGGTCTGAATCTGCTTCTGCACCGCCTCACAATGTGCCAAAAGTAACATGGGAAAATGATTTAACAGAGAGCGCTTGCGTGACAAGCTGGCCAGCAGAGCAGGATACTCTTCCCCTTATGCACAAGGGTATAGGCAACCTCTATCTGTTGTCTGTACAAGGGGGAAGAAAATTACCTACATGTGGCCTCAGAGCAGTTATCCTGCTTATTATTATTATTAGTTTCAGCCACAATGGCAGTTTGATTAAAAGTGACAGCTTTGTGCACAGGAGAGGAGAGAGAGGGAGAGATAAACGCGTCCCTGGGGTTTTCAGATTGAGGATGTGAAATGATGTGGCGAGGCACTAACCAACCCAAAACGAATCAGACGGATTGGTGGTCAGAGGGGGGACTCAGAGTCCCTGGCGCGCATGGAACCAAAAGGCTAGAAATAGAAGAAGAAGAAGGGGGAAAAAAACGGTCTAAAAAAATTAATCGAATTTTAATTAAGCCCCTTCTTTAATATTCAAAAGCAAGGCGGCTGCGGGCTTAGTTCACTTAGGTCTTATACATTTTAGATTCGCACTTACTGCCAATAAATCATATTAATTCTACAGTATTTGTTATCGCCGTGCCCCGGAAATTCTCTGCAGGGACAAGTCAGATAAAATATTCAAAGGGAGAGAGGGGAAGGTGCCCAGCAGGACGTGATGGGAGAGAAATAAAGAAGGCAGATCTGAGGAGAAGGGGGACATAGATGGGAGCTGGACGAATAAATATTGGAGGCAAGCCTCGATAGTTATGAGAGATATCCAGTGAAGGTTTATTACTCACATTGTGCAGTTTAAAGTACAGGCCGCAGGCGTTGCACACCGGGTCCCCGTTGGCATTTCTCCGCCACAGCGTCGTCGTTGTCGTCTGACAGTTTGCGCACGACGTCCCTGCCCGCCTGGCTGCCGACTGCACGACGCAGACAGGCCAAAAAAAGGGAAAGGGGAAAGAAAAAAACATCACATGACCACTCAATGACCCAATCATCACTGAGGTTTATTCTAACAGCTTTAATACCATCATTCAGGGCTCGTTTTAACACTTAAATATGGCTTAAAAAAATACACACACTAGTTAACTTTCCTTACGCGAAATAGCCATGTGGCACTCATTAAGAGGGATTTGCAAGGATATCTGTGGAATTTTTAAGTCATCGGGATAAATTGGTGTAAATTCAGCAGCCCTGTATCCATGGTATCCTCGATTGATTTAACAAAGAAACAACACATGCATTTTCTATTATACCTGCTTAAATACAGTCTTTAATTTTTCACTCCAGCATTGCGCAAAGCTGCTTGAAACATCCAGGAAGCTTTTATTTTGACAGTATATAAATTGTATATCTCTACCCAGTGCATTTTCTTTTGCATTTAGTGCAAGCTGAAATTTTTTTTCAATGAGGAAAGAAATAAATTTAAAAAAGGAAAACAGGGTTGCTTTCACCCGGGGCTAAAAATAGCCACGTAGAGCTCATACCTCCTGGAGAATAAATATTTACAGAACACATAAAAGCAGGGCCTTGAAATGGGAGAGCTATTAAATGTGATTAAATTAACCCCCTCCTTAAAAAAAAGCCAACACGTGACGTCAGACAATGGAAAGGAAAAGGAAGGAGATGAAACGTATAGATTTGGCATCTATTAAACGTAAAAGGCCTCGTCTGGAATGTATGCTTTGGATTCTTCCAATATGCGCACAAAATATGAATACATGATGCGGTGAAATGAACCACATGGCAATAATTGCACGCCAGTTAAAAGCACACAGTTTGGAGAAAGAAAGAAAGAAAGAAAGAAAGCAAGAAAGAAAGAAAGAAAGAAAGAAAGAAAGAAAGAAAGAAAGAAGTGGGTATTTTTGGCTTCGCTGCAGGCTACTAGGAGAGTAAAACCCTCGCTCCATCCTGCCACAGTGAAAGTCATGTCTTCCGATGGATTTCAGCTGCCTGCCTCACAGGCCAGTTTGCTGCAGTGGCTTGACATTGATGTTATAATCTCTAAAAACAATCAATAGACAGGTGACCGCAGAGGACACGCTAACGTAAAGGACTACATTATCTCAGGGAGGAATTTCCAATTATACACACGTGGTGGCCCAATAACCCCTGCTGCTGATCGCTGTGAATACCCAATCACAGTGAGGGAACACACCTTTTGAAATCTCTATTTTTATTCACTTAACCTATCATCATAGTTTAACCGGTTTTCTTATTTTTCCAACATTTTGTTTTTTTCTTCGCAGCCAACACTTTAAATATCAGCAATGAAAGGTCAACAGGATTGGTATTTACACGTTGTGGTGATTTCATAGAGAAATGATTCGGCTCGCAGATCTTATCTTCGTGCTAAATTTCACTTTCTGGCCTGTACAGTTTTTTCCTGATCCTTTTCACCTCCGCGAGAAAGAGGTTCAAGGTCAAACTGACCTGGTTGTTACCCATACCTGAGCATCCTCGTGTATTTAAGCGGTGATTACAACGCTAAACAATTTCTCGTCGTGGCTCTCTGTCTGGCCTGGCTCGGGCTGCCTCAGCCTTTATGTTTTGACTGGGGAAGCGGGGCTTGTGTTGTTGAAAGCGACTTATCTGCGCTGCTCAGATATCCGGCAGCTCTTTCCTGAGTAGTCGGGTTTTCACATTATAGAGGCAAAGAGAAGAAGTCCAGAGCAGAAGAGGTCTGGACGGCCATTTTTGCCTCGAAAGATTTTTTTTTTTTCAAAGAGTGGGGAACTCCTGTGAAGCTCATAAGAGATGTAAGCTCTGATGAGAGGGGCTTTCCCCAAAATAACTGTAAAAATAGCTGCACTTGGAAAGCAAAAAGGTCTGCTTATAGCTACAATATAGGCTCACCTACAAGATGAAATTAAAAAAAAAGGATGCTGTAAAGAGTGCAGAACTGCAGCCATGCTCAGTTCCTTTAATTAGAATCAGAGTGGGGGGTCTTTTGTTTTGTTTGTTTGTTTTTTGTTTGTTTTATCCCGGGGGGTTGTTTTATTTGCTCAATTAAATATGAAAGATAGAAAATGTAATCTCTCTTTTAAAAAAAGTAAACCTAAGGCGCTCGCAGTGCAATTTTAAATTAAATATTTAAAAGTTAAATAACACTGTGCAGGACGTAAATAAGGTACTACAAGTGGAAATAGTCCAGATGTCGTACAATAGCTGTAAAGCTTTGATGGCCACAGGTAGCGTTCTATGATATACATGGGGCCTACTGTGTGAATCAATGACAATTTTAGCAAATAAAAAGTAGCACTGTCATTGCATTAAAAAAAACTGCACTTTTTTTCTGTGGTAATATCTTAAAGCAGAGACCTGCACTTGTCGAGTCAATTTCCTGCAGCTAATAGGCCTACTTCTTCCTGGATAGGGGAAAAACAGAGAGAGAGACGGAAATGTCATCAACAGAGAAACATGGTGGAAACGTACCAGCCGTCGCTTGGGTTTGATGAGAGGGCGATTCTGCCCGTTCATCTTGTGATAGAGTCCGCAGGCGTTACACAGATAGTGACCCGTACCGTCCCGCCTCCACAGCGGAGTCGACGTGGCCCCGCAGTTCACACACTCTCTACCTTCTGCAAGAGCCAACGCGCACACGGACACGGACACACACACACACACACACACACACACAGACACAAACAGAAGATGGAGAGAGTGTCCAGGTCAGTTGGTCCTTAAAATAACCAGCAATAACTGGTTCATGCAATCAATGCTGAGAATAAAAAGAGGTTAGAGAAAAGTATATATATATATATATATATATATATATATATATATATATATATATATATATATATATATATATATATATATATATATATATATCTGTAAAGCACAGAACGATTAATAATGACATCGACTAATAATAATAACTAGACAAACTAGTACCAGTAATTAACAATAATGATATTGATAACAATAACTAGAAAGTAGAAAGGTTTGTAGTAGATTTATTTGTCACACACACACACCACGCACGCACACATTAAACACATGTGGTTAGTGTTGGTGTCGAATACAGCAGTTGTGTTAAGGTCCATAAAGCATAAATTATTTCAGTAAACCACAAAACTTTTCACACTGCGAGTCTCTGAGCAGGATTTTCAGACTGAGCAAAATCCACTTTGGAGCGTGACAATTTTTTAAAATAAATCTAATCAAATCCGCCTTCGTCCGAGCCATTAAATTTCCCTTTATTGAAAATTTATATAATAATAATAATAATAATAATAATAATAATAATAATAATAATAATAATAATAATAATCTTTTATTTTGAAATGGGGGGGGGGGGGGGGGGGGCAGGTTTGACTGGCACTTCTCTAGTGACACCGACAGGTGAGACGCGCACTAACAGTTGGATTATGGTATACGGGGGCCTGAAACTGAAACAAGGGAGCTCGCTGCACACATAGTCAGATTATTTGAAAGCAGAGACTCACTCACACAGGGCTTTTGTGCAACGCCGAGAGCCTTTTGCATTCTCAGGCATGCAGCCACACTTCCCCTTTTTTCGAGCTGCAAACACACACGCACACACACACAGCTCGACTTCTTCACAAAGACTAAAAGAGATGCGTCGGTCCGGGTCGTGCCGCGTCGTTTAGATGTGACAGACATGCAAGCACCTGGGAAAGTGTGTGTTGCTATTTCTCTCTCTGTTTTTTTTTCTTCTTTTTTTTTGGCTTGATAATATGTTGCAGAAATCAAACAGGAACTGATCCAATGCATGTGACTTAAGAAAAGCAGGCCTCTGCAATGCACCGTTTTGCACAGTGTGCTTGGTGCTCCGGGAGAAAAGCTTTCAGCGCTGCGCTGAGTTTACACTGCCGCACTGAAGACCCGATTAAAACATCCAAATGAAACTCTTCAGATCGCCAAATATCTTTAACTGCACATTATCTCACATGATCCCGGAATTCACATCTTTATTTGCATTAATGGCCCAGTGTATACTGCTGAATAATCCCGATGATATGCATCAACTAATCCTCTGTTTTCTATACACCCCATCAAAGACGCTGATATTAATCTCATTACAGAAAACTGGTTTTCAGCGGCGCTGAAATAACCTTTAAAATAATTACCCACCCTCTTCACAATTTGTAAATATCTCCCTCCTCTCTGTCTGTCTGTCTTCTTTTTTCCCTCCCCTCGGTGGTTCGTGCACTCTGCCACGGCGACGGTTCAGCCGCTTTTTCCCTGTGAATGAACGAGCAGTATCCGGTGCTCTACCGCTGGGTAAACAATGCAACTGTGGCGTGCACTGGTCCGACAATAATGGGATTATCTTAAACATATAAACGGGGCGACACAGCCCAGAGAGTTGGCTTCCCCTCTGTCTCTCTCCCACTCTCTGTTAGTGCAGAGGAAGATGAAAAAATGACCTTATTTATGGTTCAACTCGGAAATCATTTGCGTCATGATTTTTTCCTTTTTACCTCAATATAAAAAAAGTTAAATTCATTTTTTTTTATTTCAGTTGTCAATGGTGTTAATCTTTTTCCCCCATTTTTTATTTTTAATTTATTTTTAAAAATAAATATAACGTATTTTATATTTGTTTTATTGGTGTTATATTATATTTCATATTATTATAATTTTTTTTTTAAAATCAGACCATTAAGGGAAATCTGTGAGGTATTTTTGCGACTGTCTGGGTTAAACTGACTCCTGCGGCCTTAAACCTCCATGTGAGGGATGAACGTGCTGATTATGGGCATTTATTTTAGAAATCTATGTGATATTAAACACGGCTGATCATTAAAGGCTGCAATTCTGGGGAATGCTGTTAGATCAAAAGGGAATGTAATAAAGCGCACGCCTACCTGAAGTGGACCTTGTTTTTGGTCTTGTTTTGGAACCATAACTAGAAGATGACCCACCTATCAGGCTACTTGGTGGGAAGAGGCCTGGGCCGTATTCAGGGACATAGGGTGGGTATGTGGCGATGGGGTGGTGGGCAGAGGATGACCCTGCTCCGATTGATGCCACGCTCCGGCTGTGAGCTGACTCCAGTTTCATACTCTCGGCCAGGGTCACTTGGTACTTTATGCACTCTTTATCCTCCTGCCGCCCGGAGCTGCTGGAGCCGGGGGTAGATATGCCCGGATCCGGGGATACGTCTTTGGGAGGGGTCGGGGGAAACGTGAAGAGGTGTGGACTGGAGTGACCGGTAGACAGGGAGGAGGAGGATGAGGCTGGGGGGTAGACGGACAGGCTGGCCGGGGAGCCATGGTGCAGGTTCTTGGGAAAGGGGCTCAGGTTCCAGGGAGAAGTGCTGTGGTGCGGGGGGATTCCTTTGCTCCCCTCCAGCCAGGGCAGAGAGCCGTGCAGTAATGAGGGACGGCACACCTGGCTACCTGAGGCAGCACAGAAAAACAACAGAAAAGATCACAACCTGACTTCACTCTGCAGTAAAAACAAATACACATTGCCATTTAGAGTTGTCGGGCTTCAGGCCTGAAAAAGCAGGATTTAAGCTTTACACACAAATTAAGCAAACAAATCAGGTGACATTTCTTTATTTCTTTTTTATTATTATTATTTTTAATTATTCCACACACAGAAGCAATCATTCACTGTGACCAACATCCAGTTCTACATTTAAAAAATCCTGACAGTTTGTTTACACGTAGAAATTATTTGAACCCCTCTAGTGTGTAGAAATCTGAGAGTTTCATGTGGCCACGCACGTGCGTAAATTTACCCTTTAACCTTCCTATTGAGCGGGCCTAAATGCAACATGTGAATGCATGTAATTCAAAAGTAACTCGACTGTTGAGGAAGTTAAAGCCTACATCATAGGAAACTTCATAAATGACTACGCGTCAGTGACTGGCATATTAGAAAATAGACAGTTGGAGTGTGAGAGCAGAAGCCAAAAAAACATAAATACCAAAGTGTTCCAGGTGTATCTCTGGTTTCTGTGCCAACACGTCTATTTGTTTAAATCCGTAACTAAACACTCGATCGATCCAGAAAACAAATTGGGCACGAGCTTTTAAAAAAGGAAAAAAAACTTCACCAGCATATGAGTCAGCTCATGTTTGTGAACTTTAAACGGGAATTGACTTCAGTACGAGCCATACTCAGAAACCATACGCGTAAACTACACATATTCACGCCGTGGTTTCACAACACTTGAGTTTTATAAGTCGAATCAACCCGGGCTAAAATCGAAACTCGTTTCTTTTTTTTCTTTTTTTCCTTTTTTCTTTTGTCTGGGTCACAGTGAGAAAATAATTCCGAGCTGTAATGGAGCCTGCCTGCAATTACGCACGGGCATCCAAACAAATAAAGGGAGCAAATGATTAAATAAAAGGCCTTAACAGGCCGTTTACTTACTGTGTGGAGGAGGAGGGTACCTCTGGACGGCTCGGACAGAGTTTCCATAGTATGGAGAGACGTGGTTCCCCTGTCCATCGATATTAAAGAGTACATCCACATCTTCAGCGAGGGGATACTGCGAAGGGTCCATGTATGAGTGGCCGAGGCCCGGGTGATGTGAGCCAGGATGCTGTTCGTTCATCACCGCGGGATGATGGCTTATCCATCGTGGCTGGTCCGCACTTACTTCCATCGCTTGATTTCTTTAGATATATTTTTTCGTTGCTTTAGCAAATGTTCATGCACGCTGAAGCAAACTGGTACAAGTCAAAAGATAAGAAATAAACTGTCCCAAATCCGCGTGTTTGTTAAATCCACAGGTTCCGCGCTTGCTTCCGATCACCTGGAGACAGAGGGGAGAATTTATTGTCTTACGTTCTAACATTTGTTTACATGCAACGCTTCTAAAACTTGGCAGGACGCTCACGCTTAAGCAAATTCACACGCGATTTTTTAAAAAAAAATTTTTTTTAACAAAGACAGAAATTAAACAGGGAACATACCCAACATTACAAATGCAACTGAGGTGCTGTCACAGAAATACGTCCAAAATGGAATCCGGTCCCACGCAGAGCTCCTGAACTTCTTCCTCTTAGCAAACAAACAGCGAGAAAAAAAAAAGTCAGTGTTTCAGCTCAACAAGTAGCGGAGGCTCGCACGGGGCGCAGGCAGGGCTTGTTTGCAGTGGATGGCCTCACTGCGCACTGACCAGCACCAGCAAGTTAGACTCACTGATCAAATCTCTGTTTGTGCGCAGTTGAAGCCCTCTCCATTAACTCCGCTCCTCTCTCTCTCTTTCCCTCTAGGTCTGTGAGTCTCTTGCTTACTCACCCTTGCCCTACCTCTCTCGCTCTCTCTCTCTTTCTCTCTTGCTCCTTCCAGTCCCCCTTCTTTTTTTCCTTTTCTCTCTCTCTCTCTCTCTCTCTCTCTCTCTCTTTTTTTTTTTTTTTTTTTTTTTTTTTTTTTTTTTACAGTGAAGGCATTCTTTCAGGATGGCGCCAGGCAGCTCAATGCTTGCAGACAGCTGTGGCGCGACGCAACTTAAGGAGGGTCTGTCAGTGTCATCAGTTAAGGGGAGGGGCCTGCTCTAATTGAATACAACATTTGGCCAAGGAAGATATAGAAGAGCTGCAAGAATTTATTACCTTTTTAATGTTTGTTTATTTGTTTTTTTTCTCTGAACTCATCAAAAGAGGTATATTTGTTTTAAATATGAAAATTGTACTGTAGTAAGGCCTTATACACTTAACAGCTGTCTTATGCATGCAAGCGTGCTAGGTGTGCAAAACTCGTGTTGTAGGAAGTTATTTTATTTTGAATTAATCTATAAAATATGATACCTACGTTTATAAACTTAAAAGGGAAAACTTATAAATTCACCTTCAGCGTCATTAAAGTTGACAAGTATAAAAATGATAACCAAAAATAAAAGTTTTAAACTCCTTTTCTAAGAAAATTTTTTTTTATTACAACAGCCACTAAAGTCTGCGCTTTTTCCTGCTACAGTTTGCAAGAAGAGAAGAGCAGAAGCCGCTGCAGAGCCTGTTGCTCTGGGCCAACGGCATGTTGCGGGACATTTATGCTCTTAAAATTGTGACAGTGCGTCCTCTCGCGGTGACAGCCACATTATTCTAATGGCAGATCCAAACTGAGCCGATTTCCTCACCGCGAAGGGACGCCTGGGTGACTTAAGCCTCCAGTTTAAAAAAAAAAGAAAAGTTAAAAAAATAGTTATAATGTAAGCTATTACTGGCTGTTACTTAACTCAGTCGGTATCTGTGCGGTAGCTGCAACCTGTTCACTGCAGCTCAGACAGACGAGCAACAACGAGCGATGTCAAGATTTATTCACAACAGTGAATAACGCGCATTGATAACTCGCACTGCGAGTGACCGTAGCCCGCCTCGCTTTGACCAGTTTTTCTTTTTAAATAAACAAACTGGAATTTAAAAGGATGTGTGCGCCGTGACACGGCCATGATGCCCTACGTCTTCCACCTGAGAAACAGTCCCCCTGTATCCCTCCCCGTGGGCAGGTGTGTGTGGGAGGGGGGAGGTTTTTTATGTCTAAATCCCGGTTTGATCTGCGTATACTGTCAGACTGGCGGTGTGTAATAGTAGCAGTGTGTGTGTGTTGGGGGCAGCCACTGGAAGTGACGTCACCGCGGTGTAAACAGTCAGGAAATGAATCCTCTCTCGGCGGCTGCGGGAGCGCGCACGCCCTCGCACCACGTAGGTATTGGCATGAATTTGCTGTGGGTGTAATAATAGGTGGGGGTCACTTCCTTAGCGTGGGGGGTTGGTACCAAATAAATAAATAAATAAATAAAAGCATTAAGGTGATCAATGAAGACGCCATCAGACAGATTATTTAGCAGGTGAGTCCTCAGTTGCATGCGCACAGGTGATGGCTCATTCATTCAATCCCGTCTGAAATTATTAAGCTTGCTCTTAACCGAGCGCTTGGGAGCACGGGCAGAGGAGGACTTGGCAAAGCGTGCTATTTTTCCCTCTCTCCAGGATAGCCCTACCTGGGGAGAGGGAGAGGGAGAGCGAGCGTTTCTCACACAGGCAAAGCCCGAAACTGAACTTGGACGCAAACTGCTGTAGCTGCCATTGTCAGGCTGTCAGCCGACTCGTGTAATTATCCTCTTGAAAAAAGTATCGCGGAGCGTTATCCACAAAGTAGCCGTTATAGGTGCTCGAAGGCAACACACGACGGTAAAATGTGGCCTAAAATCCCGATTATGTGTTTTTGTTTCTTGACTGGATGCATCGAAGCTTAGAGAATGGGACATGGAAGCCATCCCATCACTTGAGTCCCCAAGCCTCGGTGTCAATAACGCCGGGGCTTATTCAGCGCGGGATATAAGACTGCCTCTCCCTTTCTTAAAAAAAAAAGGGGGGGGGAAGTCATTTTTAATCCTAAACTGTCGTCACGAAGGGAGAAATGGTGGCTTTGGCTCTTTTTTCTCTGTGTGTGTGTGTGAGGACGAAAAAGCGAGAGGGGCTAAAACGAGCCCACATTAGTCTATTTTTGTAGTTAATGGCCTACAACTAGCACCGATGCTGTGCGCAAAGATTTGTTAAAGGTTTATTCATAAACGCGGGCGAGGGTCCAGTCCTTTTCTTGATGGCTTAGATAATTTCTGCGAGATTATGTTAGCCAGCTTTGATTAAAATCGAGCCACTTTTTTTTTTGTTCTCTTCACTGCAGTTAACACAAGAACGGATTATTCCATTGCCTGTGTGTGTGTTTGTGTGTGTGTTTAGGGGGATCAAATGTTTTAGATAACGTCTAATGCTTGCGTGCATGTGCGTGCGTGTGTGTGTCTGTGTCTGTGCGTGTGTGTGTTTACTTTGTTCCTCAGCGTCCCGTGTTCACAAAATTACAATCATTGTTTTCCCTCATAAATAAAAGTTTCCTTCCGCCAGCTGATTAATCAAAGGTCAGCGAGATAAAAATCATACTATATTAATACATGGTGTAACAGTTATGCCACCACCAGTGAGTGTTCACCCACTGCTACCACTACAGTAATATCAATACTTTTTTGAAAAGGAAAAGAAATTCAAATGATATGAGTAGCAGCTCGTGTGACGTACATTTAGAGCCACGAAGAAGCAAGAAGCTCTATTGTAAAATAATATTGAAAAGAAATCGCCTGTGCGCATGCGTGTGTGCGCATTTACGGCCTGTTATCTTGGGTCGTAATGTGTCACGTATCTTTATTTATTCTGGCACGCACAGAGCTAAGATACCCAGCCAGAATTAGACTTAATTTTTGTGAAATATAAATTTTTTAAATATTTTTTTAAATCAAAAAGCACTTTGGCGCAAGAAAACACACGATATAAGAACATAATCCAAAGAGCTTCTGTGGAAAAAAAAAGAGATGCCCAGCCAGTGATTAAAAATGCTACGGGCTATAGTCATGCTGTAAATTGTGATATTTTTTACTGGTTAAGCGCTCATTTATACATTTTGAAACCCGTATATTACCGCAGGTAACCTATTTGTTTCTTACTCAGTGAGTCATTTGTCACCTTTCTAGTCTTTTCAAGAAAAAAGTGGGGCTGCTTTTCTGTCAGCATGGGAACCAAGTCTGGTTCTTAGAACAAAACTAGGGCGTAAAATTCTGCTTGTTGGGCGCGTGAAACTTAAAAACAGAACTGGCTTTCCTAGAACGATTTAAATGAGCAAGAGCTGAAGGATTGATCACATTTTCTTCGAGTGTGTTTAAAAAGAAAAAGAAAAGAAAACTAGCACATCAGATTTTGTGTCATTCTTCCCAACGAAGAAGAAAAAAAAGAGCAAAGAAAAAAAAGGGGGCTGCCAATTGACTGAGTTGTGATTCTTATCTTTATATCACGTCTCGCCAGACGCACTGATGTAATCTTTCATTTGAGGTGCAGGGCCTTTTCACCTCTTGTCTTGTGCATCTCCAAACAGAAGTCATTCATCATTCAGGCACTAAATTGTTTGGCTGATTTTTTTTATTTTATTTTATTTATGTTGTTAATCTTTGTGATTTAAATGCGTTTAAAGTGGAGCTCGGAGTGCTAGCAGCCTCTCTGACACCTCATGCAATAACGAAATTTCGATTGTGACGGGAAATTGGAGTGAAAGTGCTATCCGCTCGAGCGGTCCGCTGCTCTTCTTCTACGTTTTTAATCCGAGTTTATATTATTTTAATAATAACACCGTATTTTTTATCCTTTTATCCTTTTTTTATCCTATCGAATCCTATCCTCTTTTCTAAGAAGCGAAAAAATGAAGGGAAGAAAAAAAACATCAAGGTGTCCGAGGGTTTCTCTCGTGTTCTGCTCCCCGCGTGCAAATAACCGTTGGAGCTTTTTGGCCCGTGACTGTGCGCGTGTGATGCCCCTGATTTAGCTTCCTATTCATTCTAAACAGCGGCTCTCTCCCTCTCTCGCACTCACACAAACACACCGCCATCTCGAGACACAAGGACCAAAGACGAGATGGAGGAAACTAATAACGGGCTGGGTGTGTGTGTGCGTGTGGGGGCGCAAAGCAGCCTCAGCAAGCCCAGCTCCTTCTTATGACCCGCCGGCAAAGGTAATCAGATCAATTTCACGGCTTGTATGGGATTCTCGCCTGCACCACCAGGTAATGCGAGAGGTAATGGGTCGCTAAAAACACTCATCTGTGCTATTTTAGGTGTAGGTTAAATAATCTAAGAAGTGAAACCGGCTGTCGTTTAGCCTTTTTACATATCAATCCGTTGACTCAGGCGAGCCAAAGAAAAAGAAATGCTAGCTTAATTATCAGCCCGGCCAACCAAAGCAAATTTCGCTTGCGCTGCTAATAAATAAAATGATAGAGAAAGCAGTTAGCATTAAACGCAACAATGGCGCTCGTTATGGATGTTGTAGCCAGTATTGTCAACAATACCCCCCCCCCCCCCCCCTTTTTTTTTTCTTTTTTTTTTTTAATTCCACCAAGTGCACACAGAGCGATGTTGAGGGGGAGAGATGAAGGTGTAACGGGTAGCTTCATCTCCGGCTTCACTGAAGTCCAGTCAAAAAAAAAAGATTAAAAGAATGTTACCGCTTTACTCATAATTTTCGTTTATAGTCATTTAATCTAGCACCCAAAAAAAAGCACATTCACAAAAGTTTCCCATCATTCTCAGACCGTCAGTGAGCTCACAGACAGGCTACAAAGCCACCGAGGGAAGCGGCAGCTCATTGGATGGGGCATTTAGGATGCGGCGGCTTCAGAGCAAATCTAAATATTTACTGACCTGCAGTGGACGCTGGACGGGTGGAGGCTTTTTTTTCCGCAGACGTGAAGGAAGAGTGACATAGAGATGGAGGCGCCGATGGCATTTAGAGAGAGGCAGAGGAAAAAAGAACGAGAGGGCGAGGAGCTGTGGACGGGGAGGGGAAAAACACACACGCAGACACACACACACAAACACTCACACACACACTCTCAGCACAGCGCTAGGAGTAGTGGTGGCGGCGGCGGTGATGGTGCGCGCGCGCCCTCGGTCCCGGAGTCACAGCGTCACAACTCAACGCGAGGAGGAAACACGCGCGCACATAGGCTGTACCGGGCAGGCTGCACGAGCACACGGGCCAACCAAAGGCGGCCTCTTTACCGTACTTACTGTACAGAACACGCCAGCTCTTCCGGGTCTGAAAGCACAGCAAGTTATGGGAATAGAACGGCAGTAGAAACCAATGGGAATCTATTGTAGGGTTAAAATAGAAGTGATCTATAATAGACAGTCATTTATTATGATTTCGATGCGATTTAAAATGAGATTTCTTATTTTTAAAAAATACTATTTTTGTGTTTAACCCCATTTTGTTGTATCCAGGTGATCATGTTAATTCAGGAGACGCCCAATATTGGCACACAAGCCGAACGAAAGTAAGATTATATTATATGTAAGAAAAAGGCGATTGTGGGCATTTGCACGTGATTTTTTTCTGATTGAGCAATGCACAACTGTATATTGTGTAACTGTAACTGGCTATTATCTATATAGGCTTTTATGTGGTGCCTGTACAGTTTCTGTCACTGTGAGGGCTTGTGCTCTGCAGATATTTCACCGCAGAACACAAGCCCTCACAGTGGCAGAAACACGTTGCACGTCCCTTTGTGTTAGGAGAGGAGCCCCTTTCTCTCCCCTGCCACAAAGGACAGATGAAGCCATAGCTGCTCGGTGTCTAATCAACACCCCAAAAAAAAGATTCACAAACTACTCAGCAATTACAGAAAAACATTTCAGAAAGAGGAGAGAAAAATATACATATGTAGGCAATAAATCTGAAAATCTGATCGAGGCTACGAACAGCAAAAGCTTCACACCAATACACACACAGAGACACACACTGAGCATATAGAGGCCGGCCAGCCTGCTTATTGACACCATGGTTGATTGAAAGGAGCACCAAGCAAATCCGATCCTTCTCTCTGTGAAATGCACCGAGGAAAAAGAGAGGAGAGGAGAGGAGAGGAGAGGAGAGGCGAGGAGAGGAGAGGATGCTGGAGGCTTGGTATCTCTCATGATGCGCATTGACTCTTTGAAGGAGAATGTAAACTGATCACACCCAAATCTATCTTTGGGGGAGAAATTCAATTAAGGTAATAAATTAAAGATAATTGGCGCAAACCTCGTTGTATAAACTTACGAACGCGACTACAGCCAAATGCGTCTTTTTTTTAAAAATCAATGAATTATTCAGCAGCCTTCTTCCACACAGGGACGAGCCGAGCTTTTCATTTATGGAATCCCACCCAGTGTCTAAATAGAATTACAGAATAACGACAGCGTCAAATTTTAATGATTTATTAATCTGCTTTTGAGGTAAATAAAGTGTTTTTTAAATTATGTTCTATTTTATTTTTGATCAGGGGAATTATTTGATTTCAATGTAAAGATGAAATTAATATGCGGATGCGATAAATGAGCGCGCTGATGAGAAACGATGATTAAAGCGGCATTCATGCGCGCTCGCGATTAAAGCACATTATAGGTGTAATAAAAAGATTAATTACGAGGAAAATAACCAGAATCAATTCTGTCCTGTTCACTGTGGGTACAATTAAATAAAGGCGGGAAATAACGTTTAATTTTAGGCGGCGGATGTGAAAAGCAGTTTTGTTTTTAAAGAGGGGGAATGCATTTTTTTTGAGGGGGGGGGGGGGGTGGAATCGAGTCTTAATTAATTTTAAATAGAGACTGTAAACGGGTTTAGAGTTTAGTACAGGCCCCACAGTGTCACATTAGAGGTATGAGGCTGTGTAGTGTTTTGCACTTCCTCTAACAGGGATTTAACGAGAGCGCATGCGGCCTGGAGCCCGAGTCCAAAGTCACTCGCCTCTCTTCTTCTTCCTCCTGCTCTTCTTCTTTTTTTTTTCCTGCCGTGAAATCGCGTGATTAATGTAGAATTTGACGCGAGCTCCCGCGTGACAGCTGACAACAGCTAAGCACCCCCCACCACACCCCCCACCCCCCTTCACTCTATTGGTACACTGGTCGTAATAAAAAGCAAGAGTCTGTGCACACCAGCCTTTTATTATTATTATTATTATTATTATTATTATTATTATTATTATTATTATTATTAGTCTCACAGCCATCTGATATTTATTGACACACAGCAGTTTGGATGAGGTGTCATCATCTCACCATTACATCCGGATTAAATCACCCCTCTTTTCCTAGTTTCTTAATTTTGCAGATTGAGGTTGCAGCAGCAGTAGCGAACCCCCCCCCCCCCCCCCCCCCCCCTCCCGTGTACCGTGGCGCTTTTTCAGCCCCTGTTAGTGCATAAATGGAGTAAATCATTTACGGTCACCCGCTTTTATAGACTCCCGGTGTAGCCTAAATTTTATTAGCCCCTTCCCACTCCAAATGTGAAATAAACGGTGCAGTATATATCTCCTCCTTTTTTCCCACCCCCCTTCTCCCTCTTTCTCTCTCTCGCTCTCTTTCTTTCTCTGCCTACATGATTCTTCGCTGTAAATGTCGAATAAGATGACCTTAATTTGAGACAAAACAGCGCCAAAAATGTATGGGCCACGTATTATCTATTTACTTATTTATTTCCTCAATGTGTTTTATTATTCTCGTCCTGTTCACCCTCCAAACGTTAAGCCAGTGTGTGTGTGTGTGTGTGTGTGTGTGTGTGTGTGTGTGTGTGTGTGTGTGTGTGTGTGTGTGTGTGTGTGTGTTTTACGGCGGCTTCTCCCTGCGATTTTATTTTAAAATATTAGGCCGAGGTGGGGAGAATTATAAACGACTCTGCTCTTATCTGCTCCCTTCACGTATCCAGGATCACAGAAGCTGATTAAGAAAGAAGTCACAGCCAACGCTGGATTCATAATGATTTGGAATAATGAATCCTTATCTCCCCTCTGCAGATTATCAGCCTTTCAGCTCGCCATGTTTTGTTACATGGGATAATTTATTGCATCTAATACATCACAATGAATCTGATGGGGGAAAGTGATGGCCATGTTAGGAGAGAGGCTGTCTTTTTTTTATCCCGGGGCAATGAAATGCCTTTACGATTTTTAATTGGTAAAATATAAGGGGGGTGGGGATCTGATAAAAAAAAAAAAGAGAGAGAGAAAGAAAGAAAAAATAGAAGCACAGAGGTATAATCTTGCCTGCTAGTGTTCCAGCAGCACTCTGCACTATAATTAGTGTGTCAATTTCAACCTGAAATTAACAACATCGACCTGCCATCTCTGCTTACGCCGGTGGAGTCAGCTAGATCCTAATTTCGCATGATTTATTTTTCACCAAGAAGAGATAATTAATCATAAACACGGGAGAAGGAAAAAACACACAGTGCAGCAAAGTAGAGATAACAAAATATTTGCATCTAAAAAGATTCGATGGAGCTCATTGGCTTTCACCTCCTCCACCCTCCACCGCCATCCCGAGCCCACCTGATCCAGCTGCAGTTACCTCCAGCACTTTTATTTTATTTTTATTTTTTAATTTCCCATGATTAATCTTTGGGTGGCGATGTATCATTAATCACTACACGAGATGGGGGGGGGGGGGGGGGGGGGTTTACACAGTTACACACAGTGTGTGTAACTGGTAGACTGAATGGTGGTGTCACTGTTGTTGGGAAACGATTATTCTTTTATTCAAAGGGATGGCGGGTGTACCCTGGTGTAACACCGAACGAAGATGCACCTCCTTATAAGGTTAATACTAATAGTAATAATAATAATTTATTATTATTGGATAATCAGCCTTTGTTTGGAAGTCGTCACTGGCGCAGCGCCAGCGCAGCTCTGGATTTTTTGGATGGCGCTATGTTTAAACTTGGGCATGCTCACTGTGCCAGGATAAATTTGCATTTTATTTGCAGCTGTAATTAGCTGATCAGCATCTCTCTGCCCCCCTCTCTCACTCCCTCTCTGCCCATCTTTCTTCTCATTATGATTTTGTATTTTCGCCGCCTCTTTCACCGCCTCTCCCCAATCCCTCATTTTCCAATGTCCTGGCAGCGCCACCAGATGTTTATCGCTTTTATACCCAGGGACGCTGCCATGTCAAACAGACCGAGGATGGACACTTGCAGGCGGTTGGGTATCCAGGCAAGCCCCCTCCCTTCCTCTCTCCCTCTCTCCCCTACCACCACCTCCTCCTCCTCTTTTCCTGGCTGTGCATAATCCTGTACTGGGTGGCCACTGGTAGTCCAGTGACGGTTTCATATGAAACGGGGTAAGGGGGTGGGAGAAAGCAAGGAGATCATTATTAATGGTTGCTGATTAAAGGGTTCTCCAAATATAAAATAAATAAAAAGAGCTCGATTTAATTCACCTCCCCTGAAATCTTACTCTTTTTGTCCGTGCAGAAAAGGGCCACATCCGCACTGATGGGAGGCTGATGGTGCGCCCCAGATATACTGCAGATAGAGATGTGGAGATGAGCTTAATGAGATGCAAGGCTGTGGGTGGGGTTGGGGGCAAACATCCAGTGCAGGAGTCTTCCCAGGAGACATCTGCACAATGCGACCTGCCCGTTATCTGCAAGGGAATGCACTCCCTCGCTCTCGCTTTCTCTCTCGCTTTAATGAGCAGTCGTTTATTAAACACTCTCTCACTCTTTTAACCCCATAATTGAAAAAAAGAGGCTTTTCTGGAGCGGCTCGACCCCCCACACTGCAGCAGCTCTGCTCCACTGCAGAGGATGCAGCGGTGGATACAGTGATTATATCCATCTAGCTTACCTGAGCTGCAACAATCACAAGGGGGCTTTGCAGACCCCCACCCCACCCTCCTCCTTCCCCTCCAGTTTGGCCATGATATACAAATATTTATCCGCTGATAAGGAACCACTACGATGGCAGATAACCTCCAGTGCCACTGCGTCAGGACTCTTTGTCTGTACAGTCTCAGCAATTACTAAACATTTCCCTCCCTCCCCCTCTTTTTTTCCTCCTAAAACTTCTCCGTTGCTTTTAATTCGTTAAAGCATTATTAGGAGTCTCTCTAAGCCTCTTTAGTCAATGACTGTTTGTGGAGTCTGGAAAAGAAAGAAAGCTTGGGAGGGGAGATGGGGGGGGAGCGGAGTTCTGTGTGTGTGTGAGAGAGGGGGGGGGGGGGGGGGTGAATGAAAGACTGGCTTGATTTTCCTCGCAATCCACGGAACAAATAGCTAACATTTAACGTTTACACCCTGCCTGGCGACTCACTGGCGCTGCGGGGCCGAGCCGAGTCGGGCTAAAGTGTCCCGAAAGCCTTTGGAGGGGTGTAAGTCCCGGGCTATCGGGTTCTCCAGATCCCCTTTAAATGACTGTCAAAAGAGGCAAATATCGAATTGCACGGGGTCTCACTCTCCCCGCCCTCTCTCGCTCTCCCAGCCTTCCCTGCCAGCCTGGCACCAATAATGCGTTACTGTAACGTGATTAGCTACTTCTCCAGGAGCAGGCAGGGATTTCCAGGGAATTCATTCTTTATTTGCCGCTGTGTGTAAATGTAGTTTGTGTCACCATGACTGGAATAAAATAACAAATAAATCAGACATTTATTAATCGAGAGATTTAGTAGGAAATACAAACACTTTTGAAGGTGTTTTCTCGAAATGATCTTTATCTGGTCATTTACTGATACATCGAAAAAGTTCAAGGAATTGTTCACTTTTACATGTGTAAAGAAAGTGATAAGGTAGTAAAATAAATACAAAGAGTAAACTTAATTCATCTGGTCAAACTTTAGAAATATTAAAGTACAAATTATTGCATTAATAGGACGTGAGCTGATGTGTTTATTCTAGTGTTATTTCCTGTTTTAGTGGTGACTAAAACTTTATTTTGGGGCAAAGTCGGTAAACATTTTAAGCGTTTTTATGATCAGATTTGACTTGTGATTCTATACGTGCAGTTATATGTCCCTGTGGCCACTGAGGTTAGGAAATCCTTTAAAACAACTGTCCAAATGTGTGCCCAAAGACGTTTCAAGATGGCAGCCACGTGTTGAGACTTCTAAAAAGGACAGTAACGCCATCATGAATAGAGCTCTGAGAAAGAAAGTGTATTATTTTTTACATGCACACCAGTTAGCCTGTTTTTTCTGACAGTTTTATTAAAGCATGGGGATAGAAATCACTTGGACACTTTGCCTCCGTATGCGGGTAACTGGAATAGTTCAGAATCACATCAGAATTATACATGCAATTAATATGAGCACGTTTGTGCAGGACATATAATTTATTTCTTTATTTTGATTGGGAGTTAATAGATGATTTGTCACTCTAGACGCCAAATAAATTAACATGGAAAGAAAAGTAAAACTTTTGTGTTAAGTGGGCAGAAGCCAGGAACAGTAAGGATCTATTATACCTGCTGTACTGTTAAAGGAAGAGCACGCACATTTAATACAAAGCTGCTTTTATAGTAGTGCCACGCATTTTCGCCACGCGCACTCACAATGCAGCACGAAAGGGAATTATAAAGACACCTGGAAAGGTGTCACAATGTGCGTTAATCACAGCAAACATCTCCAGTAGGCCTACCCCATTCTTCGCTGGTTTACAGTGTGCCAACGGTTTATAGAAATCACCCACACAAAATAAGCATCTTTATGGCTTCAAAGACTAAATAAATAATTAAAATAATACAATGTGTGTGAAGCTATTATACACTCAGATTTATCTGAGCCTGCAAAGATAAACCCCAGCTGAAGCCTATAAAATCTTTAGGGCTATACTTTTCCCCCCTTTTCTGATTACCTTCAGCCACACTCCAAAGTTCCCCAAATTGGACACACAGTGGTGTTTGAAAACAACACACCCTCTTTAACAGTGTATAGCCTTATCTACAAAAGGCCTATGCATCGTCATTAATCTTCGCCAGGCTAATTAAATTAATCCATCGCCTCTTGGCACTGGAATATAACGACCACCACTAAATCCGCTGCTGGATAACGAATTTGGTTTTTTTTTTTAATAGAAAAGAGTTTCTTGCTTTTAATAGCTTACAACAAAAAAGAACACAGCACAGGCCGAATTCATTATCAGTTCATTTTATTTATGAACTTGTGGTTATCGATAAATAATAATATATGTATACATGTTTTGGGTTTTTTTTTAAATGCACCTTTTTTATGTTTGAGCGTAGATGTTTGAGTGAACACGGGAAGGCTGCTGGAGGGCTGTGATTGACAGTCCGTCCGCGGGATCATGTTTAATCCCTGCCTCTCTCGAGCCTGTTCAGAACTCATTTCTCCACCGCGAGATGGGGGACTCAGATGGTTGCCGGGGCAACGCCGATAGTCCTAAGCCATTTCCTGCGAACGAGAGAGAAGGTTGGGTGGTGTGGGGCGCGTTTGCCTCAGAGGTCGTCACAAAGTCATTCACAAACAGCGGAGAGGACCGTTAACCGGAAGCGGACAGGCTACTCATTGCCTGCTCCGCAGGACTGTTTTGCTCATTATGCAGGGACATTTGTTACTTTAGAGGAAATAACAGAGACATGGGTAAAAGCCTCCGGGGACGAGGTCTTGCAACTTGAAACGCACTGGGGCACTTATTTGGGGACTTATTTTTGAAGCACTGAATAAACTGACTTTCAGTGACTTTCAATTTCAGTGGTTAGAGTGAAATAAAAAGTGCAGGTGTAGACCTACCAGTCAGCTTTAAAGAAAAGGAAAAGAAAAACTTGAGAACTTTGCTAACTTTACCAATAAGATTAAAAATTTAAAAAGCTGGAAGTGATCCTTTTACTGTCTTATACCCCATAAATTTCTACATCTACATCAACAGTTTTATTTTTTACATATTATACATAGATTGAGGAAAATGCCCAAATGATTTTATGAGGCGGTTTTGGGGGGAAAGTATAAGTTGGCCAAAAAATAATATAGCTGAGGTAACAACTGAAGCTAGCATTTTACACCCCAATTTTTGTCATTCAAAAGTGTTTGTTATTTTAAAAAAATCAAAGGGAATGTGTCTCACTATCAAAAAAATTGTGTATCAGCACATCTCTCTCTCTTTGAGGAAAAAAAATTAGAAGGGGGAAACCCAAAAAGTAACACACACACACACACACACACACACACACACACACACACACACACACACACACACACACACACACACACGCTTCCTATTCCACTTTTCCCTGAACCTTTTCCTTCTTCCATTCAGCCTCCTCAGAGAAACGGGCGCTCAGCATCATCAGCATCCAGTGACGACGTCCATGAGGAGATGAAGGTGAGCCAGCCTTTCTGATCAAAGCACCCGTCTATAAAGCTCAAGGCTGGCCTTCCTCGGTGGGTATATCGCTTTTATTCTGCACACATACACATCGCAGACACACACGTACGCTCTTTCCTAACCCACCCCGACAGTGAAAAATGCCTTTCCTTTCAATCAGGTTGCAAAAAAAAAAAAAGGAGAAAAAAGCCAACCTGCCATCTTACTTTGTGGCATTTTAAATCAAATGTCTGCTTCACCTGGATCTGGAATAGTGCACACTTCTCCCCGGGGGTGCTGCTTGCGTACAGCCAGGTTGACAGTGTCAGCGTGCCGACAGGGTGTTAATGCACTGCTTGTTAGTTTTAATTAAGTAGCCTTTAGCCTAGTGATCAGTGAGATCAAGGCAGTTATTTAAATAAGCACACCAGGTCTCCAGTAAACTGCAGGCAAGAGTTGTTGGCTCCAGCTCTGCTCCTTTTCTCCATCACCTGGCCTCATTAATTCAACACATCTTTGCCTTTCGGTTGACATGACACCACATCTGTCAGAACATAGCCCACTCTCTCAGTCAGTCCTGGCATCAGTGGTCTCAATTTTATTTTCACAACCGACCAACTTTCTTTCTAAGCGGAGAGCCACAGGCATCTGCAGAGTGTGTTCGGTCTGTGTCTACATGATAAAGAGGAAAGTTAGGTGAAGGACAACAATCTGGTAGAGGAGACTGATCAGGAGGAATAATGATAAAAAGGCTAATAAGGTATCTCTCTCCAGCACATTGTTAAAGAGTTTGCATGTCGCCTATGAGGCTGCTTATATTAAGCCACATCCAGCAGGTCTATTTTTTCAATATACTGAATATGCAAACACGTTTGAGTAGTGTAATTGGAGATGATGCTTTAGGCCTGTCTTAAAAAAAAAAAAAAAAAAACCTTTCCGAATATTCAAACTGCCCTCTTTTCACATCACATCCCTAACAGCTTTTGAAAAGCTGATGTTCAAAAAAGAATTGATAAAGGAGAGCGAAGATCCACAGGCAGAGGAGATAGAAGAGCTGCTTTCAGGCTAAACACTTTCTGACGCAGTCAACACATCTGATGAAAGGTCAGAATATTGTTTCAGGGATAAGAAGAATAAAAGTGAGAATACAGATTCTGTAAGGAAAACGTGTCTTTTAAGGAGTTGAAACTTTGAAGGGGATCAGCTCTCTTTGACCTTTTGAAACTTAGCAAGAATACACACACACTTATTATATGTCTTAAATATGTAAATACAGAAACCAGAAACAGAGCAGCCATGATGTGAATAAATGGACAGAATCTGTGGTACCTGTGGAAGCCTCGTTCCTGTTTTGAATCTGAGTCAGATTGACCAGTGAGGGCTGAGTGCAAAAGATTTGGCACTGATGCACTGGTAAAAAATGTAGGCTTGAAACTATCTTCTGTTGTCTAGCAAGAAGTTTGCTTGTTATTAGAATTTTTAAGGCAGTGTACAGAACAGGAAGTCTTGTTCCTGATGTATTATATGTAATACTGGCCATGGCCTCAGAGGCTGTGTCGGAAATCACTCAGGTACCTGTTAAGGAAGGACACTCACTCTGTAGACACAAAAGACTCTAAACTAGACTCTAAAACCCACAAACATGTTTTTTTTAAATATCAACTAGGAAGATTAAAATGTGTGCATTTCTTTTTTCATCCTTTTCCTTATTCATCCTAATTAATTTAACTTAATTTTAAATGCTGTAGCAAAAAAAAGTCAAACTTTAGGATAAATAAATACTTCTCATCTTAACTATTTTTTTTTCTTTGGCAATGCATGATGATACACAATTCCCGCCTAGTAACTGCCTACTCTACTGAAGTACTATGGGATACTCTGGTTCCACTAAAAAGGGGTACAAAGAGGCAATTTTACCATGTAGTTCACTGTAGTGAATGACTTTAGACTCAGATAATGGCTGATGGGGTCCCAGATTCATCTTTAGGCTTAGCAAATTACCAAGGTATGGCGATAGAGACCACGAATAAGAGTTTTGTGCTTTAAATCTCTTTTTTAACTGAAAGACTGGGAAATAAGAGAACACTCCTTCATGATTCTGCAAAACAGTGTATTCAATCCATCACTGACAGTTTCGTTATATTGTTTAAGTCAGTGCTGCTACTGTTAGAAAAATAATAAGATTACTGACAAAAAAAAAACCAGCACTCCATCTTAATCATCCAATGTGGATGTAATTCAAAAGGAAATTAGACCAAAACAATACACAGGAACAGTACTTATTTTTAATACTGTTTTTTATTTAAAATACATAACTAGGTATTAAATGGCTTTCAAAGTACAATTTCCCAATGTTTCTTATGGCGCATTTTCCATCACAAACCCATCAGAAGATTATTCATAATCAAAGATAGTGTTAAAACAATGATACTTGAAAACACGAAGCCAAGTAAAACACATTAAGACATTATACATAGCGGTCAGGAGCCACTGTGATTATAGAAAATTAATAATAGGATATAATAGGATCTCGTGGAAGAGATCCAACACAAAATCACGAAGACGAACTGCTTCTTCTAACACGTATATCCCGGTAGATGTACTCAGGCCATTGCTCATTAGACACTATAATCTTATCTGCTTCTTTCAAAACCAGCGCTAACTGTTATCCATGAAAACAGATGATGTTTTTGTTGGGTCGCTCTGATCTTAAAGGGTTTCCTCCAATGAAAACAACAGGTGGGAGATGAAAAGTGTGAGGTGCCACGGCAGAGAAAGTGGTGTTGTTTCTGTGGCTGAAGTGTACATTAAGAGCTCGATTGAAGTGTTACCTTTTAACCTCATCAGCGAGACTCTGTGGCGTTCGTGTGGTAAAACCTGGTAGATTGTCTGTCTGTCTCTTTCTCTCTAACAAGGGATGCCTTTTCAAAACTGTTTGATGATCTGAAAAGAAAAAAGGAAGCACATTTAAGAACTCGAGCGTAAACTGTGTGTGAACCAAACAGTCGTGTGTATCAAACTTATACATCAGCTCACAAATGTATATGTTTAACAGATCTGGCTTATGCCCACACAACAAATGTGAGCATAAGATGAGAGGAAAATACTGCTCCAATCAGTCCTTAAGTCATGTGGAAAACATTCCTTATCGATTGTCCGACATCCATCGCCAAACTGCTACCGTCTGTCTTTTCCGAGGAAGAAAAAGGAGCAGATCCCAAAAATAAAAGGCTGCAATTTTCCTTTGATTGCCCTTATCATAGAGCAGAAATCTCAAACTGTTTGGCCTGTTATTAAGTCTGATCAGAGTGCAGGGATATTACAGGCAAATGTATGAAAAGGTTATGAGAGCTATCAAAAGAAGAAGTGACGTCATGCATTTAATGAATAAAAGATTGGGAACAGATATATCCAAAAAGCCCCAGCAACAATAAGGGAACAACCACTGCCTTTTCTGTTTTCAGGGATGTCAACACATCTACTTCTAAGTCGAGGCAGAGGGATGGGAAAAGGAGACCGGAATGACTAGAAGCCCCCGCAGGCATCTGCCACTCATCTGCCACTCAACCGATGCAGATCCAGTGTGATTTTTAACTCCTTAATACTTGATTGTATTATCTCGGGCGTGATAAAATAAGTCAGTGTTTCAGCCGAGAGCAACAAAGTGTCAGTCAGAAACTGCAGTGAAGATATGCTAAAAGGTTTTCTGTGCTTCTGGCGCAGACAAGCAGATACAGAGCAGATTATGCTTTATTAGCTGTTCATGGAGACTTAATTGTGAGATCAAAGTTAACAGTGTTCCATCGGTGCGAGGCAGAGCAGATTTCATTAGGCTGAGTAATATCAGCGCAATAATAGTGTCATCTGCGCACAGCAAGTTCAGAGGATCTTAATAATATTTCTGGACAAACTGGAAGAGGAAATTCATCCGCACGAATGGCAAAATGTCTCCAAGCTTCTAGGAAAACAGTAATAAACAAGAGATACAGCGGAATTTGGCTTGATGGTTGCACTCTGCAGCTGCCCTGGTCAATCAGAAATATCACACACAAGACTAAAACAAATCCACTCATGCAGAATCCAGTAACAAAGTAATATAATGGCCATACATGGGAAAAAAGATGCAAACGATCCACGGTTCACAGACCAGGAGGAGGAGTAGCCCGAAAAATCTGAGGAGATGATCTCAAATCATTATGAAGTGTGTTAAAATCTACTTAAAAGATCAAAGTGAGCCTAATTTATGGTTAAAAACTTAGGTTGAAGAGACACACACACAGTTACAGTGTTTATGGTGAGTGCTGCAAGTTAGGTCCTAAGTGTAGAGCATATACCCAGCCCCTTAATGTAGTAGAATATGATATAGTAAGGGCAGTATTAGGGATGGTGTGCTTCACCTTGTAATTAGTAGTGGAGGGATAATAGCTGTTTCCTGTGCATTGCATCTCTAAGATAAAGAAACTATTATTCAGATGTTGTGATTGTTTGCTGCTACTTCCAGAATTTAATCTAAGTGCTGTCATAAAGTTCCCACCATAAAAAGGAAAAGAAAGAAAAAACACCTGATTTTAGTTTGGTTAATCTACCCTATCTTTATCTTCGCGCTCTTAGGCAGCTCAAGTGGTGATGCTATTTTTAGATCTTTCCTGGAAGACCCATTTCAACCACTCGCCCTCATGCATTTGCAATGTGTGCTGCATCCTTCAGTGGGCAAAATTGTGGCTCTTAGGAGAGGACAAGTTGCTTTTAGGATGTTACAGTAGAACTTGGCATTGATAGGCTGACCCTGGGGCATGAATTTATGGTTCAGGATTCTGTGAATGCCAAAAAAAACTAGTGAGCATGCTTCTTGTCATTCTCCTGACCAAATGCACCGCCGTTAGGTTTGGACACATTGGTCGCTTCCACTGAAACCTGCCGTTTTGTGATATTGAAGTTATTTGCTGTCTGCAAACACGGTATATCAACTTCATGGTGAATGAGGCTTCAACCAAGTGCTCTAACTATATGGAAGAACTGCAGAGGTGCACGAGGGGGTGATGTTGAAGGGATATCAGCCAAATTTAAATCAGGTAATATTATTTGATTTCATTACTGAGGAGTCAAACAAGTTTGTGATCTGACTACTGAGGTGTAAGAATTCCTAAAAGCCCTTTCCCTCATTAAAAATAACTTGACTCTATTATTTGTGAGGCTGAGGGGGTTACAGCATCAGTGTTATGTTGCTAATTAAAGGCCCAGGACTTCTCCACTGAGAGATCTTGAAAACACATCTTGGAAACTTCCTGCGTAACAGATGTTTGCAGTCAAGTCAAATGAAAACCACACAGTACTCCTGAAAAAGATCAAGAATAGCTGATTGTTACAGGCCCATTATTAAACATCAGCATTAACCGTTATCCAAAAGTTAAATCATTCTTATATACAGACTATAGCAGTCAAAACATGGACCGAATATGTGGCAGACTGCCACTGTTGCTTTAGCACTGACCCTACATGACCCCTCCTCTCACTGACTGGTCTCAGATGGCTGACTCTTTTTTCTTTTCTTTTCTTTTTTGTCCTTTTTCACAAACACATCTATCAATTTACACACATACATAAGTAGAACTCTCACTTAAACTCAGCTTAATGCGTTTGGCAGCTCTTTGACCCACTCAGGCACATAAGCACCCATCTTCAGAGAAGAAGTGTGGAGTCTGCCTAGCACGGTGCTGAGCCGCTGACCTCATGAAGCTGTGGGTTAGATGGTGGGGTTAACACCGGGTCTCCCTCAGCTGCTCCCTGTTAATATTGCATCAGTGGAGTGCTGTTTTAAAGTGTCAGGAAGCCTGATACCCACTTACCTCACCTTTACCGAGGCAGGAATCTACACAGGTGACAAATTAAAAGAGAAATCTGAACCACTTCATCTTGTAGAGCGAGTATGCCCCCGTTCAATGGGCAGAAGGGTCACTGAATGATTATCAAAATACTCTGACTCATGTTATACGGTGTTCACAGTCACTACAACTCAATTAAAATGAACACCTGTTGGAGAAAGGATATATTTTCTTTTCCAAAGCCTATCCAAGTTGTTTTTGGTGTCTAAATCCAAAGTAGTTTTGAGGTCTAATTTTTAGCCAGTAAGAGAAAGTGGAAAGAAAAGGCAGTGCAGATGAAACTAAAATGCTGAACACAAAGGTCCAAACCTTGTGTCACTTGCTTTACTGCCAGCCCTTCACCCTCCAAGTCTGGACTTGGTCTCTTTGTGAAAGAGGCCTGCTATCTGTTAGCATCTAATACTGGTGCAACCAGTGCATCAAGGTATCAACATCACAGGAAACCTTGTGCGTGTCTCTGCAACATCAGTGGTATTTGACAGAACAGCAATATTTGACACTCTGTGCTGAAAATATTTTGACATTCCAGTCTCTGGTTGTGTATGTGACCTTCTTGTATATCATGTGTTGTATTCTTTGATTCCATTTATAGTTGCTTCATTGATTCGCCTCAAAGATAACATTTGTTTAATCTGGAAGCCAGCCATTTTGCTTTGCCAACACACATCGCTGCCAGTCTCTTCCTGTGTGTAAAATATGTATTCCACAACCAGGTGACTTAGGGTTGCTGTATTGCAAAGATGTTAATATTCCACTAAAAAGCTTCTTCTGAGATTACTTTGGTAATCAACAGGTTTCTGCAGCCACCCATAGTTTGCAGGGAAATACCAGTTTGTCTGTGAAATCTCACCACCTACTCACTAAGCAATAGTGAAACTATGAAAAGCACGACCATTCAGAGTAAATGTTGCGCTCTACCGCTGCAACCAACATGTTTGAAAAGGCAACACTTTTACTTTGAGGTCTCCATTTCCAGCATTCATTGAACTCTCAAGTTTCACTACCAGGAACCAGCGATTAACAAGTGTTTGCAGACATATCAGTATCTTCTATGTAATTATGTTGGACTGCAGCAACTTGTAAGCAACTAAGCATTTCTTCGGAGGACCATCAACTGGACTCCAGGCATGTGTGACGGACGCATAAGACGCCTTAATTTGTCACCCATGTGTGTATCTTTGGTCAGTCTGGGTTCCTGCTGGCTGATACCAGAAGGGAACTCGGTGTTCTGAGTAGTGAGCTGTTAATTTGCATTGTCAACAAATACCCAACAACTTTACACAATTATGTAGCATTTTACTGATCATATAATGCCTTTTTTTTTCTGCAAAACATCAGACCTAAAGGCAAATGGCCTTCTTGGTAACCTGATGATAATACATTTTTAGGATACACTAAGTATTTGAATGAAAAACAAGTCATTACCATTTGAGAAAATGTTTGAAGAAAACAGCAGTGGGCTTGCATGCATCCTTTAAAATATTGCCCTACACCTGCGCAACCATTTATGCACATGCCGCCCCTATTTGACTTCATTTGTTACACATGACGACGCTGCAGCAGGTGTTTCTGTTGTATACGTGCAGCAAGTGTGTGACCGTGAGGCTAAACTCAAACGGCGGCCAGCGGAATCAAAGAGCATAAGAGGGTGTAGACTGAGGGGATAATAGTGTTGTGTCACTCCGTGGTTTGCAGAAAAAAAGATGAAATGAGCTTTTAGTAGTCGAGGAAACTGAGGGAATCAAACACTTCCTGGCTTTAAAGTGGAAACAGCGGAGACTTCCTCCCTCATATGCAGGTAGAGGAGGCACCATCAGGGAGGAACAAAGACGCAGAGTCTAAACACGAGGCTTTACACCATCACCACCTCTGACTTGGAGGAGACAGAGGAAGCTTGTGTCTGCATGTGTGCAAGGGGGTGTGTGCGCTAGCTTGTTGGCCTCTCTTGGGGTGGTAACACACACCATGGTGATGCGGGAGGGGGTGGCCGGCTCAGCGGTGATTTCTGTGAAGCTCATTCCACAACCGGTCACAGGGTTAAGTGCCATAGTCATACACCCAAATGCAGACACACACACACGAACACTGGAGCCATTGAGTCGAATGTACAGAGTAGACGCCACTGGAGGGGGTTCCTCTCTCTCTCACTCTCCTTCTGTCTCACACACGCGCACAAACACGCAGACACTCTTACACACACGCATGATAAAACGGGAGCTGAAAGGAGAGAGTGACCACACAGGCTGCAGGAGATTTATGACCGACATCCTTTGATTTCTGCGTAATTTGGAGCTATTGTACACACTGCACTGGAGTAATTAGAACAATGGTGAATTCTCCAGTGAGAAGCAGGTTACCTCCCCTAAATGATAAAACAAACATTGTTTTTATTTACGTTTAGCTGTATCTATCCATGCAGAAATCTCAGATGTGTCAAGATCTTATCATATTACACAGTGTGTATGGTAAATATCTACTCATGCAGGCAGATGCTACTATCCAAGGAAAAACCAGTAAACAGGTTTCTACTGACTCACGTTGATGTACGTTGTTCATGTACGTGCACAACGGCAACACCTGCCACTGTCTCTGAAGGTAGTTGATGAAATGTTATAGTATTGACGTAGCATCAGTGTTTTCCTTTTACACTTTCTTTGCTAGCAATTTCCTGTTCACGCAGTTGTTTTTCCATTTGCTGATTTCTTTTGTTTTCAGTCAGCGTTTGGTTAGGTTTAGGCTGAGTGAAATCAAATCAAGCGTCAGAGTGGCAGCTGGTTCAATTATTGATTAAAAGGAAAGGAAAAGTCCTTCATTGTTCCCCTTCTCATGTCCTTTAGCAAACCATACACTGGACTATCTTTAATAAAGGAAGGAAAAAATCCTTTAAAGTGACACGCAAAGAAACAGAGCATATAAATTACTGCTACAAATAATGTGTTGTTTTTATTTTAACAGGTTTATTACATTCTTGTCCTGCATGAAACATTTTTGGATTGTGGGTTTAGAAAAGTGCTCTATAAATAAAGATCTTAAAAGGATCAAAGTTAACAGTGTAGCGTAGAAGAAAGCAGCACAGACATAGCTGAAAAAGTTTTGAATGAATTCTGATAAAATTTTGTCGAGTGTAGAGTGGGCTTAACAGTGTTAACAATCCATTAAAATCTGAAATGTCTTCAATGTCAGCGTAATGATTTATTGGTTGAAAATAGACAAAATGCTTTAGAACTTTAGAAAATATGATTCTTACTGTGATGTGTGTTATCAACATATAGAAAGTACAGTGTAACGATTGGTGATGATGTATGGGGGTTCTAAATATCACATTATTTTACAATTTGAAAACATGGACAATGTCCCTGAACAGGTTTTGTTATTATTTTGGAAAACAAAATGAAATTGTCATCAAAAACCTTTTTTCACTTGATATTTATAACTAAATATTTAAATAAATGCTACAAATTTATTATATCCACATAAATAAAATACAATTAAAAAAATAACAGAGTGGGCTGCCTTGGCAGAGGTTTGTGTTCTTGGAGTGCTTCTTGTTTCTCTATATTTTAATAGTCTGTTTGGTGTTTTGCTGTTTGGTACAATAATGCTGGCATATACAAAGAAACTGAAACGCTGGTGTAGCCTGTATACTGGTGTAACGCTAATAGTAGTAGTCTTAAATTTGAGCTGGCTTTGAGGATTATCGTTAATTTATTTGTCTGGACTTACCTTACCTTTCATTGTCCATGTATCCAGCCTTACAGTGCATTCTGGTAGCGTGCCGTTGTGTTTCGTGGAATGGGGGAACATGTCACTCACTCCTCATTTGCACAACCTCCTTGGTGTGAAACCTCTAGAAACGTCGAAACGTTGAAAAACTTCGAAAGCGGCCGTTGTTGAGCTAAAATGAAGATTGATGCAGCACCTGCAGGCCTTATGTCTTGCCTCACGTTTCCAGAAACATGTCACGCTGGGCTGTTATTAGAACTTAGAAGAAAGTTTGCAAACGGGCAGCCATGTTGGTTTCATTTTGAAATCAGGCAAAAAGATCAGCCCAGTCAGGTACTGTTTGTGAGGCTGTAGGAGGCTGTAGGGGAGGGAAAGCACCTGTCAATCATTTACCACATATGTAGCGGCTTGCACATCCAGTGCTGGAAACAGATATGATTCATTGCCTGCAAAAAGGGAAAAAAAGCACATACACTGTAAGTTGAAATTACAGATAACATCACACCTTTAGGGGCAGGTTACATAGAAATTCTATTTAAATTGCGGCACTCTTTGTCTCGCTGACAGACCCACAGACAGTTGGATTATGGACGTGGTTCTGTGCAGCTCCAGAGAAAGCTAGTATGGTACTGTAGCTTGGCTGGGCTGCAGAGCATCTGTCTTTGTGTCTTTGTGTCTGGGGTAAACCCCTGCTGCTGCCGAGCTTTTGTCTCTTCCTGATCGGCTCTAATGCTGCAGCACTAATTGTTTAACACAGAAACACGTCTTTTCTCCCTTTAATGTTTTTGTTTTTATTGTCGTCGATGCATTTATTACAAAACCTTTGTGGATTTTGAACACGAGCCTCTTTCGCCTCTTCTCCTCCTCCTCCTCCTCTCACCCTCCACCACTCTCTTCTTCTTCTTCCTTTTCCTCTCTCTCTGTCTCTCTCTCTCTCTCTGATTTTCTCTCTCCAAAATGCCCGCCCTGAGAAAGGCAAGAAAAAAAAAGAAAATGTGAACATCAGCAAAAAATGGATGTCTGGCAAGTTGCATCATTTTCAGAAACAAACAGTGTGAAACGGTGTTAGCCAGCCTATTAGCATATATACATAAAGACCGTGTGTGCGTGCCCGTCTCCAAAATAAAAGGAAAACACAAAAAGAGGCAAACGTTACTCTCCGCTACCCGTGACGGAGGTTTCTCAAAGAGATAGAGCTCTGGGTAAACATGTGATCGCCACAGATCCAATCAGCTCAAACAAAGGGGATAAGCAATGGAGCTGGGTGAATTTTATCGTGTGTGTGTGTGTGCGCACGTCTGTGTGTTCACTGTAATGTAGGTGTGCATCTATACTATGGTGTGCCATGTTGCTCATAGTAAAAGTGCATAAGAAAAGGGAGAAGAGGAAGCCAGGCACCACTGTTATCATTTGCATCATAATGGTAAACTGATATGAATAGCGCCGATGCTAAGCTCTTAACGTGCATGAAAATTGCTTACCTTCAAGAAATGTGTCGCCACTTTCGTGTTTATGTGCGGGTATTGTTTTGCGGTTTCATCATACTTTTTCCTCACGACACACACACAGAAAAGTCTCACTGAGGTATTACTGCTTTCTCAAATTAGCAGCATGAATATGAATCAGCTTTTCATTCTAGGTTTGTTACTTTCAAGTGTCAAATAAACACTGAAACCTTTAGCACGGAAAACAGACAGAGAGATTAACTGATACCGTGAATACTCTCTTAAGGTAAAAAATACTACTTTTGTCTTCAGGACTCTTATGCTTGACCCTGAATTTTAAGACGCAGGTCCTACCAGATACTTCTGCCTTGAAATATTTTCAAAAGACATTTATAAATTTGATTTTAGAGAATTGCACTTGGTTTGTAACAACATTTATGGCTGTAAATCTACAAAGAAACCCGTGACGGGCCGTCCAACAAACCAACAAACAAAATAAAGACTCGAACATGACCCCCTAGGTCAGTCGTGCAAGGGTAATGCTGCAAAAAGAGAGATCTTGAGAGTTTAAATGTACATTATAATGCACCAACTATGCAAGCAACTTCAAGCTGACTTCAAGTTGACCTCAAAGAAGTGTAACAGGAATGACACAATTGGGTCAGACGGAAAGCATGACTTTGCTCACCCCACATCCGGTTAGCCAGCGCTGTTTCTCATATAGCGTGCTAGCAAAGGTCTGTGTATATCCTCTCCCACAATCCGAGGACTGCTGCTGAACATTTAATTCTGGAAAACCATGGATGTTGTTGTAAGGAATTTAACTTCACTGTTTCAGCGGCACTTGAAGCCACCATCATCGAGAGATAGCTAACAAGTGAGTTCCTGTTCTTCTTCAAGACAACAGTGCCTGTGCTGTGACGATGTGTGAATGTGTAAAAGGATGTAGGATGGTCCAATCAATTCAATATTTTTCATTACAATTCAATCTTATTTATATAGCATATAGCACACATTCGAAACTTAGCCTCAGACCCTCGTAACTGAAAACCATTAGGTTTGTCTTTAGCTTGCTATTTATCTATACTCCCATAGGGACGTGTAGATAAATAATGTTCAAGGCATGCAAACACACACATTTTATGAGCAAAATGTACTTTATGGTACATTTCTTTGTTATATTTTTTTGTAATTCATTTTTCATGATGGATTCTTTCCTCGCAATATTTTTACACGGGCGGCAACCCCGGCGCCCTGACGCCACTGTTAGTATTTATATTTATGTTTGGCATGCTCCACAATTCCTCTGCCAAAGCACTAGTCGGTGAAGAGGTTTCTCTCTCTGAGTCAGTCCCTTCCAGTCAACTTGAAACATAACATAGAATAACATCTTAGACCCAGCAGTTATCTGTTGTTTTATATTAATAAAAGAAGTATAAATAGACCGAGCAAACATTTAAACATCTAGTTTGTTAGTTGTGCACGCTCCTACTCGTATATATGGTCATAAACAAACAAAAGCTTCTGAACTGATAAATATGACATCATATAATTCAGTGGATCACATTTTATTATTTTCCTGTCCAAAATTAGATGAAATATGTATGTATTTTTCTTCTTTTGATATTTTGTTTAAATTTGCATGTAAAACGTTTTCTAACCGCAATCTGAAAAGAGTCCCTGAAGTTTCTTATCCAATCATTTAAAACTTTAGAGGACACATGCAAAGAAACTGAGTGTTTAACAATGGGATCAACCCCACCCCCTTGCCCTCCCTCTTCTCACCCAACCATCCCATCCTTTCTCTACGGTTTCCACCTCTGCCTCCTCCTTCCATCATCTCCCCAGGAGGCTCCAGAGGCCCTGTACATCCCAGATAAGACCTTCTCAGAGGGAGAAAAGAGGAGGTGGTGGAGGGGGGTAGAATGGGTGGTGATGGTGGAGAAGGAGAGGGGCTTCAGGGTCACCACAATGGCACGCTCCTGATAGCGCTATCAGCTTATGCTAATCACCAGCTAAGTGTTTCAGGACGAGAGGGAGCGGCAGGGCGCTATCCTAAAACATGCGCCTCCTACTTAACCTGCGCCATATCGTGATGAGCCCCAGCTCATTCAAACAGCCGCCTCTCTTTATTTAACGAGTGACGACAGTGACAAGGCACAGAGAGAGAGAGAAACGGTCCAAATTGATTAATCGTGTCACAAATTGATGTTAAGCGCTGTCGCAGATACGGCCCTTCTCTCTTTTTTTTTGACCAACTTGGCTTTTTGAGGGTATTGTTCTGCCAATAATGGCGAGGATGGGAGGGGTTGTCGGAGCCGCTTCCGATGTCTGGCTCGATGGCGTGAATACAGAGCGAGTGTGTAATTTAATGTAAGGCGCCATTGTTACCTGGGCTTACTGTACATGACAGGTGAAAGATAAAGAAGTGTGCAGGCCAAGCTCCTCTCAACCTATATTTCAAGATGAAAAACCTGGCTGATAAATGCACCTCAGGAACAGAAGATTTAGATAAAAGTCTCTGCGAAACTAATGGGAGACTTCAGTGTCTCAGTGAAGCATTTACGCGCCACCAAAAGAGAAGGATGAGACCTTTTTGCTCAATCACTTAGTGCGTTCATCTCGAATCTTTCCTCTTGCTCTACACAGGCTTTCAGTCTTTTTCAAACTGATTTATATTCATCTCACCCTCCCCTCTGATGATTTCAGTAAAACTTATTTCCCGTGAAACTTCCTCACTATATCTGCCAGTGCAGTGTGGGATCAGAACTGTGTGAGGGGGGATACAATTAAATCTTCATTTAAAGAAAAAACAGAAGTTATTTAAGTGATTTACTGACTTTTCCAGAGCAGTGATGGGCTCAGGAATCTGATTTCTGATCAAACAGACAAATCCATCTGCTTACTTTTAACCAGTTTGTTGTTTTTAACTAAGCAGCTACCTCTGTGGTCAAAAGTTCCTCAAATGGCCACTAGAGGCTGGCTCAAAAATGAGTCAACTTCCAAAGACTTCAATGTTAAAATGTCCAGATTTATAGTGTAGTTATAGCCTTGATAAAATCCAGTCAAATTACAGTAACTTTCATAACAGCTTTACCCAGCTACTGTCTGTTAGGCCTCACCTACTCTATTTAGAGTCACTGACATCAACCTCTCCACCAGGTTTGCACTGTTGGTGGCTTTTGGAGCATTTTTAATGCTCAAACAGTTGCTGCTCTTGCTGTGTGGTGCAAAAATGTCCAAGAGGTCTGTGTTTCAGTCATGGTGAGTCAATTTTCTTTCTCGGCCATAAAAGGTTGATGGGGTATTTTTATCACCTGGCCGGGCAGCAAGGACACTTTGTGAACATGGTAACTCGAGATGTAGGATCTTCAAATTAAGACCTTAGGTGCAGCTACTAGAACTCTCATACAATTTTAAATTTCAGTGACCTTGACCTCAAGGTCAAGATCAAAGGTCATGTTCTTCAAAATGATTGCAAAAACTCAAAAAGGAAGTCAGCTAGGATTTTCAAATTTGTAACATAGGTGCATCCACTAGGAGGCTGAGGTGTAGCATGACCAACAATATAACTTTATGTGTCACCACAGTGGCTCATCTGCCTCCACCTCACCCCATCTTGAATGTCCTACTCTGTCACACCAACCCCCCCCCCCCCCCCCCCGTTTTTTTTTTTTACTTTGCTGTAAATCATAGGGTTACGGTTGGGGGTAGGTTTGGGGTCATCACTGATGATGACTTAGGCCTCACAGTATTAATTCTTGTTAGTATCATTTGCTTCCTGTTTGGGCTTTTTTAAGCTTCAAGAAAACCCAACGACTCGTGCATGCGTTTCACATTAAAAGCATCTGGCTCCAAGGACACACTTTACTTAGCGCTGAGTCATTTGAAGTGTGAAACAGCTGCAGAGATACCTACTTTTATTGACAGTAGATTGAAAGTCATACTAATGTGGAAAGATTTCTGCATCAAAGGAATCAGTGTTGCTGAAATGCATCAGATTTGCTGTGTGAGCATCATGGTACATCAGCAACCTGCTTAACTTTGCATTTTATCATTTCTGTGAGAACTGTTATTGCTTGTGAGCTTTAATTATCTTGATGTGGCATCAGAACAGTAATCAAAACATTTTGTAGTCTGTGAGCTAATCAGCTAAAGAATAACTGAGATGGACACAACCCCCTGTCCCTGAAGTACGTCCTTGCCATCTCTTGACAATCTCCTCTCTGGTAAACTCTGAAAATGAAGTCTGGTGTGGTGCCATATCTCCTCCTCCCGCCCATGTCCATCTGTGTTTTCTCCTCCTTCGTTCAGTCTCCTGTTTAGATAGAGGAGCTTTGGGGGAACCCAGGGGACAGGAGGTGAGGTCCGCAGATAGAGGACCCCATTGTGGTCCAACGGGAAATGCATTGTGGCTGGATTTGTCCAGTTTTATGTAAAAGCAATACTCTTTTCACCTGAACTAATACAAGCTGTGGCGTAAGCCCCTTACTGCCATGTGCTGCATTTTTCCCCTAATCTCTCTGGATTCAGCAGCGTCCCCACATACCTCAGGGCACTCACTGATAAAGCTTTAACTCTATACTACTCTCCCTCTTTTTCTCTCACTCCCTCACTACTCGCCCAGCATCGTTTGCAGTCTCTCGCCCCTTGGCTTTTTTCTCTTCCTCCTCTTTTTTTCTTTCCCAGGACACCGATGAAGCAGCCTAGCAAAAAATTAAAGTGATCAAGAGATTTAGAAGGACGAGGAGAAAATCACTTTGTGAATTCCATCTACGAGAGGAGATGAGAAACGTTGGGGGAAGAAGGGAGAGTGGCAGAGAAAAGAGAGGCAGTGGGATTTTTGAACTTGGAGTAAATCAGCTTCTGCATCATGTACTATTATGGAGCAACACAGGCCATACACAGCTGATTGATTTTAGCGTTGTAAATTCACCACTGGCCCTGTGATTCTTTTTTTTTTGGATTCTATTTATCTCCTTTTTTGTCTTTTGGTAGATTAAAAGGTCTGAAGAATGAAACATTTAAGTATAAACGTACCTGCAGTTTGTCTAATGGCCACTTGAGGCTGGTGAGTCAATCCCTGTAGACCTCTGTCAA